>NW_022900949.1:51920339-51937355 GCF_012274545.1 Fukomys damarensis | reverse complement strand
TGTGTGTGTGTGTGTGTGTGTGTGCATTTGTATTTTACTGGGGATCGAATTCAGGACCTTGCACTTGTGAGGTAGGCAGGGTGGTGCCACTGAGCTAAATCTCCAGCCCCCCACTCCTCTTTTAATGCTTCAAGATGAATAATCTTCACTGTCTGCCAAACTGCAGAGCAGTCAGATTCTTACTGGGAGTTCAGGCTCAAGTGTAAGTGTTTTAGCAACCAAAACAAAGCCTAGGAAGTCATATAACTTCACTTCCACTATGTCAAGGTGGTCACAATCCACTCATATTCAAGGGAAAAGGACTCTATTCAATAGAAGAGTATCAGAATTTGTAGGCTTTCATTTAAAACTATCACCTGCACTGGAGATATGATGCAACTAAAAGCAGGGGTGTTAGAAATAAGTAACAATTGTGATAGACACTTTAATATGGAAGTAAAGTGCCTATGTTCTAGGCACTTTACTTCCATATTTTGCATATCTTTATATGAAACCTTTGAAACAGGTGGGAATAATACTCCCCATCTTACAGAAGAGGAATCTACACGCGTGTTGGTATGAATGCCCCAGGTCCTGCAATTAATGAGTGGCCCAATTCAAAACCAAGTATTCACACTGCAAGACCTCGCTTTGATCCATTGTGCTAATTCTTAAAGTCATGGAGCACTGATACCTTATTTCAGTCCTACTCATCAGAGCTGCCTGTGAGGAATGCAAGCTTGAAGCCAGCCTTCGGGGGAGGGAGGTGGCATCCCAAAGCAGGCTTCCTGTGTAAACAGGAGGCGCATGGGAAGCAGCACTGTGGTGCTGGGACAATGGGCAGTGAGCAGGCAGGGCCTCCTGTCTCCGGTGGGTGCTTAGGGCTGTGGGCGGCAGGGCAGGAACAGCTGGGGCCCGGATTCTCTGCTGCCTGGCCCAGGAGAGGAACTGCCCCTCTCATGGCTTTCCCAGGAGGAAGTTCCCCACTGATTCTCGGGAAGCCCTTCCCAATGCAGGCCTTAACTATGCCTGTACCTCCTCTTTCTTCTTCAGGAGCATGTTGTCTTTGGGGCTAATCATGGAGAGAGGCTCCCCTGAAGTCCCGTGATCTGGTGGCTTGGAGAGTGTGGGCCAGCCAGGCCGAGCTCAGATGCCAATACAGGAGGCCAATCCCCCCCACACTCTGCTCCATGTAGGCAAAAGAAAAAAAGCAAGGGGCAGTAAACACACACACACACACACACACACACACACCCAACCCTTGAGATATGTACAGCAAGAAGACCCAACTCCAATCCCAGCTCCAGCTATGAAACATTTAACCTCTCCACAGCCGTGATTTCCTCACTTGCAAAGTAGGGAAACTAATATCTATTGAAAATAGTTGTTTGAGGGCCAGGGATTTTTAGCTCAGTGGTGCCACAGCCTACCTCCCAAGCACAAGGACCCAATTTCAATCCCTGGTACCAGAAAAAAAAAATAGTTGTTTGAACATTGAATGAGATAATGTATATAAAACCACCAACTCTGAGTAGGAGCTGCATAAATAGGAACTACAAGTATTTGAAGAATGGGGCTGGGTGTGTGGATCAGTGTAAAAGTACTTGCCTCGCATGTGTAAAGCCCTAGATTCAACCCACAGAACCACAAGGTAAATAAATAAAAATAGCCACTTAGTGTGGCACATTCCTATAGTCCCAGCACTTGGGAGGCTGAGGCAGAAAGATTGCAGCAAATTCAAGGCCAGCCTGGACTACACAGTGAGTTCAAGGCCAGCCTAAATAACATAGTAAGACCCTGTCTCCAAAAAACAACAAAAAAAATATTTATAAAAAATATTTATAAATAAATATAAATAAAGCACATATGAAGCTGCCCTATCTTTGACTGACAACCAGTCTCCTGCAACTCTGTAATGTTTACAGTCAAAGAGACTTTGTTGCTATTGACATAACAGTTGCCACAAGACAACTGGGGAGCCATGATGGTAGGTCTTCGGGAGGACTGAGCAGGCCCTGGCCACCCATCTCCCAAGGCCTCAGTGATACCACTCACTCCTGGTCACCTTCCACTTCTCAGGCTACTCTTGCTCAGTCACTTTACAAATTCTTCTCACATCTTTCCTTCCGTGGTTTCCTCTTCTCTCTTCACACCCTCTTTGGGTAGCTTCAACTTATCCCATCTACAGGCTAAATCAGTGATGGCCACCCTTTTAGAGACTGAGTGCCAAACTGCAACCCCAAAACCACTTATTTATCACCAAGAGCAGTTAAACCTGAATTTACTTTAGGTTTTAGTTTAGGGAAAAAAAACATTAATATCTTTAGACTTAAAAGAAAAAACAATAATATATGTGCCACAGGTCCACTACCACTGGGCTAAATACTGTCTAATCTCTCTCCTGAGTCCAACCACATCCCAGACACCTCTTGTCCCTTAGGCTCCTCACATGCAATGTTTTCCTAATTATCTCTCTGTGAACCTAGACCTCTGCCCCCCCCATCTCAGGGAATAGCCACAACCTACACCTAGACGACTAATTGGGAAATCTGGGAGTTGTTCTGACCCCTCCCTCACTCCCACCCCTAAGCAGTCATGAGGTCTCACAGACAGAACCTCCCAACAGCTCTCCCCACCCACCTGCCCCTTGCGTGGTGAGGGCCCATCTCCTCCCACCTGCATCAACTGCAGCTTGGCATCCTCTGCCTCATCCACACTGCAGCCAGAACTGCCTCCCCAACGCACATGCTGTATCTTTCACTCCCACTTGACACCCCCAGCAGCCTCAGCAAAAAGGCCAAGCCCCAAAGGGAGACACTCTAGGCCACCAGTGATGTAGATCTTGTTAACCTGTCCAGCTCCAATGTCCACCCACTGCCCTCCCCTGCACTGGGCAGTGTGAATCCCAGCCACAGGTGATCCCTAGGAGCTCAGTACCTCCCTCCACTCCCTGCCTTTGCACCAAGCTTCTGGCTCCTGGGCTGCCTTCCGCACCTTGGCTCTTCCCCCTCCAGACTCAGCCCCATACCACCTCCTCCAGGAGGACCTCCCCCGTGCTGCCCAGCAACCTTCTCCACTCACAGGATTCATCAGAAAAATTTGTTTTTGTCTGTTTACCTATCCAACTCCACTAAACCACTTCCCCCCAGGACAGTACTAGGCCTTTCTCCTCTCGGGATCCTGGCCTAACACAGGTTCCTACCGAGAGGGTGCCCTGAGCAGGTTCACTGAATGTCTGAAGGAATGAATGGCAAATTCTACCACCCACAGGATGCTTCCTGAAGAGTTCTTGCGGGACAGCCAGTCCTAAGCAAACCCAGGTACCTGTTAGAAGCTTCCTCTCCCAGCGAGCTGGTATGGTTTCAAGTTTTAAACATCCCACTCCAAAGTCCCAGGGAGCAAAAGAAAATCTGGAAGGATCATAACAGAAATCTCCTTCCCAAGTCTAAAACTACAGTAAAGGCAGGAAGACATAAATGCATCAGACCTGAGTGCTTTTCTGAGTAGTTTTCCTGAGATTCAACCTGGAGGGCAGCGCTGGCACACCTGCAGCTGTGTGTACATTCTGTGTCTATTTGTAGGCACATAAATGTGCAACATATGCATGCAGGAGCACATGGGGGGCTGCATAATTGTGTTGGTCCATTCAGATCCTCTTCAGTGAAGAAAAGGCCATTCCTTGGCATATAATGTGCAGGGGCCCTTGTCCAAGTCCAGAACCCGTGAAACCCATTCCACTTAGCAAATTAAAACACGGCAGCCCCACTGCCTCAATGAATGCTCCAGCCACCTCCGCACCAGTCGTGCCCTCCAGTGGGACCTAACCTGTCCCCAGAGCCACGCCTGCTTTGGAAGGGCAACTCTGCAGTTGCTTTCAGACCTCCCAGCTCATGGATTCATGCTTGATTACTTCTCCAAGCCAGGCACCCAGTGCGGGGCTTCTGCAAGGAACCCTGAGAGCTTGCGGGTCTAGCCACGTGGACGTGGGCTTGCTAGGAGACTGCCCCGTGACCGGTGTGCACCCCAGTGCTCCCCTAAAGCTAGTGTATGGGCAGCCTGCACCCGCCTGACCCCTGCCCTGGCCGGACCGGCCGCCGCAGCTTCCGGTGAGCCGCCCTGGGGGAAGTGGCTCAAGTGGTGCGATACAAACTAAGGAAGCCCCTGTCCTCCGCAGCGAGCCGAGCCGCCTCCGCCCCCACAAGCCCCAAGAGCTAGGTCCGCTTCCTACACCCTAAATCCCGGCAAGCCTGGCGCACAGGGAAGCTCCACCCAAGAACCTGGCCAGACTGTGCTCCGCAGCTTGTGCTACAGCCTCCCAAAACTCTCCCCCTTTTAAAGTTCCCTCCTCTACGTGTTGAGGACTCGCTGTCCCTGACTGCAAAAGCAAGGGCCGCTAAACACTGTCCAGGATTTCCTCCTGCCCTGCTTCCACCTCCGTCAGAAATATCATTCAATCTGGACCAATTCACACTCAAGTGTCAATGACTAAAAATGTTGAATGTGTAATCCTTTATGAAGAGCAAACCTTCACCTAAAAGAAAGCAGCTCTAGACATTTATCAGACAAAGAAGTAAAAGCAGCAAATAAACATATGGAAAAATGTTCCACATCACTGGTCATTCGAGAAATGCAGATGAAAATAATACAGAGATTCCTCCTCACCCCACAAAGAATAGCTGCTATCAAGAAATCAACGGATAACAAATGCTGGTGGGGTTGTGGGGAGGAACTCTTCTCTGCTGGTGGGAGTGCAGACTGGCGCAACCACTGTGGAAATCAGTATGGAGATATCTCAACCAAGTAGGACTAGAAGTCCCATTTGACCCAGCTATTCCTCTGCTGGGTATCTTCCCAAAAGAATTAAAAGAATCACGAAATCATCTGCTTCCTGATTGACTATTTTGAGTCCCATTGTCAGAAATACAAGAAAAATCTCTCATTTATATTGCCCATCCTTGCCAGTCCTACTTCAGGGAAATCAAGATTGATCATTAATGTTTTTCTTTATGAATAGTTTAGTTAATTCATGAAGAGCGATCAGATTAAAGCATCACTGCTTTGCAAACCCTAATGAATAAAGGCTCTAGGCAGTGATCCTTAGTGACTGTTAAAATGTAAAAGAAAAATAACTCAAACAATAGAATGTCCTGAAGGAACTACACTGCACTATGAATGTAATGTTCTTGCCAAAACAGCAACTCTACCCTATCAAGCTTCTAGGTCTACTTTTAGTCAGCTTTCCATCACGATAACAAATACCTGATATCACTCAATTTAAAAGAAGTAAATGTTTATCTTTGCTCACAGCTTTGGAAGTTTCAGCCCATGGTCAGTAGGCCCTGTTGCTTTGGGCCTATGGCAACACAATATGTCAAGGCAGAGATCATGTGACAGAGGAAGTCAGAATACCTCCTGGTGGTGGCCAGGAAGCAAAAAAAAGGGAGGAGTGGGCCAGAGTGTGGATACGGTCTGTGCAAGCACAGCCCCAGTGACATAGCCTCCTCTCATTAGGCCCCACCCATTGAGCCTGGGCTCCTGCCTAATAGTGCCACTGGCTGGGGACCAGACTTTTAGTACATGAGTCTTCAGTTCACACTTTAGGTCCCAAAGATAGTATCTACCAATGTAACTGCAGAGAACAGAGCATGTTAAGGAGTGCTACAGGGAGGTAGGCAGCAAAATCTAGTCATGAGAGACTACAGGGTAATGGCCCACTTTTGTTGACAGATTCATTACAAGAAGCGGGGGGAAAAAGGCCAGGCGTGGTGGCGCACGCCTGTAATCCAAGCACTCGGGAGGCTGAGGCAGGAGGATGGCTGTGAGTTTGAGACCAGCCTGGGCTACATAGTGAGTTCCAGGTCAGTCTCAACTACATAGTGAGACCTTGTCTCAAAACAAACAAACAAACAAACAAACAAAACAAAGAAGGGGAAAAAAGGAATTAGGTTAAGTAGATTAAAACAGACACATTATCCAAATGTAACATATAAATCTTATTTGGACACTGATTCAGCAAACAAACTATGAAGTATTTTTGAGAAAAGAAAATTCAAACATTAACTGGATATTCAATATACTAAAAAGTCACTCTATTTTTATGTATGATAATGATATGGTAGCTATGCTTTTCAACTGGGCCTATATTGTATGAACGTAACATTAAATATTTACAAATTAAGTAATAGATATGATGTCTGTGGTTGGCTTCAAAATAATCTAGTAGAAGGCAGACATGAGACACACATCTATAATCATAGCACCTGGGAGGCTGAGGAAGGAGAATCATAGGTGTTTGAGGTCAGCCTTGTCTACAGAGTAAGTTCAAGGCCACCCTGAACTACATAGTGAGATCCTGAAAAAAGAAAGAAGAGAGAGAGAAGGAAGGAAGGAAACAAACAGAGAGAGAGAGATAATCTAGTGGAGAAGGGGTGAAGAAAGGGGTGGAGTAGCAGAGGAAACCAGGTAGGAGCTCAGTGTACTATTCTTCAATATTACAAGTCTAAAATGTGCCACAATAATGGGTTAAACAGGAAGCTGGGTGGGGATTAGCTCAAGGGTAGAGCATTTTTGCCTAGCTTGCACCAGGGCCAGGTTTCAATCCCACTACCACAGAAGAAGAAGAAAAAGAAGAGGAGGGAAGAAAGGGGAGGGAAAAAGAGGGATTGGTGGAGGAAGCAGCCAGGCACATATAGAGGTATACAACTGTAGTTCCAGGCTCTTAGGAGCCTAAGGTAGGATGATGCTTGAGGCCAGCCTTGAAAATATAGTGAGACCAGGTAGAGAGAGAAAGAGAGGGAGGAAGAAAGATCATAACTACAATATAATATTAATAACAAGTATTATCTAGACATGGTAGCATACTCCTGTAATCCCAGCACTATGGGAGGCTGAGGCAGGGGAATCACAAGTTTGGTACCAGTCTGGGCAACTTAGAGAGACCCTATCTCAAAAATGAAGGCCCAGAGTTCAATCCCCAGCACCACAAAAAGTAAGGAAAGAGGAGAAGGAGAAGAAGAGAAGAAGGAGAGAAAGACGACAATGGAGGCAGAAAGATCACAAGCTGAAGTTACACCTGGGCAATATAATGACTTAGTAAACCTTTGTCTCAAAAAAAAAAGTTCAGTGTGGAGGCCCTAGGTTCAATCCCCAACACCACAAAAAAGTCACATATTTATATTAATATATTTTAATGTTAATGTTATTAATACTGTGAATAATAATTGCTGGGGTTTTTTTAGTGCTTCCTCCATGCTAGACTCTATATTAATCTTTGCAGCAAAGAAATCTTCTCAAGAGGTCTGGCAATGTGGCTCAGTGGCACCATGCATGCCTGGCAAGTACAAGGTCCTGAGTTCAATCCCCAGTACTGCAAAAAAAGAAAAAGAAATCTTCTCAACCTAGATACTATCAACATCATTTTGCAGATAAAGGAACTGAGGCACAAAGAGTCTCGATAACAGGCCCAAAGCCACCCAGCAAGTAAACTGCAAAGCCAGGGCTTAAGTGAAGACTTGCTGAATCCCAACCCCATTTTCTCCCACACCCCCACTCCACTTACCAGCATCATCTTCCCAAGGTTCAGGCTTTATTCCCTGTTTTATAGAAGCAGCTGGGGCTCTGCTAAGCAACAACTGGTTAACTCAAAGATGCCTGTACCTCTTGATCCCACAAACCCACTTTCGGTAAACTATAGCACATGGGCATCGGCAGACATACACAAGAAAATCCACGGCAGGACTACTAGTAATAGTGAAGAACTGGAAATAGCCCAGTGCCTCTCAACAGGAACACAGATAAACAAAAGGTGTGTGTTCATACGATGGAATGGTGCCACACACAGAAAATGAGTGGCACTTGTCTTTGCGTGTCAACCAGGAACTTTTAACAAACATTGGGCTGAATGAAAAAGCAAGCATGCATCTTTCTGTAATAACAGGATACCGTTTATATAAAGTAATGAAACCTAAACTATAGTAAGTATTGTGTAGGTGTACATGTAGTCCAAAAACAGATATAGGAAGATTAAACACCAAACTTACCATGGCAATTACCTCAGGAGAAAGAGACAAAAAGGGACCAAAGAATGGTACAGAATGATCCCCAACTACACCTATGAAAATTGTTTTGTCTTATTTTTTGTGATACTAGGAATTGAACCCAGAGCTTTATTCATGCTAGGCAAGCACTCTGCCACTGCCCAGCCCTGTAATATAAATCTCTTCTAAAAGAAAAAAAGATGTGTGTTTGTGAGACTGTGTTAAAACGGCAATCCCACTGACTAGTAGTAGAAGTACACACTGGTTTGATCTAGGAGGAGGATAAATGGGCATCACAAATCAAGTCATGCACATACCTACAAAATTAGTCATACAGGACTATACATTATGGTATTGCTTATCAAAGCAAAGAATTGGAAATAATCTAAATATCAAGCATCTCTAAGAATAAAATGCAGGGATATGGAAAGATTTCTAAGGTACAGAAAACTTGGCACTAGGTGATACTGTGTGCAAAAAGTGAGGGCATGCAGGAGAAAGTGTGTGAGCTGGATGTACGTAAAATATCTCAGGAATGATATACATGAAACCCAGGGTTGATGGATGCCCGTGAGCAGAGTAACTTGGGGACAGAGAGGGAAGGAAACTTTTCACTAGAAACTTTCCATATATTTTTAAATTTTGGTCCATGTGAATATATAGCCTATTATTTTTAAGGATAAAATTTTAAACCTCTGAAGCGAGGCAAGGCTTTTAGATTGCCATTAAGAATCATGACAATAGGAAATGAAGCACAGGGCTGTGTCATCTGCTCCTCACGGGCCCTCCCAGCTTGCTGGCGGTGTACATAGATAACAGTCCCAAGCATGAGGACCTCTGTTCTGGCCCACACCAGCTCCCTCTGTGGCTTAGAGCTCCCATCACGCTATTAGGGGTCCCTTCCTATTCAGACATGCTGCCACTCCCCAGTCCTCAGAATTGCCACCTCTAAACAAATAGGATCAAGAGGCACCTGGAAAAGGGCACACCAGAATTTTGGACTGGCCCCTCACAAGGCCCCCAAATTCTGGCTTTTGTTTTGCCCAACAAAAGCCTGCTTGTACCACAACAGCAGCCTGTCAGTAATTACTCCCAATTACAAACCCAGAGCCCAGCTAGGCCTCAATTAGTCTATAAAGGGGCCTTGGAGAGGTTTGCTGCAGGAAGCGCAAAGCCCACAAGTGACCTCTACCCACAGGGTAGCACACTCTTCTCCATCACACCAGGATCCTAAAGATTCGGAAACTTGGTACCAAAGGGTCCTGAGAAGACTGTTGATGCTCTGACCCACAGTGACCATTACCTACAGAGCACAGGCAGGTACTCGTCTGGAAGTGCAGCTCCCCAGACTTCCTGCCCTCTACCTGGTCAGACCACACACACTCTCTCCACTTACCACTTTTCAGGACGAGGTTAGACATCTCCAAGCCATCCCCTCCTTCTAGGACAAAATGCACGTCTTTGGACAAAGGCTACAGAAAGATGCCCCAGGTGTTCTCTTGAAGCCCACTGTGGGTATGTTTCAGAGTGCTGAAGGAGGACCAAGTACCCATCTTTTCCCAGAGGAGGAAGATTTCTGGCTTTCCTGTTGTGTTGTCCAGAAACAGATTGGTCTCTTGACCAATCTTCTACAAATTTCTTGAGAATAATACCATCAGATTGCTGAGTCCAAGGTTTGGTAAGCTGTGAAGGTTTCACTGAGTTTAAGCTCACTCGTTTCTTCCCAGTGAGTGTGAACAGCTGTAGGGGAGAGATTCTGTGCATACACATGTGTGTGTCTGTACATTGCAAGCCCAAGTGTAAGAAGGAATCTGGAGAGGACTAATGAGTCTCATGACTTACATCAAGATTTGGTTGGAAGGAAGGAAGGACAGACTGACTTACTGAATTGGGAAGAACAAACAGAGGTGAAACTAGAAAGTCATGCTGCCACTGATTGGGGACTTCTGGCAAGTTACTCAATTTCTCTGAGCTTCCGTTTCCTCATCTGTAAAATGAGAATGGTATCACTTGCAAGCATTAAAATTGCAAGTTTGAGGCCATCCTGGGAAACCTAGCAAGGTCCTGTCTCAAAAATTAAAAAAATAAGAAAAATAAGAATGGCCCCAGAAGGAATGTGGATCAGCAGTAGAGTACAAAATAGGATGTATGGGACACTGGATTCAATCTTTGGGGGGAAATGCCTTTTATAAAAAGACATGCACAAAAATGTTGACAGCTGCTTTATTTATGATATTTCCAAACTGGAAACAAATGCCCATCAACAGGTGGGTGAGTAAAGAAATTATGTAATATTACAAAGCAACAAAAAGAAATGTCTGTCACAGTAAGATCAGTATTTTAAAAAACATGTTATGCAGAAGAAACAAGACACAAAAAACACCCACTATATGTCCCATATATATAAAGCTCAAAACAAAGTAAACTGATAGAAATCAGAATACAATTTGCTTTTGGGGACAAGCTTTGGCTGCCAAAAATATTAAGGAATCTCTTGAGCTGTCAAAAATATTCTGTATCTTGATCTAGGTCATAGTTACATAGTGCATTACATGTAAAAATATATCAGTCTTTACCCCTGAGAAGTATAATACTTACTGACTGTAAGTTACCCACATGCACACTTCTTGGTGTGCAGGAAATCTCATTAAGAAGGCCAGTAATACAAAACACAAGACATAGCCCTTCTCCCTCCCTTCCCTTGGACTTATTGAAGCTAGACCTCTAAGGCTGCCCTCCTGCACAGTAGCCCTTTTGACAGTGCCTACTTTGGGATGAGAAACTTGGGCCAGGGATGAGGACCAAGGGGAAGGGCTCTCCTGTGTCCTCCTGTGAGAGTGTGTAGGGCTTCAAGACTTTAGACAGCAGGCTCTCTGTTTCTATTGTCTACTTTGCTTCAGACAAATCCTCTCCATGGTCAGAGAACCAGAGAGTTGTCCTTGCCTAAGATTTCGCAGCATGGCTGTGTAGCTGCAAGGAGAAGGTAGCTCCACATGATAGAGGACTCCCAGAACCTGAGCTGACCTTCAGTGGTTCAGCCACTCTTCCACACCTGCAGTCTCTTTCTCAGAAATTTTCACACTTCTACAAATGGCATTTCCCAATTGTCCTGTGGAACAGAACCACCTTCTAGCTCTATGAGAAGCCCTGGTAGAGACCTTCTGGGAAGCATTGAGACCATGGGCACCGTCTCTGCCCATCAAGGCTTACAGTCTAGGTGTGGAGAAAGGTGACAAGGCAACTTTTTTTAACGCCTCATGTGTCACCAAATCCTCCCCTAAGAATATGCTTTTCCTGACAGACTGCTCCTCTCCCTGTGAAGTAGAAATATATTTTGCATGAACCTGCATTTATTCAAAATTAGAATTAAGGATAGACAAGATATAGTAGCTATCTTAAAATACACACTCCTAAGCAGTATTATTTTAAAAATCCTTTCACCCTGCCTACCTTCCTGCCCATAGCCTTCTCTTCTTCAGTCTGGAGACACTCTATCACAAGCTCTTCATATGCAAGGCAATTTGCCATGTCCTAGAGCCTTCAACATCATGTCCATGCACTGTGTACAGATGGTAGAACTTTTGAGGTGCAATGTTAAACTCTTAAAATAGTAGCCATGACATCAGTCAGCCCCAAACTGTACAAGGAATATGTACAGGGGGGAATTTGTTATATTTCCTAAAATGCATCACATTTCTAAGCAAAGGTTAGAGTCTAATAGCAAGGCATTTCCTGTTCAAGATTGAACAAAATGATTTTGGGCCATGAAAATTATAGGAGATATCAGAGGATGCCCCTCTAGAAATTCTCTTTCCTGGAGCATCCAAGAGACCTTTGGAGGGAAGAAGTCCTCAAAGCCCTCTGTCCTTCCTTCCTGAGTTAGCCTCAATTGAAAGAAAGACCTACTGCCCTAATAGAGGCAGGGCATATACTCCTGGGGAAAAAAGACCCAGGTGAACTTGTAACCCAACATCACATCAGTGAGGTAAGAAGGAACCAAAGCCTGGCACAGTGGCAGGTGCCTGTAGTCCCAGCTAACCCAGACTCTGAGGCAAGAGGATTACTCAAGCCCACAGCTACAAGACTAGCCTGGGCAACATAGCAAAATCCTATCTCAAACAAAACAAATTCAAGAAGAAACCCAGAGCTCTATCTTGCTGCCTTCTAGCCTAACCTGATACAGAACAGTGCAGAGGCTCAATAAGACACCTATCAGCTGGAAACAGCTCTCACAGCTGAGTTTCTCCACAGAATACTAGAGCAAGTGGTTTCTCCTTTTTCTCCATCTCTCCTTCTCTCTTCCACTCCACCTACTATCTCTAACTCTCTCTCCGAAACAAATATTTGGGAAAATAACTCTGTTAATCCAAGTCAGGCTGACTAACACATGCTGGCCTCAGCCCTGGCACTGTGTTGGGTGTGTGCAATTCCCATGGGCTGCAGCCTGCCAGTCTGAGCCTTCACAAGAGCTGCAAAACAAAGGGGAAGCCAGTGTGGACAGCATGCTCAGTGCCTGAGATTCAAGAAGAAATTGAGCAACCCTACCATGGAGAACTTGGAGGGGTGGGGGTGCACAGTCACTCTCCGAAGGCTGGGGGAATCAGACTTGCAAACAAGGAGCCAAGAGACTACTCTGAAGCACAAGATGGCCAGGCATACCAGTGTACAAAGAGGCCCAGAGTCCAGGCACCAGTTTGGCATCTCTTCCACCAAAATGTTCAGGATCGGAACTAGCACGTGTAACCAGTGAGTGTGAAAGACTTGTAGTGGAAGACCTGGAGAGGACTGGTTCCAAGTTGGCTGTGTGAAAGAACTGAATGGAAGAATGTGACCTGCACAGACTCCGTGCCCACAAGCTGTAGGGATGAGAGGGTGGGAAGGCTGCTAGGTGTCATAGTTGTTGAGATGTGGAAGAAGTATTAATAAACACACCTGAAGCTCCTTTTCTGACCAAGCGCCCCGCAGAGACTATACCCACAAACACCGGGCTACAGACCTCTCCTTGCAAAAGGGCAGGAAGCTAAGGAGTGTTTCAGCAGCAACCTCTCCTCCAAGAAAGGGGACTGTGGGACCTGGCTCAGCCGGGTGGGCGGAGCGACATGGGGAAGACTGTCTGCCTTGAAGCCCTGAGCTACCCGCTGGCCAAACCTGTTGCCTTCTGCCGCTGCTGCAGGATTACCTGGCGGAGAGAAATTGCTGGCTTCATCAGGGCCAAGTGAATTGCTGGTGCCAGCTGTCCGTGCCGCCCATGCGGGGCCAGTCTTCCGGGAGGCTTGGACAGTGAAGGGCGTGCTCTTCCAAGGGTCCCTGGAGCTCTTCTGTGGGTCCCTGGCACAGCGCGCACGCAGGCGATGGGCAGGAGGTGCCCTGGACTCCGGAGTTGTAGCTGAGGGTTCCCGGAAAGCCGGGGCTGCCCAGGCCCCACGCTGTGAATTCCACTAGGCTCAGGGCCTTGGCCCCTGGAGGTGGGGCCGCCCTGGACCCTGGTCACCCAAGCTGCAGAGAAATAATGGTCCTGGGCCCAAGTGCATTGCCAGAGAGTATTCTGACCTCTCCAAGAAGCAGGACCTACCCAGCCTGCCTAAGGGAGTTGAGAAGTAAACCAAAGCAGCTACCCAGCCGCAGCCACATACAGGAGCGCCTGCCTCACTCACCTCAGGCTGAACCAAAGCACGGACAACAAGACTCTGTCCTCCACTAAGTCTCTTCCAGTGTCAAGCCCCTTGCTCCTTCCCCAGAGGATGGAACAGCCCTGGAGACAATCACCGTGTCACCTGTTTTCCCAGCCTTCCAGTGCCCAACTGCCATGTGGACACACAACGTGGAGACAGACAAATTCCAGCCCCTCCTAGTGTTCGTGGCTGGAGGCACTCCATCTCCATTCAGGTCGGGGGTTTTGTTCCTAGAAAGATCAGCCAGAAGTCAACACCTGGTAGAGCAGGACTCCTCATTTTGCCACTCCTTTAGAGGGATTCTTTCCTTTACCCCCACCCCCTCTGCAGGCACACAAACGCCTTAAAGCCTGAAAAGGGAGCTGAGTATGGAATTCGGGGAAGTGATGACACACACAACAATGCTGTTACACCTGGCTGCTGTGGAGCTGAGCGGCGGAAATGCCGGGGAGGAGAGAGGGGGAAACAGAAAGCCAGCCTGGGTGGCCAGAAAAAAAGAGGGAAAAAGAGAGAGCAGCCCCCACCAGGATAAGGCCAGACCCAGCTGCCCACCCACCACACACACACGCAGGCCGCAGGCCGGAGGAGCCAATCTGCAACAGCCCCAAACCTGACTCACCACTCCTACCCATAGCCTGGGCGCACACAGGAGAGAAGAAGAAAAACACCTGCACTCCTGCTCAGAAAGCAAGTGCATGGATTTTGGGGATGTGCTGCTCCTTGCGTGTGGATGCTTGGAGCAGGTTGGTGGGGGAGACTACCTTGAGATGTTTTCAATAAGGGGTGGAGGCCAGTACCTAGTGAGGAGAGTTTAGAAGAGCTTAGCTCCCTCTCATCCTGGTGGTCAGGCCAGGGTTGGTTGCCCTGCTGACCTCTCTGGAGTCATCTTCAAAATACTGAATTCCAGAGCGCCCCAGCACTCTGTCCTCCCTTCCTTTCATCTCGGAATGTGGATCAGAGGCACATTCAGAGAAGGGAGCAGACAGCAAATGTCAGTGGCCTATGGATTGTGGAGCCACAGGCCACTGGGGGATCCTCAGGCTTCCAGAGAATGTTCAGAGACTGAGCAGCCTGGGAGGAAGAGCAATGACAGGCATTGAGCTAGCCACTCCAGACATGCCAATCACTAAGGCACATCTGCATGACATGCATTCAGGCCACCTTCCTCTGCAAAGCATCACGGCCCCCTCTTCAAAACCTACAAGTGTGGGGACTCGAGGATTCAAAACACCAGCCACCTCTCTCACACTTTATGATTGCAAACTTATTATTAAGGCTAGGTGAAAAAGAATACTGTTAGAAGGCACACCTGATTTTGATGCCAGCATAGATCTCGGCAATATGCTGGTGTAATCAGGTCCCAATCAGACTTCTGCTGAAGGTAGATCAGAACTCACTCCTGGACCTTTGGAGAAAGTCAGACAAAAATGTCTCATCTGGAGAGAGAGTTGAACAGCCTGTTGTTTTTTCTTCCAACTCTACAACAGAATTGTATACATTGAGCAGGAAAATGGCAGGTATGAATTGTGAAAGATAGAATGAAAGGGGGGAAAGGAGAGACAATGCCATAGCCATGAAACCACACGTACCTTGATATGGGATACACATACATACCTACAAGTATGAATGTGTTATACCTCATAAATGTAAATCTCACAGCTTGTACATGTGCATATCCGTGTTTCTGACACAGCTGGCACGCTTGCGCCTAGACAGCGGGTAGCTCACCCTTCTCAAGGCCAGCTCCTCTCAATGTCTTCCATATGTGACACCTGTGCACACACGTATGGAGTCCCCAAAGCCCAATAATATCCCCATCTATGTGGGCGCCAGTGCTGGAGCAGAGGGGAGTCTACTTGGTGTTGTTAAAGCACACACACACCCGGGAAGGCTACCACACGGAGGGCTCTGGTTCAGAGGCTGTTTAGGTGGGCGGCCCTAAGGGCCTCTTCCCAGCGAATCTCTTCTTCTGGCCCAGTCACCCTGAGAGCGGGACAGGCAGGCTGAAATTTTTTTAATGTCTGGCGTTTCTGGGCTAGTTTCCCCCAGAGCCACCGCAAAGCTCTCCCCACATCACCCCAGTGAGGCCCCCTGGCTGTCTTGCACCTCCCCCGGACCCAAGCAAGATGTTTAGCCCCAGGACTTCAGCAAAGGGCAGAGCGAAAGAGTTGTTTTCTTTCACCTGAAAGCTGTGAGGAGGCGTAGAGAGCCTCTCCTCGCTGGGGCCCGAGCTCCCGGGGCACTGGGCCGGCACCGGAGGCCCCCTCCGGGGCCCAAGGCATCTCTGGGCCCAGTCCGCAGAGCAAGCACCGGCAGATTCCAAGGGCTCGTGAGAGCGTGAGCCCGGCTGTCTGCTGGGCCCCCGAGGCTCGCCGAGCGGGGGCAGACCGGTCCGGGCTGTGCGGGGCGTTTACAAAAACTGACTTGGAGATGAACTCGCCCGTGCGCGGCTGGCTGCCCCGCTATAGGGGCGAAGGCGCCTGACGCAAGCGGAACTCGGCGGAGCCCATACGAATCAGAACACAGCGAGGCTCCTGGCGCACTAGGGACTCCAGGAGGCAGCTCCGCCAGAGACGCGGGTCGTGGCTCGGGAAACCGGGGGTGGGGGAGGGGAAGCGCAGAAAAGAAAACCCACCGGGCGGGGACTGACCCGGCAGGGAGGGGCGGCGGGGCCGGAGCCCCTCTCCGTTGGGCAGACTCCCCATGGCTAGAGGCTGAGTTCCACTCCCGCCAGCTGCTCCCCAGGGGAAGAGAAAGAAGAGCGCGATCTGCTGGCTGCTGGCCCCGGACACTGGCCGCGCAGTCAAGGAGCCCGAGGCGCCGCCGCCAAGTCCAGGCAAGGGCGGCGGAGGGACAGCCTCGGAGAAGCCTGACCCGGCACAGAAGCCCCCGTACTCGTACGTGGCGCTCATCGCCATGGCGATCCGCGAGAGCGCTGAGAAGAGGCTCACGCTGTCTGGCATCTACCAGTATATCTGCTGGCCCCGGACACTGGCCGCGCAGTCAAGGAGCCCGAGGCGCCGCCGCCAAGTCCAGGCAAGGGCGGCGGAGGGACAGCCTCGGAGAAGCCTGACCCGGCACAGAAGCCCCCGTACTCGTACGTGGCGCTCATCGCCATGGCGATCCGCGAGAGCGCTGAGAAGAGGCTCACGCTGTCTGGCATCTACCAGTATATCATCGCCAAGTTCCCGTTCTATGAGAAGAACAAGAAAGGCTGGCAGAACAGCATCCGACACAACCTCAGCCTCAACGAGTGCTTCATCAAGGTGCCGCGCGAGGGCGGCGGCGAGCGCAAGGGCAACTACTGGACGCTGGACCCGGCCTGCGAG
>NW_022900949.1:51908554-51919782 GCF_012274545.1 Fukomys damarensis | reverse complement strand
CCCAGCGCCCGCACCCACGAGTGCACCCGGCCTGCAGTTCGCCTGCGCCCGACAGCCCGAGCTCGCCATGATGCATTGCTCTTACTGGGACCACGACAGCAAGACCAGTGCGCTGCACTCGCGCCTCGACATCTGAGATCCACCGCCTGCCTGCGCGGACGGATGCGAAGATGTCGGGATGCAAGTCTCCAGCCTGGGTCGCAGCCACAGCCGCCCTCCAAGGGTGCCTCTTGAGCCAGCGCCCACGACCCTTCTGTGCCTCCCCGCTTCTCTCACTCCACCCGCTCCTCTTTGTCCCCTCTTCTCCTCCTCTGCTCGCCTTCCTGCCCTCTGTGCCCTCGCGTTCCCGTGGCCTGAGGCCGCCTCTCCGCGCGCGTTCTGCAGGCCTCACCTCCTCTCGGAGCCCCAGTGCCTGGACACCTCGTGCCAAAATTCACCTCAGAGAGAGCGCCCCGGGCGAGATGCGGCCGCGCCTCCTCGGTGCGGAACTCCTGGCCTTCTCTTACAGGTCGGTGGGCTCCCGCTCGGCTTTCCCCTCCTGCCCGGGCTGGACCGGTAACAGGACCCTGCGCTGCGCCGCCTGAGAAGGGGACGAACTTGTCAGATCGCACTGCGAGCCCTCGTGGAGCTGCTCAGAAGCTGCTCGCCGCGGGACCCACTGGGCGGGGCAGGGGTTGGGCCCAAGCGGGGAGCCCGGACAGCCGCTCCACGGCTTGTGCTCAGGTTCACAGCACAGCCCCGCTACAGCCGCTTTCCCAAGTCGTCGGCGTCTCCTCTGCTCGGCGGGTACCTCCAGACTCGGGCGACTGCTTAATATCCTGCTAGAATGATCGGTGGGGCTTTTTTAGATGAGAGTAAAAACTATTTTTTTAAGGAAAAAAAATTCACCGGGGAAAACTGGCGAAGTATTATGACTTGGGATTTTGCTAAAACCAAACATCAAAATTAAAAACTTGATATTCTTCATCTTTTCTTCGGGGAGATTTGCAGTAGAATTTCCGTCGGGCCTTCAAAAAGCTGCGTTCATAGAGGTAGGAAAACATAACCGGTAAAAGATAATTTTGTCTATGAATCCAGGGAGTTTTCCTCTCTTCATATCTGGAAAAAAAAAAACTAAAAAACAAATTTCCCCCGATCTTCGGGTATAAGCCCGATGCCGGAGATCTGCTGATCCTGGCGTGTGCTGCAGGGACCGCTCTCCCCTCTCTAATTTTTGTTTTTCAAAGGTCTTGCTTCTCCCGCCTTGGGAAGGAGAAATGTGAAATTCGGCAGGGCCTCAGACGGCCCAGGCGGGCTTGTGGCCCCTGAGCTGGCTGGCCCGAAAACCTAGACCTGGTTGTGTAGTGTGTCGTTTGGGGGACCAAATTTTTTAGCAAGAACTAGAGCACTTTTGTTATATTTGCGTGTGTGTGTGTGTGTGTGTGTGTGTGTACGCGTGCACGCTCGCGTGTGCATTGTCAATTCTCCAATAAATTTTTTGGTTTTTTTCTTTTAACACGGAATTATATATTATTTTATTTGCGCCCTAGTTCAGCAGCTAGTGGAAACAGAGAGCTCTGCAGCAAAAATGTTGACCTTTTTCAAAGTGAACTAAACAAGGGTGGAGGGCAACCAGGGCAATGGCATTTTTGACTGTTGCTGCTGCTTTATTTTCCTGGGTATTTTTTTTTTCTGTGTCATCATTTGTCTGTTGTGGCTGGTTAACATCAGCACAGAGACTCTGTTCCCCACACACTTTGTCCCCAAGGCACTACTGTACAGGATTTGTTCTATTCTTGCACCCACAAAAGTTTATATTTTTGCCTCTTAGAAAATTATACTAGGTGTGTGGGCTGTGTTTACATTATTGTCCTCTTACTTTTTTTTTTTTTTAGTCAAATAGCCTGAAAAGTTTATTCTTGTCGCATAAAATTCTGGTTTCAGAAATGTACTGTCATCTGCAAACCTCTTTCCAAATGTAATGAGTGACTGATTGCTTTTTTTTTAATAATCAGAATTCATTTACTTTGAGATATGAGTAAGAGATTTGGGGCTTTCAGAAAGAGTAGAATATACTTCATGGCTATAGAAATTGATTCTCTTTTCTTTCTCTTCTGTTACTTGAGATCTTCAAATAACGAATTAAGATTCAGGTTTCTGTACCCACAGCCAGGTATTTGATTCATTTGCAGTCTGGATCTCCCCAGCCAATTAGGGGTAGTTGGCCTCCAATGGGGACAACAGTTAATCAGCATTCACCACAATACACTTGCCAAGGCAGGGAGGCCCGACACAGCTAGGGCTAGACCCACACCTAGCCATAGATCCCCTACCTCCCAGCCCTGAAAACAGTGGTAGCAGGTCCAGGCGAGCTGGTGGGCTAGGAACAGGTAATAAACTGTGGACCACTCACTTTAGCAGACTGGGGATCAAGCCCTGGGAAAGTCAGGGTGGTAACTGGGACCAAGGGGAAGTGGCTCTGACTCGTGATGCCGTCTCTTCTTTCCTTGGAAGAGGGTACTAAGTGGTAGAGGAAGCCATGTGGGCTCTAAGAGACTAACCCTGAGATTGGGACTGGAGCCTGCCAGAACTAGGGTGAACAGAGTGAAGAGACGCAGCCATCAGCAAGCCCAAGAGGCTGCTCAGGCCTGGCATCTGGGTACTTCTGGCAGCCCAGTGCTCCACTGTCTAGCTGACTAAGGGGAAGTTTCAGAAAAGACAGTGTGCTCCTGTGCCCTTATCTATTCTTGCTTTCTGTGATGTGAATGTGTATCAACCAATGTGTATGTACAGGGTCAGTTATGTACTGGTAACAGGGTGGGACATATGTGTCTGTGGTTCTCCTACAGAGAGGACATATATTTTGGGCATTGTAATAACCATATGGCTAACATTTAGTGAGCACAAACTGGAACCACAGTATGTGTTGCATTCATACCTCCTTATGATACATGCACTTATGTTCAGAGTATGTATTTCTGGCTTGCTGAATGATAACAAAGAATATATAGACTTTACTTCATCTGACAGAGGCTCCCTGTTCTGAGGCTGGCTGTCAGCACCCCTGTAACTGCTATCCAGAGCAGAAAGGCAGGGGAGAACAGCCTCCCAGGCAGAGGCCTTGGTGAGCAGGTAGCAGCTCACCAGTGAGGTGAGGAAGTTGGGTGGGCCAGCATTAGAGAAAAGAGCCTCTCTCTCCTCCTGTGAGCTAAAAGGCAAGAGGAACCCAAGGCTGGCAAGCCTTACCATTAGGGAGAATGAAATAAAGGAACCAGTGGAGGCTTCCTGGGTTTATGCAGGGATTGGAGGAGGTGAGAGAACAGAGAGCTGAATCATACCCACTGCCCCACAGATGCCGCAGGAAGACATCTGTCTCTAATTCCAGTCTGAGGCCTTTCTCTAAAGCTCTAAGTATGATCATTTTCCCAAAGTACTAAAACTTTGGGGCAATGGCAGGTTTTCATTGCTCATTTGCTTTCTTTTCTTCTTTGCACTTTGAGTTTCTATTAGAGAAACTGATTTAAGGAATTTCCTGAGTAACAGCAGAAGTGCTTAATAGAGTTCCTGATGTGTAGTGATTCAGTCTGATCTAGATGGCCAGTGGCCTTGTGGATGCATGTAGATATATTTACCAATGTATACTGTAATACAATATAAATAGAGTTTGATGCATATACTGCACCATTTTCTGAAAATCCTGGGTAATGAGTTGTTACAGATGGCATTAAGCGGTGTGTATAAGAGTAGATGTAGATATCCTCACACTCACCACTGACAGAATGAGCCCTTTCCTTATATTTATGTATAAGTTCTTAAGAAGCTTCCCCTACAACTGCTCAAAAGAGATGGGCTGAGGACAAGGTGTCTTCTTCTCAAGTGGGACTAGGGAAATGCAGTCCATGCCCAAGGGACCATGGGAAGAAGAACTAGGGAGTTCCCAGGATGGCCCTGCACCCCATTCCAGAAGACGTCAGAGACTTGTTCCCCTGACATTAATAAAATGTTCATTGCCTGACATCCCAGGTTTGGTGGGCAAGAAGCCCACCTTCACCTTTCACCTGATCCAGCTTTTGCCCTGTCTCCTGCAATCCAAGGCAAAAAGACATCAGCTGGGTGGAGCCCCCTGGTGGTGGGTGAAAATTGGAGGCTAACCCACGAAGGCTTGGAGCACCTGAACCACTGGGCCAAAGTCTTCTCCCCAGAAAGGATTCTGCCAGGAAGTGGCTTGATCAAGCTCAAGAGCCCTGCAGGGTCCCCTTTCTGTTTAGCTTGGTGGTTACCATGCCCCTATGGCCCTACCCTGCTGGCCCTGCCTTCTATGTGGGAACAACCCCTATTCCTTAGAGTAGCCTGTGAGACTTTTAAGAAGACACAGGACTAAAAGCCTGTATCTCTTCCCTGTGATAGGGGCCAGGAGCATGTAGTTGGCAGGAGCAAACTTCAAGCACTCAGTTCTGCCTTAAGGACAACTTGAAGTTAAGGATGATTAAAACCAAGCAGGCTTAATAACTTCCCATTTTCTGGAAAAAGGAGGGTCCAAGCTGCACAAAAAGTGTGTGAGTCCCAGGGACCCAAAATTTTATTTCATTTGAGAACCTGAAGCCAGAGATTATTACCCAACTATCTTAGAAAATCTCAGGAGAAACCTGAGAGTAGCCGAGCCTACTACCCACTTGCACACTCCTCTCTCCAAGTAGCACAAGGTCTTCTTGTCTGATTAGCTTGGCACTTTGTAAGTAAAGGTGTGCTCATCTGAAGACAGAAGCACAGGCCCAGGTCTGAGCTTCAGGAAGACTATGCTGCTGAGTAGGCTATTAGTGGCACAGGCTCCAGCTTGGTGATGAACTATATGACAAGCTTATTCTGAGACTTGGATGGGGGTGGCCTGTGCAGGATGAGGCAAAGATAGGGGCCTCTTGAGCTGGTAAGAATAGTGAGGAGCCAGATGTTCCCCTTTAATGACTACATAACTTTGAACACAATACATATTCCAGTTTTCTCAGCTATTAAATAGAAATAACGATAGACACTCTATATATACATGTACATACAGACAGATAGATATCAGTAGTCTTTAATTTAATATTCTAATGTCAAAGTGCCCAGTTTGTTGTAGGTATTCAATAACAGTTTCCCATCCCTTGTTAAAAAGAAGGGAGGAAGGAAGGAAGCCTTTAGTAGTAAATCCATAGGATTGGGCATCCTAACACCATCACCATGGCCAGGCCACCTCTGTGCACTCCAAGAGCCCAAATAACTAAGCATCGACCCCAGTCCAGGCACAGGCCAATACGTCCACCCTGCCCCACCCTGTCAAGCCCCGGGACTCCTGCGTTCATCCTCTTGATTCTCCCACAGCAATCTTCACTGGTATATGCTGAGAAAGGCCCTACTGACCCCAGCAGCAAGCTAATCTAGGTGCTTGAGTCCAGTAGCAGTCGTAACTCAGGCTCTCTGGCCATAAGGTGCCTCCCTTAGAGAACCAGGACTTTCATTTTTCTTTTCTTTTCAAGAAGGCAGAAAGGTAGCCACCCTTTGGGGAAGGTTGTTTTTGGGGGTCAACCTGTGGGCAAGGTTCCCATGAGCCTTGTGGGAAAATGGGAAGCCTGAGGGGCAAACGCAGGAAGCGGGTTGGGCCGAGCTACAGCAGCAAAGTCGCCCCCTATGCCGCGGGTGGGGAGCAGAAGCAGTACCCGGCCAGCCTCCAGGGGAGACTCCAGTTCGTGTCTATCCTGCTGTCCGTGGTTCTGTGAAAAGCAAGCTCAGGGCCCCTCTTGCCAGCTCTAAACAAAATGGGCAATAGCTTGGCCAGTCCGACACACGGTGGTCTGGAAGGTGGGGCTGTGGGTGGAAGCAGAGGAGCCCTTAAGCACCCGCAGAGCAGAGATGTCCCGTGTCAGGGCAGTGGTGTAGGAGGCAGCTCTGATTCTCCCGAGTCGGACTTCAGCCTGCCTGATCTCCCTAAGTAATAATACTATCAAATGAAAAAAAAAAATCCCTGGCTTTTCCTCTGTATAAAAAGAAAACTGCTTGTCTAGGCAAGCAGACAAAATCCTGAGCAGACTCCCAGGAAATTTTCATCTCAGCGGATGAAGAGGGAAGGGGAATATGTCATTTGCTTTTTTTTTGTTTGTTTCTAGAAGAGAAAAAAGGAAATTCGACACATATTTTTAAAAATCTCCCCCAGCGACAGCTAAAAAGCTATGAGTGTGAGCAGAGCCAGGAAACCAAGCCCCCGCCCACCGTGACACCGGGGCCTTTGTCCTCTTTCCTGAAGCCCCCACGACTGCTTGACCATGCAGAGATAAAGGCCGGGTCAGGGCCTGCGGAATCCTGAGGGAGAGGACAGCCAGCCGGCCGGCTGTGGCACTGGCCCCTTTCAATCCAGTATACAGAGGTTTCCAATCCGCTTGCCTTGCAAAGCCACAGAACCCCCCACCACCACCACAAGCCATGGTCTGACCCCACCCCCAGGCCAAAAGAAGGTATAAATCTGTGTCACCCCCCCACACACACACACACACGCAGTCTTTCATCACTAAATTCTTTGGACCCCATTCCCACCAGCATTTCGTCTGCCCACTTAAAGGCTCAAGCTGGGTGAGGGGCAATGGCTTCCCACCACCTCACCCTTTGAAGTGGAATTGTGTTCAGCCCTGGTTGCAGTTGTGGCATTCACAACCTTTGGGCTCAGTTAGCCGGTAGGATTGAAAAGTTTGCTACACTTGTGTGTGTCTGGTCACTGCCAAGGAAACACTTCCAGAGCTGGGGCTGAACTGTCCTGCACGTACTCTTTCAGGCGGGAGAGGTCTGCAGGGAAGGCAGGAGTGTGTTTGTGACTCTGGACTATCACTGTGATTTTGTTTTGTTTTGTTTTGCTGAGACAGAGTCTCGCTATGTAGCCTAGGTGGGTATTGAAATCGAATCAATCCCCTTGCCTCAGCCTCCTGAGTGCTGGGATTTCAGGTGTGCACTGCCACGCCCAGCTCACTGTCATTTAAAAACCCAGGACTCTAGTAACTTCTTGGCGGTTGGCGTTGCCTTTGCCTTTGCAGGCAGCGGCTTCTCTGGTACCTCAGACACACCTTAGTGAGTGAGCGCCCTCGCGGCTCAGATTTCCTTCTAAAGGAGGAGGAGAACACCCATCTCTTGACCTGCTGCCGCGGCTGCAGGGAGCTCTCAGCAGCACTGAGCCATGGCCCATACGCACTTTCTAGTGTCCTGGGGCCCCTAGCCATCGCTGCAGCCCAGACTGACCCTGCAGCCATGAATTCTCCCAGGCCGAGTCACCTTCTTCCACCGCGGGTCTGACTACCTTCGCTGAGCCAGATGGGCAGAGGCCCGCATTTATCTTTCTCAGAAGATGAAGTTGAGAGGCAAAGGGAGACAGACTCTAGAAGTGAGAACCTGCACCTGCGTGGGTCCGCAGCGCCCTCCACCAGCTCCCCGCCCCCACCAGCCAGCTCAGGAGTCTCATCCCCACTGAAACTGGAGCTGCCCACCGCCAGTAGATGAGAGATAAAGGAGCCTGCTGACGCTGAGGAGCCGACCTACAGACCCCGAGCCAGCCCCTTCGGCACCCCAGAGTGGCACCCAGACCCCACTTCCCGGGAACCACTGACCCAGCGTGGAAGAAACGGGTCCGCCGAGCAGAGTACACACCTCGCCTCAAGTTACAGACCACCAAGCTTGTGGGCCCAGTGTGAACGCATGCGACTACAGGAAACTGTCTTTTGTGTGCGTGTGCATTTGTCCTGTGTGTGGAGACAGTCATGTACTTCAGCACATGCACGATGTGCCAATGTGCAGGTGCAAAGAGAGCTGGCTGTTCTTACGTCTTAATTGTACCTCATATTTACACAGGTCTTCACAGGTTTTCAAACATGATTTCATAACCACTCCAGGAAATACTCTCCTTTCGATTTTTACAGATGGGGCAACAGAAGTTAATGGGTGCCCTTTACACACAGTCTAGGAGAGACCAAGGCTAGTCAAATATTCCAGGATCGTAGCTGTTGTTTAGTGCGCAGAGCGTCACCAGGTGGGCAGGCCCTGCCGCCCCTCACCAGGCTTCCAGGCAAACCCATCGTGCCAGGGGCAGGGATTCAATCCGTTTTCAGCTGCGGCCGTCCTTCCCAAGATGGGTAATCCTAGAGCTAGAATGGGCTGTTCAGAGCTGGCCTGAGCCCTGCGGAGACGCTTCCGACAGTCCCGGGGCCTCGGCCACCCACGCACAACTCGATCCCAGGCCCGAGTGGCCTGGGTCTCCAAGGTAGGCACGGCTGGCAAATGCCTAGAGACAGGATCCCTTCACCCCAGTCGCAAATCCAGGAGCCCTGTGTTGCGCCAGAGTCGGAGCAATTTGAATTCATCAAATTCCTGCCCTGCCATCTCCGATCCCCATTGTTCCCATAAGACCTGGGACCCGCACGTTCATTTCACAACAGCCCCTGCTCAGAAGGTAGAGCTGGCCAAGTTCAACTCCAGAAAGTGGCCAGGATCCCCAGCCCACGAGCCCTCCGCTCCCGGTGCAGACCGCCTGATCCCTGCTTGCTGCAAGTCTCCCGCGCCTCTTGGAACCACCCGCTCCAAGCCTCTGACACCCTCCCAAGGCCGCGAGGGCTATCCGAGCTCTTACCAACATCGTCTAAAAGGGCTGTACACTCTTGGAATCTATTGCTGCAAATATGTTCCCTGTGTGCATTGGGTTTTGCATTTTACTTCCTCTCGTGGGGCATTTGGTCCCCGTGCCCCGTCTTTCCTTCCCGCAACCTCGCTCTCCCAGAGGGAGGTTGTCCGAGAACCGTAAATAGACCACATTTCTCGGGATGCCCTTGGGCCTCGGCGTCCGGCTCCTGGCGACGGGGGTTGCTGCTCTCTGAGCTCCAAGGCCGCCCCCTCCCCTCAGAGTCTGGGCCCTGGAAGAAGCCCGCGGTCCGACGAGGTCGCCGCGCAGCCTCACAATCTCGAGTCTGCCCTCTGCTGGCATCCAGCGACATCACCGTCCCCTCCCTCGGCGACCCTCAAGCCCCATGACGAGAAGGGCTTGCTCAGAGCAGGGTGACCTTACTCTTGCTGGATCCCCAGAGTGGCCACCGCACCTTCAACCTCTGCTGAATCCTTCCAGTATTTCTCGATTTCCCACTTTACGTCCCCGCCCGCACCGCAGATTCCGGGTGCTTAGACTAGGGGATTCGGGACGCGCGGGAGCTCTGCATAGCAATTCCGCTACCTTGAAGCTTTGGCCGGATTCCTGGCCAATCCTCCCTCCGGAGGTGAAGGGGTGGAGCGGGGGAAAGCCGCAACCCCCGGCCCTTGTGGAACTCTTTGCAGCAAACAGTCGCGATCTGTGGGGACTCGCGGAACAGCCGTAGGCTGTGCTCCGGCTTCTACACTGTCAGCCGCCAGAACCTTGATTGGGGCTGGTGGGTCCTGGCCCACAGAAGAGGTTGCCCTCCCCTTCCCGTCGACTTCCAACTCCACTTGGCGTTCTCTCTGGCACTTGCTTGTTGGTTGCCTCTATTTTTGCAGTGCACTTGTCTTCCCAACAAGTAAAGGGAGCCTCAAGGACAGGAAGGGGCCTGCTCTCAACCCGCACGGCACAGGGCCTCTCTCTGGGTCTGCCCTGACAAAGCTCTTGCAAAAAAGCGCCTCCACCTCTGCTTTTGAAAGCCCTAGACACGGAGGCGGAGACAGTTCCACCTGCTGAAATCCGTCCTGGGGTAAACATCAGTAATCACACCTGTGCACTCCCAGTGCGGGGTGGGAGGACTTTTCACGTTTTCACTTTTTCCTCCACCTACAAAGTTAACTCAAAGAAAATTGAGGGAGGAAAGCACTAAATGCAGGAAGAAAATGAAAATTACAGTAATTTCACTCCTTCATGAGATAACCACACTTAATATTTTGATATTTCCCTGGTCTTTTATTTATATTTTTATTAAAAAAAGAAGTCCATAAGTCCAATTTCCATAATTATGAGCCCAAAGTTTCCATAGATTTCCATAGTTTTATTTATTTTTTTACTGAATTCCAAAATTACCTTACTGCCTTTGCTTTGACTGTTAATACCACTTTCATACTGTAAGACAGCAGAAGATGTTAAAGCATGCATAGATGTCAGAATTTTTTTTAACCAGGAATTAAACTCAGGGGCTCACATTTGCCAGGCAGGTGCTATACCACTGAGCTTCATCCCTGGCCCAGATGTCAGAATTCTTAAGATGGGAAATTGGTCTGAACTTTATACCTGATTTGGTAAATGTGGTAGAAGCAAGATCTCTTTCAGGATTCATGTGTCATGATAACCCTTAGAACAAGTGCTAAGTCATTTGATCAAAAACACAATTACTTTATAAACCACTTAATATATATTTTTGTACATAGACTACTATGCAAGAAAAAAATTAGTTTAGACTTTTCTTTCAGACAAAACTCAACTGGGCTTCAGCAAGATGCGAAAACTTTTCTTGTAGAGCTTTCTGTTTCTTTTTCCTCCAAAATCTTTCTTTCTTGCTTCAGTGCAGTCTTGTTTCTCAGTACTTAGTTTAACAAAATGATCACATAAGGCAGTGCAAGGAATTGTTTGTTCCTGTATCTTTTATTTAGGTACCAAAGTATAAGCCACTGCTTGAACTTGTGCCAAATGATTCTTCCCAAGATGTCTGTTCTCCAAGCACCAGCTCTTTCTTGACTAGTCTGGCTAAGCCTTAAACCATCTCCTCTTTCCTGAACAATTTTATCTAATGTCTCCATGGAATCACCTACATTTTCTAACTGTTCTGGACTTGGCATTGGCAAACTCTGCCACTTGGCCTCCTGTTCTAGAGTTAGAAGCATGTTTCTTTCAGGAAGATACACCAAAGTTTATGTAAATCTTCATTACTTGTATTCCTTAATTGCTGACAGGTCCATGCAGCTCCAGATTTCACTGTTTCTTGCCCCCAATTCTTTGGGTCATCAAAAACTTCTTCCAGTCCTTTTCTTGACAATGTGGTGTGAAGTAATCTACAATGAAAAGGATGAAAGGATGTGATATCTGGTGCATTCTAAGATAACAAACTAAGATAAAACCCTGAGCTAGCATGGGCATTAGGAGTCAATGACCCAGAAGCCTTCAGGACCACTGAGACTCTTCTACAAAAAGTAGCCACTGGGCTGGGGATTTAGCTCAGTGGTTCCACCGCCTGCCTCATAAGTGCAAGGTCCTAAATTCAATCCCCAGTACCAAAAAAAAAAAAAAAAAAAAA
>NW_022900949.1:51894070-51908539 GCF_012274545.1 Fukomys damarensis | reverse complement strand
AAAAAAAAAAAAAAAAAAAAAAAAAAAAAGTAGCCACACTGGCTGCAGCCATTTTTTTATGCACAGCTAAGCAAACCCTACAGACAGCCATCTTCCTTTGCTGGAGCTCAGTGGATCTAGGGTGGTGGGAGGAATGTCTTAGAAAGCAGGGACCAGCAATGTATCTGAAAAACTCCCCTCGAGGGCTTCCAAGACCAGAGCCCTACAGTGGCACACAAAATGGTGTCTGTTGCCTGAGTTTCTGTTTATAGTGTCTTGTGATAGTTAGCAGTCAAACCTTTTCTTGTGACCTCAAAAAAAGTTCCTCCACCTCAGAAAACCTTTGATACGTTAGAATCATAATGCCTGTCTCATCAAGCTTTTGAAAGTACTCAAATTAATTATGTACTCAGCCTGGTACCTGTACAAAGATATCTTCAGTCCATGGTAGTTAACTGCTTTCTCCTCCTGCCTCTGCAGTGAGGACTGATGCTGTTTCTGGCATTAGCTATGGTCTTGGGGATCACTGTAATTGCCCTCTCCCTCAACTCCTGACCCCATTGCTGCTGTTAAATACAACCTCAATTCCTGGCACTGAGCCAGGTCCAGGTTCTCAGGGCTCAGGACTACTGACAATCAGGCCTGGGTTCAGGCTGTTGTATTTTACTAAGACCATTAAGACAGGAAAATAGGCAAACTCTTCATTCACAGGGATCCAGCTATCGTTGGGTCAGAAATTATTAGTTTCTAAAATAATAGGTACATTTGATGCTTTACACACACACACACACACACACACACACACACACACACATTTTTGTCTTCTTTTGGAAGAAGGCAAAGTAAATGATCTGGTTTATTTCACAGGCTCAAGCAGCCAACATGGAAAGGTCTCTTTGGCCTGTTCTAAATTCTCTAACAAGCCTCAAATTCACTGGCTATTTTAGAAGTCCACAAACTAAACTCTTTCTCATCTCCTAGCCAAAATGCCTTCAAAATCTATCTCCCAGAATTGATAGGTTGATAGGAACACCACCCCCACATAGGAAAGAAATTAAATAATTTAACTTTTAAAAAGTTAACTTCGTGACAATGGTGGCACACATTTTTAATCCCTGCTACTCAGAAGGCTGAGGCAGGAAGATTACAAATTCAAGGCCAGCCTGGGTAGCTTAGTGAGATGCTGTCTCAAAATAAAAAGGGCTGGGAGTGTAGCTCAGTGGCAGAGCTCTTGCCTAGCACAGTGAGGCCCTAGATTGAATCCCCATTCTTGGAGAGAAAAAAAGGGAAAAAAAAGAAACCTTTAACCCAAAAATCTAATCCCAGCAATCTCACCACACGGCAAAATCTCATGAAAAAAGGTTTTAAAGCACAGATGTCAAGATCCTAAAAGACTGCTTCTGCCTCTGGAGGTGGCCTTGGCGATCTATGGGTCTATAGCTTCTCCAGGTGATTCTGATGAAGCCCATGAAGCCACATTAGGGAACCACTGCTGTTCCCAATTGAATTGAAAACTGAGGTTTCTCTAAGGGGACTCCGGAAAACACAGATTCCAAAGAAGCCTCCATTGGGACCACATGGAATTACAAAGAGCCTAGTTCAAACACCGGATGTGTGCGTGTGGGGCGGGGTGGGGGTGAATACATGTTTAATTTTTGTGAGCTTTTGTCTGTGCATGCACCAGGCCTCTTTGGTCACAAGTAACATAAATCCACTAGAGTTAGTTTAAACCAAACTGGAGAAGGGTGTTGTTGTAAGGATGTATGGTGGTTCCCTGGAGCCCCAGGCAGAGTTGCAGCCAGACTTCCTGAAGGGAAGGGGCTTGAACAGGGGCTGAGGTGGTCACAAGAATTAACTTTGCAATTCTGGCCACGTCTCTCTTCTCTGCTCTGTGCAAAAGATGAATTCCATTTTATAGTCAAAATCTCTAAATCCCAATTCCATCTCGTGACCAGAGTCAGATACTGTCCTGAAGATCCACCCCTCGCATATACCCTGGTCTATCAACTGGAGCTGTTGTTGAGGGAGAGGGTCTCATGGTAGCTTCTGATGATCCCTTGCTGTTGGAAGAAAGCAGTTAGCAGTCATTAAACCCTAAACAGGGCCGGAGGTTTAGCTCAGTGGTTTCACTGCCTGCCTCGCAAGTGCAAGGACCCAAGTTCGATCTCTGGTACCAAAAACAAACAAGCAAATACCCTAAACAGACAATCTCCAAAAGTCTGATTTGCTTCATTCTGGTCCCTCCAACCACTCAATCAGTAGCTGGAGGGTTCTTTATGCTACCTGAAGTCCAAAATTACCTAAAAGACGTTTTAAAATATTGTGCCCAAGCCAGGAGTGGTAGTGTACGCATGTAATCCCAGCTACTCAGGAGGCTGAGTCAGGATGATTGCACGTTCTAGCCCAGCCTGGACAACTAAATGACACTGTGAGACTCTTTCAAACAATAAAAAGGGGCTGGGGATGTAGCTCAGTTTGAAGGCCCTGTGCCACAGGGCCCCAGTACTGCAAAGTGGAGGCAGGGAGGTTGACTTAGTATGATACCCTGGGATCAATTGTCAGTACAAAAACCAAAAACTTGTACCCAGGCTTTACACCTGGGCTGTAGTAGGAACACTGGGACATTTTTCAGAGCAGCCTTGTTGATTCCTATTTACAGTTAGGGTTGAGAATTCTAACCATAACTAAATAGGGAACCTACAAGCAATTTAGCCATTCCCTAATAATAACCAATTAAGAGGACAATTATTAAACTCCTGTAGTTTTCACATAGCTTAATTTTAAAGGCCATGATTATTCACACTTGACATTAAGCCACTTAAATGTTATGTTAAATTTCTTTTAAAAATAAGTTTCCTTTCTGGAGATCCTGAGGCGCTAGAACAAAGAATGCCTCTCGATAAACAGAGGTCCTCTAGACCACCTGCCCCTTTATTTCCAGGGTCCCCAGCTTGTCCGGGAATTCTCCAAGCTCCCTGCACCCTATATTGGATCCCACTGACTTTACTTGCCCCCATTCACAGGCCTGAGCTCCCAGAACCTCTGACACATTACCCTGCCCTCAGGATGGGACCAGAGACTCTGCCTCTCAGCCAGGCGGCCCAACACTGTTGGAAATCTTGTCCTTGTCCAAAGCAAAATGTCTTCATTTGCTCTGCTTTGTTTCCCCTCCTGGTAGTTTTCCCTAAACAATGAGTCAGCAAATGTTTCATAAATAGCTATGATGAGGGTTCAGTTCAAGATAAAAGAGAAAACCACCTCAGAGATCCCGGCACTGGTGAAAGTACCACAGTGACCCCTTCCGGTTTGGCCTAGCAAGGACCCCAAAGTGCATATGAAAGGGATCCCTTCCTCCGCTACAGGTTCTTTATAGCCCAGCCCAGGGCTCAGATTCCCTCCAACCTAGAGAGGGAGGGACAGGAGCAAGGGGAAGGGAGCCATCCTACCTAGTGGAGTGCAGCAATGAGGAAAAGGTATAAAGGGTGCTGCTTGTCCCAAGGCTGAAACTCTGATTCAGAGCCAGCAGCACAGACAGCAAGACCATGCTGCCTTCTGCAACGCAGAGAGGCAGTTAGTGCCAAAGCAGTAACTGAAGAGGAATGTCCAGCACAGGGCTGGGGACCTTTGTGTCTATAGAAAGGGCTCAGAGATGCCAAATGAGTCCTAGAGTAGTGATTTTTAAAGTATGGAACTCAGACAATCAGCATCACCTAGCACTGGCTTGGAAGTGCAAAGTCTCAGCCCTACCTTAGACTCACTGCACAGACAACACTGGGGCACGAACAGCAACGTGTGGCTTACCCACGCCTCCAGGCACATCCGAGGTGGCGGCACTTATCCCACACCTAAGACACTTCCAGGTTTTCAGATTCCTTTACAGGCTGTGAGAACTCAGAGATGTCATCCTAGCAAGAATTGCTGCCACCCTCCCAGACACCACCAGCTTCTCTCCCACCCCCATGCAAACTCTTCTTGTTGGGAATGGCTTCTGCATCAGACACCTTCTCTGGGGGCGCTGTGAGCAGGAGGAGAGGCAGACCCAGAGGGGAAAGCTGCCGGGAATCCTAGAGCTCTTACCAATCCAGGTCCAACCCCCAAAGATCTGTAGGAGTCACCCACTCACCTACCCAGGCTGTTGGGAAATTGCAGTCTTGAGCTTTGGAATGGAACTTGCTTGGTGTGCTATAGAACAAGGGAGATCAACTGAAAATAGGCTCTAGGGGCTGGGGTGTACTTCAATGACAGAGTGCTTCCCTAGCATGTGGAAGACCCCGAGTTCGATCCGACACGGGGAAGCAAAGGCCCCAAACTGAGCTGTGAACCTACGCACATTCACCTGTCGGTGCGTCCGGGGTGGGGGTAGGGGTTTCTACCCTTCCAGACAGCTCTAGGCTCCAGCCATCTGAATGTCAGGGCACCGGGGGTAGGAGCTCTGAGGCCACCATGCCCCAGGTCTCCCTGTCTGTCAGGCGGCTCTCAAAGCACTACCGGCCTTAGCTAGAAAACACACATTCGCTGGCTCCTTGCCACCTGCAGAACAGAAACTCCAGGAGAGGGGCCCAGCAATTTTGTGCTTTAACCAGCGCTCCAGGAGGTTCTCAGTCTCCCTCCACCCGAGTCCACGGAGCTAGGACCGCTGAACTGGGGATCCTGGGGATCAACTGCGAGCAGCCCCGCGGACTCCCAGGGCACCGTCCCTGCCCAGCACCGTGGGGTCGCAGGCCCGGGGCGCCAGCGGTGGCTTGCGGGAAGGAATGACGGCCGTGAGATTCCGCTCTGATTTATTTTGTTCCATGGGAGGAATAATTTGTTTCGTATTGGAATCAAAGCGCCTCTCGTGGCTCTTGCGTTTTATCTCGGCAGCTCTCGGCCCCGTGGGAAGGGGCTCGGCCGGGCGCGGCGGCTGCTTCGCATTAGGACAAGCATGGTCCCCATTATGCCGGCCGCTCTGGGCAGAGCCGGTCCCCGCTAACGGAACGCAGCTGACCGGCCTCTGCGGCGGCACCCAGGGGCCCACCACCCCTCCCAGCCTGCCTGGCCCCCGTTGCAGATGGCCCCGGAGGGAAGCGACGGGGTGACTGGAGCCCATCCCTGCCACGTGGTGTCACCGCGCCTGCCATCACACCGTGAGGGGCTCGCTTAAGGTCGGACACCATCCCCAGAAGGGCACCACACACCGGCCCTGTCTTTCCGGTGGAAGTAACCTCACAGGCCTTTAGGACCTGGGCCTGCCAAAAGTGGCCCCTGAGGAGGAAAGCATCGTAAGGATTCCCAAAAAAACCGTAAAAGAAAAATGATCCTCTTTTTGCCTGTTTCCACAGCACCTGAGCCCAGTGTGTCAGGGCAGAGCTGATAGCAGAGCACATCAGCGAAGACAGAATATATAATATAGAATGTAAAAAAAGAAAAGCCACACACCCAGTCCCAGTCCTGGGCAGACAAGGTGACGGTCCCACATCCACTGCGGAGGGAGGCAGTGTGTACAGCCCAGTGCTGTGCCTTCCACACCCTGCCTTCCCAGGGTGGCAACGGGACTGTGCCGGGACTTCAGGGCTTGGAGAAACAGCAAACAACCTACAACCACCAGAACAAAGATTGCATCACAAAAGCCCCCAGTGCTCTGGTCAAATTTCACACTTATTTTCTTTGATTTCATTGAATTTTTATTGCACAACAATACTGTAATAATAGTGGTGATTTACCTACACATAGGACAGAAATCCAATAGTCCAAAATCTGACCACTAACAAAGTAATGACTTTCATTTTTTCCATGTTGCTATATAATTCCTAGCCATTTAATAACTGCAGAATATTCAGCCATGTGGATGTTACTTTATTTTTTAACTCCCACATTTAAGATATGTCCAACTTGTCTACTACTATAAAACAAAAATTGCAATGACAGGTGACATTTGATGATTTCTTTCCTTAAATTATTTACTAGGGTGTGCAGTTTATTTTTATCACTTTTGTGATTATGTAGGAAATACTTTTGCAGACAAATTTAAAAACTTAGAACATTATAAAATTGGCCTTACTCCCAACTCAACTTTGCTCATTAAGCTTTTCTTGCCTCGGAACACTTACAGCACATGTCCCCTTTACCCCTATGATGTGACTGGGTTCAGTCATGTTTCACTTTGTATTTCATGGCTGTCTTGCCGGGAATCCATAACTGTAATATTGAAGGCAAAGACCATGCTTTTCTCATCTGGATAATAACCACAATAGCTACTTTTTATTGATAGCCTAGGCTGTTCCAGACTTAATACATTATCTCACTTAATTCCCACAAACTACATTTTATTTTCTTTTAATACATAAGGAAACTGAGACTGGTTAAGATAAAATAACTTGCGCAGGGTTCCCAGCTTGTAAATAGCAGCACTGGGGCAGAAATTGATTCCACATTCATGCTCTTGCCACTGTATAAATTTACAGCACGATTGCATTGGCTAGTTGACCTCTAAAAATCTCTTTTAATTCAGGATTGTATTAATTGTGATTAATTAATTAAGCTGTGATTAATAACTGGCCAAATCGTTGCATCAATTACAATACTTCAAGGCTTAAAAAAAAAAGAACTTAAACAATGAGTACTTCGTTGTCTCACAAGAGAAGATTCGCAGAGTAGTGGTTCCAGGCAATCGGTACATCCACTCAAAGACTGGGGCATCAGCTCTGCTACTTACAGACTTTCACCTACTGTAGCAGGCATCACAGATTTTGAAGTGTGTAACTGAGAAAGGACCCATCTCTTCCAGGCTCTTTCTGGGAAATCTGAACTGCTCTCCCAGCTCTCCGCATCCTCCCCACTCATCTCATGGGCCTGTACTGAAAAAGGAGGTAGGGGTGAATCACGTCTGGCTCACACAGACTAGATCTGCCAAAGAGTGGTGGCCGGGTCTGTGAGACTTGGATTTACTTCCAATCCTGAACAAAATCAGGGTCCTCTAAGAAAGGAAGCGAGAGACAGCTGTCCAGGAGACAGCTAACACTCTAATCTTTTTTTTTTTTTCATTAAGTTTATTGGTACATTTTAGGTATACAATACAGTTACATTCAGAGCTTTACATGGTGTATCTTGGTTCTTATTTTTTCCCCATTCCCCTGCCCTCCCTTCAATCCCTCCACCCCTCTCTATTTACAAAGACTTTGTTTCCATTTTTTCTTTTTTCACATTTTTTCTCTTCCCTTCTTTCCTTTCCCCTACCCCTTCCACTTCCCCTTCTCCATTAGACCTTTTCTTCCTATTTCACTTTTCCTAATTTATATGTTTAGCTTCTCACACCAGGGAAACTACTTGATATTTCACTTAATAGTATGGCCTCAATGTGCATCCTTTTAGCTACAAATGTCTCTAGTTTCTCTCTCTCTCTCTCTCTTTTTTTTTAGTGTCTCATTCTTTATGGCTGAGTAGTACTCCATTTTATAAACACACACACACACACACACACACACACACACACACACACACACACACATGTCTTCTTTATCCAGTCTCCAGTTGATGGGCAAATGGGCTGTTTCCAAGTTTTAGCTATTACAAACTGTGCTACTATAAACATGGGTGTACATATATCACTGTGGTTTGATTCTTTTGGGAAGGTACCCACAGAGGAATAGCTGGGTCAAATGGGACTTCTAATCCTCGTTCTTGAGATCTGTCCACTCCACATTGATTTCCACAGTGGTTGCACCTGTCTACAATCCCATCAACAGTGGCGAAGGGTTCCTTTCTCCCCACAACCCCACCGGTGTTTGCTGGTTGATTTCATGATAGCAGCCATTCTTTCTGGGGCTAACACCCTAGTCTTAAAGGAAATGTACCCACCAAAATTAATGCATGCACAAGCTAAGCAATTTTAAAATGTTCTTCTCTACTTGGAATATTCTATTTGTCTTTAAATCATTGTATAGTTGGAAGCAAATAAGTTAAATGTCTATTTTCAAATGATTGTGGTTTATAAGTTTCATTGGAGAAAGAAAAAGAGGTTCAGTTGTGTTCTAGAGATCAGACTGCCATTGAGATCAAAGGCTTCCTGCAGTCTGGCCCCTGCTCTCCTGGACTGCCTGATCTCTCTCCAACTCCCTGTGCAAATTGACAATTTCTTGTGGAAATATTTTGTCAGGGTCTTGCTCTGTTGCCCAGTCTGGCTCAAAGTCCAAGCAATCATTCTGCCTCCACGTCTGGAATATGTAGGACTACAGTCATGTGCCACCATGCCTGGCTCAAACTGTGTGTGTGTGTGTGTGTGTGTGTGTGCTTGTGTGCACACACACTAATTATTGAACCCAAGGCCTGGAGCATGCTGGGCAGTTGCTCTGCCACTGACTACACCTCCAGTCTCTCTCTTGGAAATCTGTAGTTCCAGTGTCCAAGAAAGGGAGCCACTTCAGAAGTTGCTAGAGTGGCTGCGCCCTGGAGTCGTGAGTCACCCTGGGCCCAGTATATCCTGGCCAAGGAAGCCTGACAGCTGAGGTCAACCTCTTGGGGAAGGTCTTGGGGTGTGAGGGTGGGCACCTCCGACTTAAAGGACAGACCCTTAGAGTTCCTTTTGCTTTTCTTTGGCCTTCTCAGAAAAAAACCAAACAAACAAACAAAAACTTTGTGGTATGCATGTGTGTGTAGTGCTGAGGTTTAAACCAAGACAGGACTTACATCTCCAACTCTTTTTATTTTTATTTTGAGTCTAGGTCTTGCTGAATTGTCCAAGCTGGGCTTGAACTTGTGATCCTGCTGCCTCAGCCTCTTGAGTGGCTAGGATTGCAGGTGTGGGCCACCACTGCACCTGGCTGCGTATTTTTATATTTTACTCCCATCTCTCACAGAGGTTGCTTCATGGCAGGCAAGTGAATTAAGCCAAAAAGATTCAATTCCAGGATTTTTTCTGGGACTGAAGGTGAAAAGAAGTTCTCTTTCTATTAGCATGGATAGCCATAGGAAAGAAACAAACCTGCAACTTTTGAGAGAACAGAAGTATAGGAATTATGCCTCAGAATAAAACCAACACAAAGGACAGAAGAGAGATTGAGTTCTGACATTATCTGAGCTTGAGCTCCTGGATCCAGCCATACCTGAAGATCTGCTGGGTATTTTCAGTGACAACTGGATACCTTTCTCTCTCTCTCTCTCTCTCTCTCTCTCTCTCTCTCTCTCCATCTTTTCTTTTCTTCCTTCTTCCCTCCCTCCCTTCCTCCCTCCTTTTCTTCCTTCCTTCCTTATGGGCATAGTGGCACATTCCTCTCATCCCACTTGGTGGGCTGAATCAGGAGGTTTACCATGAGTTCAAGGCCAGACTGGGGTATATAGTTATTTTAAAGTCAGCCTGGAATACATCTTGAGACCCTGTCTTCAGAAAACAAAAACAAATGTACCAATATACTTAATAGAAAAAAACTTAAAATGCTTTTCTAGTTATCTGAAAAATGTCATTAATATATGTATGGATATTACATAAATCTAACTTGCAAATTGCTTTTGGTAGTATAAATATTTTAACAATATTGATGCTTCCAATACATGAAAATAGGATGTCTTTTCATAATTTTTATTTCCTATTCACCTTCTTTCCCCAGGGCTTTGTAATGTTCAATGTACAGATCATTTACTTTCTTGGTTAAAGTTAGCCCTAGTTTTTTTTTTTTTCCTTTGTAGCTATCATGAGTGGGATTGCTTTTTCGTTTCTCGTTCAGCAGATGTACTGTTGGTATATAAAAATGCCACTGATTCTGCATATGTCCAAAGGAAGTGAAATCAATATATCAAGATAACCTCCCATGGTTATCGCAGCACAACTCACAGTAGCCAAGATACAGAATTAACTGGAGTTCACTGATGGAAGAATGGAATTTTAAAATGTGACATATATACACAATGGAATACTATTCATCCACACAGAACACTGAAATACTACCATTTGTAACAACATGGATGGACCTGAAGTGCATTGTGTTAAATAAATAAATAAATAAATAAATAAATAAATAAATAAATAAATAAACAATCCCCTCCTTAAATAAATAAATAAATAAATAAATAAACAAACAATCCCCTCCCCGCAGAGCAGCGTCCTTCGTGCTGGGAAGTAGGCAGGCATCATCATGCCCAGCGCTTCCTTTCCTTTCTTTCTTCCTTCTTAAGCATAAGCAACTTCACTGTGGAAATCGGTGTGGAGATTTCTCAAAAAACTAAAACTAAAACTGAAAGTGTCATTAAGGGTTAAAATGAAAAATTGATCATGTGAGATAGGAAGAAAAGATTCAAATGAGTCGGGAAAGTGGGGAAAAGGAAAAAATTTGAGAAAAGGAAAAAAAATGGAAACAAAGTCTTGGTAAATAAAAAGGGATGGAGGGGGTGAAGGGAGGGCAGGGGAATGGGAGAAAAATAAAACCAAGACCTGTCATGAAAAGGTACAAGTCCTGAATGATGAATGTAACTGTGTTGTACTAAAATGTACCAATAAAAGAATTGAAGGGAAAAAAAAACTAAAACTAGAAGTTCCATTTGACCCAGCTATACCTCTTCTTGTTATCTTCCGAAAAGAATTAAAAGCATCATACCACAATGATAAATGCTCACCCATCTTCTTAGCAGCACAGTGTGTAACAGCTAAATTTTAGAAACAGCCCAAATGCCCATCAACTGACCAGTGGATAAAGACAATGCGGGTTTTGGGCCAGGGATTTAGCTCAGTGGTGCTGCCACCTGCCTTGCAAGGGCAAGGTCCTGAGTTCAAACAGTACCAGAAAAAAAAAAAGATGTGGCTTTTTGTATACAATGGAGTACTACTCTGCCATAAAAGAGGGATGAGCTTCAGACATTTATAGCTAAAGGATGGACCTTGAGACCATACTTCTAAGTGAAATAAGTTGGACACACATGTTTAAATACCACATTGTTTCTCTGGTGTGAGAAATTGAAAGTAGAAACAAGGACTGAAATGTAGAATGTATGTTGGGAAATGGGAACGGGAACAAGGGAGGATGGAGGGAGAAAGGAGGGAAGGGACAAGAAAAAAAGTGAAAATAGAAGGAAAAAATGGAAACAAAACTTTTGTACATAGGGAGGTGAGAGGTCTGAGGGAGGGAATGGGATAACATGAAATAAAATTTATTTTGAAAAAACATAAGCAACTTGATTCCATCCTGCAATCCACAGACTACTGACCAGTATATAAGGCCTGAGTTATAGAAAGCAAAGCCACTGACTGAGGCAGAAGAGTTCTCCTCAAGAGGCTCCTCAGGGCCCGAGGACGACAGGCTGCACTGCATCCCTGCCCAGGTAAACAGGTGCAACTTGGAGCAAGGGGACGGCATCCGTCCACCTTTACAGGGGGACACACATGAACCCCCTGTGCTCAAGATCACAGCTTCATAGCAGGTGCTCCCTGGGCAGGAAGAGAGCCATGAAGATCTGGGCAACAATGGCAGAAAAGTGTCACCACTTTCAAGTGGCTTCACAGGTGGCCAGATTCCACTGGGAGGCTGGACAGCCCCAAGAGGAAGGTGAGAGACGCACCGTGAGCTCTCCGAGGCATCCCTGGAAGAGCACCTGAAGAGAGAGCAGTTTTGCAATGAGCAGAGGCCTTGTGCTCTGCAGACAGACACTGAAGCCACTAAGGACAGAGCTAATGCTGGGGACCCACAGCACTCACAGAAGGAAAGACTCAGTGGACCTGTTTCGATCACTTATCCTGAGGATGCCCAGGGGAAGTGGGCTGACCACAGGCTTCACCCATGACCTGGGCACTAAGGTTTCTAGCTTCATCTGTCTGGCACCAAAACAGCAGGGATGCCAGGCCCAAAGGGACTGCACATTTTGGGACAGCCAAAAACGACAATCTGAGGACTGAGGCTCCTGACATTGAGCAAGATGAATCATTTCAAGAGGACCCCAGCCTGTGTTGTTTCTTTCCCACCTGAGTCTGCAGAACATCAGCAAGTTCTCTTCTTGTGGTCTCTGTCCTCTCCCGGAAAAGCTGTCAGGGAAGAGACAGGTTTAGTGTGCCCAAGGTGACTTGGGAAGGGAGTCTCAGTAACAGAGATGTGCAGAAGCCTGGCTCCTCCGTGTCCCTAGGGCCCTGGGTGCAGGTAGGGATGAGATCTAAGACATCTTCTTGAGCCCTGGATAGGGCAGCCATGATTGGCCAGGTGTCCTCTCCTCTGAGGGAAATGTAAGTAGCCTATCCGGGAAGCACTTATGAGAACTCCAGCAAGCAAGCAAACAGACAAGTGCGAAACCTGTTTTGCAAAGGGAAGGACAAGAGAAAATTTTAGACCCAGGTGCTCCAAGATAGAAAGCAGCTCACACATGATGCGGGGGGCTTATCCATGGTCACACAATGAATTAGTGACTGTCTTAGTTACTTTTGTCATTACTGAGGCAAAATACCCAACACCCACAAGTTAAAGGAGGAATGGTTTATTTTGGCTCAGTTTGTAAAGGTTTCCATTCATAGTGAGTTGGCCCCAAGGCAGGGTACTATGGCAGAGGGGCATCACAGAGAACAGTCCAGCAAACAAACAGTGAAGCAGCAACAGCAAGCCTCCCCTTTTCCTTTTATCCCATCCAGGCCACAAGTCTTTTGGGTGATGCCACCCACACCCAGGGTGGGGCTTCCCATTACCCACACCCAGAACAATGCTAAACCAATCTATGGACTAATCCAATCATCAAACCCTTAACCACATCCACAGACCCTACATCCAAGTGCCTCTGAAAACCCCCATCTATTAGCATATGAGACTTTGGGGGACATCTAGATACAAGCCATAACAGTGACACAGCCAGCAGCCAAACCCAGGCGCCCTGACTGCAGGTCCAGGGTTCTGTGCCCTATGCTACAGAACCTATTCCTGATGGAAATCTCCATATTCCAAAGAATGGGAAAATTAGCATGTAAAAAGGAAGAGGAGGGAGGGAAAAGGAGGAGGAAAAAGGAAGGGAAAGGAAAAAGAAAGAAAAGAAACAAAAGGGGAAAAAATAGGATTTCTACACCTTGTCTTTGTCTTCCCACTTGGACTTCACAGTCTGGAATTTTTTTTTTTCAGCTTTAATTGAGTTTGTTGGTACATTTTAGGGATACAGTACAGTTACATTCATTGTTGGGATCATGTACCTCTACATGACAAGTCTTGATTCTCATTTTTTCCCCTTACCTCTGCCCTCCCTTCACCCCCTCCTCCCCTCCCCATCTACAAACACTTTATTTTCATCTTTTCATTCTCTCACATTTTTTCTTTTCCCTTTTTGTTCTTCCCTTATGCATCACACCTTCCCTACACCTTTAGCTCCTTTCTTCCCATTTCTAAAGGTCAGTAATCTTATTAGAATCTTATGCATTGTTGCAGATTATTCACACCAGGGACACTATTCGGTATTTACACATGTGTGACTTATTTATTTCACTTAGGAGTATATCTTCAATATGTATCCATTTTACAGTCTGGAATTTTATAGTGGGAGCTCATTACCATTGTTTCCTTGGGCCAATTCCCATTGCCCTGACCCATAAAGTTGCAGCTTTATTTATTGCCCCCAACCAATTGGATAGTAACAACCATAGACATCATTGTATAATTGTAATCTGGGCTCTTGTGGCTTTTTTTCTCATCATTATTATTTTTATTCATTTTTCCCATCATTTATTGTGCCCTGTATTAGTTAGGGTTCTCCAGGAAAATGGAACCAGTAGATCTATAGAGATATAAGGAGTTGACTCTTATGATTGTAGGAGCAGGTCCAAAAAAAAAAAAATCTGCAATCCATAGTTAGCAGGATGGAAATTCCAGGGCTCCCTTTGCAGCCTTGATTCCAGAAGCAGCCTGGAGGTAGAATTCTTTCCTTTTTAGGGGACCACAGTCATTTTTGTTAAGGTCTTCATGTGATTGGATGAGGCTCACCCATAGTATGGAGTGTAATCTGCTCTACTCAAGGTCTACTGGTTTAAAAGTTAATCATATCTTTCAAAAAATGTCTTCATAGCAATACTGACACCTTCTACCACAGCCTAGCCAGAATGACACATAGAACTCACTATCACACACCCTTGCCCTGCACACTGATCCTCTCAACACTAACCACACAGGGCAGCTACCATTATCCTCATCCTTCAGAAGACAAAGCCAGCAGCTTAGGCCTACAGGAAGTTGTGAATCATATCTGGAACCCTAGTCCCCTCTCCTCACCCACACTTCCCTCTTCCTCACCAGTTTCTGCCTTACTTGCCAGAGCTGAAAAGCTGCTTCTAGACCACAGGTTCTCAGTCACTGCTGCTCATTAGGATCACTGTGAAAACTGATCGCATGAACGACACCACGGCACAGACCCCACCGCTGGAGACTCTGACTCAGTTGATCACAAGTGGGGCTGGCACCTTTCCTCTGTGGAATGTAGATTGGCCCGTTGAGATAAAACCTAAAGGGACCAGGGACTTAGCTCAGTAGTTCCTTCCCCTGCCTCACAAAGGCAAGGTTCTGAGTTCAA
>NW_022900949.1:51878163-51893917 GCF_012274545.1 Fukomys damarensis | reverse complement strand
CATCCCCAGACTTTTTTTTTTTTTTTTTTTGAGATAAGGCCTCACTAAGTTACTAAGTTGCCCAAGCTGGGTTTGAACTTGCCATCTTCCAGCCTTAGCCTCCCACAGTACTAGGATTACAAGCCTGCACAACCACACCTGACATTCCCTCTTTTTAAAGAAGCATACAGTGGGAACTTCCTTAATGTTATTTAATTGGAGAGAAAACAGAGAAACTGAGTTAAATCCATTTGGTGAGCACCTGCTAAGTGCTGGGAAGCCAGCAGCCAGATCTAAAACCAGGCGTCTTTAGCCACCTAGCTGCTGAGGATGGCAGTGAGACCCATGTTAACAGTGTAGAAGTTCAATGACAGAGACCCATCCGAGTCCACCAACTGGGTAGGTGAGATGCTGAGACGGACACTGTGAAGTCTGTGCGTTCAGAGACTCATTCCCTGAACATATGTCCCTCTCTTGGTCGTTGAGGCCTCCAGTATTCGAGGAAACTATCTGCATGTGAAGGGAACCAAGCAGCAGTCCCAGATGCTGCTGGGATTCTCTGGTGGCCTTCATCTGTTCCACTAGTCCCTGCTGAAATGAGAAACACTGCCATTTAGAGACTCACATTAAAACGTCTCTTCTACAGAACACGAAGTGGGGAAGAAAAAAGACAGTCTTCACTTTCTCCCTGGCTCCTAGCTCATGGAAAAGGGAGACTGAACCTAAGAAGACGAAGTGAAAGCCAGGGACTCCAGAGGGCCTCAGAGAGAAACACGGTCGCCAAACAGACACAATTTCTGTGAGCTGCGGGGAGGGTACGGGACTCTACTCCCACATGAGTCCTTCAACAGGCACAGCTGGTTAGTGACTCCAGTCCAACTGCCCACCATATTCCTGGAGAGAAGGCTTGGTCAGACACCATTCTAGTGAGGATTTGATTGTCTGAACCTGAGACTCAGCAGCCACAGGATGACTTCACTTCAGGGCTCATGTTACGTTCCCACAGTGACTGGGTAAGACAACCAAGGGACAGCAGAAGTCAGGAAGCTGTGGTCAGGGCCTTCAGCTAAAGGACACAGGTCCCACTATGTAGACAGAGGCCTGACCCAGGCTGAATTGCTCTGGATTTGAAAGTGCAGCACTGGCACCTCACCCTGCTCCTGTGCCTGCTGGCACCTGCATCCAACACAGATCCAGGGTCTGACTGCCTCCTGACTGTGTAAGCAGGGACATAACTTGATTTTGGACACTGCCTTGAAATTGTAGGTCCCACAAGAAAAGCACACATTCAGAATTACACAGAAATGTTTTTTTTTTGTTTGTTTGTTTGTTTTTTTTTGGTACCAGGGATCGAACTCGGGTCCTTGCGCTTGAGAGGCAGGCCACCGAACAGCTGAGCTAAATCCCCGGCAGAAATGTCTTTACTTAGGGAAATACTGTTTTTTTTCCTTTTTGTTTTGTTTTCTTTCTTTTTTCTTCTTTCCTCTTTATCTTCTTCTTTTTCTGGCACAAGGGGTCAGTCTCAGAGCCTTGCACTTGCCAGATAGACATGACACCACTGAGCTATATTCCCAGTCCTCTTCTTTCCTTTATATTATTTACCAGTTTGGGGAAATTTTCCTTTGTCCTTTTTCCTTGGTTCTTACCTCTTTCTTTTAACTTCTATTTTCTCTTTACTTTTTTCTTCCTTTCACTTTTTCCCCCTTAATTTTTTCTCTTATTTTTCCTCCCCCACATAATTGCTTTTGTTTTCCTCCATCTTCTATTTCTTGTCAGAGTTTTTGTTACCTTTACCTCATTCCATAAACATCCTCTGCTCCCCAATAGGATCCTTTGTACCACTTCTTTCTCCACCTTCACATATCACATAGTGTAAGGTTTAAAGTTTTCCCTCTGCATTCCACTATTCCTAACCCTCTGTATCCTTAATAGTATAGCCACTATTAAATATTTAATATTTAGACAGTTAACTCTATAAAATTACTGATGAATTATTTTCTATTAGTGGAGATACAGCTGTCACATTTAGTGTATATTAGCTGTAAATCAAACTTGGGTCGTCTTAATATTCATACCATAATTATGGATTTCTTCTTTGGGACTGAGGTGGTACATAATTGGTTCTTTTGATATGCCAACATTCAATCTTTTAACAGTAGCAAAGTTATTTGAGTTAGGAAAAGAAACAGGCTCTACAGAGAGAGTTCAGGCCAAGTAAAAATAGGAAAAATACACCCTACAGCACGAGGGTGGACCATGACACAAGAGAAAATACAATGGCAAAAACTCAGTGGTGATTGTCATTCTTAGGCTGATTTCAGGTCTAGGCCATCCTATCAAAAACATGATCAAGTCATCATGAGAAATTCAAGTGCAAGGCTTTGGGAACTGTTCTGCACATGTGTTCTGGTATTTTGTAATTAACAGCTCTGCCATCTCCAATCTCCTGTCCCATTTCCCCTGAGAGACACAAATTGCCATAATTATTTATGGAGTGCTGAGGGAAAAGAGATCTCTGTCTTCTACAGCTTATTCTAGCAGGAAGAGGCTGTAGACCCTACCTATTAGGAATTATGTGCTCTCCAACTACCTTAGGGTGTTGTGGCTCCCTGGTGGGGTTGAAGAAAAAAAACCAAATGAGAAAAGGGTTAGTGACTGTTGAGCTATCTGTTCATTGGGAGAAAGCCAGTGAGTCCACTGTTATGTTGGGGGTGTAGAACCCAAATATGAGGAGCAATTCAGATTTCTACGCTTCTTGTGGAGGACAAACTATGGCAAAAAGAGGTTAGATAAATTATTGAGAGCTTCGGAGTCATAGCCTTAGCAAGACTACCACATAATGGATCTAATTAAAAACACTAGTCTCAATACAAGTACCCATGTAAGCTGTGTTGAATTAGCATCATTAGTAACTACTTATCTGCATCCAGAGCAATACTAAAGTCTTGCTTTCTGAAGAGGCACCTCAGGTCTTCTAGAGGGTCTCAGGAATAGATTTCTTCTTGGTCCTATGAAAATTCTAGAGACAATTTCCCATTTAGGATTTTTATAGCTTGTCGTCGTATCCCTTGAGGAAGGGCCAGAATGTTTCCTCAGGAACTTGGAATAAAGGTAAGGTCTTAAGGGGCTGTACACTGCCCTTCTGGCCTCCCTATCAGCCTTTTGCTCTCCCAAAAAGATCTTACATGTGTCTTTTTGGGATCCCTTGCAATGAATGACAGAAATCTGCTTGGAAAGACAGACTGTCTCTAAGAGTTGTAGAATTTTCTGCTTGTGTTTTACAGATTACTGCTTATTAGTCGGCAAGCTCCTTCTTTCCAGATTGCTATATGGATATGTAGCACCAGAAAAGTATACCTGGAGTCTATACAGATATACAGCTTCTTGCTTTTTCCTAATTGCAACACCCAAATAAGAGCTATTAACTTTGCTCTTTGAGCAGAGGTCCCTAGAACAAGTTAGCCTCTTCATTATATGGGATATGGGAGAGACCCATATCCCCACCCCATAGACAGGTGGGGATCTGAGGATAGGCCCATCAAAGATATCTCTTTCTACCTCACAGGGCACTGTATAGAAACAGAGAAAGAAAGCCCGTAGTTATGGGCTTTTCCTGACATAAGGGGTCACAAAGGCCTGAATATAAGGAATTTCATCCCACCATTTTTAAAGCAGAAACAATTTAACTAAAAAGTAGTCTCATAGTATAAATAACATCCCACCTAGGCATGGTGATACATGCTTATAATCCCAGCACTTGGGAGGCTGAGGCAGGAGGATCATTGTGTGCTCAGGCCAGGCTAAACTAAATAGAGACTTTGTCTCAAAAAAAAAAAAAGCCATCCTGTACCTGTCTCTTGCCATTTCCTAGTACATTTTGAACCAAACCATGTTGCCATGGTAGATAAGCTATTCCTTATTTTAAACTGGCAGGGTCAAACCTTTGCACTGATCAAGACTACAACCTAGTGGCAAAGTCAGTAGGATCTGCAAAGCATGATTCATGAAGTTTCTCATGGCTCACTTATAGTGAGAAACAACTAGGTCTCGGATCCTTAAAATGGCAGCCCATGCAGAAGGAGACCCAATAAGCCCACAAAGCATCCATGCCTTGTGAAACTCAAGTATTCACTAGACAGATATCTCTGTCTAAAGCTAGGATAATATCACATCTTTCATAGAAGCATAGAAGAAAGCCCTATTGAGGGCTTTTTGTCTCTATACTGGGACCCATTAACTCCTTAGGGAGAGGGAACTGAGCCACTGTCTATTTCAAACTGTAAGCAACTACTCCTAAACTAACTCCTTCATTACCTAAACTGTCGGGCTCTCAGGAATTTCCTCTTTAGGAAATTTAGATAAAATTAAAATAGAGGTTTTCTTCCTTATGGGCATTTGTTTTGTTGTCATATTATTAGGTATCACATTGCTATCTGTGGATACAGATACTTAGCTCTTTTACAAAAAATAATTTTTAAAAAAAATTCTATACGAAGTATCAAGTATTTGAAATAGCCCATTTCATTTTAATGGTCTTTTCTACCTTCATTAGGCTTTGAAGAACAGCTACTTGCTACCAAAGTAAATCACTATTTTGAATGTGCTTCTCTTAGTTTTTGTTTATTAGCTAGTTACTGTAAGCATTTCCACCAGAATGTGAGGCAAAGCACAAGGAAGCTGTTTCTTTTAAAATACAAACCACCACCAAAAATTTAAATGTATGTACTTCTTAAGTATTTGGCTGGTTTTTATTCATTTTATTTATTTATCTATTTATTTTAGTACTGGGGATCGAACTCAGGACCTTGTGTCACTTACTCTTAAAAAAAAGCAGCTCTAATAAAGTGGAAAAAGTTGAAGAAATGGATAGATTCAAAAATATGTATAAACTAACAAAGCTGAACCAGGAAGATATAAAAACCCTAAATCATCCAATATCAGTCATTGAAATTGAATAAGTAATAAACTACCAACTAGGAAAAGTTCAGATCCCAATGGATTCACTGCCAAATACTCCAAGAACTTTAGAGAAGATCTAATACCAATATTCCTCAAACTCTAATGAAATCAGAAGGGATGCAGTACTCCCAAAGTCATTCCTGGAAGCAAACATTACCCTGATTCTAAATCCAGAAGACAACCCAACCAAAAATGAGAACTAGAGGCCAATCTCTTTAATGAACATAGATGCAAAAATCCTCAATAAGATACTGGCAAACAGAATGCAGCAAATCATCAGAAGGTCATATACCATGACCAAGTAGAATTCACTCCAGGAATGTAGGACTGGTTCAACATATGCAAATCAATAAATGTAATACACCAAATAAACAGAAGTAAGAACAAAAATCACATGATTATATCTATAGACACACACAAAAAAAGCCTTTAACAAGATCCAATATCCATTCATGATTTTAAAAAATGAAGAAAATAAGTATAGAAGGTCTTCCTCTCAATCTAAGAAAAGCTATCTATGACAAACCAATGGCCAAAAATATATTAAATGGAGAAAAGCTGAATATGTTTCCTCTAAAGTCAGGAACAAGGCAAGGATGTCAACTATAACCACTCCTATTCAGTATAATTCCCAAAACATTAGCCAGTGCAATTAGACAAGAGGAAAAAAAATGGAAAGGAAGAAGTTAAATTATCATTATCTGCAGACAACATGAACCTCTACATAGAAGACTCCAAAAACTCCACCAAAAGATTCCTAAAATTAATAACCATATTCAGTAGCATGGACAAATAAAAAGTCAACATGCAAAAATCAACAGTGTTCCTGTACACCAACAATAAACTCACCAAGAGAGAAGTTAGGGAAACAACACCTTTCACCATAGTATCAAGAAAATGTGGGCCAGGGATTTAGCTCAGTGGTGCCTCCACCTGCCTTGCAAGTACAAGGTGCCTAGTTCAATTCCCAGTATAAAAAAAAAAAAGTGTATAGCTGAGGGCAAAGGTCTTGGGTTCAATCTCCAGTACCACAAAAGGGGTGGTAATTACTGTACAACCATTTCAGTCACATAACGTATGAGTAAAAATGTACATGAATGTACTTTTTTAAAAACTGAAGTTTAATAAAATATTCCTTCTGATTACTAATATTAAAAAAAAGAAAATGAAATACTTAGGAATTAATCTAACCAAGGAAATGAAAGCCCTTACAAAGAAAACTACAGTACTCTGAAAAAGGAAATCAAGAGGATATCAGAAAATAGAAAGATATACCCTGGTCCTGGAAAGGCAGAATCAATATAGTGGAAATGGCCATACTTCCAAAACTGTTACAAAGATTTAATACAATCCCAATCAAAATATCAACAGCATTCTCACAGAACTAGAAAATATAACCCTAAAATTCATATGGAACCAAGAGATATGGAATAGCAAAAGCAATTCTGGGCAATAAGGGCAAGGCAGGGGTATCACAATCCCAGACTTCAAGTTACACTTCAAAGCTACAGTGATTAAAAACAACATGGTATCTTTCCAAAAGAATTAAAAGAATCATATAACAGTGATATACACGCACCTATGTTTATAGCAGCACAGTTTGTAATAGCTAAAACTTGGAAACAGCCCATTTTCCCATCAGTTGGAAACTGGATAAAGAAGATGTGGTTTTTCTATAAATGGAATATTACTCAGACATAAAGAATGAGAAATTAGATTCATTCATAGGAAAATGGATACATATTGAGGATGTACTCCTAAGCGAAATAAATAAGTCACATGTGTAAATACTAAATAGTTTCTCTGGTGTGAATAAACTATAATAGTACATAAGATCCTAATGAGATAATTGACAATGTGAACTAGGAAGAAAAGGGCTAAAGGTGTAAGGGAAAGTAGGAAGGGTAGGGGAAAGCTAATAAGGGAAAAGAAAAATATGAGAAAATAAAGAAATGGAAATGAAGTGTTTGTAAAGGGGGAGGGAGGAGTGGTGAAGGGAGGACAGGGACAAGGGGAAAAAATGAGAACCAAGACCTGTCATGTAAAGGTACAAGAGCCCAATAAGGAATGTAACTGTACTGTAAACCTAATATGTACCAATAAACTCAATGAGGAAAAAAAAAAGAAAAACAAAACAAAACCAAAAGCATGGTATTGATAGGAGGGAACAGACTTGCGGATCAATGGAACAGAATAGAGGATACAAAAACATCTCCAGGTAAACTCAGCTACCTTATCTTTAACAAAGGAGCTGAACAAACACTTTTGCTAGAGGAAAAATACCCTGTTTCACAAATGGTTCTGAGAAAACTGACTGTTCACATGCTGAAGATTGAACCTGGGCTGGTATCTCTCACTGTGCACTAATAATCCAAATGGATCAAAGATTGAAATCTTAAAACAAAAAAATCTGCTGGAAGATAAAACAGGTAAAACTCTTGAAGACATAGGTGTACTCAAAGACTTTCTGAACATAACCCCAATTACAAAAGAAATAATACCAAGAATCAACAAAATGGGATCACATTAAGTTAAAAGGTTGCTGGTTCTTGGGGTGGCTGCAGGGGAGGCTGCAGCTGGGAATATGGCGGACAGAAAGGCGACAGAGGAGAAGCCTGGGAAGCCGAGTCGAGCTGGAGCCGCTGGAGAAACGGAGGGGAAAATTCCAGTCACAGAGCTGAGACGTGATCAGCTGAAGAAGCTGCAGACCTCCCAACAAAGCCTACAAAGAACTCCAGGTTTGGATTTGCCATAGGTAGTCAGACAACAAAGAAAGAATCTGTTCTAACTTTCAAACTTGAATCAAGTAAGCTTAAAGCTGTTCCAGTTCTTGCTCCCAAAACCCTAAAAGCAGCAGCTTTTAAAGAAGAGGAAGATAGTGAACCAGAGGAAATGCCCCCAGAAGCAAAGATGAGGATGAAGAATATTCAGACAAAACTCTTTCAATGAAGTATGGGCTGGGGATTTAGCTCAGTGGTTCCGCAGCCTGCCTTGCAAGCTTAAGGTCCTGAGTTCGATCCCTGGTACTAAACCAATAAATAAAAGAAAGCATGGGTTTTCTGATAACCAGGAGCTATGGGAACAAAATAAAATCTCACCTTGGAAACGTCCATGGCCAAGACAATTAAACAATGTGTTTTGAATAGGGATGTGGGATGGGTGTCAAGTTAAAGGGAACAATTTCCCCTTTTTAAAGAATGATATAAGACTATCTTTGGAGCTGCTTTAAGAGTAAGTGATACACTAATAAGTGAGAGTTTGAAATCAGAAGTAATTTGTGTTTTATATACAAATTTCAAGACATTTGCTAACTTTGTAGTTTCATGTGTTTAGTTTCCAAAGGTTACAGATGATAAAGAAACAAGAAATGGTACCTTTTCAAGAATTGCATATGTTTTTAGACACAACTATTAGCACATTAAGAGCGAAGCAAAAAATTACTGTCTATTTCAAACTGTAAGCAACTACTCCTAAACTAACTCCTTCATTACCTAAACTGTCGGGCTCTCAGGAATTTCCTCTTTAGGAAATTTCTAAAGGAAATTTAGATAAAATTAAAATAGAGGTTTTCTTCCTTATGGGCATTTGTTTTGTTGTCATATTATTAGGTATCACATTGCTATCTGTGGATACAGATACTTAGCTCTTTTACAAAAAATTTTTTTTAAAAATTCTATATGAAGTATCAAGTATTTGAAATAGCCCATTTCATTTTAATGGTCTTTTCTACCTTCATTAGGCTTTGAAGAACAGCTACTTGCTACCAAAGTAAATCACTATTTCGAATGTGTTTCTCTTAGTTTCTGTTTATTAGCTAGTTACTGTAAGCATTTCCACCAGAATGTGAGGCAAAGCACAAGGAAGCTGTTTCTTTTAAAATACAAACCACCACCAAAAATTTAAATGTATGTACTTCTTAAGTATTTGGCTGGTTTTTATTCATTTTATTTATTTATCTATTTACTTTAGTACTGGGGATCGAACTCAGGACCTTGTGTTTGCAAGGCATGGTGCCACTGAGCTAAATCCCCAGCTCTAGTTTTTTATTTTTTTAAGGTATAAACACCCCCCCCAAAAAAAATAACATTGTAGAAGACAGAAAACAATGAGATGCATTTTCTGTAACTTTGTCTACACATTTACATCACTAAGCTGTTAAATCAAATTTGAATTGAACCCACTACAAGATTTATCACAACAATTATATGGTTTATTTTAAGTGTACACATACTGTCCAGTGGCCTCTCAAAAGCACATTGTAGGGCTGGGGATTTAGCTCAGTGGTGCCACCACCTCCCTTGCAAGTGAAAGGTCCATAGAGTTCAATCCCCAGCACCCAAAAAAAAGCATATTGTAGGTACTGAAAATAAAAGGAAAGAAAATGCCTCTTCAAACACATTTTATGGAATTGTTCACCACATATACTGTTAGATCTGTATATTGTAGGGTGATTTTTTTGTGTATTTTTGTATTGTATGTGGACTTCTTTTAAATGTGACAGTTAAACATACCTTTGAAAGCATAGCCACATTCTGGGTGTGGTGGCGCATGCCTGTAATCCCAGCACTTGGGAGGCTGAGGCAGGAGGATCTCTGTGAGTTTGAGACCAGCCTGGGCTAAATAGTGAGTTCCAGGTCAGTCTCAACTACCTAGTGAAACCCTGTCTCAAAACAACAACAACAACAAAAGAAAGCATAGCCACAGACAAAACAAAAATGATGCAATGATTTCCTCCAGTGTTAAATTAGGGGGCAGCTTCAGACTATTTTATTGGTAGGAGTTACTTGCTGATCTATTTTATTTTATTTTACTTTACTTTATTTGGTACCAGAGATTGAACTCGGGACCTTGCACTTGAGAGGCAGGCAGTGACACAACTGAGATAAATCCCTGGCCCTTGCTGATCTTTTTTAATAGATAGTAACTCCAGAGAAGAAATCTGTACATATGCCTAATAAGTTGTTCTTTTACATTAAAGTTTAGATTAAGCCCCAAGTAAAACAATGTAAATGTATATAGAACTATTAGTTCTTACATGATTTAACTATATCAAAATACATGAATTTCACTTAATTTTTACGTAGGCAAACTATTCATTTTTGTGCATTTCACTGTTAAAATAACATCCCTCTTCTACATACTCTTTTCTTGACCCAAATGAAATACTAATCTAAGATCAAGATGAAGAGAGAAACGACTGAGATGAATGTCTTTACCAAAATAACCAATAAATTTTGTCAAACTCAATAGTGTTCTGATTTTATATTCCACTTAATAATTGCTTACTCTTTTGTTTTGTTTTAAACAGAGAAGTTGAGACAAATGAAGTGTTGTTCATCTTGCCCAGATTGTTGGCTAAAGTAAAGGGAAATTTAAAATTTTTCATTATTAGAGTCCACCTAACTTAGCACATATCGTTCATACTATTGGCTTTAATCCAGACCCTTTTCCACTGACAAAGGATTGTTTGTCCTGTGCTTTGGAAATCCTGCCAAAGCATACCCTTGAAAATCCGTAAGGGTTAGAAAGTATTCTTTTACTAATGTCTTCTGTCAGTCCTGTATATAAAATTAAGACCATAAATGTTTTTTAAAAACTCTTTTTCAAAAAAGCTACTGGGTGTGGTAGTGCATACCTGTAAACCCAGAAATTAGGAAGCTGAAGCAGGAGTATCACTGGGAGTTCAAAGGCAGCCTGAACTATAGTGAAGCCCTGCCTCAAAAAACAGTAACAAATGTTTAAAAGCTTTTTTTTTTTTGAGAAAGGGTCTCACTATGTTGTTCGGACTGTCCTTGAACTCACTATGTAGCAAGGCTGGCCTCAAACTTGAGGAGATCCTCCTGCCTCAACAGAGTGAAAAGACAACCTACAGAATGGAAAAAAATTTTTTACTAGCTGCTCCTTAAACAAAGGCTTAATACCTAGAATATATAAATACCAAAAAATTAGTCTCCCAAATTTAAAGACCCAATTAAAAATGGGCATCTGACAATTCTTAATAGCTAAATCTAGGAATCAGCCCAAATGCCCATCGATGGACAAACCAATAAAGATTCTTTTTACACAATGGAGTATTATTCTGCCATAAAGGATGACCATATTCTTAAGTGAAATAAATCAAACACACGTTTGAATACATTGTTTCTCTGGTGTGAGAAATCCAAAGTGGAAATAGGGATTTTTGTTTTGAAATTAAATAATCACTCTTTATTCAAAATAAATAAGCCCTTTTTCTTACAGGGAAAGTATGAAAGTAAGCTCTGCCCCTTGGCCTCTGTGACATAAATCACATTCAGAAGATGTTCATTTTAAAAAGAAAAGTTTGTAGATTACTAAACAAATCTAGAACTTCAATATACATTTTCCCCCCTTTGGAAATACAGACTGAAAGGAATACTTCGTGTCAAAAAGTTGCAGTTTAGAAAAGCATGTTCCTTCTAAGGCTCATCTTAGCAAATCCTCCCCAATGTTCCGATGAAGAGCTTTGTCCCCTGAGAAAGGGCCCTTCCCCACCGCCCACTGTGCCAACATCAGCATCCCTGGAGAGGAACAGCTCCTCCGCGCCCCTGCCGAAGCCCTGGCAGGAAGGATCCCCCTGCCTGCCTGCCTGGACCCCCTTGGCTCAACTGTGCCGCAGTGGAGGGGAAGCCTCCTTAGCAGCCAAAGCGCTCAAGTACTACCCTTTCCGGTGTTCTCCAGACCCACAGCGTACTCAGAGCCAAAGCTCTACCAGCAGGCTTCTAGGAAAGGCTTCTGCTGATGGATCTGCCCGCTGGTCAGATGGAATCCACGTCTCTGAAGGCCTGCAACCATCACTTCGTGTGCCTTCTGTGCGGGTTAGTTTCCAAATTCAACAGTCACACAAAAATACATTAGGTCAGTGAAACACTGAGAAGAAAAAGCCCAAAGTCTTTTCAAGCCTCTCCTCCTTACCCACAATACACGGTTGCACAGGAAAAAATTCTCCCCTTACAAACTCAAGTTTAGGCCCGGGATTTAGCTCAGTGGTTCCGCCGCCTGCCTCGTAAGCACAAGGTCCCGAGTTTGATCCCTGGGTCCAAGAAAAGAGAAAGAAAAATTATTTAAATAAATAAATTCAAGTTTGTCACCCGAGAGGCTGAGGCCTGCAAGGATTCTTCCAGCTCCATTCTTTAGCTCCAGGGTACAGCGAGGGTACGCTTCCGGATGCTTTCTTCAGATTTCAACGCAGTGCGGCTCTTCTCCGGAGGGGCCGACGGGGGCCTCTGAGGGTGGGCTGAGGTGTCGGAGGCGTGGGCTCCCCTGCCAGCTCCCCGCATCGCACTTTCTCGCGCATGGCCTTGCACGCCTGCCGGGCAGCCACGACCAGCTCAACCATCTTGTGGAACTGGTCCCGCGCCCCATCCTAGCTGAAGGTCCCCCCAACGCTGACGAGAACTGTTTTGTTCGATCTGCGCCCTTAGGACTGAGCGCAAACACAGAGGGCATGTTCTGCGCCCAGGCGTGATGGATGATGGCGCGCAGTGTCATCCAGCCCACCTCTCCACTGTATCTGCTCGCAGTTGGGAGAAATGATGATGAATTTCAGCTTCTGGAGCTTTAGATGTTCGAGAACTTCCCTCAGCCCCAGCACGAGCCGGCGTTTGGTCTTAACTTTGACTGGATCCTTTCGGTACATACAGTCTCGGAAGAGGGCCCGTTCCTTGAGTAGGTCCGTGACTCCGGCGTCCACTTCTTACTGAGCATCTGGCTGCCGTAATCCCGGAACCTGTGGTTGTGGATCTTGAGGAAGGCGGCCTGGACCGGCACAGGCCTCGGCCTTCCGGAGCTCTCCACCACGCGGCTCTTCTGATTGGCCCTCGACCGCAGGCGTGGAGGCCAACTCTTCTGTTCCCCTCAGTCCTGGGGCCTGGTTGGCCGCCTGCTCCTCAGCACCCCTCTCTTTATCCCGTGCCTCGTCACTGGCTGTAGCGGGGCTCACAGCATTTTCTCGGAGTCTCTACTGCTTTCTCTCTTCCTGTTCTTTCAAAATAATCTTCATCAGTGAGGTGGGCTTCTTGGTCTTGGGGACCTCCCTGCTTCCCCTGCTTTATTAGCGGGGCGCTGGAATCCAAGGGGTTGCGTGGAGTCTTCACCTGACTGAAGTGTTGGCCCCTGTCCCTGGAGCTGGCTCCTTTGGAAGGGACGGGCACTGCTCCAGCTGAGAACACAACTGGTCTGAAGGGCTGCTTGGCCTGCTGGGCATGCTGCTTCTTCTCCAGTGCTGCCAGCATGCCTCCCAAATCCAACTGCACTGGGATCTGGCTTTTCTTTTTTTCTTTCTTTCTTTTTTTTGGGGGGGTACTGGTGATCGAACTCAGGCCCTTGTGCTTCTGAAGCAGGCAGCGGAACCACTGAGTCAAATTCCCAGCCCTGGCTTTTCTTTCCACTACTGCGGGGGAGGTCTGTTAGTTTGTTTTTTGAGACAGGGTCTCACTAGGTAGTTGAGACTGACCTGGAACTCACTATGTAGCCCAGGCTGGTCTCGAACTCACAGCGATCCTCCTGCCTCAGCCTCCCGAGAGCTGGGATTACAGGCATGCACCACCACACCCGGCCAAGAAACATGCTTCTGAAGACTCTGTCCATGCCACAATAAGCTCAGCAAACTCAGGGACAAATAATTTCACATCCATTGATAACCTGACCCTTCCTGTGCCTTCAGGCCCTCACAGCCCCTCCAACGCCATAGCAGGAAAGCAGAAGGAGCCAGTCCAGGCCTGGGGCTGGCCCTGGAGACAACTTGCGTTTCCAAGTGGAAATCAGGATTAAAACGCACAATAGACATTGGGAAAAGGGGAACAAGGCAAGGGAAGAAGGGACAAGGAAAAAATCAAAGGAAAAATAGAAACAAAGCTTTTGTACATAATGGAGGGGGGAATGGGGTAAAAAAAGAAGAAGCAAGATATATCACGTACTGGTACAAATTCCCTGTGATGAATGCTATCATTATGTATATCTACAATGTACCAATAAATACTTTTCTGAAAAAATGAGCATCTGAAATGAACAGACACTTCTCAGATGTAGAATTACAAACAGCCAATAAACACACGAAAAAATATTCAACATCACTGGCCATTCCAGAGATGCAAATGAAAACTATGCTGAGATTCCATCTCACTCCAGAAAGAATGGCTGTTATCAAGAAATCAACCAATGAAAAAATGCTGGAGAGGCTGAGGGAGAGGGCCCTTTTTCATTGTTTTTCCCCCCAGTACCAGGGGGAATCTCAGGACCTTGCACTTGCAAGGCAGGTGTGGCACCACTGAGCTAAATCCCTTGCCCTCCTTCATTGCTGATGGAAATGTAAAATGCTATGACCACTATGGAAATCAGTGTGGAGATTCCTCAAAAAACTAAAACTACAAATTCCATTTGACCCAGCTATTCCCCTTCTATGTATCTTCCCAAATGAGTTAAAGTTAACATATTACAGTGATGCATGCACACCTATGTTCAAAGCAGCACGACTCATAACAGTCAAATCTTTGAAGTAGATGAGTGGATAGAGAAAGTGTGATATTTAGCCTGGTGTGGTGGCACACGCCTGTAATCCCAGCACTCGGGAGGCTGAGGCAGGAGGATTGCCGGGAGTTCGAGACCAGCCTGGGCTACATAGTGAGTTCCAGGTCAGACTCAACTACCTAGTGAGACCCTGTCTCAAAAAACCAAAAAAAAAAAAAAAAAAAAGTGTGACATTTATACACAATAGAATACTACTCTGCAAACTTCAGTCATTTGTAGGAAAATGACTACACCGGGAGACCATAATGTTTAGTAAAATAAATCAGACACATAGCTTCAAAATCACATGGTTTCTCTTATATGAGAAACCCAATATATAAATAAAGTACAAAATAAAAGACAGACAATAGGGGAAAAAGAGTGAAAAGTTATAATAACGTATATGGGCAATGTACCTGAAAGTATATTGTGATTTAGTATGTTTCTTTTATGTGTTGTATATATTTTTGGTCTGTCTGTCTAGCTGTTAATCTATGTTTATGATAATTAACTTGCTAAAGACAATAAATAAATAAATCTGACTTTAGCTGTCTTAATTAAGTTCCTGTTGCTGAGACAAAATACCTGACACTCACAAGTTAAAGAAGTAAAAGTTTATTTTGGTTCACAGTTTGTAGAGGTTTCAATCCATAGTTGGCTGATTCCAAGGCAGAGTGGCATGGTAGGGGGCAAGCCAGAGGAGAAAGCGCTCATGGCACAATAAGCAGGAAGCAGATAGGGCTCAAGGCAGCAAAGATATATATATATTCTCATCTCTCTTTCTCCCCCTCCACACATAGAATCACCACGCCCACAGCGATCCACCTCCTCCCCCAGGCCTCACCTCCTAGCACCATGGATCCAGCTACAGTGTAAACCCATGAGTGCACTAATCCAGTATCACATCCATCATACAATCACCTCCCAAAAGTCCCACCTGTGAGCGCATGAGGCTTTGGAGGAACATCTAGATATAAGCCATAACACTATCCAAAAAAATACAAAAAGAAAAAGCCAGGGTACAGGGGAAGGGGAAATAGAAAGCATTATGATGGGTTATGTACATGCACCAATTCAGCACAATGAATGTAACCATCTACTGCAGACATGTGCTAATAAACCATGCACTAATAAAAATGTTAACATTTTTTTTAAAAGTCTCTTCTACCCAGGCATGGTGTTGCATGCCTATAGTCCTAGCACTACAGGAGACTGAAGCTGGAGGATGGCAAGTTCGAGACCAGCCTGGGCAACTTGGTGAGACTCTATGTTACAAAAATAAATATTTTTT
>NW_022900949.1:51837576-51878117 GCF_012274545.1 Fukomys damarensis | reverse complement strand
ATATATATATATATATAGGGGCTGGGGTTGTTTTCCATGTGAAGGGCCTGGGTTCAATCACCAGTACCACTAATAAATAAATGTCATTCCCTTCTCGTCTGAACTGCCAGCAGCACTTAGTTTTGATAAGGTCCTTATGCCATGGGCTTGTGAACGCCAAAAATCTGGCAGCTGCCACACTAGACAGTGGCCTGGGCCTCTCATGAGCAGGAGCACCTGGGAACCTCGACTTGAACACCCAGGCCCACCTTCACCATGGCCCCAAATGCTCCTGAGTGAGGCTGTGGCAGGTACCGTCCAGACACCTACGTTTTGGAGCACTGTATTGGCAGAGCTGTTGAACTGTGTATTTGCAGGTGTTTACTTGAAACAAACACAGCTTTGTACTATGCACCATGGAAATGAAAACAGCACAGCTCTCCTATGACCAGAACCTCAGCTTCCTAGACTGGATCTCCTTGACTGAACAAGGAAAGTGGACCACATTGTCCATGAGACCCTTAATAAGCAAGTGCTCAACTGAAAAAGAGGATTGTCCATGTTAAGAGTGGCCACTAAAAACACAGGTAAACAGAGAGAAAGAGAGAGGAAGGGAGGGGGGAATTGTTATTCAGTGGGCAAGAACCTGAGGAGGAAAAATTGTTTTAATTAAGTTATGCAAAAAACAAAAGAGTTGGGAAACCATGGGAGATGTCCCTGGCCTCCCCTCTAACAGCCCATGACCCTGCCCCAAAGACTTCACCAATGCAGGGCTGCCTAGGACGGGGTCCTAGCCTTGGAGGGCGGTGGAGCGGCACTGGTTCCCCACCCAAACATCCTGCCAAGATCAAGGAAGGAAACAGCAAACCTTCACTTTGCTCTCCACTTCCGCGGTTCGGGCGCCGGGCGCCGGACGCCCCGCTACTTGCCAGGGCAGAAGAATCTGAAGCCCGCGGACCTCGAAACCCCGAAGGCCGACTCCAACAGCAGTGCGTTTGCTTTGCCTCGGAGCCCTAGCAACGGGCCCGAGGTGCGGGGAAGACATTGAAGTAGTGTTCACCTCCGCTTTCTGACCTCGCAGCCCCTCGCCTCCTGCAGGGCGAGGGGGCGGAGATGAAGCCATTCGCGAGCCAAGGGGGAACCAAGGCCCTCTGAAACTGAAAGATCTTTCCCTTAAAAAAGCAGGGTTGACGGGAAGGGGCGGTACTGGGAATGGAACCCAGACCCTTTGCACCGAGCGACATCTCCAGCCCTTTTTAATTTTTTGTTTTAAGACAGGGTCTCATTAAATTGCCCAGGCTGAACCCCGACTTGTGATCCTCCTGCCTCGGCCTCACGGTATCCTGGGAAAACAAGGGTGCTCAAGCACGCAGGTACTGTGAATGATGTCACTGGGAGAAGGCTCCAGAACCCCATCTTTCCTCTCCTGCCCCCACCGGCCTCGCCCAGCGTCCGCCCTCCTCCATACCTCCTTCCTCTTTCCACCTGGAGAGAAAGCAGAAGCGTCCTAAAGAGCGCAGGAACTGCCCGAGAGCTCGGGGTTCCCGCGCGGAGAGAGGGCTGCGGGGACCCTCGGGCCCGCCAGGGGGCGCTGCGGGGCGGCTTGCGTTCAGCCGCTCAGACCCGGACCCGCAAATCCCTGCCGAAAGCCAAGCGCAGCGACGCAGTCGTTGGAGGCCGGAGTGGGAAACTAAGGAACTCTTCCAACACGTGCTGCGTGAGTGGGTTCGGGAGGCAGGATGGAACGTGGCGCCGCCCCTGCACCCCGGCCTGCGCCCCGCCTCTTCACACACCCAGTCCCTTCAGTCAGCACCTGCGGCTCCGGGCAGGACCTTTTCTCTGCTGCTGCGGGCAGAAATGAAAGAGGCCGGCGGACGCAGTGGCGCGCTCCTGTGCTCCCAGCACTCTGGGAGGCTGAGGCAGAAGGATCGAAAATTTAGCTCCAGCACAGCAACTTAGACCCTGTCTCAAAACTTAAAAATCAAGAAAGAGCTGAGGAGAAAAAGGTCGGGGGGAGCGACTTAGGGCCCCGGGGCCAGACCAGATCTCAACCCACTGCTAACCTTGGCCCACCCTTTGCTCCCAGTGCCCCAGGCTGAGGCTCAGGCGGCGCCGCTCAGTCGAGCTCAGCCAACTCCAGGAGTCAGCCTGGGGTTCGACTCCAGACTCCATCCCCCTCGCTTTCCCCGGGACCCTGGAAATGCCTCTAAGCTGTGTGCTTCCGCTTTCATGTCTGTAAATTTAAGTTAATAATACCTAACTTGTAGGGGATTTGAGAAAGTGTACTGCACAGGTAAAATACTCAAAACAGGGCTTGCTCTGCTGTTACCGCCTTAAGTGCTGGCTGCAGGATGTGTGGGGTGAGTGGCCTGCTCCCCAGAAGGCTCCCGGTGAGATGGTCTGCAGAGCCCACACTGGAACAGGCCCATTAAAGTACCAACAACAGGGAAACGGCTGATCAGATCACAGTGCAGCCATGCGAAATAGCCCGAGACCTCTATCTACAATAGGACCAAATGTCAGGCGAACCCTCTGAACGCTGGGAGTGTGGCGTAGGGAGACTGTGGAGGACCAGCTCTGGGGCCGCAGTTTCTCCCAGAAGCTTGAGCTGCTCTGAATAGTCATCAGTGTCAACTACAACTAGTACATGCATGCATCCTTTGACCCTTCGATTCTAATAGGAGCTTGCCTTTCAGATAGACTTTCACATTCACAAAAGATTCGTCAACGGGGTTGTGGCAGCATTGTCAAAGACAGAAACAGCCTAAATGTCCAGAAGAGGAATCCTTATGTTATGATACATCCATCCAGTGAAAGTTTTGCAGCCACTGAAGTTAAAGAAGCAGCCAGGCATGACGGCACACACCTGTAATTCCAAGATTCTGGAGGCTGAGACAGGAGAATTGCTGTAAATTTGAGGCCACCTTGGGTTACATAGTGTGTTCAAGACCAGCCTGCACTACACAGCGAGACCTTGTCTCAAAAACAAATAAGCAAGCAAACAAAAACTGTCAAAGTCATCAAAAGCAAAGGAAATTTGAAAAATTGTCATGGCTAACAGAAGCCTAAGGAGATGTGGTAAGAATGCAATGTCATATCCTGAATGTGACCCAGAATCAAAAGAGGATGTGAGTTGGGTATGTGGCTCACGCCTGTAATCCTGGTGCCCTGGGAGGCTGAGACAGGAAGATGAAGAGACTCTGTCTTAAAAATAATTCCTGCTAATACATTTACTATGTAAGCATTTTCCTAATAACTTTATTTTAATCCTCACAATATCCTCATGGGGTAAATACTGTTATTTTCACCATGTTACATCTCTGGAAATAGAGGTATAGAGAGCTTTAATAACTTACTCAAATTATATGGCACGAAAATGGCTTAGTCGGGATGTAACCTAAGCTGGCTACAGACCCCAGCACGGTGAGGGGAGCTGCATTGGAATAAAGAGTTTCATGATCCTCCGGAAAGGAGGCTGAAGGGATTCTCGAATCATAATAAACCATCCCAACCCCGCTGCTTAGTATATTTGTAGAGGCAGGAGGATTACTGTGAATTCAAGGCCAGCCCAGGATGCATAGTTCAAGGCCAGCCTGGGCTACGCAGCAAGATCTTGTCTCAAAAACGAAACAAAACAAAACAAAGAGACAGCACATTGTAAGATGCTTGAAAAATGCCCCCCAAAAGTAAAAACGTGAGAGGGGCTGTTAGATGGGGAGGAAGGGAGTCACAACACCCCATGGCTCACACACCAATTGCAAAGGAGGAGAATGCTTTTACAATGGAGGGACGTACATCAGCTTTGAAATAATTCTTACCATTAAGAAACCCAAAACTAATTGAAGCTGTAGAGTTGTACAGGAAATGAAGGAAGAAATTAGATAACAGTGTGAAGAAATGATCAGGCAAATCCTGAATGCGGGCACATTCTAAAACTGTCCTTGTCTCCTCAAAACTTGTGTGCGCCGAGATGAAGCAGGCTGGGTGGAGCAGTTATCTGTCCCACAGTCATCCAGGAAACCAGACTTCTCCCAGCTGTGAAGCTGCCATTGTGATCAACCAATGCCACCAAGGAAGGGGAAGGGGTGTGCAGGATCCAGCAGGATGGCTTTTAACAGCCAGACCTGAACGTGGTAAGCATCAGCTTTCACTTACGTTGCCTTTGCCATAACTTCATATTGTCCCTTCAAGACAGCTGGAAAGCCAGATGCGGGGGCACTTGCCTGTAATCCCAGTGCTTAGGAGGCTGAAGCAGGAGGATTACCATAAACCTGAGGCCAGCTTGGGCTACATAGCTTGGGCAAGACCTTATTTCAAAAAATAATAATAGCCGGGCATGGTGGTGCACACCTGTAATCCCAGCACTCAGGAGGCTGAGGCAGGAGGATCGCTGTGAGTTTGAGATCAGCCTGGACTACATAGTGAGTTCCAGGTCCATCTCAACTGCATAGTGAGACCCTGTCTCAAAATAATAATTATGATAATAATAAAATTTATTAAAGAAAAAAATGAAAAAGGGCCACAGGTGTATCTCATATCTCAAAAAATAATAATAGCCGGGCATGGTGGTGCACACCTGTAATCCCAGCACTCAGGAGGCTGAGGCAGGAGGATCGCTGTGAGTTTGAGATCAGCCTGGACTACATAGTGAGTTCCAGGTCCATCTCAACTGCATAGTGAGACCCTGTCTCAAAATAATAATTATGATAATAATAAAATTTATTAAAGAAAAAAATGAAAAAGGGCCACAGGTGTAGCTCTGTGTGAAGGCCCTAGGTTCAATCCTCAGTCCAAGAAATGAAGTATGTTTGAAATCTTGGGAGAACAAGGAGAGGGTTGGATGAGCACTCAGCCAGCCACTGTCTCCCCAGTGTACCACTTCCCTGCACTGCCAGGCGATCCTGAGCCAAGTACCCTCAGTCCTGTGCTGTCCTCTGTGTGAGTTGGGCACAGCCAATGAATCCCCAAATACCAGCTTCCCACTGTGTATCTCTCTAAAGGGCTTTACTCCCTTTGGCATGGGCCAGTTCTTTGGGCATCAGCCTTCCACCCAGCAGTTCCTGCCAAGCTGCCCTCGGGGTTAGAGTCTTTTTGCGGGGGAGGGTACCGGGGATCAAACTTAGTACCTGCACTTGGGAGGTAGGCATGGTGCCTCTGAGCTAAATCCCCTGCCCATGGGTTACAGTCTTGTGTGTGGCTGCAAAGGAGCAGGAGCTGAGTGAGGTGGTTGGGAGCTATGAGCAAGCACAGGATGAAATGATAGGAATGACTGTTGGGGCGGGAGGAGGAGCTGCTTTGTGCAGAGCAGGCAGGGAAGGCTGTTCTGTAGGCGACTGCAGGACATCGAGTAACCCAAAGATATCCAGAAGAGCAGTATTTCCTTTCCACACGCTGTTCAGAGCCCCCCTGTTAAGTATGGAGTCTGTTCCCTACCACTAATCTTGGACAGGCCTTTGGCTTTCTCGATCAAGAGAATACAGCAGAAATGATGCTATGGAATTTCTAAGACAAGGTCTTAGATTTGCTTTAATTTTTTTTCTTTTCTTTTTGTGGTAGTGGAACCTTGCACTGAGCTACTTCCCAGCCCTTTTCTATTTTTTTATTTTGAGACCGTTTCTCACTGAGTCATTAAGTTGCCCAGGCTAAACTGGAACTTGCAATCCTCCTGCCTCCGCCTCCCAGAATGCTGGATTATAGGTGTGTGCCACCATGCCAAGCTAGGTCACAGAAGGTAAAATAGCATCTATCTGACTCTGGGGAACTTTCCCAGGAGTCCACATGTAGAACAACCGAAGCCCCAGCTCCAACCCTGGCTTAGCTCGTAGACAGCTGTCAGCACCAACTTGCCTGCAAATCCTCATTTCTCTTATTTGCCCCCAGCTGGTGCAGCAGGAACTCAAATTAGCCCTCCCATTTATCCTGGCCCGAAAGACAGATATAGGGACCTGGGATTCAGCTCAGTGGTACTGCTGCCTGCCTTGAAAGTACAAGGTCCTGAGTTCAATCCCCGAAACCAAAAAAAAAAAAAGGCAAATATGGAAGAGCAAAACAGTGGCTGCTATTTTAAAATCACTGAGTTATGGTGTGTTTCGATATGTGTGTTTTGAGATGAAGAAAGAATATCTATCTGTGCAGTGAGGCCTAAGTCCCGAGGAACCAGGCATGAGGGATTTTCAGAGCATTTAAGCACTGCTAACAACAGATGCCATGGTTCCAGGACAGGTAGAAACTCGGGGTGCTGAAGGAAGATATGAGGGCACATGGCTGAGGGGGAGCAGCAGATCATGTGGCTGGGGAACTGGGCTGGAGTCACAGGGCGCAGAGCCTCACGGGTAATGGTCAGAAGTCTGAAACGTCTCCAGAATTCACAGGAGCCTTTAGAGTAGTTATGTTGAACCTTTTAGAGCTTTCACTGATAACAAACAGCGTGCTGATGCATGTGTGCCATAGGTTCGTCACCACTGGTTTAGAGCAGTGGGGGCAGGAGAATTATCATATTTGGCTTCATTTTTCTTTTTGTGATGTACTGGAGGTTGAGCCCAGAGCCTTTGCATTGATCTATACCGCCTCAGTCCTTCCTTATTTTCTGAGACAGGGTCATACAAAGTCACTAATAAATTGCCTGGCTGGGCTTCATCTTGTGATCCTCCTGACTCAGCTTCCCAGGGTGCTAGCATTACGGGTGTGTATCACACCTGGTTGGTATTTGGCTTCTGTTCTTATACATTTTGTTCCGTTTGGGTATTTGACTTCTTTTGAGGGGAGGGTTTGAGACAAGGTCTTGTGATGTAGTTCAGACCAGCTTTGAACTCACTATGTAGCCCAGGCTAGCCTCAAACTTATGGCAATCCTACTGCCTCAGCCTCCCAAGTGCTGGGATTGTAGGCATGAACCACCACATCAACCCTGTGTTTGACTTCTTAAAAAATAGCTCTAGCTGCTGTGAGAATGGTCCACAGCACTGCAAGGAGATTGATTAGCAGCTGCCCAAGACAAACACAACTGTCACTAAATGGTGGAGAAAGGAAGACAAAAAAAGTCCAAACATGCATGAGTCCAAACATGCAGTAGGCCTTGTTGTTAGACAGGATGAGGAATGAGAGATAAGGAAAAATACCAGCAAGCTAGGTTTCTCTGAGCAGGCACATGAATGGCAGTGCTGTTGGCCAGCTAGGAAGGACCTGGAGAAGAGCAGGGTTGGGGTGAGGAATCTCCCCCTCTCAATGAGGCTGTAGGAATAACTCAAGCTGGCTATCTCCCCAGCCATTATAGCCAGATGCCCTTAGTCAGAGCTATTGAATCTGGCAGGAGTGGAGATTCTGGTAAGTGCTTGGCTTCCCTGAGGAACTCCTTTCCGTGTATTTATTCACCTATACAGTTTTAAGGGCCTCTGTGCAGAGTGCAGTTGTAATTACGATGGCAAAGATCCCAGCTGGAAGCTAAAACACACCCAGAAGAGGAAATTGAACTCAACATGTAGAAGACTCAGCCAAGCACTTTCCCCAAACCGCACTCCATTAGCCAGTCTGGAGAAGAGCCCCAAGGTGGTGGAGAGGAAGGAGCCGTGCCAGGTACTCCAGAAAAAGTGGCTGCAGACAGTCAGAAAAAAGAACTATGAACTTCCAGCAGATACAAAAGCTATGGGGAGCATCTAGGGGCCAGACACCCTGCGGAGGGGAGGTCTGGGGTGGCCCAAACAGAGAGGAAGCAGTCCTAGGCCACCCTGACATGCCTTCCTTACATGCCTTCCTGACACGCCCAGCTTCCGTTCCTGGAGCACAGCTGATCCACTCCATTCCTTCCCTCCTCAGCATGCAGCCTCAGAGTTCAGATGGAAATTTCCTTCTCCCCTGGTCTGCAGGAGGGGTCATTCACCTGTCGCAGCTTTGTGACAACCTCATAGGTTGTGACGTGTACTAACTCCCACGATGGAGGTATTCGTCATGCACTGCAAGTATGCACTAATAAAATAATAATCCAAAACAACACCTCCTAGGCATGGTCAGCAGAGGGAAGCAGGACATTCAGCCAAGCTCTAGCAGGGCAAATTGGGCCACCATGACAGCAAGGGGACAAGGCAGTGGGTGACCTGCTATTCCTTCGATGAGGCCCTCTCGGAACCACAATTCTATTGATTTCACGCCTGTCTCTCCCGAGGGCCCACAGTACTCTCTACCCAAATAAGATATTGTTGCCAGGGATTTAGCTCAGTGGCACTGAGCCTGCTTCACAAGCTCAAGGTGCTGAGTTCGATCCCCAGTGCAAAAAAAAACTCTCACCAAATAAGGCATTTTCGCACTCTCCCCCAAACTATGACAAAGACGCTCAGTGTAACCATAAACACGAAACAACCAATAGTGACTCCTACATTGGTAGGACTTCATTCATTCTTTCATTCATTGTTTATGAGCTCCTATCATCCTGGGTCAATCAACATAGACTCTTCAACTTTCAAGTTCCTCATTTTGAGAGAAGTTTCCAACCACTCTACTTGAGATTAAATATTTAGTAGCAGCCAAGCAACTTAGCAAAAACTTGTCTCAAACAATTTTTTTAAAATGTGGGGCTGGGAAGTAGCCCCATAAGAAGGCCCTGGGTTTACTCCCCAAAGCCCTCTTGCACAAAATCAGTCAACAGCCAACCTGAGATCCTGAATTCCAAGCGGGGAGCTTTACGGATGTGTGAAAATAACTCGTGAGACAATGTTCCCTAGTGTCTGGAGAATGCAGCCAAAGAAACTTCAGAATAGGACCCTGGAGAGCATTAGGGGAGTTGCAGGGCGGGGTCCTGAGTAGTGAGGACCACAGCTACTTCCTCAGGGGGATGAAGACAAGCAGGTCCTTTGGGGAGGTGCCTCTCTTCTCTTCCCCTCCCACAACAAGAATTCTTCCGCCCTCAGAGAGCAAAAGCTTGCTCTGCCCACCTAGGGGAAGAACCTAATCAGAAAACATATTCAACCTTTAGAAAGTGGTGACTCTCTTTCGGCGGGAAGAGCACAGCAATGGGAATCTGGGGCTCAGAACTGGAGGTTTGATTCTGTGCTTCGGCTAAGAAGCTGTGTGACATCAAGCAGACAACCTCTGGGGATTTCCCCTCTCAGAGGGTACATTGAAGTCTTCTACTCTGGACTCAAAAATGGGACAGCACGTCTCGGACACCTTTCCAGGCAGCTCTGCCTTGCTCTTCAGGCATCTTTATGGAATAGTAAAATACGACGGTGTGGGATCCCACCCAAGGGAGTACTGAGAAGTGAAACAACTCAGACTCCAGAGTGAGATTACCTGGTGGGAAGGTGGGCAGGGCGTGAGTTTCTTTTTTAAAAAATTATTTCAACATTGTTGGTGTATTTTCTATTTAATGGTAATACAGTGTTTGTGGGATTTTGAGGGGGGTATGGGGAATGGAACTCCGGACCTTCCATTTATGAGGCAGGCAGTGGCAACACTGAACTAAATCCCTGGAATTTAAATTTTTTTAAAAATTTAAGCAGGCAGCAGAACCACTGAGATAAATCCCCGGCTCTTTTGTTTTGTTTCTGAGACAGGGTCTTGCTGTGTATTTCAGGCTGGCCTTGAACTCATTGTGTAGCCCAGACCAGCCTCGATCTCCCAGCAATCCTGCCTCAGCCTCCCAAGTGCTGGAATTACAGGCCGGAGCCCCCACAACTGTCTTGTTTTGTTTTTTTGAGACAGGGTCTCACTACATAGTTGAGACTGACTTGGAACTCACTATGTAGCCCAGTGTGGTCTCGAACTCACAGCAATCCTCCTGTCTCAGCCTCCCTAAGTGCTGGGATTACAGGCATGTGCCATCATGCCCAGTCCCCACACCTGTCTTAATGATAACATTTAAACACAAACTAGGGCCGGGGATTTAGCTCAGTGGTTCTGCTGCCTGCCTCACAAGTGCAACGACCCGAGTTTGATTCCCCATACCATAAATAAATAAATAAACAAACAAACACAAACTTAAAGATGCACAATCGATTTTTTTTTGTGGGTGGGGGGCCCACATATGCTAGGCAAGTGCTTTAGCACTGAGCTACACCCCCAGCCTACAATCTTGTGTATGTTTGTGTGTGCGTGTTACTAGGGACTGAACGAGGGCCTTCACATTGAGCTACATCCCCAACTCTATTTTTTCAGACAAAAATCACTAACTCCCTAAATTGCCCAGGCTGGAACTTGTGATCCTTCTGCCTCAGCCTCCCCGAGAATTGGTATTACAGCCATACACCACCACGCCAGTTTGACAAGTGATTCTTATACATTATCTAAGCTTACATAAAACAGCAAAATGTGAAAAACCCACCCACCTACCCTCACTTCCTAAAAATTTCTAGCCTGCTGTTTCAGGCCGGGTACAAATCCATGTGTTGGTGAGTTACTGAGAAGTCCTCTCAGAAACATCTGTAAGGGGCCAGGGATTTAGCTCAGTGGTTCGGTGGCCTGCCTTGTAAGCACAAGGACCCAGTTTGATCCCTGGTGCCAAAAAAAAAAAAAAAGAAAAAAAAAGAAACATCTGTAAGCCCAGGGAAAAGCAGGACTCGGCCTACAGGGGTTAAGCCAGAGTGCAGTTTCAACAGAGGCCTCAGCAGACCCTCGGGGACCTCAGAAAGGTGTGGAGATACAAGAGTCTCAAATCCAGCCAAGAGGGACAGGCATTCATGCCAGAGTAGCCAGCTGTGAAAAGTTGCTTGTGTCATTGAAAGCTCTCTTACTGTATTTTTCCTTTAAGACAAAAGATGTTAATGTATGCATTGTCTTTTCTAAAACCTCAGTATTCAGGCTTAATTGCAGTGTTAACACTTTGCAAGAAATAAGTGGGTTTGGGCCTGCAGTGTGAGTAATCCGGCCTCCAAAATCATCATCACTGATATAGACTCTACCTTTTTTACTTGAAGAGAATCATAAACTGGGCACAGCAGCTACTTGAGAGGCTAAGCAGAAAGATCCCAAGTTCCAGGCCAGTCTGGGCATTTTAGTGAGAGACTCCATCCCAAAATAAAAACCTAAAATGGGATGGGAATGTAGCTCAGGGGTAGAGCACTTGCCTGGCATGCGTGAGGCTCTAAGTTCAATTCCCAGTATAGGAAAACAAAGACAAAACACAACAGTGGCCACGCTTAAATGTACCAATCCTCATTTAAATGTGTGCACACGTACACCAAAATTACACATACCAAGGAGGAGCTGGTTCCTGGCCCTTGAGTGAAGTTTTGTTTTGGTGCTGGGGTTTCAGTCCAGGTCCTTGAGCGAGCTAAGGACACAGTTCTAACACTGAGCTGTGCTGCAAGCCCCGCTTTCGCCTTTGATCTTCCTTCCTTCCTTTTTCTTTCTCTCTCTCTCTTTTTCTGCCTTCCTCCTTCCCTCCTGCCCCCCTTTCTCTCTTCCCTGCTTGCTCGCTTTCTTTCTCTTTTTTCAGCACCAGTTATTTAATCCAGAGCCTTCACACTGAGACAAATCCCCAGGACACCCCCTCCATTTTTAATTTTGGGAGAATCTGAATAAGTTGCCCAGGCTAAGCTAGAACTCATGAACGTCCTGCCTCGGTTTCCCAGGGTACTGAGATTACAGGCCTGTGCTACCATGCCCGGCTTTATATGTAGTTTCCTGTGCGATTTGAAGATTTTTAAATGAGCCCTCATTATTTTTATAACTTAAAATTTTTTTTCAAACCAGTCATGATGGTGCATGTCTGTAATCCCAGCACTTAGGAGGCTGAGGCAGGAAGACTGTAGCAAGCTTTCAGTCAGCCTGAGCTACATAATGACTTCAAGGCCAAAACTGAGCTACATAGCAAGAACTATCTTTAAAACAAAATTTTTTTCCAAAAATGAAAAGGTGTGGTGGCAAATGCCTATAATCTCAACACTCTAAGAGTCTGAAGCAGGAGGATCACCAAGTTCCAGCCTATATGGGCAATTTGGCAATTTAGCAAGACATCATCTCAAAAAAATTTGAAAAAGATGGGCACCAAGGGTGTATACACCCATCATCCCAGCACTCTGGGAGGCTGCAGCAATAGAATCTCAATTTCTAGCCCAGCTTGGGCAAATTATCAAGATCCTGTCTCAAACTAAAAAATAAAAATGGACTAAGGATAAGGCTAGGTGGGAAGGCCTTGGCTTAAATCCCTAGAATCACAAAAAGAATAAATAAAACGAGTAAGAGATTTGCCTGCAGTGGGCTCAGCACTGCTCCTGTGGGGACTCGGGACCCTCCCAGCCCCAAACTCTCAGGGACCAGCTCTGCTCCCTCTGTCCAGGCCACAAGGCAAAGCAAGCTAGAAGGAGCCACTCCTCTTGTCATTGGGTTGGCTGAGACACGAACAGCTCATGCCTGAAGCTCATCCAATAAAGCGTGTGGACTCAGACACCAAGGCCAAATGCACTGCCGGGCAGTGAGAGGGTCTGGCACCAGTGGGTTTAATATCTAGATTTAGTATAACAGTTAGAATCCATGGATAAACTTATAATTAGTAGAAATAAACATTTTAAGCCAGGCATGGTGGCACACACCTATAATTCCAGCACTCGGGAGGCTGAGGCAGGAGGATCGCTGTGAGTTAGAGACAAGCCTGGGCTACATAGTGAGTTCCAGGTCAGTCTCAACTACATAGTGAGACCCTGTCTCAAAAAACCAAACCAAAACAAAAAGCATTTAATGTAGAAGAATCAAGAAGGAGTCAGAGCCAGGCATTGTGGTATATTCTTGTAATCCCAGCTATTAGGGAGGTTGAGACGGAGGATCCCAACTCTGAAGCCAGCCTGGGCAACAGAATAAGACCTCTTCCCAAAATAATGAAAAGGGCTGGGAGCCAGGTACGGTGGCAAATGCCTGTGATCCCAGCACTCTTGCAGGCTGAAGCAGGAAGATTGAAAGTTCAAATACAGCCTGGCAATTTAGCAATTTAATGAAACCCTGTCCCAAAAAATAAAGGTATTGCCAGGCATGGTGGCTCATGCCTAGGTCCACCACACCAGAGGCTGATGCAGGAAGATTACTGTGAGTGCGAAGCCAGGCTGCATAGTGAGACCCTGTCTCAAAAAGCCAAGTAAATAAATGAATAAATTAATTAATAAATGTAAAAGACAGAAAGACAGACTAAGAGGCAGCTCAGTGCAAAGGCCCTGAGTTCAATCCCCAGTACTGACAGAAAGTGGGCAGGCGGAGCGTGGGACTCTAACTCAGTGGTTCAGTGCCCCCGCCCCACCCCAGTTGCTGTGAGATTTGTATGATTTGTCTTTGGAAAGGCCAAGGTCCATCTCCAGGATGTGGACCAAGGGCCTAACCCTCTTTACATATCTACCTCTTCTACTATAGGAAGGGACATTGTAAGCGTTGACTGTTGATGACAAACCATTACATTTCTGTAGTCAAATCTGATTATCCCCACCCTAGAGGAACTGGAGAAAAGGTATAAACAATGCAAAATAATTATACCATTAATATATTTTATTTTGAATGCATTATGATAATCCGCTACACTGAAGATTGAACCCAGGGCCTTCGAACTGAGCTATATCACCAGCCCTTTTTATTTTAAGTCATGGTCTTGCTAAGTTGTCCGGGTAGGCCTCAACTCAGAATTCCCCTGCCTCAGCCTCCTAAGTAAATGGAAGTACAGTGGAGCAACACTGCACCTGGCTCTCAGTGTTCGTGAGTGTGTGTGTGTGTGTGTGTGTGTGTGTGCGTGTGTGTGTGTGTGTGTATTGTACTGGGGATTGAACCCAAATATCTTCACACTGAACTATATCCCCAGGCCTTTTTATTTTTCATTTTGAGGCAAGATCCTGCTAAATTTCCCAGGCTAGGATTGAATTTGTGATCCTCCTGCCTCAGCCTCCCAGAGTGCTGGGATTATAGTCATACACCTCCCTGTTGCCTTCATCATTCATCACACTGTGATGATTTTATGGCAAACTAACCTTTGTCTTCACTTGATTATGACTCCTGAGCACAACCACATTAGTTAATACAGGAATCTGTCTGTTCATTAAGGAACTACAGATGTCCTTGGCAGTCTTGCCAACAGAAACTTCCTCTGGCTGCCGCTCTGTGGCATGATGAAAGCTTAGCCAATGAAGCACTTCCTTCCAGGGCTTTGCAATTTCAGCAAACTAAAAGTAGCAGGGTGGCTTTTGGTCTCAGAAAGCTAAGACTGACCTGGAGCCCTTAGGATCAAAGGGAAAGTACTCTCCATGCAGTTGACTCAGCAAGAGGACTGGAATTCAGTCCCTTCATTAAATTAATCACTCAACAAATACTGACTCAGCATGCAGCACGTGCCAGGCACTGTGCTAGATGCTCGCACATGTTCATTTCATTTAAGAGATGAGAATAAATTTAAAACTTTCAAGAAGGTGAGCATGGTGGCACATTTCCAGAGTCCCACCACTTGGAAGGTTGAGGTGGAAGAATCATATGTTTGAGGCCAGCCTGAGCCAGCCTGAGCCAGCCTGTTAGTCAGACCCTGTCTCAAAAAAACAAAAAAAAATGAAATCTTTATAGTTCTCAAGAACACATTGCTGGTGGTGGAGGAGACCGGCCAGGAGGAGCGGAGATGCCCTGTTGAGGTAGAAGCCACAAATAGCCTGTAGAAGCTGCTGGTTGGTGGGTTTGGAATGAGAAAGGCGAACTAGTAAAGACTCCCAGTTGCAAGTGAAAGAAACCCAACTCCACAGGCTTGGACAAAGTGCAGAAAGAGCCTGGAGGGCAGCAGGCTCGGACTCCTTCCTGCCTTCCATCTCGTCCAGTATTTCTCTATGTCAGCCCCGCTCTCCGTCAGAAAAGGCCAGAGTACAGACAAACGGCTCTGGGCAGTTTTCAGAGCACTTCTTCCGCTCCATCCCAAAGGAACTGCGCGCCTTCCCTTAGTACCCATTCAAACATCCCAGTGCAGAACTGAGGGATAAAGGGTGGGAGGAGGGAGACCAATGTGGGTGTGGAGAGGAAATGAAAGATTCGGGCTGTAATACAAATATTCAGTGTCCTCTACCTGAGTTATAAAGCTGATGAGCTTCTGTTATTTCTGGTTATGGTTACCGCATTCTTGCTACAAATTCAGGCAAGAAGTGAACAAAACTGGAAGTTAGTGAGCTCAACTCTACCCCTCATCTACATTAACAGCCTCATTTTCCTTTATGGACTTTTTTTTTTTTTTTTTTTTTTTTTTTCCTTTTTTTCTTTTTTGGTTTTTTTTTTTTTTTTTTTTTTTTTGAGACAAGGTCTCACTATGTAGCCCAGGCTGGCCTAGAACTTGGTTATCCTCCTGCCTCAGCCTCCCAGGTTCTGGGATTATAGGCGTGTTCCACCACATCTGGCTAAAGGCATATTTTGCTTTTATGCCTTTTGTTTTATGTTTTTGATGAACTGTGACATGTACAAGCTTGATTACAATAAGTATCTTTGATAACCATTCTAGTCTTTTTGTAGTTCTACAATGACTCTTACCTTCCATATCTGTAATGTGATCTATTAACAAGAATAATTCCAAAGATTTAAATATAACATTTCAGCATTGATGGAGCACTGCATACCCCCATTCAAGAGGTTCAAATCAATGTTTGCTTGGAAAAGAATCTATTAGAGCTCTAGATTTTTTTTTCCCCTCATTTAACATAAGAAAAAGAGGAGGGCCATGCTCGGGTAGGAATGGGAGTTGGAGTGTCTCCCTGCCTTACCATGCACTCTGTGACCTTGGGCAGTTTCTTTAGTCAGTTATTTGTTTATTTTATTATGTTTATTTTTGAGGCAAGGCCTTCCTATGTAGCCCAGGCTGGCCTCGAACTCACAGATCCTCCTGCCTCAGCCTCCCAAGTGCTGCAATTATAGCCATGTTCATTGCTTCTTGGCCTTTAGCTAAAATCAAGTGTGTAGGTATGCTCCACTCTGCCAAATTCCTTCTGTTTCATTTGTGCTTACTTTGACAGCACATATACTAAACTTCTCTTTCATTCTTTATGAAATTGCTATTTCTTGCTTAATGGGGTTATCAGAAGGATTAGACATAACAAATTCACAAGACACAGTGGCACAAGCCTGTAATCCCAGCATTCTGAAAGACTGAGGCAGGAGAATTGCAAGTTTGAACCCAGCCTGGGCCAATTTAGCAACCTAGAGAAAGCTCGTCTCAAAATAATCCATCAAAAAAGGTGAAGGGTCCCAAGATATACCATGTAAAGGTACGAGATCCCAATGATAAATGTAACTATATCGTTTGCTTTGGATTACCAATAAATTTAATGGGAAAGGGGGGGGTGCCAGAGATTTAGCTCAGTGGTTCTGCCACATGCTTCTCAATTGCAAGGTCCTGAATTCGATCCCCAGTACCACAAAGGGGGGAGATATGTAGCTTAGTGTGAAGGCCCTAAATTCAATCCCCAGTAGAGAGAGAAAGAAAGGTGGAGTATAACAAATGCTTAGCCCAGGATATGGGAGTTCCAATAAATGGTGCTTCTTAGTTTTGGCCAAAGTCATTTTCCTACAGATGCTCTGAGAGGTCCACATCCCCCATTAGGAAGAATCAGTGGTCCACGACACACCCCCAACCCAAGGTCCACAGAAAGCTTCAAGCACCCGTTTTCAGGCAACTTCCCTCTCTGAGGCCAAATTGCCCTGCCCAGCTCACTTGTCCTGTGATCTTCTTATTGCACTGCCTAACCACATGACTTGCATTCACTCACAGGAGTGTTAAACCCCACATTGTTCGATGTTTCCCAGTCAGTTGCCAAACTGACCTCATTTCCTGCCAAGCTAACCTCATTTCTGCTTTTGATAGGGTTACTAAACTGGATGGATTCCAGGAATACTGCAGCCACCGTCTATCTAGATTCTGTGAGGGGGCTGATAAGGTTCCAAGGATTCTCTCTGAGGCAGAACCAAAAATTGGAGGCCAGTCTGGGTAACTGAGCAAGACCCTCTCTCAAAATCTTAGACCAGAAGGAATAATGTTGCACATCTGTGATCACAGCATGTAGGAGGCTAAGGCAGGAGGACCAGGAGTTGAGTTTAAGGCCAGCCTGGCTGCACAATGAGTTCAAGACCAGCCTCAATTACAGAGAGACAGACTGTCTTTAATTTTAAAAAAATTTTTTTAAAAAATCTTAGAAAGGCCTGGGATCAAACTCAGGAGCTTGCATTTGTGAGGCAGGCAGTGGCACCACTGAGTGAAATCCTCGGCCCAGAATTCAATCTTTAGTACCAAAACCAACAAAACAAACAAACATGAAAGAATGTTAGCAATCACCAAAACTGTGGAAAAAATAAGAGAGGGTTAGAAACTTAATGACCCAGCCAACCTTAATTTCAGACTTGTAGCCTCCAGAAGTCAGAAAGAATATATTTCTCTTGTTTTAAACTACCCCCCAATTTGTGACAGCAACAGCAGGAAACTAGGAAAATGGGCACCTTTGACTCAATACATGTGCACTGAATCAATGAATGTACTAATACAGAAGTGTTAGGGTGGAACAAGCAGGTACAGTCCAGGCTCCTGTGTACAACAAGCAATGAATTGCATTGGGCCTGGGATTTATCTCAGTGGTTCCACTGCCTGGCTCGCAAGAGCAAGGTCCCAAGTTCGATCCTTGGCACCAAAAAAAAAGAAAGTGATGAATTGCAAGCAGACACTTGGCAGTAAACAACTGGTAGCTACATTTGTTGAAGATCACGGGAAAATGTACTTAGGGTAAGTCTGTGCCAACAAAAGATAAAAAACCAACAGAAGCATGGTGTCAGAGTGACAGAAAAGCAAAAGCCCTGCACACAGGTCATAGCACACAGTAGCAGCCCTGATTAATCTGCCTTTCGGAATTTGAAAGACCTACACCTCAACCCAGGTGCCTCGCCCTGAATGTCTACGTGTCACTGACAGGATTGATTCACAGGGTTCTGAGTCACCTTGTGCATGCCTGTCCCAGAATTCACTCCAAACTTAATTATATGCATGACATACAGTCCATATTTATGAATCTGTAATGAGGTTTGAGTAGAGGTGATTGAAGGTCAGGCTAGGAGATCCTACACACACATGCTTTCACTAGAGAATCAGAGATCTAGATTTTTGCAATTTTATTTTCTACCTCTCTCAAGGCAATGGAAGGAGCAATGGCCGCAGGGTGCTGTTTAGAATTAAATTGATAGAAGGGAGTGACTCCCTCAGCTCCATTATTTCTAACAGTACTAGCAGTATATGATCAAGTGAATGGATGGATAAATAAATACATAAATACATGCATTTAATTCACAAATGAAACACATTCTCATGGGGCGGGCAGACATAATAGAGCAGGCCACAGACACTGGTCCTGCCCATACTGATTGGCCTAGAAAGCAGACCCCAGCATAATGAGCCCAAGACTGGGGTCCTTCCTATTAAAGCTGAAACTGGCCACATCTCCTGGTGAGTGCCCAAGGATGTGCCCAGCCAGGCAGAGCACGCAGACAAAACACATGCCCAGATGGGCCCTTGCCAAAGGACCTTTTATCCCTCCCAGGGGGCCAACACGCAGCTGCTGCTAACAGAAATGTTTATGACTACTGAGTTCGTTTTGTTTTGCAGTACTGGGGATTAAATCCAGAGCCTTCACACTGAGCTACATTTCCAGTCTATTTTTATTTTTTATTTTGAGACAGGATGTCACCAAGTTGCTAAATTGCCCAGGCTGGGCTTGAACTTGCAATTGTACTGCCTCAGCCTCCCAGAGTCCTGGGGTGACAGATGTGTACCACTATTACTTGCTAAGCCCTCTGATCCAAAATGTTTAATTCTTGCTGGGGATTTAGCTCAGCAGCACAGCACCTGCCTGGCAAGCACGAGGTTCTGAGTTCAATCCCTGGTACAAAAAAAAAAAAAAAAAGGAAGAAAAACTTAAAACAGGATTCTTAATTCTCTCTGTGGTTGGTCCTTTATGATTCCAAATATTTTACCCCCAATTTTTTTGACGCAAGGAAGTACATGTGTTTCAGAGTGTGATCACACCCCGACTTTTTCCCTATTAGTACACATTTGCAGTACAGGATTACATTCGTTGTGTGGAGTTTGTATATGTACAACCAACTAAATTCATGTTTTGTCCTCTTCTCATCTTCTCTAGTCCCTCTCCTTTCCTTCACATACCAGATTTTTTTTCACACATTGTTTCCCTTACTTGCTCTTTTTCTTAGCGTCACATACTTTGTGTTCCTTTCAAGTCAATTAGTGAAAACAGCATATGTTTTCACTAATGTTTATTTCTGATCCACTACAGGCCCTGCCCTTACCTATCCATGTGACACATACACAAGAGCAACAGAAAATGGTAACTATTGGCCAGGCGTGTTTTATACCTATAATCCCAGCATTGGAGAGGTTGAGATAAGACGATCTCCACCAGTTAAAGGCCAGCCTGAGCAACATAGAGAGACCCTGCCTCAAAAAAAAAAAAAAAAAAACAAATCTGGGCATGGTGCCCACATCTGTAATCCCAGCCCTCGGGAGACTGAGATAGGAGAATCACCAAGTCTTCAAGGCTAGCCTGGGCTTCATCGTGACTCAAGGCCAGCCTCTACTACGTAGTTAAATAAAAAAAAGTATCCAGGGTAGGCATAGTGGCACATGCCTGTAGTCCCAGCACTCTGGAGGTTGAGGCAGGAGGACTGCTGTGAGTTTGAGGATAGCTTGAACTACACAGTGAGAACTGTCTCAACAAAAAAAGAAAATAAAGTGAAATAAAAATAAAGCATCCTGACTAACCTATTAAAAAGACTTTAAGGGCTGAGGATGTAGCTCAGTGGTGCTGCAGCTGTCTGGAAAGCACAAGGTCCTGAGTTCCATCCCTAGTATGGGGGTAGGGGGATGGGACCTAACTTTAAAGAAAATGATGGCCACTCAAACTCCTGAGGCTCAGCTGATCCTCTTGCCTCAGCTTCCCTCTGGAGCAGCTGGGACTATACTGTACCTGCATGAGCCACCACACCCACCTGATTGAAGTGTTTCATTTTTATTTGTTTCTTTGGTTATTTTGTTTTGGTTTTGTTTGGTTTTATGAGACAGGCTGTTTTGAATTAGCCCAGGTTGGCCTCAAACTTAAAGTGATTCTCCTGCCTCAGCCTCCCAAGTGCTAGGACTATGGGCATGTGCCACCACACCTGGCAGATACATATTAAAGCTTTGACAATATTCCTATCCTTGGATCCCATTAACTTTAAGCTTACTTCTTACAAAGATGTTATATAAAAGAAATAATTCTTTATTATTAGAACACAATCCAAATTTATTGATTGATTGATTGTAAGTGGTGGAAATCAAACCTGAGGCCTGGAACGTGCTAAGTAGGATACTACTACTGAGCTAATATTAAAAATGTCACTTTAAACAGACTTAAAATAGTATGCCACACAACACCACTTCCCATATCCAACCTCCCTTCCTGCCTTTGCTATAGTGCATATTGTATATTTATGTATTTCTAAGTACTTCCTCCAAAAGGGTCTAAGTGGAGGTGTTCCTAGTGTCCTTGAATAATTCCTTACACATAGCAGATACTCAAAACAATGAATTAAGCCAGGTGTGATGTCACATGCCTGCTAGCCCAGTGGGAGGCTAAGGCAGGAGGATTGCCAAATTTGAGCCCTGCCTGAGCAACACAGTGACTTAGTTAGAACTTGTCTCAAAATAAAAAATAAAAAAGGACAGAGGATGGAGCTCAGTGTGAAGGTCCTGGGTTTAATCTCTAGCACTATGCACACACAAAGTTAACGAATCTTTTTTCTTTTTTCCTTGAGACAGGGACCCGCTATGTAGTTCAGACTGGCTTTGAGCTCACCATGTAGCCCAGGTCGGCCTTGAACTCCTGGCAATCCTTCTACCTCAGCCTTGTGAGTGCTGCTGGAATTACAGGTGTGTGCCACCACCTGTAATTGTGAAAATCAAGATAAACTGCAGACCAGGCCTAGTGGCCTGTAATCCCAGTACTTGAGAGGCTGAGATGAGGATCGCTGTGACTTTGGTAACTCTGCTGAGGCTGGGTAGGGGAGGATGGCTCGTGCATGTGGCTGGCGGTGACTGCTGGCTTGGACAGGAAAGCATATCTTCAATATGACATCTGGGGGCTGGGGATGTAGCTCAGGGGTGTCACACCTATGTGGTAAGCAAAAGGTCCTGAGTTCGACCCCTGGTTCCAAAAGAAAAAAAAAAGAAGACGCCTGGCAGCTGGGCACAAAAAGCATCATGAGAAAGAGGTCAAAATCCACTGTGCAAACATATAGCCTGAGCTACATGGTGCATTCAAGGTCACCCTGAACTACATAGCAAGGCCATATCTCAGAAAAGAAAAGAAAAACCTGCCCCAAATAATAACAGTTAAATATATTTTGTCAGTCTTTTGATAGACTATTGATTGGACAGTTGTTCAAAATATGGTTATAAGAACTATGTTAGAGGCTGGGCATGCACCTGTGCTGCCACGCCTGCCTGTCAAGTGCAAGGTTCTGAGCTCAATTCCCAGCACAGGAAAAAAAAAAAAAAAAAAAAAAAAAACTATATCAACTCAGCAAATATATAGGAAGAATGTTTATAATCCCATCTATTCAGGGGCCTGAGTTAGGAAGATCACAAGTTCAAGGGCAACTTGAGCAATTTAGTGAGAAATTTAAAACGAATGTTAGCCAGGCATGGTGTCACACGCCTGTAATCCCAGCACTCAGGCAGCTGAGGCAGGAAGTTGCTATGAGTTTAGTGCAGCCTGGGCTACATAGTGAGTTCAAGGTTAGCTTGAACTACAAAGTGAGACTCTCATCTCAAAACTCAAAATAAAACATAGGGCCAGGGATTTAGCTCAGTGGTGCTACTGCCTGCTTCGCGAGCGCAAGGTCATGAATTTGATCTGCAGCATCAAAAAGAAAGAAAAGTGCTAGGGATGTAGTTCAGTGGTAGAGTGCTTGCTTAGCGTGCATAAGTCATAGCTCAGTGGTAGAAGGCTTGCCTAGTGTACATAAGGCCCTGGGTTTAATTCCCCAGTACAGCAATAAACACACAAATAAATAAATACAAATGGCTAAAATGACAAATTTTATGTTCTATACGTTTTACTACAATTTAGAAGGAACACAAAAGCATGTAATCAAAATCACCAGAGGCAGGTAGAGCTGGTCCTTATTGGGTATTGGTATATGAAACATGCATGCACTTCCTGGCAGGTGCCCCACACCCTTTGGCCATGAAGTCCCTGCCCCTGCTGCCATCCACAAGACCTGGTTGCACTACAGACTAGACGGCAGTCAGGCTGTTCCACCACCAGTTCTCGAGGTTGCAGCACATCTCATCTTCCTCAGCAGACTCCCTGCAACACTCATGCCGGACGGCATCATCCAGGGCATGGAGAGGGACAAACTCCCCCAACAGGGGACAACAGCCATCTTGCCTTCCTGCAGCCACCCCAACCTCTTGGAGAGAGAGAGAGACAGGAATCCTTGGGTAGGTGGTGAAGCACTGGTCTAGCTCAAGGTTGATGAGGATGCCAGTCAAGTTCCTATGGAGAGCTTGCCATGCATGTCTGTTGTCTAACCCAAAAATAATGCTATGCAGGGATGATAGTTTTGAGATCATGAAACAGAACACCTTCAATGATGATATCATCTGACACCTCAGATACCATGGGCACCACTGAGCACCCCTCAAGGAATCCTATTATTGTCACATGGCGATCACCCCCCCCCTTTTGTTTTTTGTTTTTGAGACAAGGTCTCACTATGTAGCTCAGGCCAGCCTCTAACCATGGCATTCCTCCTGCCTCACCTTCCTGAGTACTGGGATTACAGGCATGTAGCACCATACCCTGCTTCCATTTTTTAAAAAAAAATTTATTTAAAAATGTTTACTAGTACATGTTTGCAGTACATAATAATTACATTCAGCATGGGGAGTGGGTACATGTTCATAACACATCTTCATTCTGTTCATTTCCCCTTCTCCTCTCCTCCCTCCCCAAGAAGCTGACTGTCAAGGAGGCTGGCTCTTGTGCTGTCAGGGTAAGGGCTATCCCCACCCACCCCTGTGCACTGGGCTTCTTCCAGGAGACCAGCATAGCAGGACGCAGAAGCAGGTAGAACAGAGGCAGCTGCAATGCTACAAATCAGGCACACACCAGGCAGCCTTCCCGACACCTACGTTTGCCCACAAGGCCCTGAACGATGTGAGCTGAACCCAGGTGCTGCTGCCAACATCGCCCAGGACCTTGGACTGGGTTACCTGGATTGCTGCCCAGACTGCACTGCTAGGCAGACGATCTGTGGGTCTGGTTTTCTTTGTGTGACATTCAGCCTTCAAACTTATATAAGTTGTGTGCAGCATGGTCTCTCTACCTTTTGGTACCTCTTCACTAAATAGCGTATTTACTTTAAAAATAAAATGTCACCCAGCATGAACTTCTCCCCTAGGATGGAAGTCTTCCTAATATGCTATAAAAATGGCTGCTCACCCACCATGAACTAATAACAGTCGGTGGAGCGGCCAATACCTGTTCTGGGTCACTTTCCATGTTTTCAACTAGAATTAGGCTGAATGATCATATGAGTCACCTTCCTGTCACTGGCACAAAATGCGTGACCTAAAGAAGAGATTTATTTTGGCTCATAGTTTCAGAAGTTTCAATCTAAGGGTGGCTTTGTCCAAGGCAGAAATGGCAGGGCAGAAGAAAACTGCTCAAACCATGGCAGCCAGGAAGCAGAAAGGGAAGAGCTAGAACCCTTTATCAGTGGATTAATCCACTGACGAGTACAGTGACCCCATGAGCCTATCATCTTGCAAAAGCCCACTGCTGAATACCTGAGACTTTGGGTCAAACCAATACCTGAGACATGTCAAACCAAAACGAATATAAAACTGGTTATAGGACCACTCACCTGCATCTGGCAAAGCTGTAGGGCCAACCCCCTGCCCCTTGTCCGAAGACCTACTACTTGGAGACAGAGATAATAAAATAAAGGCCGGTGGAAAACTCTGAAGTCCCCACCTATAGTGGAGCTCATTAGCAGTTCATGCATGTGGACTGCATCTCCTACACCCAATGGTAACCAAGTGAATTACGAGATAGTACATGTGCAGTAGATACAGCTGACATGACTCAGCACCCTGTCAATAACACTGTAGAAGACCAAATAGGAGGCGCCTTAGGCCTGGTGCAACATTTTAAATTCTTAAACCAGCCCATTCAGTGTTCTTGCCTTTCCTTTCCGCTGGCCCAAGCCCATTCACTTTATGTATACTGTTGCCCAATTAAAACTTTGCCCCTTTTTCCTTACCATCATGTGCCACATCCAGTTCTTTGTTCATCCCATACAAGAACTTAAAAATCTGTCTGGGATGCCATCACCCAGAGCAAATAAAACCATAATAGTAACTAGATGTGGTGGTACCTGTAATCATAGAACTTGGGAGGCTGAGGCAGGAGAACTGTCACAAGTTTGAAACCACAAGTTTGGGCTACATAGTGAGTTCAAGGACAGCCTGGACTATATAGCAATATCCTGTCTCATAAAACCAAAACCAAAACAAAATCAGACCCATTTTATACCCAGGCATTATGCCACATGCCAACACTCAAGGAGCTTGAGCCCAGCCTGGGCAATTGAATGACTTAGTGAGATCCTAACTCAAAATAAAATGCGCTGAGAATTAAAGTGGAGTGAAGACCCTGAGTTCAATTTCTAGTACCACCAAAAAAAAAAAAAAGAAAGAAAGAAAGAAGAAACCATAACAGTGAAGCAACCTGATCTTGCTATCTTTTCATAAGCCTTGAATATCAGGACAGGGTGTTGGAGCACACCTTCCTCTAAGAAACCAGATGTAAGTCATCCCCTACTGCCCCTGATCATCTCCTGTGTCTCCCATGAGCTCCCAGGCATTTGCAGCCAAGCCCATTACCAAAAACGTTCTTGACTTTACAAGCTCCTTCTCTGCCTCCTCAAACAAGATGTGACATTCAAAATCAGTGCAGAGCTTGGCCTTGTGGCTTCTGCTTTACGGCGAGACATTCCTATGGAAGCAAATAATGGGCAACGTACTGTCTAAAACCTCCTGGTAGAAGAAGGACTTTCAATCAGCATTACACATCGGTATTATTTTAAATGCAATTAAAAATAAAATAAATCAGCACTTTGTGCTCAGTCTCCATGTAAATTTCCCCTTCTTCCTTCAGGGCCCAGGGTCTCCTCGGTTTCCTGGTTTGAGCTGGGATTCCACACTGGAATCCTGAGTGAGCCCTCTCATTGGAAAGGTGTTTGCAGAATGCCTTCGCAGTGGCTCTTTTACTCTAAACCTGGATGCTCTGGGATTGACTCATCCCTGCCTTGCTGTGTAATGCACAGCTTTTGCTAAGAACAGGACACAGCTTTTGCTAAGAAGCCTAGGCTGGCTTGTAGTTTTCTGTCCTCCTCTCCTGACTCTGCCCCAGCATTTATGCCCCAGCAGACTACTGCCAATCTCGGGTTTCTCCACTGATGTCTGTCTGTCTTTATTTATTTAGTTATTTTTGCTTCCTCGCACAAACAAATATCTGTTACCAATTTCTCAACTTTGTCCTTGTGTGCTTTCTTTAACCTTACTTTCTTGGAGCTCCTCCCTTGGCTGCAGGGTCCTGGTGATCACCCCTTCCACTTCAATATTATGACTTATTTTTTCCCACTTCCTCTTTCCTTCCATTGTTATGCACAGGGGAGGGGAGCCTGCCTCTTAGGGAGAAGGAGAATTGGATTAGGTAGCAGGATATCACAGTGCTTTTCCTGGTTCTGCCTCTGCCAGTGAGGTCACACTTGCAACCAGCCCCACACCCAATCCCCCTGTCTTCCCACCTGCTGAACAGCAGCCGAGGGAGCCCTGTGGGAGAAATCGCTAAGGGCGCCTAGGCTGTGGCACTGATGTTGAAGTGCTGGAAGAATCAAAGGTGATGGCATCTTGTTACCACCTACTCAGAGGAGCTGGAGGCTCTAACATTACAAAATTACTAACTAATCCCTAACCACAGATTATGTATAGGAAGAAAAACAGGAGTGTTAAGAGGAAAACTAATTTGGTTCAGGAAAATCAGTGTGAGAAGTTAATATGAAATCTTTATCCTAGTTCTGGTCCTTTTAGGGGAACAGATATATATATATATATATGCCTGTGAAGATCTGATAAAGGAATGGACTCCTGTCCCAGAAAAATGCATATGAGCAGATAAACCAAACCTTAGGGACTCTTGTCTCTCTGAGGCGCAAGACACATAGACCATCAGTAAGGGGTGTAAGAAGCCAAGAGTTGTAGGCAGGTCTTTCCTGCCTGTAAATCCCATCTAGGGTCCAGGCAGTTGGGAGAAAGCATTTATTTGTTCATTCATTCAACAAGCAACTCTTTGAGAAACTTCCAAGTGTCAAGCCCCACGCTGGGCCACATTGTGAGGCAGGAGGAGGTGAATCAGACTCAGAGCCTGTTCCCGGGACACTCACGGTCTGGTGGGGGAGACCAAGACAGGACAGACAATGAGTGTCCAGTGATGGAAGAGGTAGGAGGAACTGTGGGAGCTAGGGGGTGGGGCAGCCCTGCCTCCCGCAGTTCCCCTTTCCCACAGCATTCAGTTCCTCTATCTAAGTACAAAGCCAAGTCGGTTGGAAAAAAATTTTAAAGTACTCCCTGAGGGATTATTCCGAGCTGCTGGGGCTGGAGCTCCCAACACCCCAGGTCCACTGGACTCTCCCACCTCCAGGGGGATGCAGCCCTCAAGTGTCTGAGCTCTCAGAACCCAAGGCCTCAGCCACGATGCCTCTGGCCCCATCACAGTAGCTCCCCTCCCAGGCCAGCTTCTGAATAACTCTGTACCTCTTCCTCTCCTGGCTTTCCTCACTGGGCTACAGGGAAACAAGGTGTAACAAAATTAACCAGTTTTAAGGAGGTAATGGATTTGCAAGAAACCTAGGGAGTCCTTTCCGGTAGGAACTGCTCTTCGGTCTGGGCAGGGCGGGGCTTTGTACACCTCTTCCCTGACTTTTCCTCTTGCCAGGTTCAGAGCAGTCACCAGCCCCAAGTTGGCCATGCTTATTCTAGCAGCTTCCCTGTCGCATCTCTGGCCCCGGAGCACCCCTCTGAAGGCTCTTGCTGTTCCATTTGCCTTCCTGAACTCAGTTCTTTTTTTTCCATACTAGAAATTGAACCTAAAGCCTTCACACAAATACATTGCCAGCCTTATTTATTCACTTATTTATTCATTTTAGATACAAAGTCTTGCTAAATTGCTAAATTACCCAGGCTGGGCTTGAATTTTCCATCTGCCTGCCTCAGCCTCCTGAGTAGGCAGGATTACCCGTGACACTGACTGGCCCGCTGGTTTTACTTGATTTGCATTCGCTTATGCATTCTCAGAGGAAATCTTTCCCACAGGACCCATAAAATGACTTTGACTGGTTCAGTTTAGGTCACCTTATCAATCCCTGAAGCAGTCATCACTGTGACCAGGGAGTGGAGATCTCTGGGCCACCCACATCTCTGTGGGGCTGGGGAAGTAGTCCCAAAGCCCATGTGAAGTAGGGAATGGCAGCTTTTCAAAGGAGAGGTGAGGATGGAAACAGCAGAGCCTCAGACACTCTATTTACAGAGGAGGTACCTACACATTCTCAGCTCTTCTTACCTCTACTTGTAGATGTTGTTCTTCATCTATCTGGAATTGTCTCGGTGCCTCTGCTTCTCAAATCCTGTGTGGTCAACTTCTACTTGGCCTTTAAGTCTCAGCTTAAAAACCAGCTATTCCCAGACACTTCCTCTGATCCCACCAATGGAATTATACCTTGGTTGAGACTGTAATGCAAAGTGAAATAAATCACGTGCAGGTTAAGTATTGTATAGTTTCTCTTTATTTATTTATCCTAGAGACAGGGTTTCACTATATAGTCCACAGTGGCCTAGGACTTGTGGCAATCCACCTGCCTCACCTGCTTTAGGCATGTGCCACCAAGCCCGGCTACACGGCTTTCTTATATGAGAAGTAAAATTAAAATAAAAACAATGTAAAAATAAAGAACAAAATAAAAGATAGATGATATTAAACAGAGATAGACTTTTTGCAGATGGGAAAGGGATCTAGGAATGGAGGGAAAGAGATGGGAGGAGGGAGAAAGGAAATAAAAAGGACTAAGATGTGATAGATACATATAGATATATACATATATAAATAGAACTGGGCATAGTGGCACATGTTTGTAATCCCAGTTACATAGGAGGCTGAGGCAAGAGGATGGCTGTGCTGTGAGTTCAAGACTACATAGTGAGTTCAAATCCAGCCTGAACTATACAGCAAGATCCTGTCTCAAAACACCCACCCACCCACACACACACACACACACACACACTCTTACCTGACTGATACTCTTGCAGTATTATTTTAATTAAACAAATTTTTATTAAATTTTTAATTTAATGAATTTAAATGGCTATCTCCCTCATTAGATTGTAAATTCCATAAGGAAAAAGATCCCAACAGCTCTGATCTCATTTTCAGTTCTTGTTGCCTGGCAGCTCTTACTTCTGTCACATGATGTAGGTGCCCATTCCCTCTTAGAAAGCAAAAGTTGACAGGGCCATGCATTGCAGTAAATAAGATAGATGCGGTTTTGCATTCAAGGTGATTGAGATCCTGTCAAAGCAGTTTCTGCATGCTCACTGGGCCAGTGTTGTGTTCTGTTTTGTTTTATAGGATTCAATTGGTGGTGAAATTAACCTGGAAGTTTGTAAATAAAATTCAAATAAATTTTATTTTATTTTATTTGTGGTACTAGGGATTGAATTAGAGTCTTCATACTGAACTATATCCCCACCCTTTGATTACTTTTTATGTTGAGACAAGGTCTTGCTAAGTCAATGAATTTCCCAGGCTTGGCTTGAACTAACAGTCCTCCTACCTCCAAGCCCAGTTTGTATTTTATGTTTTAAAAATTCCACTTAACATAGGAAAATGGATACATATTGAGGATATACTCCTAAGTGAAATAAATAAGTCACACATGTGTAAATACTGAATAGTTTCTCTAGTGTGAATAAACTGTAATAGTACATAAGATCCTAATGAGATTACTGACATTGTGAAATGGGAAGAAAGGGGCTGAAGGTGTAGGGAAGGTGGGATGGGTAGGGGAAGGGTAAAAAGGGAAAAGAAAAAATATGAGAAAATGAAAAACTGGAAATAAAGTGCTTGTAGATGGGGAGGGGAGGAGGGTGTGAAGGGAGGGCAGGGACAAGGGCAAAAAATGAAAACCAAGACCTGTTATGTAGAGGTACAAGATCCCAACAATGAATGTAACTGTACTGTATCCCTAAAATGTACCAATAAACTCAATTAAAGCTGAAAAAAAAAATTCCACTTAAACTCAGCATGGTGGCACATGCCTGTAGTTCTAGCATTCAGAAGCCAGAGGTAGGAGGATCACCAGCCTGGGCTACATAGTTAGTTCAGAGACCCCCTACAAAACAAGACCTTGTCTCAAACAAACAAATTCCATTTAAACTGAGCATTAGTAACACATGCCTGTAATCCTAGTACTCAGGAGGCTGAGGCAGGAGATTAGCTGTTATTTTGAGGGAAGTCTGGGCAGAGTAAATTCAAGGCCAGCCTGCATTACATAGTGAGAACTTGTCTCAAAACAAACAAACAAAATACCACTTTAACCAGGCTTGATGGCACATATCTGTGATTCTAGGATGTAGGAGGCTGAGGCAGGAGGATCACCATGAATTTGAGGCCAGCCTGAGCTACATAATGAGTTCAAGACCAGCTTGAACCACATAGTGAGAGTTTGTCTCAAAACAACAACAACAAAAGAAGAAAAAAACAAACAAACAGAAGAACCCCATAAAATACAATATAAGACCTAAACAGGCCTGGGGATTTAGCACAGTGGCACCACTCCTGCCTCGCAAGTGCAAGGTCCTGAGTTCAATCCCTGGTACTAGAGAGAGAGAGAGAAAGAGGAACAGATTAAACGGCATCAGAGATCATCACATGTAACACATAATAAGCTCTGAGGGCAGCTATTAAAGTTAGAACCTAGGGCTGCTGGGCTATATTGCCAGCACCGTTTAATTTCTAATCAGTGTCTCACTAAGTCACCCAGGCTGATCTTGAGTTTGCAGTCCTCCTGCCTCAGCCTCCAGAGTCACTGAGACTATTAAAGTGTACTACTGTACCTTTCTTTTTTTTAAGACAGAGTTTCCCTGTGAAATCCAGGCTACCCTTAAAATTCACTCTACAGCCCAATCTGGCCTCAAACTCATGGGGGTCTTTCTGCCTCATTCTTCTGAGTTCCTAGAATTATAGGCATGTACCGCCACACACAGCTATGCCTAGCTTTTTTCATTAAATTTTTATTTCAGCATAAAATATTACAAATAAATCCTTATGTACTGAGTTATAAAATGCATGGGGGGAGTAATAAAAAAACAAGTTTTACAAGTGGCGCATTAAGCCTTGTGTGGACAGAAGCCTAATAAGTTACATTGTCTCAATGCAGAGCTCCAACACCTGGGAAGCTCATTCTGAGGGCTCCTGTGGAAGTAGAGACAATTTCAGGATGCTGCTTTGAGTGAACCCTGGGTTTCTGTGCTTTGGTTGGCTTGTGTTACATCCTCAAGGACATTTCATCATATATGGATCAGGTGTGTTTTTCTCTGTTTTCGTTTCACCCCTTCAAATAACAGATGACATAATGGTTGTCAGAGCTAAGTACAGAATTTTTTTTTTTTTTGGCTACTGTGTGCAGTTATGCCATCAATTCCATATTCCTAGAAACAATGAACTAAAACCCTGGGAGGGGATAGAAGGAACAGGGGCTGTGGCCTTGAACACATGACATTTAAATTCCTATCTGATTGCAGCTATATGGATTCAAGTGAAGGGACTTAATATGGATTTGTTGAAGATTTACTCAAAGGAAGGCCTTGTGTCAATGGTGGGAGGCATAAAAATGATCACTGTATCTAGTCTGTGTCCTCAAGGAGACCGCAATCTGGCAGGAGATGCAAGCACATTCATAAATAGCCAAAATATACTTGACAAATGGAATTTGTCAATGATAAAGTCATTTGTACTTTTTTTTTTTTTTTTTTTTTTGTCCGAGACAGGGTTTCGCTATTTCATTCTGGATGGTCTTGAGCTAACTATGTAACCCAGGCAAACATCAAACAGCAATCCTGCCTCAGCCTCTGAGTGCTCAGATTACAGACATGTGCCACCATGCCCGGCTCATTTATGTTTTAATTGGTCATTTACTTCCAAAAATATAAATTGAGGACCACATATTTAGCTGGCAGACACTTTAATGAAGATTCAAATAAGACATCATCTTTCTCTTGATGGCTTTCAGTTTGTTGGAGCTTTCAGTTCAGGGATATGAACAGTATTTCCAAAGAGTTAGATCCATTTATTAAGGATCAGGCAAAGCTGAGCTGATTTCAATTTCAGGTGTACCACTTTCTGATAGAGTTTTCCGGAAAGAAAATGGCCCCAGCTGTCTTACTTACTCAAAATGGCCCCTCACACAGGAAATGAGTCATGTCAGAGAATCAAAACTCCCAATAGGAAGACAAAACTTACCCTACCCTACCTTCTTCCTGCCAGAAAGTTTTGCTCCCTCTAAATTCAAACCTGCCCATCAGTTCCACCCTTGTCACTAGCACCAACCTATATCACCTGCTTACCAGGCCGGGGATTTAGCTCAGTGGTTCTGGTTCCTGCCTTGCAAGTGCAAGGGCCTGAGTTCGATTCCCCGGTATAAAAAATAAATAAATAAATATCACCCGTTTACTCATAATGCTCTCCCAAACCTCACCCCAACCAGGTTTGCTCTCTCTCACCATTGTTCGAGGCAGCCTGGCTGCTCTTTCCCCCCAATAAAGCCTTGCCTCAGGTACTCCTGTTTCTGCTCGTTTTCTTTCATTCTGGTGTGGAAACCTGGGAAGGTAATGGCCAAAATTTCGCAACGATCCCCCGGTGGTTGGGGCTGATTGGCCTCCTGGCCATCCTTCCCAGGCCCTGCCAGATGAGCACCCAACCAGGGCCTTCACATTTGCCATTGCTGACACCTTGCGTCCACACCAGTCCACAATTTCTGGGTGACTTCTCAGTTTAGCCTCTCTCTGTCTCTCTCTGAACCTCTGTCCCTCTGTCTTAGAAAATCCTAGCACGAGGTCAGATGGACTCCTCTTGGCCCATGGGCAGGACTGCTACCCCTGGGGGATGCCCCACTGGCCCCGGTTCCTCTTGTTCTCTCTCTGGAGATAGTCAGAGGGGACAAGGACACACCTCCCTTTTGCCCTTCTCAGGAGCTTTCTGATATCCTCTACACCTGGCCCTCCCTCACCAGGGGAGCTACACAAGCCAAACCTCTCTGGTCAATACCGCTGGAACGTTTGCTAGCTAATCTCAGAACTCTTGGGCTCGCAGGCATTAAGCCCAAAAGCCTTATTTTATTCATTAATTTATTTTTTTACTGCAATCAGGCCTAGCCCCAATATAAATTAGACAACTACTGCTGGCCAAAAAAAATGGAACATTCAACCTAAACATTTTACAGGATCTTTACAACTTTTGTCATTGTAATGGCAAATGGTCCGAAGTCCCCTATGTGAAGGCTTTCTCCTACCCTCTGTCAATCTTGCGTGACCTCTCAGATTCTCCTTGGCCACACCGTGTCACCACAACCCCTGATCCCTGCCCAGATCCCAACACGTCTGCCTTTAACCCAGCAGACCACTCCTCTCTCACTCTGCCTCCACCCTACAACCCCACCTCTGCCTCCTCCTCAGCACCACTGGTTCCCTCCTTTCTCTCTCCCTCCCCGCGCCACTTAGTCCCACTGCTTCTCCACCACATACCGCTCTTTCCCTGCTCCTCCAGCCCCTCCCAAACAGGAGAGTGAGTTAACACCACTGCCTCCTCAGATGCAGCAGCGACCTCCTACCTCTGTGCTTCCTCTTACTCTCTATTGCCATGTTACACAAAAGGCTGCAGAGATAGGTGAGACTTCTAAGGTGCCTACACCACCGCTCCGCCTGCTCTCCCCACCTCAGCTTTCCCTGAAGAGAGAGGGAAGCAAGACTCTACAAAGAAAGTAAAATCCTCTGCTGGTCCTGCCTATTTACATATCAAAAACTTGTTTGGCAGGCTGCATTACCAAGAAATTTCATCAGGCCCTATTGTTTCCTACATAAATATTGGAAAATAAGATAGAAGGTTTTTAAAAATTTAAAGAAAATGTAATGCTTAAGATCAGAGCTCAATGACCAAATGCTAGGTTCCAACCCAGTGCCTTCTATGGACTGCTTTGCTCTATATTCAAATCAGCTGTGATGTCGTGCCAGGAAGGGGTAACTTTAAAGAAATCAGATTATAAAGTTTGGCTAATTGACAAATGTACCTTTCATTAATGATTTAAATTGATGTTTAATTGGTGTTTGGTTTCCAGATGTTTACTTGATGTATTTAAAACATTTCTTTTACATTGCAAATTCTTGAATTGTAATTACAGGGTTAACTTGACCTTCTCTTTACTTTCTGCTTTCTGCTTACAGACTTCTGACAATAAGTATAATACAAGATTATGCTACTGTTTTAAAGTGCTTTTATTCCTGCTGATTCTAATTATGAGATCTCTGTTAATTGACCTAAAAAATGTTTTGACTAGTCTTAATTAAGATGTTATAATTCCATTGGCCAAACATATTTGAGTGCACTCTGGTTTCATACATTGTCTTATATGTTTGTCTGTGTCTGTCCAATTGTATTTTTGATACATGTTATTAAAGGAATGCTTTTCTTTTCTCCCAGTTTGCTAGCTGATCAAAATGAAATTCAAGATTCATTTTGACTGTAATGCATATTGCTGTCTACATTCTATAACTCAAAAAGTACATATATATATATATATACATATATATTATTGGTTACAAATAATTTATTGGTTGTTACAATCTGGTTTTCACAGGTTATATAAAAAGGAAATTGTCAAGATAATTAAATAAAAATTTTAGGTTTGGGGAGATGATTAGATGATGGGACTCCCCTTGATGTATAAAGAAGCAGCTGCTCAGAAAACAGTTATTTCTGGTCTTTGTTCACTAATAGGAGTCCCAATAACTTTCATACCCTTATGGAAAGACATACCCTCAATAAACTTCACTTAATAAGTTGTCATAAAATGTTTGGATTGGTTATCATCAGAGGGTTGAGTTCTAAATATGTTATTGTGATATGTTTATATTAGTCATCTTCAAAATATAAAATTTTCTGTGGGAAAAACAAGGTATTATTAAAAAGATCCTTTTGGTACCAAGCCACATTATAGGACATAAGGTTTCATATAATTGTAATAATTTTTATTGCTACTTTTCTACTGTACAAAATGTATTCATGTTTTCTGACTGTACAGGTCTTCCAACATATTGTTTATGGCAATAACCTCCTTTTGATACAGGTATTCACCCTTCTCTTCTGCTCCAGCTACTTACAATAACAGGTACATTTATAGGCCCATACATTTTCCTTTGATGGTATCCTTTCAAAAGGTAATAACTTGGGCCAGGGATTTAGCTCAGTGGTTCCGCTGCCTGCTTCACAAAAGTTTCCTGTTTTTTGTATGTTTTCAGAGGGGAGTGAGTGAATTTAACAATGGCTATTTTATACTAAGATACATATCTAAATTTGTTGCAAAGAATGTCATTATGATTGTCATTCTAAAGTATTATTATTATTATTATTATTATTATTATTATGTATGGCTCTTTATTCAACATTTTTTATGTTAATATTCTACAGGAAATCAACTACTAGAACAACCACGATTGATTAAAAATAACAGTCCTCTCACTATATGCTTGTTATCTAGCTAAAATTATAATAGTTAAGCTCACTGCTCCTACTGCACTACTAATGTCACTGATCTTCTCTTCTTGGTGGTCAACAACTCAAGTTTGGAGACTAAAACTAGAAAGGTAACTGGGCAAAGAGGACTGCCAATATTTTGGCCCTAGCTCCTCAAGGTCAACAAAGAATCCAGAACATAAGGGAACCTTTTCAACGGGATCCTACATCTTTGGTAAGTCACCCAATCTCCTGAGCAGGGAAATTGCTGGACACCAGAGGACAAATGTACCGTGTGCCAAAGGAGGGTCACAAAGACGGAAAAAATCTCCCATGCTTTCACTAAAAGCAACATGGTCAAGCAAGGCCTTGACCCATCCTGACAGCTGACACTGCCAGAAAGGTTTCCTGCCTCAAAATTCAAACCTGCCAATCAGTTCCACCCTTATTACTAGCACCAACCTATCATCTGCCTACTGCAAGGTGCTCTCCCAAACCCTTGTAAACCTCACCCTGACCAGTTTTGCTCTCTCTGTTCAAGGCAGCCTAGCAGCTCTCCCCCAACCCATAAAGCCTTGCCTCAGGTGCTCCATTTCAGCTTTTTTTCTTTCACTTTCTAGCTGTGTGAACTTGTCAGTTGTTTAACCCCTTCAACCCTGATTCTTTTTTTTTTTTTTGATACCGGGGATCAAACTCAGGACCTTGAGTTTGAACCCTGATTCTTTAACTGGAAAACACATGCAATAACAATACATATGTACTTCATTTACTATTAGGAAGATTAAGTAAACAAATTCAGGTTATTCGTAGATAGTAAAAGATGGGAGAGAGCACTGCACTGCACAGATTGAACCCTGATTGGTATGAGGTCTCCTACAGAATAGAAATCATATTGCTTAGACAATGGCCTGAGCACTTTTCTTTTTCTTTCTTTCTTTTTGTCTTTTTTTTTTTTTTTTTTTTTTTTTTTTTTTTGTACTGGGGATTGAACTCAGGTCCTTGCACTTGTGAGACAGGCATAGTACCACTGAGCTAGATCCCCGGCCCCTGAGAACCTTTCTAAATACCTTAAAAACCCCTAGACAGAGTCCCCATCAGCATCCTACTCAAAACCCCAGCCCAGCTAATGGGAATTTTACTTCCTTTCCTTGATGTCTTTTAAATAAATTCACTTGCACTCTACCTTTTCTGTCCATGATTTCATTCTTTATCACAGGAACAGAACCACAGTATTCCATTAATTCTTCTTCCTCTTTGTTTCTTTCTTTCCTTCTTTGCTCAGGCTGGTCTCCAATTTAGTAGCTAGATCTGTAGGCCTGTGCTATCAGGCCTGGCTCTTTCAATATATGTATGTTTTTGCTGTCTGTGTTCTATGAAACAAAGTCTCACCATGTAGTCCACATTGGCCTCAAAATTGCCATGTTGCCAAACTGGCCTCAAATTTGTGGCCCTTCTGCCTCAGCCTCTCAACTAAGTACTAGGTTACAGGTGTGTACCACCATGTCTGGCTTAATTATGTTTTTTATTCTACTTTTTTCATTTTTCCTGGTTCTGGGGATTGAACTCAGAGTCTTCACACTAAATTACATCTCCAGACCTTTTTGTTTTGAGTTAGAGTTTTGCTAAGTTATCAGGCTGGGCTTGAAACAGGGGGTAGAGATATAACTCAACAGTAGAGCATTTGGTGAGCATGCACAAAACCATGGCCACAGCAAGATACAGTGGCACACAGCCTGGGATTTAGCTCAGTGGTTCTGCCACCTGCCTTGCAAGCTCAAGGATCAGAGTTTGAAAGAAAAGATACAGTGGCACTCTGTAGCTACTTAAGAGCCTTAAGCAGGATAATTGCAAGTTCAATGAAAGCTCCAATAACTTGGTGAGACCGTTCTCAAAATAAAAATTTAAGAGTTGGACATGGTGGCACATACCTATAATTATAACACTTGGGAGGCTGAGGCAGGATTGCTATAAGACCAGCCTGAACTATGTAATGAGACCCTGTCTCAAAAACAAACAAACAAACAATAACAAAAAATAAAAATTTTAAAAGGAGCCAAAAGTAGTGACAAACAGCTGTAATCCCAGCTCTGAAGGCTGGGGCAGGAGGATGCTGTGAGTTGGAGTTCAAGGCCATCCTGGACTAAATAGTGGGACCATGTCTCAAACAAACAACAAAAGGCCAGGTGTAGTGGTGCATATCTAGAATTCCAGCACTTGGGAGGCTGAGACAGGAGGATTGCCAGGAGTTAGAAACCAGCCTGGGTTAGAGGGCAGCCTGAACTACATAGTGAGACCCCGTTCAAAAAAACAAAAAAAGGTTACCTGCCTTTGTATGGCCCATCTACCTGATGCTCCCACCCATGTAGTTGGTAAATGTATTGATTTGTGGCTTTTCTTCTGTGACTACCGAAGTTCACATATCTCTTCACAGTGGATCATGCCAAACAAAGTAACTAAAATGGGTGTTCCCAGGCCTTGGTCACTCATATTTGGCTTAGAATAATTTTTTTTTTTTTTTTTGGTACTGGGGATAGAACTTGGGACCTTGCACTTGTGAGGTAGGCGGGGGAACCACTGAGCTAAATCCCCAGCCCTGGAATAAAGTATTTTTAAAAATTTCCCTTGAAATAGTTATTTTATTACAGTTCTTACTCCTTAAATTTTGAAATATTTTAGCTTTTTTCTCCTTAGGTTATGTGTTTACTCTGTGGAGTTTCTCAAATATAAGTCTGTATAGGTAAGATAGGCTAGGTTTACTGCAATTACACATAGCTCCTTAATCTCAGTGGCTTAATGTAGCATCAAGAACAACAAAAAATGTAGTGTCAAAGGACAAAATTACAACCCCTCAGTACTGCAAAATAAATGAATCAATAATTACAACAATTTACTTTACATTTGATCTTAGCCAAAAGGCCAAGATGTGATTAACAATTTAATTTAATTATCTTAGTTGGCTATGTTTTTATTCTAGATTCAGGCAAGACTTCATAAAATAAAAGAAGTGTTCCAAAGGGCTGAGCCAGAAGAAGTTGGTTTTATGGACAGAGAAAGACTGGAGAAAGCAGAAACAAAAGAACAAAATGTATTATAAGGGATGCTACCCATAAATTGTTGTCCTTTCCCATAGGAGAAAGACCTCCTACCCCAAGATTGAGATCTTCCCTTGGGTTTTTGTTGTTGAGACAGACTCGATATGTACTTCAGGCTGGCTTTGAACTCACAGTGATCCTCCCAACTCAGAGCTTTTTTTTTTTTTTTTTTCTTGTATGGGGGATGGAACTCAGGACCCTGCATTTTCAAGGCAGGCACAGTGCCACTGAGCTAAATCCCTGGACCCCAAGAGCTTTTTTAATGTTTAGTGTTATGAAGTCAGAATTGAGACTGAAGTTGACCCCAACAACTAGCAAACCAACTTTTCAACCTACTTGGGCTGGGGAAGGCATAGATAGAGGGAAAAAAGAAATGAGGGTGAAAGATAGGCTTAAAGAGGGTAAGAATATTCTTGTTTTATTCTGGAATAAGCAGACATTTTCTCAGAACTCAGGCACCACCCGTTTTCATTTCCTTTATGGTCCAGTGTTTCCTGACTTGGTGGCTGGCAGATGGGTCACTTAGCATAAAAATTAGAGTACAATGAACCTAAAGGCTGTTGGACTTTCACTGGCAACTATCTAGACCCAACCAGTTTTCCCTATCCTTGCTGAGGGGGAACTTCTGGTTTTTTCTTTTTTGTGTTTTGCTTTTGGTACTAGGGATGGAACCCAGGGTCTTATATATGCTAGAAGAAGCACTCTGCCACTGATGAGCTATGTCCTCAGCAAACTCTTCCACCTTTTACATTTTGAAATAGGCTCTCATTAAATTGCTCAGGCTGGACTAAGTTTGCAATCTTCCTGCTGTAGTTTCCACAATAGCTGAGATTCCAAACATGTACTACCAGGCCTGTCTGCTACTTCTGACCTTCAGGCATTCTGTCTTCAAAACAAGATCCGGACTAGGGGATTGGCTTAATGTCTTGCAGCCCCAGCTTTCATCCCAGCACTACAAACAAGCAAACAACAACAAAACACAGAATTAGGACAGGGCAGAAATTCAGCTAGTTCATGTAGGCTGTATACTGGGTAACACAGAAACAGGGCACTATGGGACACCTGCATGATTCCATTTACTCAGGAGGCTAAGGCAGAAAAAGATGGCAAACTGGAGGCCAGACTAGGCAATATAGGGAAACCTCGCTGTTCCCCCACTCAAACAAAAGCCAGGGTGATGATGTATACACATAATCCCAGTACTCTAGAGTTGAGGATTGCCTGGAGAATAGCCCAAGGCCAGCCTGGACTACCTTGTGAGTTCAAGGTCAGCCTGAACTACACATAGTGAGACCCTGTCTCAAACAACAACAAATCCAAAAAAAAAACACCGAAAAAGGTAACCAGTGTAGTACAGTTAGAAACAAAGGAGCCGAGTCACTCCCTTTCCTTCATTCAACTGCAAATGCCACACCATCCTAATGATTATCTGGGTTTAAATTTAGGACCGCCTTAATTATTATTATTTTTTTGGGGGGGATACCTGGGATTGAACTCAGGACCTTGTGCTTGCGAGGCAGGTGCAGTGCCACTGAGCTAAATTCCCAGCCCTGGATCACCCTCATTATTAATCCAGGTTTAAGCTTAGGAGATCTCACAGATTCCTGGCATCAGTGAGAAACATAGTGGGAGGCACCTTAGTGGTATCTGACCCTATAAATAGTGAAAGCCTGAGTTATTGAGTCCCTTTTTTTACCTTTTGCCCTTGAGTTCCTCTTTCCTTTGCCCTTTTCCATGTTATTGCTACCATCTTGTGATCTTCAATAAATGTAGCTATTTACTACATACTACATGGTGTACACTTGGCAGTTCTTTCATTGTCATACACAAGAACCTGGTCTATTTTTGGCTTTCTCAATTGCAGCAAATGCAACTCAGCACTCACTTGATTCAATTTCCAACACAACACAACAAACAAATAAATCCAAAACCTGGGAATTAACATCAAATTGCTTCAGGTTACCTTTTTTGTGTAAGGATTGAAGCAGAGATACTTCATTATCATGTCCGTTGAAATTTTAACAAATTTGCCGCTATCTCTATAATGCTGATGTCTCTGTTCAAATAAACAGTTTAGTTTCAGTTTGGCGATGTAGAGCTTTAACTGAGTGTCTCTATTTTGATTTTTAGCCTGGTCTGTGCAGAAGCTTAGTCCAAAACATTGGCCTCTCATGATTTTCATTTAACAATGACATTTCTAATTCATGCACAGTCTGCTGCCTTCCTGGCAGCTCTCCAGTGTCGCTGCCCTGCAGGTGTTAGCTGGGTGACCCAAAGCACCCTCTCTTGTGGCACCTTTGTATCTGCGCGTAGGAAGAGAGTGAACACACTGCACACTGCAATTTCTTCCCATGGTACTGGGGACAGAACCCAGGGAGGTAGGAAATTAGGCTATGGCCAGCCAGCTGGGCGCCAAAGCCCTGCATCTGGGACCAATCAGAAAGTGCTATCTTCAACTCTTCTCCTGCCAGATCACACAGGTTTTTGATAAGATGGCCTAGACCAGCCATGGTGCAACTTTTAAAGACTGAGTGCCTGGGCCCGGGATTTAGCTCAGTGGCACTGTTGCCTGCCTTGCAAATGCAAGGTCCTGAGTTTGATCCCTGGTA
>NW_022900949.1:51831589-51837461 GCF_012274545.1 Fukomys damarensis | reverse complement strand
AAAAAAAAAAAAAAAAAAAAAAAAAAAAAAAAGACGGAGTGCCCAAACTGCAACCCAAACCCCACTTATTTATCACAAAGCGCCAGTGCTGCACTTACACCTGAATATCTAAAGCCCGGCTGCCGGGGTGATGCCGAGGTGACTGGGCTCACATTCCCACAGAGAGGCTCTGTATGCCTGCTGTGGTACACATGCCACAGGTTTGCCACTGCTGGCCTAGACCCGAGGTCAGCCTGAGGAGTAACAGATACAAAAAAATAGGCTATTAATCTTGGGGCCACCAAGCTCATTTTTATTTATTTCATTCTTTTTTTTTGGCACTGGGGATCAAACTCAGGTCCTTGTGCTTGTGAGGCAGATGGGCTGAATTCCTGGCCCCAAAGCTCCTTTTTTTTTTTTTTGTACCAGGGATTGAACATTGGTCCTTGCACTTGCAAGGCAGGCCACCGAACCGCTGAGCTAAATCCCCGGCCCCCCAAGCTCATTTTTAAAGTAGTTCGTTCTCTCCTGTGCATAGTTTTTTTCCCTGCCTTTAATAAATGTAAAACCTCACTACCTTTTTCACTTGTCTTGTCCAATTCTTTGTTTAGGACAACAAGAATCTCTACAAGGAGGCCACAGCACCCTAGAATCCTGGTAACACCAGTGCCTTCACTCTGAGCTATGTCACCAGCCTTTATTTATTATTTTTTTTTAGACCAGGTGTTTGCTAAATTGTCCAAACTTGAACTTTCAACTGCCTCAGCCTCTCACATATCTGGGATTACAAGCATGTGTCAATATGCTTGGCCACACTGCAATTTTTGTTTGTTTTTGGTTCATTTATTTTTGAGACAGGTTCTGGCTCTGCAGCTCAGATGGCCTGGAAATCATGGTCCTCCTGCCTCAGCTTTTTTAGTGCTGGTATTATAGGGATGCCCATGCTGGTATTACAATGCCATGTAATGACCATGCTCAGCTCACACATTGTACTAAGAAGCAACAATAGATACCACATTAGTCAAAGCAAGCCTCATGGCTCTACTCAGCTTCAAGGAATCAGGAAAGTACCATCCTCTCCACTGCTCTAAAGAAATAATAGGAGTAACTACCAGAGTCTCGCATTATGTTTCCACACTGTAGTAGCGCTGGCCTTCTGGTCTTTTCTGCTTTCTCAAATGTCCATTCTCTTTCCTGCCACAGGACTCTTTGTAGCTCTTTGTGATTGTAGCACTTTGGTTATAGTCCACTTTTTCTTCAAACCAAGGCTCTCTGTCCCTTCCTTTTTTTTTTTTTTTTTTTGTACTAGGGATCAAACTCAGCCCCTTGCTCTTGCAAGGCAAGGCACCACTGAGCTAAATCCTCGGTCCTGTTCCTTCCTTATGGAAACCTTTGCTTACCTCTTCTTATTATTTGCTTTCACAATACTTTGTGGCATTTAGATGTAATTTGCAGTTCATCGTGTGATGACTTCAATCATGACTGTTTCCTCCTCTGTAGCATAAGCTGCAGCAGTCATGTTGTTTTGTTTACCCTCATATCTCAGTGCCCGGGACTCTTGCTGAGAGAACGAAAGAGTGAATATTCTCAAGACTCGGAATATTTTTTACTCTCCAAAGTGTTTGTGATTACTGACCCTGTCTGGTATGAATTTCTCTTGGTAGCTTTGGTTTTTGTTTTATGCAGTCCTGGGGACTGAATCCTGGATCTTGGCACTGGGATTATATTACCAGCCCTTTTAAAAATTTTAATTCTGTTACAGAGTCTTGCTAAATTGAGCAGGTTGGATTTTAATTTGCAATCTTTCTACCTCAGCCTCCCACAGTGCTGGGATTACAGGTGTGTGATACCAAGCCTGGTTTTCTCTTGGCAGCTTTGAAGGAAACACTTGACAAAATCTTGTTAATTTCATTCTAAATGGTTAGTTTAGATCCCTGGACCCTGAATGGATAATTGTTTTCTTTTCTTTCTTTTCTTTTTTTCTTTAAAGACAAAGTTTTTTTGTTTGTTTGTTTTTGCAGTACCAGGGATTGAACTCAAGACATTGAGCTTGCAAGGCAGGTACAGTGCCACTGAGTCAAATCCCTGGCCTCAGAGTTTTCCTGTGTAGTTCAGGCTGGACTGGAACTTGCAGCCAACCTCCTGCCTCAGCTTCCCAAGTGCTGGGATTATAGGCATGTGCCACTGATATAGGGGAAAGAGATGTAATTCCCAAGCTTGCTAGATATCCAAAACACAAAATCCAAAACACAAAATCCAAGAATGAATTCTAGGAACAATGGAGGTTAAAAGTAGGCAAAATTTATTGAGGGAAAGAAAGCTTCTAAGAGAGACAGGAAGAGTACCGGAAAGTGGGTTGCCCTTTCACCCCAATTTTCAAAGATGTTTTATACAGCAAAGCCATGTGTTGAGGCAGGTACAAAATGGGACAAAACTGTAAGATCCAATGAATTCGATCCCTGGTACCAAAAAAAAAAAAAAATCTGGAAGACCCAATGAAAAATTACAAGGTGAGCATGAGGTGGGGCAAAACCATGACCAACCAATAAGATGACAATCACAGTTACCCAGGTAATACTGATTAAATGGGGGGGTCCAATGGGGGAGCGAGTCACATACCAAGCATACAAGGATTTTCAGTAAGGGTGGGTGTCAGTTCCTGGAAAGCCCCCCCCAGGTGATACTTATTTAGAATATTAATCGCTGCTATTTATCCCAGGGGAAGCAAAAAGGTATAGTAGTTTCTCTCCTTTTATAATTCTGGCCTTCAGTGACTGTGTCTTCATTGTCCTCCATGTTGGCTCCTTGCTGTGTTGGCTCCTGGAGGGCGGCCCTGTCTAACTGCCTACAAGACATCTAATTAACTTACCTATCTGCGATACCACCACACCCAGTTTATATAAGTAAATTTTCTATTTTTGCAGTGTTGGGAACCCAGGAACTTGTGTGTGCTAGGTAAAGCACTCCATTATTGAGCCACACCCCAGCTTCTGAACGTATGAATCTTGATCTTGTAAGAGGAACATTTATTTGTCCCTTGACCAATCTGCGGCATCAAGGACCAGGAAAGTCATTTCACATCTCCCTCATGTTCCTATCCTTTTGAATTGAGCAATCCAGGCTTTTGTTTTTCCAGACCCATCCTTTACCTGCAGGCTTGCCCAATCATTTGCATAGGTATTTTATGACTGCTATAAAACCTGAGAGCTCTGCTTGATTTAATGATCAAAATCTGGTACAAAGAGCCAAACTGCATAATCTACCTTCATTTTAGTTTTACTTATTTTTTTACTGAATTTATTGTTACTTTTTAGGTATACGGTACAGTTACATTCATCATTGGGATCTTATACCTTTACACTAGTTATTTTGGTGTTTTTGTTTTGTTTTATTTGTTTTTGTATTTTGAGACTGGGTCTTGCCACATAGCCCAAGCTGACTTTGAACTTTGGGACTCCTGCCTCAGCATCCTATCTCCATTTTATTTTATTTTTATTTTTAATTCATTAATTTATTGGTAGTATTGGGGATTGAGCCCAAGGTTTTCCTACTGAGCTATATCCTCAGAACTTTTAATATTATTATTTATTTTTGTGATACTGGGCATTGAAATCACGGTTTTTGCACTGAGCTAAATCTGCAGTCCTTGTTTTAAATGTCTTAGTTTTGAAAGGAGGAGATGAGGAAGTAAAAAGAATTAAGATGTGCTATGTACATGTACCAACTCCTCAAGATGAATATACTTATGTACTGCAAACATATACTAACAAAAGTAAAAATTCTTTACAAATAAAATACAATTTTTATTTTTAAGACAGTCATCCTCCTTTCTCAGCCTCCCAGATTTCTAGGATTACAGGTATGTGCCACCATGTCCAGCAGGGTTACCAAACTTTGATTCAAAGCAGTTAAAAGTAGCAGATTATTGATCACTGGTAAAAAAAAAAGTAGCAGATTATTTAAATGTTTATTTACTTAGATTCTATCCTTAACAGTAAAAACAGGTTAAATTGTAGTTTAGGTGGATTGTCTACAACAAACAGGGCAGCACCCCTGTTGATAAATAGCTCACATGCCACAAGCAAAGTCACACCCAAACCCCTTCAGAACCAGGGCTACAATCTTTGATCTAGTTCATTCCCTATATGAGTGCTAATTGATTTAAAAATTATCTGATTTATAACCATCCTTGGTAGCATATGCCTATTACTCCGGCACTTAAGAGGCTGAGGCAGAGAGATTTCAGTGTTCAACAGCAGCATGGGCTGAGATACTGTTTCAACCCTCTTCCACCAAAGCATCTGATTATTATTGTTCAACATTTCACTTATTTCATTGCAGTACTAGGGATTGAACCCAGGGCCTTTGCACTGGACTACATCCCCAGCGCCACCCCTCCTTTTGAGACATGGTTTCACTCTGTAGTTCAGGCTGGCCTTGAACTCAACTATGTAGCTCTTATTAATGTTTGCCAAACTGAGTGAAAAATCAATGGTTTTAATTTGTTCTCTCCATGACTATTGGAGAGATTATCTATCTTTAATGCACTGTTTACTCTGAGACAGTACTGATTTCCTTTTATCTTCCAGGACATCTCCATCTCACAATCCTTTTGCCTCAGCCTGGAGATTGCTGAGATTACAGGTAAATATACAGCTTTTTTTTTTTTTTTCGTTTTTTGTCCTGGAGATTGACCCTAGGTCCTTTGCTCTGAGATATGTTCCTAGTCTCCCTAGATCACTAAATTGCCAATTGCCAGGCTGGGCTAAAACTTGGGACCCTCCTACCTTGGCCTCCAAGATTGCCATGATTATAGGTGAGTGCCATCATGCCAGGCTTCCTACTTGGTTTTTGTTGTTGTTGTTGTTTTTGGTACTGGGGATCGAACTCTGGTTCTTCTACTTGCGAGGCAGGCAGCAGAACCACTGAGCTAAATCCCAGGCCCTCTACTCGGTTTTGAAGTCCATTTATAGAAAGTCTTTTTGTCAGAGACACAATGTGCTTGTCACGTTTTGTCCAGTTCTGTTACAGCTATTTTTTTTCCTTATAGGTAATGTTATATAAACGTTTCAAAAAACGTTTATGTAGACAAATGTTTTGATTTTTAAAAATGATTCTGGACTTCCTGCCATGCTTAAGGTTTCTGTCTCTAAAATTATATTACTTTTCGCTGGGGAAAAAAAAAGTACTCTAACCAGGGACAGCAGCCCAACCCTGCAATACCAGCTACTTGGGAGGCTGAAGAACCATGCCCGGATGCACCTTTGCCTTACATTAGGTTCTACTTTCAGATTGTACATACACCACTCGACTAGCTGTCTGAGCTATTACAGTAGCATTAGGTTGCAGTAACTACCAGAAAGTCAAAATACTAGGTTCTGAACAAGTAAACTTCAAGCGCTTTACTAAAAAGAGGACTATGAAATTTCTTGATTGTGGCCCAAGACAATAGAAGCGTAGGGCTCTGTAGACAAATATTAGCTGTTGTCGCGAAAATGAACACACAGAAAAAGGAAATCTTGGGCTTGGAAGGCTGAACTTTCCACTTAAATAAATGACCATTCACTGTGCAAGGGACTGACTGGCTGGCTGTGAGGCCGCCCGCCAACCTCGAGCCTCAAGCCCAGAAGCACAGTCACCAACAGAGGCGGCGGGAGCCGAGGCCGGGGCCCCGGAACCGCAGTCCGTTCCCAGTCGCAGAACGAGCGAGACTCGAGAGAAGGCCGGCGCGGAACCCCGGAACAAGGCTGTACAGGGCGGAGGCTACGCAGGCCAGGGCAGGTGCTGGTGCCTCCTAAAGGCGGACTGCAGGGTAGAGAGACGGAGGAAAGGGGATTCCCGCAGCCGCAGTACCCTCCGGCCCCCGCGGCCGGCAAGGGCCAGGGATTGGCCA
>NW_022900949.1:51799779-51831072 GCF_012274545.1 Fukomys damarensis | reverse complement strand
GAACGGTGCCCCGGGCCTCTGGGGGGAGGCTTTCAGGGCGGCTGCCGGCGGGCGCCGATGTGGGGAGGCGGCGTCCTCTCTGTAGTCCCTGCGATACCTCCAGAGCTTCTCCACCCTTAGGTGCCTGTGGTGCGCAGAAGTGTATTTTAGGGGCGGGAGTCCTCGGCTTTTCGGTTTGGGAAGTATTCTAGAGTCCCAGCGCCGCCCAGAAAAGTCCTGGAGCCCAGGACAGAAGTACCCTGATGTATTTAATGGGAGTAATAATACATATTTCATGGAGTTGTGAGTATAAGCATAACCTGTTGGTGCTCCATAAATAGTAGCTGTTAGAAGGAGCCCTGCTGCAGCATCTTGTTAAGTTGTCAATTTCTGCCTGTGGGCTTGCGTTTGGGGGACACATTTATTTCTGAACTGCACTACTCTTGTGTAATAACCTCAGCGGGGGTTGCTTAATATTAGAGGCTGTTATCTTAAGAGTGGCCAAAATAGTACTCTATAGCCTCTTAGAATCCTGCAGTCTGTCTTGCAAAGGCTGACTTGGAAACCTATGTGAGGTACCGAGTGGGAGTTGCTGGTGGCACAAAACTAAGTGAATTCAGGATTCCCTTATGGTCCGACATATAAATTTGAACTGCTTTGGACATGGTGGGACACATAAGCTTGAAGTGCTTTGCTGTTTAAATAATCTTAAGTGACACTTAAGCTCTGTCACTTGTTACAGAGTATAAACACAGGAAGAGTATGAACATAGACTCCTTTTTCTGCATTGCTACTTCTGAAGGGAGGGCTAAGTGCTTTTGTAAACATCACTGTAGGCAGTGTCTGGTGAAGTCATCATAATTAAACTAGATGAGTACTTATTTTGAAGCAGTGAGTAGATGTTTGGAAATATGATTCCTAATGAAACCATCTTCAACAGGTCAAGAGTTCTCAGCAGTTCATTAATCATTTGGGGATTTTTATGCTACATTGTAAGGTTTTATGGTAAAAGCAGAACTGTGTAAATCATAATGAAGCATAGGAAAGGGTAGTCAGGATAAGGATCTTAATCTACTTTAGGAAGCAGGGGTGAAACAGAGTAAAAATCTTTCTTGGGGGGACTGCCAGGGATCAAACTCGGACCCTTGAGCTTTCCAGGCAGGTGGCAGAACCACTGAGCCAAATCCCCAGCCCCCAGAGTAAAAATCTTAAGGCTGGAATTGCATTCACCAAATCCAAAATGATATAAGAGAAGAAAAAGCTTTCCACACCCCTGGTTCAGATTCTTACTAGGGTATTCCATCTTAGAGGTGATTTTTTTCTGTCTGTCTTTCAATACCAAGGATTGAATCCAGGGCCTTTGCTTGCTAGAAAAATACTTTGCCCCAGGCCTTATTTTATTTTGAGACAGGGTCTCTCTGAATTGCCCAAGGTTGTGCCCAAGCTTGCTTTGTGAGTCTCCTACCTTAGAAGCTGGGATTGAAGGCCAGGGCCACCATCTCTGGGTGCCCAGAACATTTAGCTAATGTTGAATGTATTGATTGTAGGAGTGAAATAATTTATAAAGTCTTCTGATTCCTAGTATAACATCCTGAACACGTTTTTTCTTTTGGTTCCAGGTTTTTGCAATAGGAAGTAAAGGGAATATATACTAGTGATGGCGAAACTTTCAGAGCTTTCAGTGATACCAACAGCTCATTGTGGCATGTGTGTCGTAGGTTTGCCACACCTTTATAGATTTATTTTCTAGTTAGGCATAATTCTAGGCTTGCTTCCCCCCTCCCCCCTCCAATACTAGGATTGAACCCAGTACCTTGCTATATTCCCAACCCATTTTTATTTTTTGTTTTGAGACAGGATCCTGCGGGCTGAGCTTGAAATTACAATCCTCCTGACTCCAGGTTGTTTTAATTCTCTCAGTCTTCATTAAGATACTACACCCATGAAAAGACTAAGCATTTACTGTTAATGACAAAAATGAATATGAACCTTATTCATTGTATACTAGATCACTAGTGTATTTTTGAAAATAAGGAATCAAACAAGCTTTCCTCCTTTTTTTTTTTTTGAAACAGGGTCTCACTGTGTAGTTCAGGCTGGCTGGCTTCAAACTCATGGCCATCCTCCTGCCTCAGCCTCCTGAGTGCTGGGGTTAAAGATTTGCACCACTATGCCCAGCTGTTTTGTTCTTTTGAGGCGTTGAATTTTGGTCTTAATTGCAAAGAATTGACTTTAAGATATTGTGGTTTTATCCTGCTGTACAGTCCTATTTAGTATTTTTGGTTTTTTATAGGAAGCAGACATATTTTTGTTGAGCCAGGGTTGTAGCTTAGCAGCACATTTCCTGCCTGGCAAGCATGAGATCCTGAGTTCGGTTCCTGGTACCCCCCCCAAAAAAAAAAGATTTCATAAATTTTTTGTTCAATCAGACCATTTTTTGAATCTGAAAATCTTCTACTGTATGCATATGTGTGAGAATTGTGTGTGGATATATGTATCACCTGAACCACTTGATTTGGAGTTACCACATTTTGGGATAAATTCTCATCACTTGGTTTATATTGACATTTGAGAACTTTGTCTTGTATAATGGGACAATTCATTTTCAGAGTAGAACTACATGGGGAAAATATGTTGGAGGAAGAAATCCTACATCTTGTTCATTAAATACAAGAGAAGAACAGAAACGTAAAGGGAGAATACGTTTGTTTGTTTATTTATTTATTTATTGGTACCAGGAGTTGAACTCAGGACCTTGCATTTGAAAGGCAGGTGTGGTGCCACTGAGCTGAATCCCTGGCCCCTAGAATATCAGTTTTTAAAGCTTCAAAGGGACAGTTTCCTTTTACTTTTCCTCCTCTTACTTCTCACCCCTACCCTCAGGTTTTGACACTTTTTTTTCACCTCTGTCCCCTTTCCATTTCCTGGTTTGGGCTGTTTTTCTAAGGGCTGTTGTTGAGCCTGTGGTAGTCCAATATCTATTGGAACTCCTTGTGAGAGAGGCAGCTATCCTTTGCCTGAAGGGACGTTTCTGCTTTCTCATAATCACGATCTGTCTTCCTGGGTCTTCCAGCCTTTTCAGCTAATTTTACCCTTTAGAATGGCTCTAAACTGGTGTACTTACTCTTTAAATTGTTTTAACATATATTATGGAGTAGCTTTTGTGTGGTTATCTTCATGTTAAATAAGTCTAAGTTAGCCTGAAATAGTGGTCCACACTTGTAGTTTCAGGACTGGGTGACCAAGGCAGGAGGATCACAAGTTCAAACCTGGGTAATTTAGGCAGTTAGCAAGACCCTGTCTCAAAAATAAAAAACAAACCAAAAAGTAAGAACAAAACTTGAGTTACAAGCTTCTACTTTAGAGAGGGAAAATGAAAGGGATTTGATGTATTGTTGTAGTAGTACATTAACAGTTGCTCTGATAATGAAGATTACTTATCTCTAATTTAGACCTTTTTCTTTCTTTCTTTTTTTTTTTTTTTTTTTTTTTTTTTTTTTGGTGTGGGATCAAAGGTGGTGGAAACTCTGAACTAAATTCCCGGCCCATAGATGGACCTTTTTCTGAGTTAAGATACTTATTTCTTTGTTTTATCTTGGTTTTTTTGAGTCAGGGTCTCACTATGTAGTTGAGACTGACCTGGAACTCACTGTGTAGCCCAGGCTGACCTCCAACTCACAGCAATCCTCCATTTCTTTTAGACAGTTATGTTAGCTTTCTGTTACTTGACAAAATACGTACCTGAGACTATCTATTTAGAGACAGGTTCTGGCTGTGTAGTTTAAGCTGGCCCTGAACTCACTGTGTAGCCCAGGCTGGCCTTGAACTCACAGCAATCCTCCTGCCTCAGCCTCCCAGGTGCTGGGATTACAGGTATGCACCACCACACCTGGCAAGGATAACAGTATGAAAGAGAAATTCTTTTGGCTCACTTTTGGTATTTCATTGTAGATCTACTGGCTCCATAGTGAGGCAGTATGCCATGGTGGAAGGGAGTGGCACAGCAAAGCACCTCACGGGGCTTAGAAGCAGCCTAAGAGCAAGAGAGAGGCCAGGCATGATAGCCATGTCTGTAATCCAAGCACTCTGGGAAGCTAAGGCAGGAGGATGCTGCTAGTTCAAGGCCAACCTCGGCTGCATAGTGAGTTTGAGACCAGCCTGTATACTACATAGTGAGTTCGACACCAGCCTGAACTACTGAGACCTGGTCTCAAAAACAAAACAAAACAACAAAAAGCCAGAGAGGAAGTGACCAAGAGGAAGTCCCCAAGTTTTCATTCCTATTACCTACTCTCTTCAAATAGGTCTTACCTCCTAAATTATCATCAGTCCTCCACAGAGAATGCCAGGAAGTTGTGTACCCATCTATAGGTTACTCCAAATTAGAGTCCTCAGGATCACTTCACTGGGAACCAAGGTGAGCTATCAACACAGGAGTATTAGGGGGTGTATATCTAAATTCTAACAGTGACTAGAGACATTTAATTAAAAGAGATTTCTAGAAGAGTGGCATTGAGTTTTTTAAAAATTACCTAAAAGCAAGGTGTGGTGGCACATATCTGTAATTCTAGCCCTCTGAAGGCTGCGGCCGGAGTATCTCTTGGAGTTCCAGGCCAGCCTTGGTTGCATAGTGAGTTCAAAGCCAGCATGAACTGCACAATAGTACCTTGTCTCAAAACAAACAAAAAATTAAAGCAGTGCTTATTTTTTTTATGTAGTTCTATGAATTTTTTGTTCTATATCCACTGATAGGATACAGAACAACTCTAACACTCGGAGTAAAATTCCTTTTCACTGACTCCTTTTTAGTTTTACTCTCTGTTCCCCATTCCTAATCCTTGAATTTACTGTTTATTTTGTGGTGCTGTGGATTGAATATTCTTGGGTATTCTGAGAGCTTTACCACTGAGCCACATCTCCCAGTCCTTAATCCTATTTATTTGGGAGGCTGAGGTGAAAGGATCTCTTATTTCTGGGTTTGAGAGCAGCCTGGGCAACACTCCCCCCAACACACACACACACACACACACACACACACACACAACATTAACAAGAGAATTTCTCATTAATAGAGTATATCAAACTGGAATAAGTAGATATTTGTTGGTTTCCTTGTAGAAATTTAAGAATACCAGTTTTTGACATGGTGGGTTTATAGGCATTAAAGTAATTGACCTTGTAGACCAAGAAATGTTATAAGGGCTTTAAATAAAATTTTAAAGTCACCTGTAATCTCAGCATTGAGGGAAGCTGGGCAAGGAGAATTTCAAGTTCAAGTCTCTAATATTAGGACAACGACTCTGTCTGGAAATGAAAAAATTAAGAAGTGGGATGTACCTCAGTACAAAAGCCCCTAAGTTCAATCCCTAGTACTGGAGGGAAGAATCATTTAACTTCTGGAAGAAGGCAGATCCCATAGTGCATGATTGAGGTAGATATATACATTTTATTTTGTTTTTGTGGAGTGTTTTGTTTTGTTTTTTGAAACAGTGTCTTGATATGTAGTTCAGGCTGGCTTTCAACTTTCTGTGTAATCCAGGCTGGCCTGGAACTTATGGTGATCCTTCTGCCTCAGCTTCCTGACTGCTGAGATCACAGGTGTGCCTCACCACACCTGGCTGTGCATAGTATATTAAAGACAATTAAAGAAATTTAGGGTTATGGCTGTGAAAAAAATCATACAGAGAGATGATAGCATGATAAAACTGGAATTCCCATATATTTTAGTGCTAACATGAGATAACTAGAAATTAACTTTTTTTTTTTTGGTACTGGGAATTGAACTTGAGACCCTACGTTTGTGAGGCAGGCAGCAGAACCACTGAGCTAAATCCCTGGCCCTAGAAATTAATTTTTGTCAGGGATTATGTTCTGAAATCTCACCCTTTCTCCCTGACCTCTCTCTAGCATTGTTACATTTTGCTAGCCTGTCCATTTTATTCTAGCACTTAATTGTGTTAGGAACTCTTTGGTTTTGTTTGTTTGTTTGTTTTGGTACCAGGGATTGAACTCAGATCTTTGCGCTTGTGAGGCAGGCAGGCGGCAGAACCACTGAGCTAAATCCTTGGCCCAGGAAGTCTTTCTTGAGACAGGGCCTCACCATGTATGTGGTTCAGGCTGGCCTTGAACTCACTATATATCCCAGGATGGCTTTCAACTCACAGCATCCTCCTGCCTCTGTCTCTCAAGTGCTGAACTGTAGATGTGTGCCACCATGCCTGGCCCCACTAAATTTATGATAGTTCCTTGAGTAGTATATCACTTGAGGTTGGTTCTTTAACCCGCAATAGTTTAATGTTGAAGTTGAGTGTTAATCTAGACAACCTCCTATTTTGTGGTATCCTTAGAAACCAGGTTTGTAGCTCTAATTCCTCCCTGGTTTAAACTCCGGAGGGATTTCAGCATCCTTGGCCCTGTAGCTTGGTTCTTTTGTGCTCCAGCCACATGGGAGAACACCAGGCAAGTGCTCATTTGCTTTCAAGGGAAATGTGATCCTGATTATCCATGCCTGCAACAGGATTAAATGGATTAGAGAAATCTGTGGGTAATCCAATAGTTTTATTTTAAACTATAGTTTGATCTCATTCCTGACCAGTTTATCCTTGCATTTCTAATAACTAATTTATAATATTTATGTAATATCACTTAATTACTTAATTTCTGATAGCTAATTTATAAAAGGTACTAATTGTACTCTTATCATTTAAAATCATTTAAAATTTAAAATTACAGTTGTGAAGTAAAGATAGAAGTGGTTTAAGGAATTAGATGATCAACCATCCTTGCTCAAATAATTTGGTATTGACTGGGTGGTTTAACCACAGTGGTTGTTAGACCTTGAAGACCTGAGTTCCATGAATTCCTTACCTGCTGAGCCACTAGAAGGAATTTGAAGTGACTGTCAATAAGAGGTCAAGCTCCATTTTTACACATTTGTACTTTACTAGTTTAAGTTATTAAGCTTTTATGACCTAAATAACCAACATTTTATATTACCAGAATTATAAATTTAATCCAATTTGGAGTTATTTTTACTATTCGTTTTTATTAATTTAATGCACGGATAGTTTTCATAGGATATGTGTGTGTTTGTGTGTGTGTGTGTGTATGTGTGTGTGTTACTGGAAATTGAGTCTGGGCCTACACACTGAGTTATATCCCCAACACCTTTATTTTTTATTTTGAAAGAGGGTTTTTCTAAGTTGGTAAATTACCTAGTCTGGGCTCAAACTTGTGATCCTCCTGCTTCAGCCTCCCTAAGTGCTGGGATTACAGGAGTGTGTCATCTTGCTTCTCTCTCACTTTTTTTTTTTTTTGAGACTGGGTCTCCCTGTGTAGCTCAGGCTGTCCTGGAATTCATGATTTTCTTGCCTCAGCCTCTCAGAGTGCTGGTGTTATTAGGGAAAATGTGTAACTCTGAACCTGTTACATGTCATACGCTGAGTTTGTGTTTTTTTTTTTTTTTAAACTGCATGAATTTTAAGGAATAACAGAGTTTAAGAGTAGGAAGAATTTACTGAGAGTTAACTCTTGAGAGACAAGAGGGGACCTGAAAGTAGGTTGCCATTGAGCTTACTTTTTTGAGAATATTTTATAGAGCAAATCATGAGGTGGTATAAAATCACAAGGTGGGTATAATGTGGGTCAAAGCTATAATCAGCCAATAAGATTACAAGGATAACCCCCCCCAAATAAAAAAGATTACAAATACAGCCACTTGGTATAGACAGTTTTGCTCTAATAGGGAAGAAGTTCACATAGCAAGGGGATATAGAAAGAACATTTTTAGAAAAGGATGAGTCTAGAGGTTTTGGTCACCCACCTGGGTGACTGGATATTTATTTAGACTTTATTGGACCAGATGATACAAATTATAGTATAATCTTTAAATTATTATGTGTGTCTTGGGGGAAGATGTAGGCCTGGTCATTTTTTTCTTTATCTTGAGGCTTATCCTTTCTTAGATGTGCCTCTAGCCACAACTGTTATGTGTTTTTATCTTTTGTATTGACACTTTTGAGGGACTTTATCCCTGTCTGACTGCCTGTAATATTTTTACCTAATTTGGCTGTCTATAATACTTGGATTAAGCTGTGCACTGCCACATCTGGCTTGTTTTAACTTTGCTATATATATATTTTTTTACACAACATTTAGAGCCTTTATTAAGAAGGTACAGTTGTCAGACCAACAGCCAGCCATCAACATACAACCTTACTTCCCATCTAAGGTTAGTAAGACTATATATTATCTTGTAAATATGACAGTGAGGCAGTATACCAAGAATTAAAGTACAGCCTTAAAGTTTTAATTTCACACTTTGAAAACCAAAAAAGCAATAATTCCTGCAACAATGAAGACAATGAATTAACCACACAGAAAAGAGTAGATATTTAACCCATTTCATTCTTAATACTAGATAGTAAAAACACATGTACTTAAAATTCGGTCTATAGATAGCATACATCATAAGATTATTATTCATTTAAAGCAGTACAAATGACTACAAATGTTACAAAGAACATTTAACTTAAATTTCATAGTTGTTTATAGAATGATACTTGCAAGACTGACCTATATAGAGAAGTATCTTGCCAAAAGAGATGGTAAACTATAAATATAAATCACAATGTTAAAAACCTCATGGTGCTCTATAGGACAATCAGTAAAGACAAGTCAATCTTTCTGGTGGGAGAAATACTTAACACTCCAAATTTAAAGTGTAAATTTAAATATAAGTTCCAAAAAGAGTAAGTTTAAACCTCTCATTGCCACAAAATCATCTATGTTGTGAAAACAATAAAAATGATGTACTTTTTGAGTATGTGTACATCAAAACCAAAATTAGTTTTTACTTTTTCCTTTATTGGCAACTTTTGCTGCATGTTTAGGTTTTGGTTGCCAGAGAGCATTTTTCACAAATCTTGAAGCTGCACCTCTGTCCAGCTTGCCAGCCTTTTTCTTGTCTTTTATTTCCTTGACTCTGTTCATGTGTATTGATTCTTTCCTTTTCTTGTCTGTTATTTCCTTGACTCTGTTCATGTATACTGATTCTTTCCAATTTCTGCTTTACTGGATGTTCCTTAGGATTGACTCCTTGAGTTGCCAAATAAACCCAAAACATTGAATTTAATGTGTATGCAGAAACTACATCCACTTTAGCTTGTTCAAGTAGGTCCAACTTTTGCAGCAGTTCATTTCTTGAAACAGCACCTCATCCACAGCAACTGTGGAATTCTCAAATGTGGACAAGTACAAATTTCTACTGGATAGTCTTCATTAATTTCTTCACCTGCCATTATGACCAACTCTAAACCTTCGATTCCTCACTCCTGAAGCGGTCAGGCGATGTTGACGCCGATCAACTTTGCCATGTTTTGAGACGAGGTCTTTCTATGTAGTTTGGGCGGACCTTGGAATTTCTTTTTTTGTTTGTTTTTGTTTTTGTTTTTTGTGTTTTTGGTGCCAGGTATTGAACTTGGGACCGTGCACTTGCAAAGCAGGTACCGGAACCACTGAGCTAAATCCCAGGCCCTTGGACTTTCTATATAGCCCATCTTGGCCTCAGACTCCCTGTGAGCCTCCTCTCTGAGCCCCTGGAGTGTTGGGATTAAAGGGTTGTGCCACTGTGCTCAGCTCTAAATTATGTTCCTTTTATTTCTCCCTTTTATTATAATTAGGATTCTGTGTAATGTGTGCATGTATACATGTATAATTATTCAAGTTATATTTAGTGTCTGTTGACTGTAGATTTTTTTTTTTGAGACAGTCTTATCATGTAGTTCAGCCTGGTCCTAACTCACTATGTAGCCCAGGCTGGCCTTGAATCCTCTTGCATATAGATTTTATTTTGGGTAGCTAAGGGATGCTGTAAAATACTTGTTACTATTTTTTTTTTTTTTTGGTATCGGGGATGGACTTGGGACCTTGTGCTTGTGAAGCAAGTGGTGGAACCACTGAGCTAAATCTCCGGCAATACTTGTTATTTTTAAAAGAGAACATTGGCTAAACATGGCTAAGAACCCCTATGATAGGTGAAGGGCTGCTGGGGAATAGAAGTATAGCACAAGGGGAGACTTTTTGGTAGGAGGGAGCTGGCATCTTGAGGAACTAAAAAGAGGCCATATATAGCTTAAGAGGAGAGAGTGAGGGGGACTTATATGTATGACTAATGGATGTATAGGATGAGCAAAGGAGGGAGATGGGCCATGCAGGACCTTGTAGGCTATGGGAAGGAGCTTGTAAAATTACCTGACTAGAATAAAAGGTAATAAATTGTGAGGTGCAGAGTTCTTGACAAAGTAGAGTAATAGTTGAAGTGAACCTTAAAGGTCATATAATTTAATCATATTGTTTTACAAATAAGAATGAGAGTTATGGGAACTTTCTCAGTGATTAGATGGGCAGGTGATTTAATGCTGCTACTTCTACTTCTGTTTCTGTTTGCATAGCTGCCATAGGTGAGGAGTTTGATTTTAAAGTTAGGAGCATGTACTTTTTTTTTTTTTTTTTTTTTTTTTTTTGAGTCAAGATCTTGCTTTGTAGTGCAGGTTGGCCTTAAACTCACTATGTACCCAGACTGTTCTTTTTTCCTTTTTTTTTTTTAAATTTTTTGAGACAGGGTCTCACTATGTAATTGAGACTGACCTGGAACTCACTATGTAGCCCATACTGGTCTCGAATTCATAGTGATCTGCCTGCCTCAGCCTCCTGAGTGCTAGGCCTCACATCCAGTTTACCCAGGCTGTTCTTGCAGTAGGTGGCCTCCTGCCTCAGCCTCCTAAATGCTGGGATTATAGGCATGTGCCACCAGATTATAGGCATATGCCACCTACGTTGTCCCATGACTCTGATCTCTGGTCAAACTAAATTAATAAACATTATTTATGTAATGCTTTTTGGTGTCATGAATTGAACTCAGGACCTTGTGAGCTTGTGAGGCAAGTGTAGCGCCACTGATGGCCCTCATTGTTAATCTTTTTTTTTTGTATTGGGGATTGAACTTGGAACCTTGTGCTATGAGGCAGTGGTGAAACCACTGAGCTAAATCCCCAGCTGTTTAATCTTAACTTATGCTTATTTAGTTTTTTTTCCCAGTGCTGTGGATTGAATGCTGTGTCTTGTACATGCTAAGATTGAGCAACATTCCCAGTCCCTACTTAATAGTGTTTTTCTGTTAGTATACTTCTATGCCCCTTCTAGAGAGTATACTTTTTTATCTTTTATTTCTGTATATTTTGATCCAAAACTATTCGAAAGTATGAATTTACCTTGTGAGTTCCCCTATACTCAAGATTTGAATTTAGCCACCAGGCTACTAGAATTTTCACTTAATCCAGTTGCATTGATATTTTGCTTGGTGGTATAATTTGGCTCAGTAGTTTTTTGGTTGCCTGCAAAGATGTGCATACTCTTCTCTAGCCACAGACTTAAAAAAAAAAAAAAATTACTGGGTTTTAAATCCAGGGCCTTCTCACTGAGTTATGTCCTCTTTTTAAAATTTGTTTACTAAAGCAGGATCTTGCTAAATTTGCTAAACTGCCTAGGCTTGGGCTGGTCTCAAATTTGTGATCTTCCCACCTACCTCAGCCTCCCAGAACTTTGGGATTACAGATGTATGCCCAGCTCTCACACACATTTTTTTTTTTTTTGCTTCTGGGGATTGAACCTATGGCCTTGCTTATAACTACGCAAGTGCTTTCCCAGACCATTTTATTTATTTATTTATTGGTACTGGGGATTGAACTCGGGACCTTGCACTTGTGAGATAGGAGGCAGAACCACTAAGCTAAATCCCTGGCCCTATTTTATTTTTTGAGACAAAGAGTCTCAAAAAGGCTCAGGCTGGCCTTGAACTCACTGTGTAGCCCAGGCTGGCCTCAAACTCATGGCGAGCTTCCTTCCTCAGCTTCCTCAAATACTGGGGTTACAGATGTGTGCCACCAAGAGGGGCAGATTTTTTTTTTTCTGGTCCTTTGGATCAAACTCAGGACCTTGAGCTTGGGAGGCAGGTGCTTTATTTTGAAACAGGGTTTTCCCGAGTTGGCTTGGCTGACCTTGAACCTGTGATCCCTTACCACAGCCTCCCTGAATGCACAAATTAGAGATTTGTGCCACCATGCCCTGCTCTCTGTACTTATCTTTAATAGTTAGTACATGCATATGATATAAAATCTAAAGAGGATACCATGAAGTGTGCCTTTCTCTTGCCCTTCTCTAGTTGTTTTAAGTCCCTTCTCAAGTAGTACTCAGTTACGGCTTAAGCAGTAATCACTCTTTTAAAGTTTTTCTCAAAAATCAGTAGCCTTCCTGTACACAAATAACAAATTTACTGAAGGAGAAATTAGGGAAATAACACCTTTCACAATAGCATCCAAAAAAATGAAATACCTAGGAACTAATCCAAAGAAGGAAATAAGAGACCTCTACATTGAAAACTATAGTGCTTTGATAAAAAAGATTGAAGAGAATATCAGAAAATGGAAAGATATCCCTTGTTCTTGGGTAGGAGGAACCAACATAGGGGGATGGCTATACTTCCAAAATTGTTACACAGATTTAATGCAGTTCAGATCAGAATGTAACAATGTATCCTACAGAATTAGAAAAATCAATGGTAAAATTCATTCAGAACCAGAAGAAACCTAGAATAGAAAAGGCAATCTTGGGTAACAAAGACAAGGAAAGGGTGACACAATCCCTGATCTGAAATTATACTACACAACTACTGTGATAAAAACAGAATGGTACTGGCAAAAAATCCAAAAAAAACCAGACCTGAGGATCAATGGGACCGATTAGAAGATGCAGAAATAGTTCCACACATACTCAGCCACCTTATCTTTGACAAAGGATCCAGCTCCTCCTTCACTGGCAGATGGATAGCCTCTTTAATAAAGGGTGCTGGAAAAACAGGCTCTCCACATGTCAAAGATTGAAACCAGACCTAAATCTTTTACCATACACTAACCTAAAATTGAAATGGATCAAAAATCTAAATATTAAAACAAACACTAAATCTGCTGGAAGAGAGAATAGGGAGAACTCTAGAAGACATTGGTATAGGCAAAAATTCTTATTAGTGAAGTTTATAGTTCATTTAGATTTCTTTAGTTTTTACTTGTCTTTGTTGTAGGATCCCACTCAGGATACCACACTGCATTTTATTATCATGTTTATTTTATTTTATTTTTTATGGTTTTTGTTTTTTGGTTTTTCTTGGCACTGGGAATTGTACTTGGGACCTTGCACTTGTGAGGCAGGCAGTGGAGCCACCGAGCTAAACTGCTGGCCCTTTTTATGGTTTTTTCAGAGGCTCTTACTATGTAGTCCAAGCTGGCCTTGAACTCACTATGTAGGCTAGGCTGGCCTTAGCAGTGATCCTCCTGCCTCAGCCTCTGGAGTGCTGGGATTACAGGTGTGCACTACCATGCCTGGCTTTTTGGGGTTTTTTTTTGTTGTTGTTTTTTTGTTTTTGAGACAAGGTCTTACTATGTTTTTGTTTTTATTTATTTTTTTGGTACTGGGGAAGGAACTCAGAGTCTTGGGCTTGCGAGGCAGGCAGAAATGCTGCCACAGAGCTAAATGCCTGCCCCCCCTTTTGGTATTTGGAATTGAACTCAGGGCCTCACACTTACTAGGCAGACATACCAGGCAGACACTGTGCCGTTGAGCTATATCCCTGGCCCAAGGTCTCACTATATAGCTCATATTGACCTTAAATTCACTATGTAGTTCATAGGCTGACCTCATGATCACTGTCTTCTTCCTGCCTCATCCTCCCAAGTGCTAGAATTACAGGTGTGTACCATCATGGAGGGGAGGGAGGGGGAGAGAAATTTTTTGCTTTTTGGTACAAAGATGTTCAGGGCTTATCTTGTGTATTTCTTGCCTCCGTCCTAGGGTTAGTCATTTCTCCAATGAAATTTGAATCCTTTTGTTGGAGAATGGTATTAAAAGCAAGATCTTGGTGTTCTGTGCACTCATTGCTACTGGAGTATCTCCTTCTAGACCCTCTCAGTTGACAGAGCAAGGAAATATGTGTGAATACTAACTAGTATAATTTACAGTGTCTGTGTTGTTTCTTTATATAAGCCATTCTGTGTTAAGCCAAACATGAATTTACACTGATATTTCTAACTCTTAATTCATTCCAGCTGCTTCTTGCTTAACTGTAAACTCCCACTCCAACAATGAAATACCTGACTTTTGGTTTTTAAGAGTGTCTTTCACAAGTTTTGAATAATCAAGTTTACCCAGTTTTCCCCCATGGATAATGCTTCTTTGATGTTGTCTCAAAACTCATAGCCAAATGCAGATTTTCTCCTAGATGTCTTATAATTTTATGTTTTACATAAGAGGTAGTTTTTGAGCTTCTTAAACTGAGGTTTTTACAGTTGTGAAAATATAATATAAACGCAGTGTGATGGCATACACATATATTTATAAAACCACATTGTGGGAGACTAAGGCAGGAGGTAAGTGCTTTACCACTGAGCTATAGCCCCAACCTTTTTTTATTTTATTTTGAGAGGGGTCTTGCTAAATTAGCCAGACTAGCTTTGAACTTGGTGGTCCTCCTGCCTCAGCCTCCTGAATAGCTAGGATTGCAGGCATGCTTTTAAATACTGTGTTCTTTAAAAGAAAAAAAAAAAAAAGACTTTAAAAATAGTCGCAGAGCGTTTCATTATATAGATTTTTGTAATGTTCCTAAGCAGTCCCATATTGATAAACTTTAAGATTATGGTCCATTTCGCTTATAAGCTATGCTGTAATTAATAAATAAGGTTCAGATTTTGTATGGTCAAAAATGTAGATTATGACCAGTAGAAAAAACAAGGCAAGTTGATATAGTCTGCAATAAATGGCTCAAATTTATAATAGTGTTTAACATGTCTGTATGCATACAGATAATCTGTGTATTTGAAAGCACTTCACACAAAACTGTAGGAGCTGTGAGGTGCTTATACATACAGTATAAAGCATTGTAAGTACAAAGGTTACTGTGGATAGTAAGCCTGTCTCAGAGCACTTCCTGCAGCATTCTAGTTCCTCATGTTTAAATGTCTAGGTAGGCATCACGTCATCAGTGAGTCTTCCTGTTTTTCAGGTGTTTTGGAAACAAACAATCTTGGTTTTTTTCTGCTCTCCTGCTGCAATGAACACAGGAAATTTGTGGCCCTAAATGTGTGGGGATTTCCCAGTAGCAAGTAAGTAATCAGTAATAGCAAGTAAACAGTAGCAAATAAGAAAGACACCAGCTGGGTGTCCTTTAATTAATCCCATTTCGTTCTGAGACTACCTGGACATAGCCTTAGATCCTACAGGTGGAAGATTCAAAATTGCCCCACTTCAAATCCAGTCCCAAGTCTGGGCCCCTGGGCTTCTGACTGACTGGCTATAAATTGGAGTTACTACAACCCCATCCTCAACATTGATGAATTTGCTAGAGCAGCTTACAAAATTTGTGGAAGCCCTACATGTGCGTTTAGTGATTTATCATAAAGAGTATTTTAAAGGATACGAAAAAGCAACCAGATGAAAAGATACATAGGGTGAGGTCTGGAGAAGTCTCCAATAAAGAAAGGAGTTTCCATCCCTTTGGATTGTTGGGTGTGACCCACCCTCCCAACATGTCTGTGAATTTTCTTGCCTTCTTGTGAGCTATATGTTTAGCTGTCTGAACCCTGTCTTTTTTTTTTTTTTTTTTTTTTTTAATGGTACTGGGGATCGAACTCATGTCCTTGTGCTTGCAAGGCAGGCGACAGAACCACTGAGCTAAATCCCTGGCCCTTTTGGGGTTTTTTTATGGAGACTTCATTGCATAGACACTTAGTGGACTGGTGAGGAAACTCCGAAAGTCCTGACTATTCAGCTTTGCAATGTTCCTTTAGGTTATTGGACAGGATTCCTGTGAAATGAGAGTCTTTATAGCCCACTGTTGAGTAAGGGTAGGGCAGAGATTTCTTGATGGCCAGCTTCAAGGCAGAAAAGTTGAAGAATATGAGTTGTTCTGTGATCTTGGCAGTTCTAGTTTCTTTGGCTTGCCTTGAAGAAGTCACAAATGAAAATGATCAAATTAGAATGATCTCCACCATAGAAATCTCTCACTAACCCCTAATGTGAACTTGTTTTTCTGCTGTTTTCTAGTTCTTTACCTCCTGTTAGTCTCTTTTCAAGTCTAATTTACCCAGAGTAATTCTGAATAAAGAGGCTCTAACTTCATTGGATTTCACAGTCTCCTCTTTTAAGTTCCAGCATTGATCATAATTAGTCTCACTGTGGACATTCCTAGACTCCCTGTTACACTGCTCATGGGTGAATGAATATAACCATATGGCCTTGTGTATTTCTACAGAAGTCTGAAAAAAAACGATTTTTGTAAACAAGACACTGATGAGTTCAAAATTGTATTAACACACATTTACTTGGTACTGGGGATTGAACTCACAACCTTGTTTGCCAGACAGGCAGTGCCACTAAGCTAAATCCCCGTACTTTTAATTATGTAGAAATTACTGCTCTGCTGATGTAATGAAGGAAGTTCCAAATCATTTTGTAAGGGGAAGAACTTTTTAAAAATGGGAAGATGAGCTTCCTAATCCTGATTATTACTATCATAATTATTATCATCATCATCATCATTTTTGTTTTTTGAGGCAGAGTCTTGATTTTAGTGCAGGCTGGGCTCAAACTCCCTGTGATCTTCCTGCCTCAGCCTCCCTCCTGCTGGAATTACAGGTATGCATCAGTGCACCCCAGTAATTCTGATTTTTATACATACTAAATTGTCTAATAACTGCAGTATATCTTGGGAAGAAATTGCAGAAATTTTTATCTTGGGCTGGCAATTTAGCTCAGTGGCACTGTGCAAGGTTCTGAGTTCCATCCCTGGTAAAAAAAAAAAAAAAAAAAAAAAATTCTGTTCTTTTTTTGTTGTATGTGTGTGGTACTGGGAATTAAACCTGAGATCTTCACACTGAGCTATATTCTCAGTTCTTTTTATTTTTAATTTTTAGACAGGATCAGCTGAGTCATTAAACTGCCCAGGCTGGGTTTGAATTTGGCATTCCTCCTGCCTTAGTTTCCCAAAATATTGGGATTATAGGCTTGTACCACCAGACCTGGCGAAGAATTCTTTTGTCTGTTTGTTTGGTACTGGGAGTTGAACTCAGGACCTTGTGCTTGCAAGGCAGGCAGTGGAACCACTGCGCTAAATCCCTGGCCCTCTGGCTAAGAATTCTTAAAGAATGGTGTAGCTTACGTTTAATGACAGGTTTGCTTGTTTTGATTTTTTTTTAGACAGGGTCTTGCTGTGTAGTTCACGCTTGTCTTGAACTCACTATATAGCCCACCTTAGCTTGGAACTTGCAGTGATCCTCCTCCTCAGCCTCAGGAGTGCTGGGATTATGAGTGTGGTGTAGTTTTTATTTATTTTGCAGAGATTTTGTTTTTCGCAATAAACCTTGTTGTATCCCTTTAGCCTAAACACCATAGTTAGATAACACAATAAATAAAATCAAGGAGTGAAATTAATAGAATCATTTCTCTACCCTTTATTTAAAATAATTTTCTAAGCCATGATGTTTATGATTCTGTGAATCTTGTTCTAAGATTATGCTACAGTATTTGTGTTATGCCCTATTTCACAAGTTGTAACAATTAAAAGTGGTTATGACTAACTACTAAAGAGTTTATTTATATGACTGAATTGTTTTTGCACAACGATAGGAGCTGAGGAAATAAATTTAATAAATGTTTGTCTCTAAATAGTCACATGGACTTTTCTTTATGAGAAGCCAAGAAATTTGTCAGGTTACCCCTTCTACTGTTCTAGGAATACCACATTTGAAAATTAGCTAATAGTAACTGAATGCCTTACCATTATGATAGGGACTCCGAGTGACCTGTGGTCTAAATTTAGACCTTTGGAATGTCAAATTTGTTCTCCCTAGAGTTTGGGGTTTTCTTGGATACACAAGCTGTCGAGACTTCTTGAAAATCATGATAGAACCTTTACATTTTAGAGTCTTAAATTTTACAGTTGAGATTGGGAATCCAGAGAAGGAGGCCATCAGCTCTTGAGCATGCAGGCAACAGTGGCTTCCCAGTAGGTGTAAAGCTGAAGGAGCTCAGTGTAGAAGTTTCCCTCCACACCTGAGGATATTTTGAGAGCACTTCTCATTCTCTTGGCTGGTGTGATATCTTGCCTTAATTTAACTCCAGGACCTTACTGCAAAAAGATTTTTTTTTTCTTGACACAAAATGCTTCTTCAGATACATAACTAATGAACAAATATAAGTGGATTGGTTGAGCATCAAGGAACAGGGCCGCCAATTATATTTAGCAAAGAGAGACAAATGTGTGCTTTACTTCAATAATGTTATCACATTGGTATTTAATTGGATTGGGACAGTGTGGCCATTCATAAATGTAAGGCATTAAATGAAAATATGCAAATAAAGACAGACTGAGGCTAGAACCCAGAGGCTTGTGCATGGCAGAGAAGTGTTCTGCCACTGAACAACATTCCTAACCCTAAATATCATCATTTTTTTCTCTCATTGAGTTTATTGGTAACTTTTTAGGTATACCGTACAGTTACATTCATCATTGGGAACTTGTACCTTTACATGACAGGTGTTGGTATAATCATCTTTTCTTATTATTTGAGGAAAGTTCAAATACATATGCATTTCATAAATTGAGTGCACTTGTTTGTATTTTCTGTCACCGGTTACTGGCACTCTCCCTGCCTTGATACCACCTCCCTCCCCTACCTTGTAAAAAAACAGTAGTTTAATTGTTTTTTTGCAGAGGTGGATACTTTTATTTAGTCAGAAGACTAGAGAAGTTGGTGTTTGTTTACAGTGTAAGATGCTTTTTAGGATTGGGTTTCCTTATTCCCTCAGGGCTGAACTTTGAAAATGTCTTATGTAGTGTTGTCATACCAGGTCTGAATGTATGCTTTATTCTACTTCTGGCATTGTTATTGATTTGTCATAAGATTTTTCATTATACATTTCTGTTGGTTAAGGAACTAGGCATGGAAAAATCTGCTTTGTTCACATACACCTTTAATATTAGACTGTGTGAATATATGTTTTAATTTTTACCATTTATTCATAGAACATATATTGAGAGGATATGTATTTCATCTGAGGCAGTTGGAATGAATATTTGAAGACTCAGGGCTCCTGGGCTTTTAAGGAACTTTTTTTTGGCCTTTTTTTGGTACTGGGGATCGAACTCTGGTCTTGTGCTTGCAAGGCAGGCAGCAGAACCACTGAGCTAAATCCCCGGCCCTGCTTTTAAGGAACTTTTAAGAGAGACAGACAAAATGAACAAAAAAACTCCTAGTACAGTGTGGTAAGTACAAATAATAAAGATTATCCAGGTTGTTGTGAGAGCACCGAGGAAAGAGCGTTTGTTGATTTTCAAAGTTACAGTGTGGAGATCTTTAGAAGCCCCAAGCTCTTTCTTGGTAATCTGAAAGATCAAACTACTTTCATAACAATAGTAAGACTTTTTTTTCTTTTTTGAAACAGGGTCTTGTGATGTCCAGTCTTCACCTTGAAAGCTGATAGCTCAAGCTGGCCTTGAACTCATGATCCTCCCTGCACTTCCTAAGTGCTGGGATTACAGGCATGCACCACCATACCTGGCTTGTTTGCATTTTTTTGTTCTTGTTCTTTCACTAGTATACAGTAGAGTTTTGCAGTGGCAGTAAAATTTGTGATAACTAATAATCTAATCTAGCTGTCTTCTGCTAAGCCAGAATTTTGCAAAAGTAGAAAAGAATTTCACCCTTGCCGGGGATTTAGCTCAGCAGTTTGGTAGCCTGCCTTGCAAGTGCAAGAACCCAAATTCAATCCCCAGTACCAAAAAAAAAAAAAAAAAATTCACCCTTTTCACTAAAGGTTTTGAAAAAAAGTTTTTAAAAATAAAATGTGCAAAAAATGGGCCAGGGATTTAGCTCAGTGGTTCCACTGCCTGTCTTGCAAGCAAAAGGTCCTGAGTTTGATCCTTGGTACTAAAAAAAAAAAAAAAAATGTGCAAAAAATTTGTTATATATAAAATTCTAGGTTTATATAAATATTTAAGATTTATAAATTAAAATTTTAAAAAGTAAATAAAAATTCTTAGTTTCAATTTCAAATCCAGTGATATATAACATTATATATATGTATAATTTACACATATAACAGTAGCTTCTTGGGGCCTAAATTTAAGAGTATAAAGAGCAATAGACCAAAATTGTTTCAGACCCACTGGAATGGAAATTTATCAACTAACTCTTAAGAGGGATATGGCCAAGGAAGGGTTGGATGTTAGGGTGCTAGAGTTTAATCACAGGTGTTTAACTGTCAGCTGGAATGTAAAGTGGAAGCCAGTTTCAAATAATAACTAGGGCCGGGTATAGTGGTGCACCTCTGTAATCCCAGTGCTTGGAGGCTGAGGAAGGAGGATTGCCTTGAATTCAAGGCCAGCCTGGGCTACATAGTGAGTTTAAGGCCTGCCTGAACTACATAGTGAAATCTATCTCAAAAAACAAAACAAAACAAAAAAGTAAAACAAAACCAGGCTGGGGATTTAGCTCAGTGGTTCCACCACCTGCCTCGCAAGCGCAAGGACCTGAGTTTGATCCCTGGTACAAAACAACAACAAAAAACAAAAACACACAACAAAAAATAAGTAGGAAGAAATGGTTTACAGTAAACCTTGTATGTCATACTGAGAAGTTTGTTTCTGCTATTAGGAGAGATGCAAAAGGGTTTCCAAGTATGTTAATGTCTATTCTTATATATAAAAGCAATTATGTATTTTTTTAACTATAAGAAAGTTAAAAGATTATGTTTTTGATTTTTTTGTGATTTGCTAGCTTGGTTATTAGTATTGTGCTTATCAAAAAGCTGCCATGGGCTGGGGATTTAGCTCAGTGGTGCCACTGCCTGCCTTGCAAGCACAAGGGCCTGAATTTAATCCCCAGTACCAAAAAAAAAAAAAAAAAAAAAAGCTGCCAGGAATGGTGCTCATACTTGTAGGAGGCTGAGACAGGAGGATCACCGTACGTTTGAGGCCAGCCTGGGCTAAATAGTTCAAAGGTCAGCCTGAACTACATAGTGAGACCCTGTCTCAACATACCCCCCAAAATATTTTTTTAAAGGTATTTTAAGATGGGGCATGGTGTTGCACACCTCTGTAATCCCAGCTGTCCGGGTTGGGGGGTGGTGAGGCAGGAAGATTGCAGATTTGAGCCCAGCATAGCAAGTAGCGATTAGGCACTGCCTCAAATTTTTTTTAAAAAGGGAAAAGGGGGCTGAGGATTTAGTCACTAGTGCTGCCTGCCTCGCAAACACAAGTTCCCTAGTATGATCCCTTGTACAAAAAAAGGTGAGGGGGACAAGATTAGCCCAGTATGAAGAGCCTGGGTTCAGGGAGACTGAAGTAAGAGGTTTGCAAATTCAAGCTCAACCCTGGCAACCTAGGGACTTCTGTGAGACCCAGTCTCAAAATTTAAAAGTGGCTGAAGATGTAGCTCAGTGTTTCAATCCTCAGTACCATGGGGAAAAAAAAGTTTTCTAGGCAAGTGTTCTACTGCTGTGCTGGAGCCCCCATCCTATCTCTCTTTTAAGTTTTGTTTGTTTTTTTAACGTAGGGCCTTTATTTTGAGTTATACCCCTAGCCCTTTTAAAAAGTTTTTACTTTGAGACATAGTCTCACAAAATTGGTAGATTTCATGGGGCTGACCTTGAGCTTGATCCAGCCTGCTTCATGAGCTAGAATTATGTGTGCACCACCACCATGCCTCTCTCCTTTTTTTTTTTTTTTTTTTTTTTTTTTTTTTTTTTTTTAATTGCATTACCCGGGATCAAACTCAAGACCTTGTGCTTGCAAGGCAGGCAGAGACACCACTGAGCTAAATCCCCAGCATCTTATCTTTTTGCCTGGTTTAGAGAATTTTGTTAAAATCTTACTCCTAACTACATTGAGAATGGGGAAACTTTGATTTAACAAATTGTAATAAGTAGGCTACACTCCACATAATAAGTTCAGCACATAAACAGGGCATTGGAAATTTTTTCTCAATCCTTCTTGAATTTGTTCTTTTTTGGTGTGAAAAATTTTTTAAGTAAAACACTTATCGGTACATTTTAGATATACATAAGGATAACACTCATCATAGGGAATTTGCATCTGTACATCACATATCCTGTCTTTTCTTTTTTCCCATTCCCCCCAACTGCCTTCTCCTCCCTATATACAAAAGCATTGTTTTCATTTTTTCCTATTTTCACTTTTTTCCTTGTCCTTTCACCTCCATTCTTCCCCTTCCCATTTGAACATTTTTTTTCTATTTTTCAATATCTATTATAAATTTTAGTCCTTATTTCCACTTTTGGTTTATCACACCAGAGAAACTGTGGTATTTAAACATGTGTGTCCAATTAATTTCACTAAGAGTATGGTCTCCAGGTGCATCCATTTAGCTATAAATGTCTGAAGCTCATCCTTCTTTATGGCATAGTAGTACTCAATTGTATAAAAAAAATCACATCTTTATCCATTTGTTGGTTAATGGGCCTTTGGGCTGTTTCTAAGGTGTAGCTATTACAAATTGTGCCAGTATAAACATGGGTGTGCATATATTGCTTTTAGTTTTTGGGGAAGATACCAAGAAGGGGAAATAGCTGGGTCAGATGGAACCTCTATTTTTTTGAGGAATCTCCACACTGGTTTCCACAGTGGTTGCTTTGGTGTGAAATTGTGTATTTTTTTTCAAATAATTTCACCTAATACAAAGGTTTTGAAAACATAGTAAAATTGTATGGATTTAAAACTATCCTTGAGATTTTCCCTGTTATCTAGTGGAAGAAATAGACATAAATCAATGAACAAGAATTGTTAGTACTAATAAATACTGTGAAGGTGATAAAGTAATATGCTAGAAAATGCCCTAGGTTGCTAGCTTAACTGTGGTTGTACACGGTCTCTCAGAAGATGTTGCTTTGGGCTGAGATGTGAATGTTAAAAGTGGAAGAGCTGGGAGCAGAACATTACAAACTAGAACAGCTAATATAAAAAAATTCTCTTAGATGCTGGGGCGTGGTGGCACACCCCTGTAATCCCAGAACCTGGGAGGCTGAGGCAGGAACAGGAGGATTTCTGTGAGACCAGGCTGGGCTACATAGTGAGTTAGTTCCAGATCAGTCTCAAGTACACAGTGAGACCCTGTCTCAAACAAACAAACAAACAAAAAAAGTTCTCTTAGTCACAAAGTGTGAGGAAGGAAAAGCAAAACCAGTCTGACTAGATAGTAGTCCACGAAGAGTTGAGTGGAAGATGAGGTCAGGTCATACGGATACCAAGTCTAATAGAGGGTCTCTGTAGGTCATGATTAACATCATGTAGGCTTGATAAAAGTTAATAGTTGCAACTCAGAGTTACTATCGGAAGCCTTTGATAGGTTTTAAGCAAAGAACTGGAGTTGTCTGATTCATTCTGTGTGAAGTACATTCTGGTTATTCTGCCACAGGTGAATTATAGAGAGGCAAGAATTGAAGCAGAGAGATGAATTAGGAGAGTATGATTGTTGGAATAGCAAGCCAAGGAATACTGATGATACCTGACCATGACTGTGTCAAGGACAGTGGGAGTGTTAGGTCAGTTTTGTATATTTTGGAGGTTGAAACAGATTTCTTTTTGTTTTTATCTTTTTTCTGTGATAGTGTTTGAGGGAGAGCAGAACAGTAGGCTATCTTAATAGCCCTGTTTGAAATGTCCTTACACATCAAAGTGAAGGTGTAAGGTAGATGACGCACAGATCTGAATCTAGGAAAGAGATTCTGGCCAGAGATAGAAATTTAAGTCATTAGTGTTCAGTAATAGTAGTTAACATCCAGGACTGATGAAAAATTCTGAGTCAAAAAGCAGAGAAAAGAGAAGATTAATGAGACCAGAGCCTGGAGCACTTCAGTAATTCTCAATTATTCTCAGTTTTAAAAAGAATAAAGTATATGGACACATGCTGTGATAGTTAATTGATTGTGTAATTTGAGTAAGAAATTCCTAAATTGGATTGGCATATTTCTGGGTGTGGCTGAAGAGATTGATTTAAGAGAGACCTATTCTGAGTGGGAGTGGCACCAACCAGTAGGCTTGTTGCCTGTGTGGAATAAAGGGAAACAAAGAAGGAAGGCTCCCTTCTGTTTCTTCAGAGGAGCTCCAATCTGCACCATCACCTTGGACATCATCTGCTGATGATGCAGACTCTCCAGCCATTCAGCACAGACCTTTTGGCCTCCTGACACTGCAGTGAGTTCAGGCCTTCAGTGGGTCCTTTGGATCTCCAGTACACGGACAGCCCTTTGCACTCTTCCACAATGACTCATTTGATGACTGTTCTAAGTCTATCTTGTAAATGCCTATATATTTATATATTTTGCATTAAATCTGTTTCTGTAGCAAGCACTGACTGATATATGTGTGCACTTTTAAGTGTATTAGATTTACTGTCCTGTTTTCTGTAATTATATCTGACCATTTGTTTTTAAAATTTCAAAAAAAATTTTTTTGGTTTTTTTGAGACAGGATTTTGCTATGTAGATCAGGCTGGCCTTGAATTCACTAGCCCAAGGTTGGCCTCAAACTTGCGGCGGTCCTCCTGCATCAGCCTCCCAAGTGCTGTTATTATAGGGGTGCTCCACCATGCCTGGCAATGTTTTTATTTAAAGTTTAAAAATAAATTTTAGAAATTGTAGTCTCATATCTAGGAGTTAAACCTAGAGATAAACCTTAATCAGTACAAAAGTACTTATACATGAAGTTACTTATCCATTGTATTATTGCTTGTAATTGCCAAAATACTGCAGAAATATCTATTTTTAAATTTTTATTTATTTATTTATTTTGAGACAGGGTCTCACTATGTAGTTGAGACCAACCTGGAACTCACTATGTAGCCTAGCAATCCTCCTGCCTCAGACTCCCGAGTGCTGGGATTACAGGAGGGTACCTCCACGCCCAGCCTGCAAAAGTATCTAAATACCCATAAATAATTATGTATTCATACAATAGAATTTGTAATGTGTAGATGTAAAGTAGAATGAGGAAGATCTCTTAAATATTGATAGTAATTTCTAGGACGTGTTTTTTTTTTTTTTTTTTTTTTTTTTCTTTTGAGACAGGGTCTTGTCCGCAGTTCAGGCTGGCCTTGAACCCATTTGTAGCCCAGGGTGACCTCAAATTCCCAGAGATCCTCTTGCCTCAACCTCCTGAGTGCTGGGGTTGCAAGCATGCACCATCATGCCTGATTTAGGATGTAGTGTTTAAAAAAGCAGAATGTAACAGTATCTAGCTTTTTTGTGTGTGGGAGGTTTGAGACAAAGTCTTAGACTTTGAGGGGTGGTTTAGACATCTTAGATATATTTTTTGTTGTTTGTTTGTTTGTTTGTTTGAGACAGGTTCTCACTATGTAGTTGAGACTGACCTGGAACTCAGCCTGTAGCCCAGGCTGGTCTTGAACCCACAACGATCCTCCTGCCTCAGCCTCCCAAGTGCTGGGATTACAGGCCTGCACCACTACACCTGGCTCCCTGCAATTCTTTTTCTTTTATTTGGTGGGGGGTACCGGGAATCAAACTCACTGAGCTAAATCCCCAGCCTCTGCAATTCTTAATAGCTAATTCTTGGAAGTGGCCTGTATATCCATCAATAGATGAATGGATAAAGAAAAACTCAAAGTCATTTGTAGACAAATGGATATATCTTGAGACCATAATGTTAAGTGAAATAAATCAGGCACCTAGGCTTAAATAGTATACAGTTTCTCTTATATGAGAAAACCAATATAAATAAAGAGCAAAATAAAGATAGAGCTGCGTGTGGTGGCACATGCCTGTAATCCCAGCACTCGAGGCTGAGGCAGGAGGGTTATTATGAGTTTGAGGCCAGCCTGAACTACACAGCAAGACCCTGTCTCCAAAAAAAGAGAGAGAGATAGATAATAGGAAGTACACAAATCTTTCTCATGCAAAAGAGATGAGGGAGAGAGAGAAAATGGTTAAAAAAAGAATTAAGATGTGTTGCATACATGTACCAACTCCACATAAGAAATGTAATGTACTGCAAGCATGTAATAAAAATAAATGCATACATACATGCATAAAACCAATCAGAATGGGCACAAAAACTAAAAATGAAGTAAAGACACAAACTTAACTTGATTTCGAATGAATAATAAGTACATTGAAAGGAAGAGTGAAAACTGTTTAATGGATTTTGACTATAAACTAAAAACCACCATCAACAAAAGTATCATTCAAGTGAATGTTGTGGTATTGGATAGAATCTGAGATATCCGTGTGAATTACTGATTAGATAAATAGATACATACATGAAAATAAATGTGAATAAGGGTCAATATACATACATATATTTCCTAACTCATGTTCTCTATACTTTATCATTCTGTTACAGAAAAGAGAATAATTATTGAGTTCTTGGATTTTGAGGTCACTGTTTTAGAGGACAGTTTCACTTACCCCCTCCAGTAATGGGAATCAAATCCAGGGGCACATTATCACTGAGTTACATTCCCAGGGCAACCCACCCACTGGTCTTTTTAAATTTTGAAACTAGGTTTTGCTTAATTGCCAGATGGGATTTGCATTTGAGATTCTTTTGCCTCAGCCTCTCAAGTGCTAAGAATACAGGCATTCACCATCACACCAGCTAGATTCACTGTCAACTGGGATGTATTTAAAGTTTGTTTCCCAATTTTTATTCATATTTGTTTTAATTTTTTTTTATTACAGTGCTAGGGATCAAACCTGGGGCCTCAGACTTAACAGGCATGTGCTGTACCAGTGAGCTACATTCCCAGCATTACTAGTATTTGATAAAATTTGAAAGTAATAGATGTGGTGCACACTTATAATCCCAGCACTTGGGAAGCTGAAGCAGGAGGATTGCCATAAATTAGAGGCTAGCCTGTACATTATAGGGAGTTCAAAGCCAGCTGGAACTACATAGCAAGACTCCGTCTCAAACAAAACAAAAATTTGAATTCAACCTGAATTATAAAATATAGTTGTTCTTTCACCAAACAGTCTTTACTTGGTTTATAGACTGACATATTAAAGGATTGTACTTGTATTAGCAGACTATCAGGGAAAAGAGGCCCAAGAAGAATAGTATGCTTACATTTATTATTTGCCTGTACTTACTAAATTGGTTATTTTTTGCTGCAACTGAAATATTTTCTTTTCTTTTTTTTTTTTTCCGGTACCGGGGATTGAACTCAGGTCTTTGCGCTTGCAAGGCAGGCTTCCGAACCACTGAGCTATGAAATATTTTCTTTTAACTTCCTTTAAATAAACTTTATATATTTATTTATTTATTTGGTTTTTTTAAAGACAAGGTCTCACTACATAGCTCAGGCAGTCCTTCTGTCTAAGCTAGGGTTACAGGTGGTGTGTCACCATGCCCAGTTTAAGTAAACTAACTTACTTTTTCTTCTCTTCCCCTCCTCTCCCCTCCCCTCCCCTTTTCTCTCTCTCTTCTGAGATAAGGGTCTCACTTTGTAGTGCAGGCTAGCTGTGAACTCACTTTGTAGTCCAGGCTGGCCTCCAACTTGCAGTGATCCTCTTTCCTCAGCCTCTCTAGTTCTGGAATTACAAGCATGCGCCACCTTGCCTGGCAATAAACTTTATTTTTAAGAGAAGTTTTAGGTTCACAGCAAAGTTTAGCAGAAGTATTGAGTTCCCATATGCCACCCCTACCTCCAGCCCCACATAACCTTCTCCCCACTGTCAGCATCCTGAGCTAGCAAATTAATCTTACCTTGGTAGATGATTGCTTGAAATGATCAAGTTTGGTAATTGACACCTTTTTATTTTGCAAGGGCAGGGGAATTGAACTCAGGATCTTGTGCTTGTGAGGCAAGCGCAACACCACTGAGCTAAATCCCTGGCCCTAGTTGACACATTTTTTTTTTTTGGTACAGGGGATCGAACTCTGGCTCTTGCGCTTGTGAAGCAGGCAGCAGAACCACTCAGCCAAACCCCCTGACCCCTAGGTGACATTTTGTGGGGCGTTGAGACAGGGTCTCACTACGTAGTTGAGACTGATGTGGAACTCACTCTGTAGCCCAGTCTGGTCTTGAACTCACAGCAATCCTCCTGCCTCAGCCTCCCGAATGCTGGGATTATGGGCGTGTGCCATCACACCTGGCTTAGTTGACACATTTTGACATGAAAATTCTGTCCCAGTACTCATACTTGTTTATTTGGTACCCATGCAAGTGTCCATGCACTTGTTCATGCCTTGAAAACTAAATACTCTTTCTCGTCTGAACTGTTTGGTACTCCTAGTACCAATCACTAATGAGTACCAAGGTACTGTTATAGTTTTGGGATTGACTAATTCTCTTACTTTTGGGAAAATAAGTGGTTTTTAATGTATTTTAACATTTTTCTAAAATTTGTTTATCTCACTGTTCCTTTTATAGTAAGTAGAGAATTAGGGTCCTGAACATGGTTGGCTTCATGGGAGTGCAGTGTGTGCAAACAAGGTCCCTTACTTAAGAGGGTTGTGTAAGTTATTTTCTGATCGCTGGAACACAATACTTGACACCCACAATCTAGTACATGTGCTGCCGAAGCGAGAACCCAGCACCCACAATCTAAAAGAGGAAAGGTCCTTTTCCTATTTCACATTATCTATTATACATTTTGATCCTTATTTACACTTTCAGTTTCTCACACCAGAGAAATTGTGTCCTATTTATTTCACTTAACAGTATGGCCTCAATGTGCAGGGGAAGCGCAAAGGAAAAGAGGAAAAGGAAAAAATAAGAGAAAAGGAAAAAATGGAAACGTCTTTATAAACAGGGAGGGATGGAGGGGTTGAATGGGGGAATGGGGAAAAAATAACCAAGATATATCATATAAAGGTACAAATTTCCAATGATGAATATGGTCATATTGTATACATAAAATGAACCAATAAACTTAATGAATAAAGGAGGAAAGATTTTTTGGCTCATAGTTTGTAAAGATTGTACTCATAGTTGACTGGCTCCATGGCAGGGCAGCATGGCAGTGGGGACATGGCAGAGGAGAAAAATCTCATGGCATGGCAGAGAGATCTTAAGGGAGAAGGGAAGGAGATAGATCCTTCCAGGCTTTACCTCCCAGGGTCACATTTAGCTATAAACATCAGTACACTAATCCACAGATCAGTATTGGGTCTCTTGTGATCTAGTCACCTCCCAAAAGCCCTACCTGTGAGCACATGAGGTTTTATGGGGACAGTTAGAAATAAACTGTAACAAGGACCAGAACTAAGCTGTGTCTTGAAATTCTTTATTTTTGAATGAGTAGTCTTGTATTATTATTATTATTGTTCCTATTTTGCAGTGCTGGGGATTCAACTCAGGACCTTGTGCATGCTGGGCTAGTGCTTTACCACTGAGCAGCATCCTCAGCCCTAAAACTTTTTCTATGGTGAAAAATATTTACATTTGGACTTAGTCAGCTAGACTTAGTTTAGGGAATTTTTTTGTTTTGTTTTGTTTTGTTTTGTTTTTAGACAGGGTCTCACTATGTATTTGAGCCTGATCTGGAACTCACAATGTAGCCCAGGCTGGTCTCAAACTCACAGCGATCCTCCTGCCTCAGCGTCCCAAGTGCTGGGATTACAGGCATGCACCACCACTCCCCGCAAAGGAGTATTCTTTAATGTGGTGTTGGGGTTTGAACTTTCAGGGCCTCTCAGATGATAGACAAGTACTATATCACTGGGCTGAACTGTATTCCCAGGCCTGGAGTTAGTTTAGATTATCTAGTAATATTGTTAACGTGAGGCATCAGAGTCAAGAGCCAGCAGAAGATATGCTACCTTCTTGCCCCATCTTGGTAAAAAGTCTTCATATTTTTATTTTGCACTGGGCCCTGCAAATTATGCAAATAATGTAGTCAATTTTGATTCTGAGGATATAAGCCTCCGAATTATTAAGAAAAAAATACAATGCCATAGAAAATGACCAAAAGCCAAGAGCAAAGGAACACAGATAATTAATAACATATTAAAAGATCTTTAACCTCATTAAAAATTTAATCTGTATTCTAAAATGTATAGAGTTGTAAGAAGTTAAGTATCATATAATTAAAAGTTTTAATTTTGCCATTTAGATTAATACTTTTTATCTTTAATTTTCTTTCTAGTGGATCTTATAATCTGAAAAAGTCTCCTGTGAAAACTTCATTGTTAAAAAAATTAGTAATGTCATCTGTTCCTAAAAGATTGAAATGGGGGCTATCATTTTGAGGTAAGCAATTTTATATTTTTAATTTCTAATATATTTTCAGAGTTAAGTAGAGAGATAAAATGTAAATATTGGTTAGATTCCAAATGTTTTAGTTAATCTCTGAGGTCGGTGGTTGAAGTGGGAAATAGTAGTCCTTGTTTTAAGATAGTTTGATATGGGGGTAACCCATTTTCCAGTCCCCCTTCTGTCTCTCTTAGAAGCTGTCTTTCTCTCAATAAATTTTTCCTATTCTTAAAAAAAAGGTAGCTATGTAGGATTATTTAAGACAGAATTAAGAACAGAGCTTCATAAAGGAAAAATGAATGGTTATTAGTGTTGAAATCTTTTAGAGAGGTTAATTAGGAAGCTGAAGAATCTGTTTTTGGATTTGGTTAGGAAGTCATTGATGACCCCAACAGGGCCCATTTCAGGAGGATATAGAGTAAAGAGAAGGTGGTAAAGTCTAAATATTTCAGATTTGTTTGTTTGTTTTTTGAGACAGTATCTTTCTATGTAGTTCAGACTGGACTTGAACTAGCAGTGATCCTCCTGCCTCAGACTCCTGAGTGCTGGGATTACAGGAGTCCATCACTATGCCTGTCAACAAGTATTTTTAGGCCAAAGGGAATGATCCAATAAAGTAGTTTAAATATTTTAAAAAGTGATTAATATCTTACCCAAGAGTGCATGAAAATTTGAAATTAAGACATGGTTAAAGGGTTTAACTCTTACAAACGAGCAACAACTTTTGTATTTAGAAATCAGGATTGAAGGAGAGGGCAAATGGAGGAAACTCTTAGGCAAAGAGGAAGAAAACTGTAGGATACCTTATACTTTTCTTTTCTTTTTTGGAGGTACTGTGTATCTAACCCAGGGCTCAGATTTACTGGGCAAGTGCTGTACAGCTGAGTTATAGCCCAGCTTCTTTATTTTGTTTTTTACAGCCTCTGTCTGTTTTTTTTTTTTTTTTTTTTTTTTTTGCCAGTACCATGGTGTTTTTATC
>NW_022900949.1:51756497-51799679 GCF_012274545.1 Fukomys damarensis | reverse complement strand
TAATATATACTATATAACATATATATAATATAAATAATATATTATATATATATATGTATGTATGTATAAATAGATTACCTCATACAAACATATATACACACATATAAAATTAGTTGTGGATTAGAATCAAGGGAGAAAAAAATACCAAATTCAAGTATTTATTAAATACCTGTATTGTGCCAGGTATTCTTAGTAGATAGAATTTGTGTTCTTGTGGAGCTAATGATAGAAATGAACAAGGAAAATGCAAGATTGCTTTTATTTTATTTATTTATTTATTTATTTGATTCCTGGGATTGAACTCAGGACCTTGTGCTTGCCAGGCATGTACCATGCTGCTGAGCTACATCCCTGGTATTTTTTTTTTTTTTAATAACAAAACATTGGTACATTTTAGGGATACCTGTAATTGATGTGAAGGGAAAGAAAATTTCCAGTATATTCTCAAGTTGGTGGTAGGACCATAGTGTCATGAGATAAGGTTGAAGATATAAGCAAGGTGAGGATGTCCCTGTGTCCATTATAAGAAATTTAGCCTCAAAGAGATCTTGTGAGGTGTCTTAAACTTTTCTCTTTGCTGAGATACAACACCTAAGACCCACAAGTTGAAGGAGGAAAAGTTTATTGTAGCTTACAGTTTATAGAAGCTTCAGTCCACACTTGGCTGGTTCCAAGGCAGGGCAGCATGGCAGAAGACTTCATGGTATGGCAGGCAGGGGGAAGTGAAGCAGTGAGCCTTCCTTTCCCTTTTATCCATGTAGGCTGTAAGCCTATTGGATGGTGCCACCCACACCTAGGGTGAGCCTTCCCATTATCCGCACCCAGAACTGTACGAAACCAGTCAGATGACTAATTTAGTTACCACACACCCTTAATCCATGTTCACACACCCTAGATCCAGTCATCTCCAAAAAGCCCAACCTATGAGTACATGAAGCTTGAGGGGTGGGGAAATGACATCTAGCTATGACAGTATGTTTTAAGCAAAAAAATACCATGATACGATATGATATAATATTTGTTTATTTTTGCAGCACTAGGGATTGAATCCAGGGGTATTGTTTCACTGACCTACATCCATACATAAAAAATTTTGACACAGAATCTGCCTAAGTTGTCCAAGCTGGACTTGAACTTGTATTCTCCTGCCACAGCCACCCTGGTGCTGAGATTACAGGCATGTGTCCTCATGTCTAATTTGATAAATGTGTTAAAGATTTCTCTTGCTGCTTTATAGAAGACAGATTACAAATGCTGAGAGGAAGAAGAAGGAGGAAGTTGAGAGGCTGTTATAATTGACTAGGCCAGAGATAATGGTGAAGAAACAATATAATTGACAGGATAGAAAAAGAATTGCTGAATAATAGTAAAGGCTTAGTTTGAAATTAGCATGCCGTAGCAGGCAGAGTGAATATATACCTAGTGTAAACCTTTTAGGTGGAATGAGAAATTTGACATTGAAGTAACAGTGATGCAAGCTTGATAAAGGGATTGGATTGGCTCAATATTTATTGAGCATCTAATATACTAAGAAGTGTGCCAGCTGCTCGGGTGATAACAGTGAACAAAAACAAGGTCTTTTTCTCATGGAGTTGATATTCTAATAAGGGTAGACAAATTAAATATGTAATATATTGTATTATGACGAATGCTGTTGAAATTATGTTAGGGAAAGGTGGACATTCATGGAAGAGATACAGGTTTACCATTTTATAAAGTGTGGCTAGGGAAGCCTTCTTTGATTAGATACCATTTGATCTCACAGCTCTAAATGAAGTAGTAGAGCACACCATGTATCTATTTTGGATAGGATATTGGGAGCATTCTAGGCTGAAGGAACTGAAATTCAGAGATTCTGAGGCTGAATTGTGCTTGAAGTATTCTGTCACCAGAAGGCCAGTCAGTGTAGCTGGAATGGAATAAGTGAGAGAGCAGGTAGTGAAACCTGACATCAAATATAGTGAAGGTGGTTAGATTCAAGCTGTGTTGTAGATCAGACTTTAGGCCTTTGACTATTTTTGAATACTACATCGATGTAGGAAAAGTAGAGAAAGGTGAGTTGGAGCCACAGAAGGCCTATAGTTCCTGATGAACAAATTTATTTGGATTTTAAATACTTCGTGTTTTAAATTACAGAAAAATATACTTAATATAAATCAGTATTGATTGATTGATTGATTGATTGATTTTGTTACTGGGGATTGAACCCAAGACTCTTGCAGCGAACTGCATCGTTAGCCCTTCAATATTTTATTAAAAAATTTTTCTTGAGACATGGTCTTGTTATGTTCAGACTGGTTTTGGACTCGTAACCAAGGCTGTGCCACCATGCCCAGCTTTATTTTTAATTTTTTAGTTTTTTTTAAATTTTTTGAGACAGGGTCTCACTAAGTAGTTCAGGCTGGCTTTGAACTCACTGTTTAGTCCAGGCTGACCTTGAAACTTGGTGATCCTACTGCCTCAGCCTCCCGAGTGCTGGGATTTCAGGTGTACACCACCACACCTGGCTTTATTTTTTATTTTGAGACAGGATCTCACTAAGTCACTTAAATTGATTAGGCTGTGCTTGAACTTCCGATCCCCCTTAGTTCAAGAGTGCTGAGACTACAGGTGTGTGCCATTACTCTGGGCTTTAACAGTCTTGAGTGTGCTGTCCAGTGATCTTAAGTATATTCACAATGATGTGGAACCATCACCACTATCCATTTCTAAACTCTTTTATCATCCCAAGGAAACACATACCTATTAAATAATATTTTGCTAGGGATATGGTTCATTTGAATGATTACTTATCATAAGCAAAGCTCTATGTTCAGTTCTGTGCACCAAAACAAAACAAAGCACTTCCCACGATTTGAGCATGGTGGTGCATGTCTGTAAATAGTTCCAGTGTTCAGGAGACCGAGGCAAGAAGATTACTGTGAAATGGAGGTCAATCTGGGCCACCTGGTGAGTTCAGGGTTACCCTGAACTACATAGTGATACTCTGTCTTAGAAATGAGGCAACTATACAAACCTATATGAAGAAACCAGGTCAGAGTCAAGGATGTAAACTAGTGGAGGCAGAATTTAAACAGGCAGCTGGAGCTAATAGTATTAGTCACTGTGTCATCGCTCCCACTCCAAGACTCTGTCTCCGGAAAAAGGGCTGAATAATATTTCATTTTTATCTACATACCGTATTTTGTTTATATGTTCATTTCTCTCTCTCTCTCTCTCTCTCTCTCTCTCTCTCTCTCTCTGTGTTTGTGTGTGGTGCTGGCGATTTATCTCAGGGCTTTTGCACTAAGCTATACCACCTCACTTTTTTTTTTTTTAAAGTTTGAAATAGGGTCTTACTAAGTTGCCCAGCCTGGGCTTGAACTTGTGAGCCTTCTGCTTCAGCCTCCCAGAAGGCTAGGATTACAGGCATACACCCCCATGTCCAGCTGTCTGTTCATCTCGCTTGTTCTGTTTCTACCTTTTGAACATTGTGAGTAGTGCTGCTTTGAACATGGGTGTACAAATACATGGGTAAAGCCCTATTTTTAATTCCTTGGGTGTATACCAAGAATTATAATTGCTGAATCATACGGCAATTCTGATTTCATTTATTTTTAATTTTTTAATTTATTTTTTGCGGTGCTCTGGATTGAACCCAGGACTTTACATGCTAGGCAAGCACTCTACCACCGAGCTACTTACCCTTTATGTTTCTTTTTTTTTGGTACCAGGGATCAAACTCAGGACCTTCCACTTATAAGGCAGGCATGGTGCCATTGAGCTAAATCCTGGCCCCTTTATGTTTCTTTTTTTTTTGGTACTGGGGATCGAACTTGGATCCTTGTGCTTTGTTTCATTTTTTTTTTGTGTGTGTGTGGTACTGGGGATTGAACTCAGGACCTTGTGCTTGTGAGGCAGGCATGGTACCACTGAGCTAAATCCCCAGCCCCTGTATTTCATTTTTGAGGAACAATTACACTGTCTCCGTAAAAGCTGTGTATCATTTTACATTGCCACCAGCAGTAACCAAGGATTGCAGTGCAGTGAACAAAGTGAAATCTTATCTCTCCTCCGCTCCCTTTTCTTGCCCTCCCCGCTTCTTCCCTTCTCTTCCGTTCTCTTCCCTCCCCTTGACAGGGTCTTGCTGTATAGTTCAGCCTCATCTTGAACTCATAGCAATCCTCCTGCCTCAGCGTCCTGGAGTGCTAGGATTATAGGTGTGTGCCACCACCATGCCTAGCTAAGTATATTTTTTTAGGAGAATGTTTATCATAGACTGTTTTCTAGAAGTTTTAGAACACCAACCTTTATCCTCTGCTACAAGGTCAGAACTAGTAAATGAAAATTGTCTTCTGGTTAAGTTTTACTGAGAGATTGTTACAGAATTTGAAGATGGGGCCTTAAAAAGAATACTTTTGGGGCTGGGGTTTAGCTCAGTGGTGCTACCACCTGCCTCACTCAGGGTCCTGAGTTTGATCCCAGGTTACCCCCCAACCAAATTTTTGCCAAGTGCGATGGCAGTGTGGCATAATCTCAGCTACTTGGAAGGCAAGGCATGTGGAAACTCATAGGTCAGAAGCCAGGCTGGGCAACTTAGGGAGATACTGTCTCAAAATAAATTAAAAAGGGTGAGAGTTGAGATATAGCTCAGTGTTAAAGCTGTTGCTTAACATGAGGCCCAAACGCCACACACACACACACACACACACACACACACACACACGCATACACACACACGCGCACATGCACTCATACACACATACACAACACACCCAAAAAAACTTTGCCTGAAAGCTCTGTTTTGAATAGTAGGCATGTATTTTGATTTCCCAGGATTGGATAAAATGATTAAATGAATTAGATTTCATTCATTTCTTTTCTTTCCTTTTTGAAAAGAATATAATTATTAGGCCAGGCGTGGTGATGCACACCTGTAATCCCAGTACTCAGGAGGTTGGGGCAGGAGGATTGCTATGAGTTTGAGCCTGGGCTACATGATGAGACCCTGTCTTGAAAAAAAGAAAAGAATATAGTTATTAACCTCTGAGTATGGAAATTTTAGAAGGAGCTGGAGAAATTTGCATCTCAGTGTTGGTCCATTCATTGTGTAACAGCTTGGAAAAGATAGTCCCCATTTAGATGGACCAATGAAAGCTATTAAGGGAGAGGGATTGTTGATAGAATTACAGTTTCTACAAAGGAGTTTTTGATGCTTTTTCCTTTTCTGAAATTAAGATAAGGGAATTTTCAAGGATGATCATTATTATTATTTTTGGGATGTTGAAGATTGCACCTAGAACCTTGCACATGGTAAGTATGAGCTGTGCCACTAAGTTACACTCCCAGCCCATAATGTTATGCCTTTCCTTAATAAACAGTGTCTTTTATTATTATTATTTGTTTGTTTTTGTATTTTTGAGACAGGGTCTCACTACGTAGTTGAGACTGTCCTGGAACTCACTATGTAGCCCAGGCTGGTCTCGAACTCACAGCGATTCTCCTGCCTCAGCCTCCTGAGTGGTGGGATTACAGGCGTGTGCCACCATGCCCTGCTAAACAGTGTCTTTTAATTTGAAAGGTTTTTTTTTTAGAAGCTTCTTATCAAATTATGTAAACTCTGTGAATAAACAGAGTGGTTTAAACTTGCCCTTCCAGTGTTTACTAGTTCCTCTTTCCACAGTTCTCTTTGCCTCAGGGTTCTTTTTTTGTTCATATCTATTGGTTGTTTACGTATTTAGAAGTAGTATTCATAAAGATGATATTGTTGAGTGCCTACAGTTTCTGGTCCTTTGATAATGTGAAGTGCCTTGAATAACTGTGGTCAGATTGTCATATAATTTGCTGTAGACAGTAGGGATATTGTGAAAGAGATTCTGGCTGTCTGCATAGCATGACCGTTCAGTAAAATTTTTTTTTTTTTTTTTTTTTTTCCCTGCATCTTAGCCTTTTGACTGCCACATGGTACAGGAAGTAGTACACAAGGGGCAGTATAAATGGCTGCCTTTTGGTTAATATAGTTTTCTAGTATAAAAATATGTTAAATAGCCACACATTATATGCTTCACGTGAAAGACAACTAGTTCTATGCATACTATGTAGAATATATTTTAAGTACAATCTTATAAAATATATAATACAAATTGAGCATCCCTAATCTGAAATAATGATTCATAAGCCAAAACTTGTTGAATGTTATTTATTTATTTATTTTTTATTTTTATTTATTTTTTTGTAGTACCGGGGATCAAACTGGGGACCTTGAGCTTGCAAGGCAGGCAGCAGAACCACTGAGCTAAATCCCCAGCCCCTGTAGTATCAATTTTAAAGCTGAAAAGTGAAGGCAAAAGAATCATTAACAGTGGCTCTGTTTAAAAAAATAATCAGCCGGGGATTTAGTTCAGTGGTTCCTCTGTCTGCCCTGTAAGTTTAAGGACCTGAGTTCGATCCCCGGTACCCCCCGCCCAAATCAAAACAAAAAGTGTAGGTTGGTCTTAATACCTATATTAAATCAGGAAAAGTATTTTAAAATATTATATATTATAAGTTGTTATTAGTGGTATGATGTAGATACTAATGTCATTTTCCATTTTATTTGCCTTAGTAAATCATTTGTGGAAGTCAGCAGTGTGGATAATATGAGTGAATAAAATGCAAACCTACTCAACAAAGCAATATTTGAGGTGGTATGTTAAGAATTAAACAGAGCCAGGCATGGTGGTGCATGCCTATTATCCTAGCACTTAGGAGGCTGAGGCAGGAGGATCATTGTGAGTTTGAGACCAGCCTGGGTTACAATAGTGAGTTCCAAGTCAGTCTCAACTACATAGTGAGACCCTGTCTCAAAAAACAAAACAAAACAAAAAAGAATTAAAGAAACAAAAGTTACTCTGTTTTTAAAAGATGCTACATTTGAGGTTTTTAGTTTAATTATAGGGCAGTGCTAATAGAGTAAAACATTATTCAGTGCTGCAGAGTAAAACATTATTCAGAGGCTGATTTTAAAGTGTAAATATAAATATTTAAGATCTTTGCATATATCTGTAATCCCAGCACTTTGGGAGGCCGAGGCAGGAGGATTGCAAGTTTGAGCCCAGTTTGTACAGTTTATTAATTTAATGAGACACTGTTTCAAAATAAAAAGTACAAAGTGGACTCTAGCTGAGTGTGAAGGCCCTGGATTCAATCCTTAGTATATCTTCAACCTTGGCTCACTGGGAACTGAACTTCTACAACCCACAAACCTTTGACACCCAAAGGATACCAGTAAAATAGCTGGATCCCAAAATACCATCATCCTACCTTCTTGTGACATTCAAGCGGTATTCATTCATTCCATAATTCTCTTTGTCAGTATTCCATCATTTCTTGTGGTTGAGACTCTGGGAGGCAAAGGTGGGAAACACTGCAGCCTGTCATTAAGCCTTCACTGTCTTCACTGTGTTTCATTTTCCTCAGCAGTGTTAGCCATATGAAACATAATGAACATGCCTCCACCTCATGTCTCTCAGCAGACCCAAGTGCTCTGGCACAGGCTGGAGGAATAAACAATGATTTAAAAAAAAATTTTTATTTTATCCCATTCCCCCAACCCCCTCCTCTCCCTGTGTACAAAAGCTTTCTTTCCATTTTATTTTCCTTCTGTTTTCACTTTTTTTCTTGTTGCTTCCTTCCTTTTCCCCTCCCTCCTCTCTCATTGGCATTTTATTTATTTATTTATTTAGGTACTAAGGATCCAACTTGGGTCCGTGTGCTTGTGAGACAGGCTGCAGAACCACTGAGCTAAATCCCTGGCCCAGCCTTTTATTTTTGAAATACCCTCAAGCTGCATGTGGTGTGGTGTCTTAAACAGAATGAGTACTTTGTAAATATTAATCAACTTGAAGTCCACTTGTTTTTCCTCTTTATCCCTGTGCAGTTTTCCTCTCCTTCCTCTTTGATCAAGGCCAAGTTCTGAGATGATGCTATCTGCCTGACTCTTGTGGCTTCCTGGGTTTGTCCTCTAGAATAGGCAGTGAAAAAAAAAAAACAAAACTTAGCAGCAAGGCCAGATACCTCTTCAATTTTCCTAGTCTGTGTTGTCTCTGTGCCCTCTCCTCATGTCAGTAGCATGCTACTCACAGAAGCAGTTCGCCATTCATAACTGGATAACTGGAGAGGAAAATTGATCTCCAAGGAAAATATTTAAAACACACAGTCCTAAGTCAGTGTGCAAAGAGTAATCCTAAAATGGCTTGGGAGGAATGCCAGGCTTTACAGGATGCTCTTTTTTCATTTTTAATGTATTATAACTCACTTTCCCAGTGACAACAGACAGAAATAACTGACAGGTTCAGAGCCTGGAGTAGTGCTTTTTTTTTTTTTTTTTTTTTTTCAGCTGTAAGCTATTTAAATTTCTTCTCATATTACTGTTTGTTATCCAGATGGCTTTCTGGCACTGGTTGAGTTCCTAGATGTAAGGGCTGTTGGTTACTTACCACCACTGTCATACATTTGTACAGTTTGCCTTGTGACTCACTCTCACAACAGTTACATGTGGGTGCCCTTTGCTATATACAGTTATTCCTGATTGTCATGATATCACTTAATAATAAGAACTAGAAATAATTGGGAGGAAGATTTGTTAAAATTTAAAAAATATAACCTTACAGTATATCGGGCCCATTGCCATGGGAATAAGAAACAGCATTCAAGATGAGATCTTTGCCTTAAATATGTATCGGGTACATTAATATGTCCAGTGAGCCAAAATTATTTGGATATTTGCTTCAGTCCTTTATTATAACCTAAAATAGTTAAAAAGCCAAAAAGAAAAAAAAAATTTGCCACGGAAGTCAGATTGGTGATGAGAGAGGGGAGGTAGCTATCTGGCAGGGACATCAAGGAGTTTCTGAGGTACTGACAGTGTTCTGTTCCTTGTCCCAGATGTCAGTTTGCTTTGCAACAGGTAGTGTTTGCTTTACAATAATTCCTTGAACTATACAGTCACATATTGAATATTTATGTATTTATGTATTATTTTAAACAAAACATTTAAAATCAGAAAGTAAAACATTCAACTTTTAAACAAAAATGTTTAAAATCAGGAGAATTCTTTCAGCTGTATCTTCAAAGCCTAGAGAAGGTCTGTATCATGTATTAGATATTAGCAGTAAGTCTGTCCTACTAATAATTTTTAAATTTTTTACTTTACCCAGTAATCAAAAAATATAAAAATTGTGCGTATTAATGGAGTTCCATAAGATGTTTGACATATGTGTAGTGTTTAAGGCAGATTAGCATATTTATCTCCTGAAAACTTGTCATTTCTTCATGGTGAGAATTTTGAAAAATCCTTTCTTCTGCCTTTATAAAATATACAGCATGTTTGGGTCAGGGATTTAGCTCAGTGGTTCCGCCACCTGCCTTGCAAGCACGACGACCCAAGTTCAATCCCCGGTGCCAAAAAAATAAAAATAAAATGTACGGTATGTTAGTTTTTATCTGTGGTCATCATACTATCCAGTAGTACCCCAGAGCTCTGTGCTGTTATTTAACTACAACTTAGTGCCCATTAGTCTATCCCCACCCCATCCTATTAATTTTATGTATTTAGGGAAATAGATAAGAGGAGAAACTAGGGGGATAAGACATGCCTTTCATGGAAATACATGTTCACTTGTAATAGTTTGTGTCTCAGGATAAGTATGAGAAAGCATTTAGAAAAGAAGGCTGATTGAAAACTAGAACTCTGCAAAGATTTATTAGCATTAATAAAAATATTTGAAAAACTAATGTAAAATGGAGTGTTTTAAAGAAACACAATATGCTTTCTCCCACCAACACAATCTAAGAAGTCAACGAGTAAAACCTCACATCTCTACCAGCCAACAGGGTGACCAGCCAACAGCTCTGGATGTAGGGACGGGAACATTATTTATTGCCTGGATGCTGTTAATGGTTATAGTTTTAAAAATTTAATGAGGACTATCATAGCTTGTATCGAAGGTTTTTGTTTGTTTGTTTGTTTTTTGGTGTTTTTTGACTAGAGAATGAACCCAGGGCTTTTGCACTGAGCTACGTTTCCAGCCGCTTTTTATTCTGAAACTGTTCTCACTAAGTTGTCCAGGCTGGGCTCAAACTTGTGATCTTCCTGTTTAGCATGCAAAGTAGCAGGGATGCCAGCTCAAGAGGAGGTCATGTCATTGTGTGTCTTGATGCAAATCTTTACAGTGAAGATTTTCATTTGGGAAAAAAAAAAGTGGAATGTTTTAGAACTTATCTGTGAATTTTAGAATCATCCACTCTTATGACATAAAATAACTTATAAATGATACTAACATTCTTTATACCTGAGAATCTACTGAATTAAATTTTCATTAGTTCAATCAATCAATCAGTTATTTGAGACATGGTCTGTCTATGTGGTTCAGACTGGGCTCAAACTCACAGCGATCTGCTTCAGCCTCCCAAGTGCTAGGATTACAGGCATGCTTCACCACGCCTGGCTCTTCATTAGCTCTTGGATGAAATAATGTCAGTAATTTCCCTGTTTTTCTTTGGAGAGCCAGTGTTGTGGATTATGTTTCTGAATTTCTCTTTATACTTTTTCTGTCGATAACTTTTTAAGAAAATTCTTGGGAAGACAGGAGTGATTTACTCTTTTCAGGTGTCTTTTGCATAAATAGATTTGTATGAGGTTTGAGCCTGTTACTCATTCAGTGATTATAAGTAAGTGAAAGAAGAAAAAAAAAAGGAGTGGATAAAAAGCCTAGATTATAGAGCTCCTTGTCTGAGCATTCTACTCACTTTAAGATTTACCTTTCCCAAATAGGTGACTTTAAAATATGAGAAACTGAAAAAATGGAAATAAAGTGTTTGTAAATGGGGAGGGGAGGAGGGGGTGAAGGGAGGGCAGGGACAAGGGGAAAAAATGAGAATCAAGACCTATTATGTAAAGGTACAGAATCCCAATGATGAATGTAACTGTATTGTATACCTAGATTATACCAATAAACTCAATTAAAAGAAAAAAAAACAAGAATGAGAAAATAGATTCATTCATAGGAAAATGGATACATATTGAAGATATACTCCTAAGTGAAATAAATAAGTCACACGTGTAAATACCAAATAGTTTCTCTGGTGTGAATAAACTGTAATAGTACATAAGATCCTAATAAGATTACTGACGTTGTGAAATGGGAAGAAAGGGGCTAAAGTTGTAGGGAAGTTGGGATGGGTAGGGGTAGGGTAATAAGGGAAAAGAAAAAACATGTGAGAAAATGAAAAGATGGAAATAAAGTGATTGTAAGTGGGGAGGGCAGGAGGGGATGAAGGGAGGGCAGGGATAAGGGGAAAAATGAGAACCAAGACCTGTCATGTAAAGGTACAAGATCCCAATGATGAATGTAACTGTACTGTATCCCTAAAATGTACCAATAAACTCAATTAAAGAAAAAAAAAGATGGAATCTGGAATGAAAACCATGTAGGGGAATCTCATTTAAGCAAACTGGTTTGGTTTCCTCAGACTGTGGCTAAAACTCAGACCTTTGGGTTTACTTTGATTATGAGAGATTTTGAAGACTAGATCCTTACACATGAAGTCCTCAGTAAAAAAAGACATCTTACTTATCAGAAATGAAAAACATTGGAGTTAGGGTTGTAACTCAGCGATAGAGTCCTTTCCCAGCACCTAGCATGCGTGAAGCCCTGGGTTCAATCTCAAACACTGCAGGAATTAATGAAGAAAATGAAAAACACTGAAATTCTACATAGGCAATAAACAAAAACTTTGATTTTTATAAGTAACAAAGTAATGTACATTAGGTCAAAAGTTAGATAATTGACTAAAATTAGACAATTCTAATACAGCCCTCTTAATGAGTACTATAGTGAAAATATAAATGCTACAACGTTTCTAGAAGGCACCTTGCAAGAAAGTTTAACAGTATGTACACATAACTGTTAGTTACTTTTCTCTGAGACTCAGTACTTGACACCTACAACACTAAGGAGGAAAGGTTTATTTTGGCTCACAGTTGGTTGAAGTTTTAGTGCATAGTCTGCTGGTTCCTAGGCAGAGCGGCGTGGCAAAGGAGAAAAAGCTCATGGCTTGGCGTTCAGGAAGCAGAGAGAGATCAAAGGTGGTGGGAGGGAGTTAAACCCTTCTAGGCTGTGCCCCCAGTAACCTACCTCCTCCTGGCTTCACCTCCCAAATCATACTTAGCTAAAAACTCATCTGTGGACTAATCCACTGATGAGTATCATACCACCATGATCCAGTAACTTCCCAAAAGCCCCACCTATGAGCATGTGGTGCTTTGGGGGGGCCATCTAGATAATAAACTATAACACCCCTAAAAAAGCATATACTAGTGATTCTAAACCCCATTGGAGCCAAAGTCCTTTTTACTATCACGTTTTGTGATTTTTGTTTTGCTTTATTGAAATGAAACTTTAAGAGGTGTAATCTAGTAATACATGTAACAAAATGTAATATACTTTTTTTTGTTTTGTTTTTGTGGTACCAGGGATCAAACTTGGGGCCTTGCACTTATGAAGCAGGTGGTGGAACCACTGAGCTAAATCCGCAGCCCAAAACATAATATTCTGACTATAATATAAAGGAAGTCTTTGGGAGGGGGTTGTTTTGTTTTGTTTTGTTTTGATGAGTCAGTCTCGCTTTGTAGTTCAGGCAAGCCTTGAACTCACTGTGTACCCAGGCTGGCCTTGAACTCATGTCGATTCTGTGTGCTGCATCAGCAATCCAGAGTGCTAAGATTACAGGGGTGTGCCACCACACCTGGCCTTTGAACTGATTTTGATCCATTCATTCTAAATAAATGATGTAACAGCAAAAACAGTAAAAATAAATATCTAACAAAAGCCTAAGAGAAATGAAATAAAAATATGTTTGCTAAAACTCACAGCATCTCATTAATTGAATGTTATCCAAAAGAAGTTAACAACACAGCCCTACTAGTGCAGAAATATTTTGTGGGATTTCTGTAGAAACTGATTAAATTGGAAAATATATGTGATTAAATCACCTGATAGGCAAATGGTAGTCATCTTTGGAGAAACATTGCTCTGATTTCTTTCACACCTAGAAATCAGAGCTGATGATTATTTGCTGTGTGAATAAGAGTGATAACTACACAGGAAAGAAATAGGTCATTAATATCACACGCCGGTAATCCCAGCACTTGGGAGGCTGAGGCAGGAGGATCGCTGTGAGTACGAGACCAGCCTGGGCTACATAGTGAGTTCCAGATCAGTCTCAACTACATAGTGAGACCCTGTCTCAAAAAACAAAACAAAATAACAAAAACCAAAAAATAGTCCTCGGGTAAACCAATATTGGTCTTCATTTATTGAGTTATTTTTGAATGTAAAATGCTATGTAAGGTGCTTTTCTTCATGTGCTGTTTTGTATACACAAACTCTTCACAAGGTGGTATTATTCTTTTTCATAAATTAGTGAACTGAAGCTTGGAGATTTTAAGTGATTTTTTCAGGGCCATGTAGTCCAAACTGTATAACAACTAGCTACATACAACATATAGATGAGACTGTGTGCTGATGAGTTTTATACCAACTCAAAAGAGATAATTATAGAATAAAAATTCAAATACATACTTAATGACTCCTGTAAAGTTAGACTTTATTCATGAATAGAAGAAATAACATTTACTTAGTGGATATTTTTATCTGAGATAAGTTCTTTGTTAGATTTAAAGTTTATTTTGTAGTGCTTGTCTTTTAAGACTCAAAGATGACAACCCCCCCGCAAAAAAATTTTAAGTCATAAATATTACTTATTTAAATTTGTTCTAAAATTTTTTTTGTGTGTGGTAGTGTACATTGAACCTCAGGCCCATGTGCTTGTAAGGCAAGCAGCCGAACTACTGAGCCAAATCCCTGGCTCTAAATTTGGATTTTAGTGTTAAAAGGAATTTATTTTGATTGGCTACAGCTGTTTATTCATTGTGGCTAAGCAATTGGGAAAAGTTTTTAAAAATAGAGAGGAATTCCTTCAGCAAGATAAGAGTTAATTTTGTCTGGTTAGGATAGTACAGAAGTCGTTTTGTTAGTTAAATGTTTGTGTTGTGGTTCCTAAAAATGCTGTGCATTCATAAATACTGAAATAAACCTGGTTTATAATTTTAGTATATGTGCTGCTTGGCTTATAATTTTAAAATTTGTTTTGTAGAGGTATTTTGAGTAATAATAATATATATTATTTATAGTTAGGTTAAAAATTAAGAATGTAAAGCCGGGTGTGGTGGTGCTTGTCTGTAACCCTAGCATTGATGTAGAATTGCTGTGAGTTTGAAGTCAGCCTGGGCTATGTAGTGAGTTCAAAGCCAGCCTAAACTATATAGTATGACCCTGTTTCAAAAAACAAAAAACTGGGGCTGGGGATTTAGCTCAGTGGTTCTGCAGCCTGCCTTGCAAGCAGAAGGTCCTGTGTTTGATCTACGGTACCAAAACAAAAACAAAATAAGAATGTAGTTCTATGGTTTATAAATACTAAGGAATGACAGATGTGGTGGCACATTCCTGCAGTCCCAGCACGAGGGAAGCTGAAGCAGGAGGATCACTGCAAGTCTGAGCCAGCCTGGGCTACATGATGAGTTGAAAACTAGCCCAAGTCACATAGTGAGAAGCTGTCTCAAAAAACCAAAACACCCCCCTCCCAGTAACAAAACAACAACAGAGACCTAATGAACACAAATATATTAACTAAGTTCTATCCTTAGTCCTTCCTTTGGACTCAAAATGTCCACAATAATGGAACTTTAACAGAGTATATAAACTGTATTTCCTTATTGGAAACATTGAAGAAGGTTTATTTGTAGTTACTTTAAACTATATTAGTCTTCCAGCCTTGGTTTCTATGCATTTGGTTGTACTTGTATTTTTGGAATATACTTTAATTGGCAGTATTGGAGATTGAACCCAGGGCCTTTGCATTGAGTTATAATCTTAGCTCTTTTAATTTTTTTGTTTTTGTTTTTGTTTTGTTTTGTTTTTGGTTGTTGGGATCAAAGCATAATTTTTTGTTTTGAGACAAACTCTTGCTAAATTCCCTTGGCAGAATTTGAATTCAGCCTCCTAGAATGCTGGGATTACAAGCTTGTGCCACCATGTCCAACATAAATTACTTGTTTTTAAAGGGAATGTGGAATATGACAGGATTGAAAACCATTCTAGAGACTATTATCCTAAAGTGTAGAAAACTGGTGTAGTAGAAATGCTTTTATTAAAATTATACACAAGGATAAACATGTGTTTGACTATAGTTTATACTCTGTCTTTCTAGAATGTTTACAAAGTCTGGCTCAATTTTTATTAAATTGTTAATATATAATATGAAGGTAGAGGATGTAATGTAGTATTCCCTTTGAAGATTTACCCTTCATTGGGAAACAATGTTTCTACTTACTTAGACTTAGCACTGCTTCATAGTTTTTTTTAATGTTTTATTAAATTCTTAGAATGTTTCTGAATCAGTTGACAAGTTTGGATATAAGGAGTTTCTTGAAATTTTAGATAGGGAATTTAATGTAGAGATTGATGTTCCTTTGTAGGTGAGGGAAGATTTTTTTTTCTGCCCTTAAGCACAGTCAATTTAAAGCTAAGGATAAAACTTTCCTTTGTGATCTATCTGAAGATGTCACAAGAGACTTTGGGTGTACCTCATTAGTAAATGCCTGCCTTGTATGCATAAAGTACTGGTTTAATTCCTAGCAGAGAGAGCCAGGGAGGGGTAGAAGGAGGAGAGGGAAGGAGAGAAAAAAGAAAGAGTGGGAGAGAGAGAGAGGGAGAGAGATTACAAGAAAAATATTTAGTCTTTGCTGTGTGTTTTGCCACTTTAAAAAATTTTAATACTTTTATTGTGAAATATAGATATAGAGACATACATAAAACATAAATGTAGATGCGTGAATTTTCCTGAAATGAGTACTTAGGTTTCTTTTCTTTATATTAAAAACAATAGCTATTTTTTTTACAATATAAAAGTTCCCTGGCTTGCCTGAATTTAAGAAAGGTCCCATATTCTGAGAATAAGCACATCTATGATCCTAACAGTTGAAAATACATTATTTTCTTTAATATCTGGGATTAATGCATAATCAGAAACCCATTTCGTTTTCCTCATCATATGCCAGGAGTTTATCGATTGGAAATATGGTGGCATTAGTTAAAGCTTGATCAATAATAAATGATAATCCAATCAGAACTATTCCATTTATGGAAAATACAGAATGAAATTTTGTAAAACTATGTATGAATAGACTTGTATGATTTCTGAGTTGCATTATTTCAGTTGCCTTGAGTTCTAGATATGTACGGCATTTATCTATGTGTTGGTAAAATACTGCTTTTTAAAAATATTACAGATTACCAAGCGTGATGGTACAGGCCTGTAATCCCAGCACTCAGGAGGCTGAGACAGGAGGACCACTGAGTAGTTTGAGGCCAGCCCGGGATACATAGTGAGCTTGAGACCAACCTGAACTATGCACAGTGAGACCTTGTCTCCAAAAACCCGAAAGAAACAAACAAACCACTACAGATTAACCTTAACAGTAAAGTACATCCCTAGCCTTTCTTTTTTATTTTGAGACTGGGTCTCACTAAGTCACTTAGTGGCCCTTATTGGGTTGAACTTCTGATCCTCCTCCTTTGACCTTCCATAGTTCCAGGATTATAAGCATGTACCACCATGCCTGGCCAGAAGAATTTGTCTCTGTCTCTGTTTCTACCCCACTTTTTCTGTACTTAGAACCAAACCTTAGGGGGCTTCATTTATTCATGGCTCAGCAGCACTCTACCTCTGAGCTAAACCCCCAACCAAATACTGCTTTGATTTTACATACTTATATCAATTTTTTTCATCTCACAATCCTTAAGTCTACCTTAGTGCTTTTTCCTAATAGTCCAGAAATTAATGCTGTAAAGTGGGAGTGGTAGTACAGTAGTGTACACTAAGTCTCTGAAAAGGGGCTTCTGTGGACTTTACGCTTTAGGATGCCTTTTTCTATTTTTTCAGACATGGTCTTGCTGTGTAGTACAGGTTGGTTTTGAATTCACAGACTGGCCTTGAACTCATAGTCCTCCTGCCTCAGGCTCAGGAGGGCTGGCATTGTAGACTATCCTTGCTTCCAGAGATTTTTTTTTTTTTTTTTAAGATTCATACTCCTATGTTACTATTCTTATTCATTGAGCAATTTTATTTTAGACTCACGTTTTGTTGAAACCAGGCATACTTGTATACTTGGTGCATATTTGTAATCCCAGAACTCTGGGAAGTTGAGGCAGTTACATCACAAGTTTGAGCTCACCCTGTGCGAATTAGTGACTTAGTGCTCCTGTGTCTCAAAATAAAAACAAATTGTTGGATATGTAGCTCAGTGTGAAGGCTGTTTACATTCCTAGTCTTCTTCAAGAAAAAAAAATTGTGTTGAAGAAACCAGTGACTTGAATTCTCTGACAGATGGATGATGTTTCATAATCCGTCTTAATTTTTTTTTTTTTTTTTTTTTTTCCCTTTTTTTTTTTTTTTTTTTTTTTTTTTTGCCAATTTGCTTTTCCTCTTAGCTTTTGTTGATTAAGACTCTTGATTAAGACACAGTATACAGTACAGTACAGTACTTGCTGTGACTTGTTCAGGAGCTGGCTTGAGTCTTGCCTTTGCATGGTGGTACTTGAATGTAAGCAAAGTATGGTCTTTAATTTGATGAATCATGTTTTCATCCAGCAGATATTTACTGAATGTTTGTTACAAATCAGAAGCTCCTTCATTGAAAATAGCTTACAAAGGATACTCTGAAGTGATTTACCTAAAGTAATTTCAGGACTAATGACTCAAATCACATTTGTGGTGACTTTGTTCATTTCTCTGAATGTTTATCAATTTAAGAGTTTTTAAGCATATAAGGACCTCTCTTTCTATACTGATGAGAGACAGAAGTTTAAAAAGCATGGTGTCTATCCCCAGGACAACCCTCCCTCAATATCATGGTCTGAGTCTGTGGGGAGCTTATAATTGTTTTTTGTGTTTTCTTTTTCTTCCTCAGTTGATGTGTGTATTTTGCTGTAATCCATCTCTTCATTTCCTGCCTTATGCCCTTTCCACCTCCTTATTCCTTTCCACTTGTTTGCTAATAATCTGTTTTACTTTCTTGTCATCTCTTAGATTCCACATGTTAAGGAGATGGTAAGGGTAATACTTATATTTCTGAGTTTGTTTTATTTTGTTGACATGATGGTTTCCAGATGCATTTGTTTTCCCGCAGTTGACAGAATTTTGTTCTTTCTTGTAGCTAGGCATTATGCCATTATATACACATTTTCTTTGTCCTCCCATTTGTTTGTGGTAATCTTGGCTGGTTCCATGGCTATTGTGCATTATGTCCCAGTAAACATGGGTATGCAGGTATACCTGTAGTATGCTGACTTCTAATTCCTTCAGGTGTGTACCAAGGAGTGCCATAACTGGGTTATATGGTAGCTCTGTTTTCTTTTGTTGTTGTTGTTTTTAAGACAGGAGTCTCACTGTGTAGTAAAAGCTGGACTTGAACTTGTGGCAATTCTCCTGCCTCTGCCTCCCTCTGCTGGAATTACGTGCTTAGTACTCTATATTTAGTTTTCTAAGAACCTCAATGCTTATTTCCATAGTGGTTGTATTAATTTACATTCTCACTTGCACTGTACAAATCCTCACTCCCACATCCATGCCAACATTTATTGTTTCTTGTATTCTTTAACCATTCTGACTGGAAATAGGATGGAATTTCAGTGTAGTTTTGATTTGCATTTCGCTAATGGCTAAAGATGTTGAACAATTTTTCGTGTGTATTGTCCTTGTACTTTTCCTGAGACGTTTCTGTTCAACTCATTTGCCCATTTTTGATTGGGCTGTTTGATTTTGGTGGTGTTAAGTTTTTGAGTCCTTTTTATATTCTAGATATTAATAATTTGTGAGAGGAATAGCTGGTAAAGATTTCTTCCATTCTTTAGGCTGTCTCTTCACTATTTCTTGCTGTGCAAAACTTTTTAATCTTTTTTTTTTTACTTTTTGGTACCAGGGATTGAACTCGGACCCTTGAACTTGTGAGGCAGGCACGGGAACCCTTGAGCTAAATCCCCAGTCTCCCAAAACTTTTTAAATTTTATGCAGTTGAATTTGTTGATTCTTCTTCTTCTTATTTCCTGTAGTATTGGAGCCCTGTGTTATTGGAAGTCTTTGCCTGTGCCTATGGCTTCAAGTGTTTCCCCTGTTTTCTTTGGGTAGTTTTTTTTTTTTTTTTTTTTTTTTTTTTTTTTTTTTTTTAGTATTTTAAGATTTACTTTTGTAAAAGCGTGTTGACAAATATTAAATGTTCTATCTGATTTTGAATATTAAAACAAATATAAAATACAAAAGTCCAACATTAATACTGATCTTCCATGCCTACTTTGGGTTTATACACTGAGTAATTTATATTTTATAGAAAGAAACTTTCATAAATGATACATGAATAGAGTACACAAAAATATGTTTTAACATAGTTTAATTTTGTTTATAATTATGACAGAAACACCTTTAAAGATAGTAAAAGACAAACCAAAAAACCCTATGCAAATAAATATAAAAGGTGTTTTAGGTCAAGTTATTTCTTAGTACAAATGATATACCATGTCAATCAAGTTATCAAATTCACAAAAACATTTAAAAAATTGCACTTTATAATCGTTAAACAATGCATTTATTGTAAAACAAATAATCCTGTCATATTCCACATTTTGCATTATTGTAATCAGAGACCACCTGAGGAGTGGCACAAGCTGGTCGGAATTATTGAATTCAAATCATAGCTGCCTGGCAGCAGTATTGAGACATACACATTATAGCCCCATTGTGAATGTGTGAAAAAGAACTTACACTGTGTGCACATATGTGTTTCATTTGTTGGGTTGGGGTTTAATATGATGAGTATTTTTCGTATGAACACAGATTTAGCAGTAGGAAAGCAAATGCACTTAATGCAGGAGGTCTTGAGTTCTAGAGTGATGGTAAAAGCAAGGAGGAAGAGACCACCATCATATCATGAAAAGTTTTGTTACCAGGATTGAGGGATGGCTCTTTTTAATGCTTAAGTATTGAGTTTTCTTGATTAGCATTTTCATTGGTGTTTGCAGAGAAAAACTCAGCCCATGGATGTAGTACTTCCTGAAATATAGTCAGGAGAAAATCAGCTGGTGATTGGTTGCTAATTGAATTTCTTAAGACCTGTAATCCTTACACTATAGTTGTTTTTTGGTTTTATTTTATTTTTTAAAGATAAGGTCTGTTATATATGCAGTTCAGGCTAGTATTGAATACTATGTAGCCCAAGCTGGTCTTTGAAACTTACATTAATTCTTCTGTTTCAGCCTCCTGAGTGCTGGGATTACAGGTATTCACCTCCATGCCTGGCTACTCTTGCTTTTAAAACACTTCATTATTTTATTGGCTTTCTATTATTGGCTATATTAAAATCCAAAGACTAGTTACAGATTGTTGGGTTTATCTCACATATATCTAAATCTATACTGTTCTGAGCCGGTGGCCATGTTCTACAGGTAGCTTCATACTCCTGGGCTCAGGCGATCCTCTTGCCTCAACCTCGCAAACAGCTGGTAGTACAGGCATTTGTCACAGTACCTGACTTATTCTTGTCCTTTTCTTTTTCTTTTACAATTTTGCTATGTAGCTCAGGCTTATTTTGAACTCACTGTGTAACCCAGGCTGGCCTCAGACTTGTGGTTATCCTCTTGCTTTAGACTCCTGCGTGCTGGTATTACACCATATCCAGCAGATTTACCATACTTTAATATATAGTTTAGCTAATGACTATTTTACTATGTTTGACTTATTTGTTTCCAGGGCCGCATGGTTATGAATGTGCTTCAGCTTCATAATGCCTCCTGCTATGGCAGACATCCTTGACATTTGGGCAGTAGATTCACAAATAGCTTCTGATGGCTCCATACTTGTGGATTTCCTTTTGCCCACTGGTATTTATATCCAGTTAGAGGTACCTCGGGAAGCTACCATTTCTTCTATTAAGCAGGTATGTCAAAGAACAAATTTCTGAAGACTTAGCTTATTTTCTGTCACTTGGGGGAAATGTCATTTTGTTTTAGAAATGTTTATAATGAAAATCTTGTGGTAAATTTGATATATACCCTTTTTATGGACATATCAAATACACCAATCCTCACTTTCATTTTTATAGCCTCTGTCTATACCTGACACAGAACTGTTGATAACTTTTTTTAAAAAACTGTGAAACATGCATTCTAATTCCATTCATTTTTAGGGCTAAATAATATTCCAATATACATATATACTGCATTTTATTTGTCCATGAATGTGTTGATAAACCTTTGAGTTGTTTCCAACTTTCAGGCATTGTGAATAATACCAGTGGGAATATGGGTGTACACCCTGTTTGAATCCTTGCTTTCAGATCTTTTGGGTAGAAGTGGGATTTGTTGAATTATATGGCAATTTTGTGTTTGGGCATTTGTTTGTTTGTTTTTTGGTGTTATATGTCAAATCCAGAGCCTGACACAAGCTGGGCAAGTGCTCTACTACTGAGCTACCTCCTAGACCATCAGTTTGGTGTTGAATTTGTACTCTTTTGAGTGCTGCATTATAGGTGTACAGGTATACTGTACCTGGCTAATTTTTAACTTTTTTTTTTGGTACTGGGTATCGAACTCAAGACCTTGCACTTGTGAGGCAGGCCGTAGCACCACTGAGCTGAATCCCTGGCCTGGCTAATTTTTAACTTTGATGAAGTCTTGTTTACTTTTTCTGTGTTGCCTGTACTTTCTCTTGTTTTTATCTGTTTGTTTGTTTTGTGGTGTTTTGTGGCTTCACTCATGCCCCTCATGCCCCTGAACTACATCTTCAACTCCTCCTGTTTTGTTCTGTGCCAGAGAATCTAGGGGTTGACCGCAAGTTTTACTCCAGGTGTCTTATCTGTATCTCTGAGGGTTTTTTTGTTTGTTTGTTTGTTTTGTTTTGTTTTTACTGGCTGTTGTCAAATTATGTAACCCTTCTTTGTGTTGTTACTGTATTTATATGGCAAACCTCTTTTACATTATATGAGTCTGGAGACATGGGAAAAGATGGTGAGAAATTGACAGGGCAATGTTTAGTAAAAATATACCTCTGATGAGTAGAAAAAAATAGGGCATCGTAAGACATTAAAAATGATGTAGGGCAAAATTAATTTAAGATTTACACAAAGATGCATTAAATTTTTACTTTTTATTACGTTATTTATAATGTTTATAGGAATTTAAAATATAAAAATATTAACTTTTTCCTCTCTTGTCATACTATGATTTGACTCCAGGGCCTTGAATATACCAGACAAGTACTGTACCATGGAGCTAGGTACATCCTTGGCCCTCTTATTCATTTTTTTTTTTCTTTTATTGAGTTTATTGGTACATTTTAGGTATACAATTACATTCATTATTGGGAACTTGTACCTTTACATGACAGGTCTTGGTTCTCATTTTTCCCCCTGTCCCTGCCCTCCCTTCCCTTATTCATTCTTAATCTTCATAGATAATTTGCTTTTAATAATCTTGTTTATGGCTGGGCATGGTGGCGCACACCTGTAATCCCAGCACTCAGGAGGCTGAGGCAGGAGGATCGCTATGAGATTGAGACCAGCCTGGACTACATAGTGAGTTCCAGGTCAGTCTCAACTACATAGTGAGACTCTGTCTCAAATAAACAAACAAAAATCTTGTTTATGATACACATTGTATATTCTATGTGGTTATATTACTTTACAAACAAAGTATAATACCATATGTATGCTTATACTTTGCCATTTCTTTCTTTCTTTATATGTATTTTTTTGTGGTACTGGTGATTGAACTCAGGACCTTGTGCTTTCGAGGCAGGTGGTGGGACCACTGAGCTAAATCCCCAGCCCTATACTTTGCCATTAAAAAAAAAAAAACACTTTAATGTATTCGTGATGCTTTCCATGTGAGAATGTATTTCTATTTTATTTTCGTAATTTTATAATATTCTGTAATTGACTAGGCCAATCTGTCACTGCTAAATATTTGGTTTGTGCACAGGTTTTTTTATTTTTACAAACACTGCTGCAGTGAGAATCTTTGCACATATATGTTTGTACAGTTATGCCAGTGTTTCCATTCCAGATAATGTGTCATTTGTTTCTACAGATGTTATGGAAGCAAGTTCACAATTACCCAATGTTTAACCTGCTTATGGATATTGACTCCTATATGTTTGCATGTGTGAATCAAACTGCTGTATATGAGGAACTTGAAGATGAAACACGAAGACTCTGTGATGTCAGACCTTTTCTTCCAGTTCTCAAGTTAGTGACAAGAAGTTGTGATCCCGGGGAAAAATTGGATTCAAAAATTGGAGTCCTTATAGGAAAAGGTAATTTAAAATTGCTTGTGTGAATTATTAGAGTATCTGTTGTTATGTGTGCAAACATATAGTAAATGTATTCTGACATTACTTTTCATAGCATAATCCCTGTACCTACTATCAGTTTGAGATCAGATAAGTGCAGAATTGAAAGCAAATGTTTAGATACTCACATTACAAGAGGAGTTTCTGTGGTAGGAGGTTCACTGAGTTTAAGGCCAGCCTGGGCTACATAATGAATTAAAGGCCAGCTTTAACTACACAAGACCCTGTCTTAAACAAACAAACAAACAAACAAACATATATATTTATATATGTTCTATTATATATAATATATTATATGTGAATATATAATTTATATATATTTTGTTAGATAGCTTGAGAAACTCTTTTAAGTGATACAGCCTTAATTTTTTATGAACTATACCTACAATATTAACATTTTGTATACAACTCTCTATGCCAACCAAGTTTTTCCAGCACCATTTATTAAAGAGGTTATCTTTTTTCCAGTGAAAGAGTTTGGCTCCTTTTTCAAAGACAAGGTGGCTGAGTATGTCTGGAGTTGTTTATGCATCTTCCAATTTGTACCATTGACCCTCAGGTCTGTTTTTTGTTTTTATTTTTGCCAGTACCATGCTGTTTTTATCACAGTAGCTTTGTAGTGTAATTTCAAGTTAGGGATTGTGATACCCTCTTCCTTGTCTGTGTTGCCCAGAATTGCCTGTGCTATTTGAGGTCTCTTCCTGTTCCAAATTAATTTTAGGATTGTTTTTTCTTTTCTTTTCTTTTTTTTTGGTACTGGGAATTGAACTCTGGTTCCTGCACTTGCAAGTCAGGTGGCAGAACCACTGAGCTAAATCCCTGGCAAGATTGTTTTTTCTAATTCTGTGAGATACACTGTTGGGATTTTGATTGGGATTGTATTGAATCTGTAGAACAATTTTGGAAAGATACCCATTTTTGCTGTATTGGTTCTTCCGATCCAAGAATAAGGGATATCTCTCCATTTTCTGATATGCTCTTCAATCTCCTTTTTCACAGTACTGTAGTTTTCAATGTAGAGGGGTTTTTTTTACTTCCTTTATTAGATTTATTCCTAGGTAGTTCATTTTTGGATGTTATTGTGAAAGGTGGTGTTTCTCTAATTTCTCTCTCCATGAATCTCTTATTTGTGTACAGGAATGCTATTGATTTTTGAGTGTTGACTTTGTATCCAGCTATGCCACTGACTTTGGTTTTCAAATCCAAATGTCTTTTGTTGGAGTTTTGGGGGTTTTCTATTAAGAGTCTCATGTCATCTACTAATAATGATAATTTAACTTCTTCCTTTTCTATCTTTATTCCTTTTATTTCTTTCTCTTGTCTCATTGCTCTGGTTAGTGTTTCTAGAACTGTATTGAATAAAAGTGTGGACATCTTTGTCTTGTTCCTGATTTTATTTTATTTTATTTATTTTTGGTTTTTTGAGACAGGGTGTCTCTAGGTAGTTGAGACTGACCTGGAACTCACTATGTAGCCCAGGCTGGTCTCAAACTCACAGTGATCCTCCTGCCTCAGCCTACAAGTGCAAGTACTGGGATTACAGGCGTGTGCCACCACGCCCAACTTTGTTCCTGATTTTACAGTGAAAACTTTCAGTTTTTGTGCATTTCGTATGATGTTGACCATTGATTTGTCATAGATGCCATTTACCAGTTAGATGCCATGTGTGCCACTTTTCTGTAGGGTTTTTTTGTTTTTTTTTTTTCATCCTTAACGGGCATTGGACCTTGTCAAATGCTTTTTCTGCATCTCTTGAGAGGATTATATGTTTTTTGTCCTTGGCTTTGTTAGTATAGTATATTGAATGTGTTGAACCATCCCTTCATCCCTTGGATGAATCCACCTTTGTCGTGGTGTATAACCTTTTTGATGATTTGGTGTATTCTGTTTGCCAGTATCTTACTGAGGATTTTTGCATCTGTGTCATTAGGGAGATTGGCCTGTAAGTCTCCTTTTTGGTTGGATCCTTCTCTGGTTTTAGAATCAGGGTGATACTTCTATCTAGGAGTGAAATTGGGAATATTGCTTTCCTTTAAATTTTATTAGAGTTTGAGGAATAGCAGCATTGTAGAATTCAGCAGTGAATCCTTCAGGTCCAAGGCTTTTATTTGTTGGTAGGTTTTTAATTACCTATTCAATTTCATTGGCTGATACTGGTTTATTTAGAATTTCTGCATCTTCTTAATTCAGTTTTGGTAAGTCATCTTATACATCTTTTTCTTGCCCTCAGTAGTAAGTATTCCCCTTTTTTTGAGCTATGATTTTGATAGAATTTTAATTTTTTTGTTTGTTTTTTTATTTTTTGATACTGGGGATCAAACTTGGACCCTTGCACTTGGGAGGCAGGCGGCGGAACCACTGAGCGAAATCCCCAGCCTAGAATTTTAATTTTTATTCACTAGAACAAAAGTTTCCTTTATTAGGTTCTTCACTTTGTATCTGCCTGTCAGAAAAAGAAATTTTTTGTTTTAATTCTCATACAAATCTTTCTGTACAGTATGCTTTGCAATTTGAATGATCATTGTATGAATAGTGTTTTTAAAATACTTTAAGCAATTCACTGCTCTTAACTATTTATAAATTGCTTTTCAGAATATCTAGAAAAGCTGACATTGTAATCATACACACACATTAAAAAGTTTATTTGGGGCTGGGGATTTAGCTCAGTGGTTCTGCTGCCTGCCTTGCAAGCCCAGGGACCTGAGTTTGATCCCCGGTACCAAAAACACAACAAAAAACAAAAAAAGTTTATTTGGAGCCAGGCATCATGGTGTAATTCCAGCTCCTTAGAGACTGAAAAAGGAGAATTTGCCATAAATTCGAAGCCAGCCTGGGTTGCATAGTGGGTTCAAAGCCAACCTGAACTACCTTGTCTCAAAAAAAAAAGTTAATGTTTTTAGGAGGTTGAATAAGTATTAGTATTTTAGGATGAATTTTCACTTTTAATACCTTACAAGTCAATTTTTGCAGTTACTTATTTGTCCATGATGACTACATCCAAAACTTGGTGAGGTTATGCCCTTTGGGAGAACAGTAAAGAATTATTTCAATTTAAATTCAAGATCAAGGTTGCTACCTCTCTCTCAAAGAAAACAGTAGAACTTTTATGACATGACTGGTCTGATCAGGCAGAAAATATTTTTTCCTGAAAGATGATGTACTTGATCAGTATTTTTTAACTTTTGTTCCAAATAATTATTTATAGAGCTGTTGTTTGGGTTCTGATTATTCTCTGTGGTCAGAGTATATTCCACACTGCATTAATTTCTCCAACATCCAACCAAATGAATCATAATCAGAGGATTTTACCAGCATTCTGAAAGAAATATTTGAAAACGCTCCTGTTTTTCTTGACCTGGCTAAACATGTAGCATATCTTTTCTGTATTGCAGGAGATCAGACTCAGGTCCTGGTTTGTGCTAGGCAAGAACTACATTCTCAACCCAAAACTTTTTATTTTTTTAAAGAGATCTTTGTAGTATTTCCCAAATTCAGGCTGCATTACTTTCTTTAAAAGTAGATTGTTGGAGATACTGAGTCTTGTGTATATTGAAGAAATGTGTATTTTTCGGGTAGTTGTAATAAGTTATATTAAGAGTCCTTTATTTAAATTATTTATATCCTTTTTTTTTTTTTTTTGTACTGGGAATTGAACTTGTACTTGCCAGGTAGGCATGGCATCACTGAACCTCATCCCCTGCACCTTTTTTGGGTTTTTTTGCAATTGAGTCTTGTTATGTAGTACATGTTTACCCTTGAACTCATGGTGGAGCCCTTGCTGGCCTCAAACTCATGGCAACCCTCCTGTCTTAGCCTCCTAAGGTATGTGTCAACACACCTAATTTATAGAGTCTCTTATTTATATTATATTGAAAAATGTTACCAAAATAGTAGTGATTATAATTCTAAAGAATATATTGAATTTTTATACTTCGTATAGTGACCTTATGCAGTCTTTTTGTTATTGTTTTGAAGTAGTCGAAATTGAACCCAGGGAATGCTAGACAAGCATTTTACCACTAAGCTACGTTCATATATTCAGACCTTTCTTCACAAGGTCTCACTTTGTAGCCCAGGCTGGCCTTGAATTCCCAGTGATCCTCTTGCCTCACCACCAAATCCTGGGATTATATGCATGAGCCACCAGGCCCAGTCCAACCCTTTTAGTTATTATTGTTGTTGTTCACCATACTAGAAACTGAACCAAGGACCTTCACACTGAATTATATCTGTAGCCCTTTCTTAACTTCTTATTTTGGGAGAGTCTTGCTTAGTCACTAAATTGCCTACAATGGTCTCAAACTTGTGATCCTCAGCCTCCCAGAATGCTGGGATTGAAGGCATGGGCTACCATGTCTGGTTTAGTAAGACAGGGTCTTACTAAGTTGACCAGGCTGGCATTGAACTTGCAATCTTTCTCAGTCTCTCAGGTAGCTGGGATTACAGATACGTACTACCATGCCTGGCATAAAACTGTGGATCTTTTATATATAGTTTATTTTAAAATTTATTTTATTATTATTATATTTTGGTTCTTTTGAGACAGGGTTGTGCTGTGTAGTTTCCGCTGTCCTTGAACTCACTATGTAGCCCAGGGAGCCTTGAACTTGCAGTGATCCTCCTGCCTCAACCTCCTGAGGGCTGCGATTTTGGGTGTGCACCACGATACTGGGCTGACTGTATGTGGCTTTAAAATGTGTATTGTGAATATTAGTAATTATCCTTATAAAGCTGGTAGCCAATCTACATTTCTTTAGAAGACTTCAATTTTATTTATTTATATTTTTAAAAATTAATTTTATTGGTACATTTAAGGTATACAATGTAATGACATTCATCATTGGAAATTTGCACCTTTACATAATCCATCTTCGTTCTTATTTTTTTCCCCATTCCCCTGCCTTCCCTTCATCCCCTTCACCCCTCCATATTTACAAAGTCTTTGTTTCCACTTTTTCCTTTTTCTTGTGTTAATTCCATTCCCATCTTTCTTTTTCCCTACCTCTCCCACTTCCTCTTCTCCTTTGTACCTTTTCAAGACTTCAATTTTATATACTTTAGAAATTCAACTGTGCTTTTGTACTTAAGGTTTATTATTTTATCTTGCTTTTTTTTCTTTTTTCATATATTCCTGCCTGGTTTTGTCTGCTTGAGAAAAGCTAAATATCTAACTTAGTTTTTGTTAAAAAAAATTTGTATTCTCTTTTATTATTATAAGCTACTGAAAATGATACCTTTACAAAATGTGTTTAGGTTTGCATGAATTTGATGCCTTAAAGGATCCAGAAGTGAATGAATTTCGACGAAAAATGCGCAAATTCAGTGAGGAAAAGATTCAGTCACTTGTGGGATTATCGTGGATTGACTGGCTAAAGCAAACATACCCACCAGAGCATGATCCATCCATCCTTGAAAACATGGAAGACAAGCTTTATGGAGGAAAGCTCATAGTAGCTGTTCATTTTGAAAATAGTCAGGTAGTATTATATTTCTTAACGAAATATTTTGTAATCTCTGATTTTTACTTGAATACTGTTCCATTCTTAGAAGTGTGTTCTAACAATGCACCATTACAAAAGAGTTTTAGATTTAAGGTAGGTATATATTTAGAATTTTGTAGAATGTTCAGCATCATTTGCACATGCATGATTTCTTCGTCTTTTTTTTTTTTTTTTGGTACTGGGGATCAAAATCAGGACGTTGCTCTTGCAAGGCAAGTGGCAGCACCACTGAGCTAAGTCTCTGGTCCTGCACATATATGATTTCTTGATGCAGTAGAATAGTAGTGTAGAGCAGGGCTGGCACAGTACACTGTTAAACTGGCTTTTTAGGTTTTTTTTGGGGGGGTGGTACTCAGGATCGAACTCAGGATCTTACACTTGTGAGGCAGGTGGCGGCACCCCTGAGCTAAACCCCCAGCCCCTGGCTTTTCAGTTTTAAAGGGATGTTAACGATCTCTTGATATTTTTATTTTTCGAGATAGCATCTTGCTGTGTAGTCTAGGCTGGCTTTAACTCACGGCAATCTTTGTGCCTCAGCTTCCCAAGTGCCGGGATTACAGGCATGCACCACCACACCTGGCAAGATCTCATGATTTTAAAAGTAATGTTTTAGAAAAGAACATGGAGGGGAGGCTAATCAAAATGATCTCCTTTTTTTCGTATTCTTATATGTATATTCTATGAATATGTAAATTAGAGGGTGATACGAAATTTTCCATTCACATAATATTTGGCTGATCCATATCTGATATTCATAGCAATTATACACACTTGATTATGCTATTGTTTGTATCAAGTATGATCATCCTCTCATTTAGGGGCTTAAGGTAGGGATTCAATAATTTTTTTAATTTTTTTTTTTTTTTTTTTGGTACTGGGGAATCAAACTCTGGTCCTTGTGCTTATGAGGCAGATGTCGGAACCACTGACCTAAATCCCTGGCCCTAGAATGTTTGTTCTTGATTTACTATCATAGCCATAGAAATGGCAATAGTCTTCACATTAGCTATTGTATACAAGCACTGTTAGCTTTCTGTTGCTGGGACAAAGATCCCTGACCTACACAATTCAAAGGAAGAAAAGTTTATTTTGGGTGATAATATTAGAGGTTTCACTTATGGTGAGCTGGGTCCAAGGCAGAAACATCATGGCAGAAGGGCTTAAGCACCCAGGAAGCAGAGAATCAGAGGAGGAGGGGCACTGGGGACAAGACTATACCCTTCCAAGTTATGCCTCCAGTGACTTACTTCCTCCAGTCAGGCCTTACCCCCCCCATTCAGATATGAATTCATCAGTGGATTAATTCATTGGTGAGCTTAGTGCTCTGTGATCATCTTCCAAAAGCCCTGCAACTGAATGTATAAGTCTTTTTGGGATAGTTTTGATCCAGGCCATAAGAAGCACTTAGACATATGTAAGATCTTTCTCTTATATTCTTCAATTTCTAAAAAAACCTTATACTGTTGTCTTTTCTCCCATTTTACAGTGAAGAAACTAAAGTGTGAGAAGTTAAGTGTTTCTGTGCTGCAGAGTAATAAAAAAATTTGGCAAATGCTTACAAATTTTTATTACAGTGAAAGACATATTTTCACTTACCCTCCTCAAAATACCCACCATTGCTTTGAACACACTTGTGTTATTCTTGCCACTTTTCTGAAGTAGTCTGGAAGTCTGTCTTCGTGTGTATCTTTAATTGTGCTGTTGTGGCTGCCTTGATATCCTGAATCAATTAAAAATGTTTACTTTTTATGGTCATTTTGACTTTGAGGAAGAGTCAGAAATCGCTCATGCCAGACCCAGTGAATAAGGTGGATACGGATGCACTGTAACTCTTTTATGAGCCTGCTTTTCCTTCAGCAGCAGTATTCATCATACTTTTGATCATACTCTTGATCATACTCATGAACAAAGACTTCCAAAAGAGGGGAGGGAGTATTTTTGAGGCATGTGTCTAGATGTTCCTCCAAAGCCTCACGCAGTCATAGGTGAGGCTTTTTTGGGGGTGGCCAAATCTAGAATATGTGATGCTGGGATTAAGGGTGTGTGATTACTAAATCAGTACACTGATTGGTTTGGCACCACCCTAGTCCTCATAGCCTAGATACAATATAAGGGACAGAAAGAGACTTGTCTTCACCAGGGATTTAGCTCATTGGTTCTGCTGCCTGCTTCACGAGCACAAGGACCTGAGTTCGATCCCTGGCACCAAAAAAAAAAAAAAGAGAGAGAGAGAGACTTGTCTTCTCCTTTGCTTGCTTTTGATGTGTTCTGCTTGCCATGAACAGTTTCCCCTCTGCAGTGCCACTCTGCTAAGCTACCCTGCCTTGCAGCCAGCCAATTATGGACTGAAACCTTTGCAAACTGTGACCTAAATAAACCTTCCTCCTCTAACTTTGGCTATCAGATATCTTAGCAATGAGAGAAAAGTAACTAAGACAAGGCAATTAATGATAGTATGTAATTTACTCTAATAATTTTAAATATTTAAATATTAGCCATTTATTTGGATCATACCTTATAATTAGTAGTAGAACCAGGATTTTATCCAGGTGTCTTTAGTTTTACCCCCTTTGCTTCATTTTATTCTTTAATTTTATGGGTTTTTTTGGGGAGGGGATACTTGGGACCTAACTCGGGACCTTGTTCTTGTGAGGCAGGCAATTGCATGCAACTGCTGAACTAAATACCTGGCCTAGTTTTTTGTACTTTTTGGATAGGATCTCACTGTAGTTCAGGCTGGCCCTAAACTTGTGACAATCCTCCTGCCTCAGCTTCCCAAGTGTTGGGATTATTGGTTTGTGCCACTATGCCCTATGTAGTTTGCCTTATTTTAGACAACATGTTGTTAAATATTCATTAAGAGGGTTGTGAAAAAGGACTGTGATTTTAGCAGTTACCCCTTATAGCTGGACAACGCAGTGCAGGCCTCTAATTCCAGCCCTTCGGGAGGCCAAGGCAGGGGGATTGCCCCTTTGAGTATAGTTTGAGTAATTTAGTGACTTAAGGAAACTGACTCAAAATAAAAAGGGTGGAGCTGTAGCTGAGTACAAAGGTCCTGGGTTCAGTCCTCAGTATGGGGAGGAAGGGAGGGAGAGACAGGGAGTGAGTGAAAAGAAGGGAAGAGTAAAAAGAATTAAAAATAAAAGGAAAAAAGTGAAAATGCAGAGAGGCTGGAAGGCTGGCTTGTTTAGGGAAAAACCGTTGGTTATCCTGAGATACAATGAGAATAAAGTTCAGTTTGAGTCTAAATTTTAGTATCATAAAGTCTTACTTTATCAAATTTAAAATACTGCTTAGGGACTTCTGCAGGGCCTAAACAAGTATAATAGGAAAATTTATTGTTGAAAAGGGATTAAAATTCAATTGGGAAAACTTAGCTCAGTACAGTTTACTTATCTAGGTTAGTCTGAGTTTCTTTAAAAATGAATCATATCTCTATTAGGACATATAAATTTTAATGTAATCATCTTTTTATCAAAGTATGTATGAAAAGAAAAGTTAGTTTTTTTCCCCTCCTTTGTGGTAGTGGGAATTAAACCTAAAGCCTTCACACTGAACCACATCCCACAACTATTGTATTGTATTATGAGATACAGTCTCACTTGCCCAGGCTTGACTTGAATTTACAGTACTCCTGCCTCAGCCTTTCACAGTGTTGGGATTACAGGAGTGCACCACAAGCCTAGATGGGATTTTTGTTATTGTTATTTTGCTGTACTAGGATTGAACTCAGGGCCTTGCACATGATAGACAACTGCTTTCCCCAATGGAGTGTGGGTGTGGTCCTGGAAATTGAACTCAGGGTCTTTATACTGAGGTACATCTCCAGTCTTTTTCTTATTTTTTATTTTTGAGATACAAGTTGATAAATTGCCTAAGTTGAGCTTGACTTTTCAGTCCTTCTGTCTTAGCTTTCTAGAGTGCTGAGATTTTAGGCCAGGTTTAAGGACGTGTTTTGAAAATACGAGATGGAGATATAGCACTGTGAAATCTACTGATTTCAGGCAGTCATAGATTATGAAGTTAAAAGGAGCTTAGAGATCATCTAGTCAGACTTCATGTAATTCTTTTAGCCAGGTATAGTGGCACACACCTGTAATCCCATCAGTCTGGAGGCTGAGGCAGGTGGAGGCTGAAGCAGGAGATCACTGTGGAGTTTGAGGACAGCCTGAACTACATAGCAAGACACTGTTTCAAAAAAAACAAAACAAAAAGTTTTCATTTTTCACTCCCTGAAGTGTGTCTCTTGCCTGAATACATCAATTCCAAGAGATGTTTCCTCTGTCTTTTGAGAGTGCTTTTACTGTAGGCAAGCACACATTTAAATTTTGGAGTAAAAAAATTTTTTTAAACCTAGTTTTGCCTTTTTTGACTTCTGCTCATCTCAGTGTGCTGTCCATACACTCTTGTTTTCCCTCTACATTCCAGATATTGAGATAGTTGAAATATAGTTAACATGCCTCTCTCTCTGGTCTGCTTTTTTTTTTCAGGTTAAACGTTTTCAGAAGGGTTAAGCCACAAGTTCCTAGAGTTTGGTATCGTAAAGACCAGTCACATTACTAAGTTATTAAAGAATTGTGCTGGGTGTGGTTGTGCCTATAATCCCAGCCCTAGGGAGGCTGAGGCAGTAGGATAGTTGTGTGAGTTTGAGGCCAGCCTCAGTTAGTGAGTTCAAGGCTAGTCTGAACTATATAGCAAGATGAGAGAGAGAGAGAGAAGAGAGAGAGAGAGAGAGAGAGAGAGAAATTGTGGGGAGTCACATAGAATTTACAGATATTTATTTTGTTAAGTAAAGACATTTTTTTCCAGTTTCTATTCACAAAGAAAAAACTCCAGTCCATCTTTTACTTTTTTTGAAAAATTCCTGACATTATAGAACTAAACTAAAATATATTAATATTCCACTCGTACATTCTCATGACAAACAGAAAAATTCATGAGCCAAAAAACCCCCCAAAAAACAGGGAGAAGTTTATAAAACTAAATATGGATCTCAGCATTAACAGTTGAACACAGAAAGGAATTAAAACACTTTAAAAAAATCACAAATGGATAATAAAGTGTATAGAAATTGAAAATTTACAAACTATTTAAAACCTGGAATTGTTAACTGTTCAGTAACTACACAGATGGATCATGGATGGTGGTGGACAGCAGAAAAGGGTTATGGTTGAATCTGCATTGTTCTAGCTGCTCCCCATGCCACCTATCTCCAAGGAAAGCCTGACATTGATTAGCTATTGAGCCAGGCTGATGCTCGTAGCAGATCCAGTGACGGTAACCTGCCTATCAGTAGATCCTTTCACTGGGTTCACAATTTTGATCTGCGCCCTAGACATCTGACAGATCTCGTTGATTTTGTTGCCTTGACAGCCAGTTATGCAGCCAGTTCATTTAGAATGGTGAGTTCATGAGAAGTAGTCTGAGTCAGATGCTTTAAAACCCCAGTAGTCTTTCACCTGTGGAGAACTGGATTCAGTGCCACTGAATCCGGTGTTGCCATGCATCATGGGAAAATGAGACAGTTGCATTGCCAACTGGTGCAGCTTTCTCAAATCATACTGTCCTTGCATGGTATAGGCCTCTAGTAGTGGTCCCTCCAGGTCAGAGTTGAGGTACATGGATGGGGTGGTGTGGGGAAAGCTTGCACTGTCGCTGCCTGTGCTGTACCTGTCCTGACCACCTGCAAAGATGACTGGAGAGCTTGATGGCTTGGGCCAATACAGGATGGTCATGCCCTTCAGGGGGAACTAGGAGTCTCCAACATGACCACGAAGATCTGTTTGACACACTCAATGATGGATTGCAGAATGCCAGCAATAGTAATAGCCCGCTCAGTTGAGTTGGGGAGTTTTTCCCCTGCCACTTGAACCTGAGCCCCTGTATGCTTGTATTTCCTTGATCTTACAATGAGAGCCTCACTGACTAGAAAGGACCACCAGCCTCAGTGACTGGGGGTCTACTGGCAGCTGTGCTATTGGTCGAGCTGCTGATGTCTTCTTCCAGTTGTCAGTGATCATGGCAAAGGCTTTAAAGATGGCATTAGTGGTTTCAGCCAAAGTGATAATTTGCTCAGGACAGTTGACTTCTGAGATGTCGATATGTGTACCACTCTCCTTCCGCATCTTCTTAACTGACTCTTCCTTCTTTCCAATGATACTACTACCTTTCCGTGCATAAGTAGCCTGATGGTGAGAGTGACCTTCAGTCACATCGGTGTCCATGTCAAGTGTTATGGGGAGCTGCACTTTGAGTGATCAAGTCTTTGGTCGCTGCTGAGGGTCAAAGCCAAAAACTGCAGGCATGAGCGGGAGAGGGCGGGAAGGGGTAGGTGCGGGAGTCTGGGGGCGGAACAATAGGGGCGGGCAGGAAGGCAAGGGGGGGCCCCCAGCCAGGCAGGAGAGGGCACAAGCTGCGGCTGCTGCCTCTGCTGGTCACAGTAAGGACATTTTAAAAATCCCAAAGCCATTATTTATTTATTTAGATACCGGTGGTTGAACTCAGGCCCTTGAGCTTGTGAGGCAGGCGCCCGAACCACTGAGCTAAATCCCCAAAGCCATAATTTATAACCAACAGTATTTCATAAAAAAATGAGTGACACAATCTCCGAATAAAAGACACTTGGCACCAACTCCATCTTTATGCATTTTCTGTTTCCACTTCTATAAAATTCTCACTTGGTCACTTCTCTATCAAATATAGATGACCGACTCTAATACACGCAGAGCAACAAGTAGGGGCCACAAACTAGAAATGAGATGAAATGTAACAAGGTAGTCATTTGGTTAAAAATGATTTTGTGGGGGCCGGGGATTTAGCTCAGTGGTTCCACTGCCTGCTTTGCAAGCACAAGGACCAGAGTTTGGTAGTTTTGGTAGAGTTTGGTAGGCAGAAAGCTAACCAGCAATTTCTGTGGAAAAAATTTTTTTCTTTATTTTTGTGTTTTAAGAGACAAGGTCTTGCTATGGGCCTTGAACTCACAGTGATTGTCCTGCCTCAGCCTTCCAACTGCTGGGACTACAGGCAGGTGCTACCATGCCAGGCAGTAGGTATTTTAGATGACTGCAGAGTGAGTATCGAGTATCACTAAGCCTTACAGCATGACTCATAAGAAACCAAATAGAGGCATGGACCCATTTTTGTCTCAGTTTCACAACAGTGTCAGTAGTCAGATCATAGATGTATTATTGGTAGCATTTTCTAAACTTTTTTTTTTACAGTATTGGGTATCAAATCCAGGCCTCACATATGATAGGCAAGTGCTCTACCATTGAGCCACTTCCCCAGCCCATTTATTTTTTTTAACTTTTGGTGTTAGGAATTGAATTCAGGACTGATATTTGCTACGTACATGCTCTTCCACTGAGATTACACCCACAGCTCACATTATTTTTAATTTCAGTAATCACGGTTTGTCAAAGATGCTGGTAAACCTGAGCAGCACTTATACATTTGTTTTTTTGACTCAGCCAGTTTCATGATATGAAATAATGCTGTTGTAAAAGGAGGTGCACATGTAATGTGAAAATCTTCTGTGTAGGTGGAAGTCTGGAAAGGATGTGTAAGGAAGTAGAAAGTGTGGTATTTTGGAGGCATTCCAGAGAATATATCAGGATGGGCAGAAGTGTGAGACACAGTGAGGCATATAGAGTAAAACCATCAAGAGAATTAGTGTTCTTCAACTAGATGTTCTGAATTATCACAGTTGTCGTGTAATGTAATTGTCATTAGGAACTCTGTCTCGACCTCCTGAACAAAGGTATATGTTCCCACCCCTATGTTTAGTGTCTTTATTAGATAGTCTCTAAACTGTATATGTTTGTAACCATTAAGTAATACAATGGAAATTTATTGCTCTTGTACAATTTTAAGTTGTATAAAAGATGCAGTATTTCATGAAGTCTTTGAAAGTGATTTTGAACAATTAAAGTCTGATTGAATTCTGAGTTATTCTAGTGAACAACTGTAGAAGATAGCAATTTAACTTCAGGGAATTAGAATTAGAGGAGGCCTGTGGGGAAATTGTCGAGGCCCTCTGTATATATACAGTTCCATTATAGAATTATATTGTAATCTATACAGTCTATCTTTGTCTTCTTAATTTCTTCTCTTCTACAACTGATGAGGATAAACCACTTGCACATACTTAGGAAACAATTTTTGTTTTCATTCCCTTCCCTTCTCTTCAATCCTTTCCCTCTCCCTTCATAAAATTTTGTTTCTATTATTTTCCTTGCATTCTTTTTCATTTTTAAAATTCTTATTCCCTCCTTTCCCTTCTCTGTCACCCTCCCTTGTTCCTCTTCTCATTTGAGCATTTTCTTCTTACTTCCCAATATTTGTTATTTATTTTGGTCCTTGTTTACCCTTTGGGTTTCTCATACAAGAGAAACAATGCAATATTTAAACGTGTATCCGATTTGTTTCGCTTAAAATTATGTTCTCAAGGAATATCCATTTACTGAAAAATGTCTCATTTATCCTTTTTGGCAGTATAGCACTCCATTGTTTATAAAAACAATAAAATAAAACCCATTTTCTTCATCCATTGACGGGCATCCAGGCTGTTTCCAAGAGTTAGCCATTACAAATTGTGCTGTTATAAACATGGGTGTGTATATATTGCTACGGTATATGCTTTTAACCCTATTGGGAAGATACCAAGAAGAGGAATAGCTGAGTGAAATGGAACCTCTAATTTTAGTGCCCTCTCCCCCCTCCTTTCTTTCTTATTTTTCCCATGGTACTGGGTATTGATCTAATTTTAGTTCTTTGAGGAATTTCCATTCTGATTGCCATATTGGTTGTACCAATTTATACTGCCACTCCCCACAGCCTCACTAGCAGTTTTTACTGGTTTATTTCTTGATGAAAGCCATTCTTTCTAGAGTGAGATGGAATCTCAGTTTTGGTTTAATTTGCATTTCTCAATTGACTAGTGATGTTCAGTATTTTTTCATATATTTATTTGCTGTTTCTACTTCTTCAAGTGAGAAGTATGTATTCATTTCACATGCCCATTTTTGGAATTGGTCTTTAAATTTGGGGAATCTGATTTTTTTTAGCTCTTTGTATAGTAGTCCTTTGTGTGAAGAATAGCTGATAAAATTTTTTTCCCATTCTGTGAGTTATCTCTTTATTCCCTTGGTGGTTTCTTTTGCTGTGCAAAGGCTTTTAAATATGATGTGATCCCAGTTGTTGGTTCTTTGTAATATTTCTTGTGTAATTGGGGTTTTGTTCATAAACTCTTTGCCTACACTTATGTCTTAAGGAGTTTTACCGATTCTATCTTGCGGCTGATTAAGTACTTCTGTTTTAATGTTTATATCTTTGATTCATGTTAACTGTAGTTTACTGCATGGTGATATATGGGTTTAATCTTCAGCATGTAGAAAGCCAGTGTTACCAGTACCATTTATTAAAGAGGTTATCTTTGTTCTAGCGAAGATGTTTGGCCCTTTTGTCAAAATAAGTTAGCTGAGTGTGTTTGGAGTAGTTTCTGTATCTTCTATTCTGTTTCACTAATCCTTGGGTCTTTTCTTGGAGGGGCATCTCCCATTCTCTTTTTATCATGGTTGCTTTGTAGTATAATTTCAGGTGGGAGATTCTGGTACCCCGATAGTTCACTTTAGTTAAATATTAATCTTACACATGTGGAAGGTATGGCATTTAGAATACAGTAAGATGACTTGCAAATTATCAGAAACCTAAACAGATTTTATATGGGAACATAATTAGAATATAAAAAATTCATTCAAATATAGAATTTTAAAGATTGCAAATATACACATTTGTACACATTACATGATGATAATTATGGATTTTCAACACAAATATAAAATTTTCTGCTTCTGTTTTTTATTTTCTCTCTGTTTAGGATGTGTTTAGCTTTCATGTATCTCCTAATATGAATCCCATAAAGATAAATGAATTGGCAATCCAAAAACGTTTGACTATTCATGGGAAGGAAGATGAAGCCAGCCCTGGTGACTATGTGTTGCAAGTCATTGGGAGAGTAGAATATGTATTTGGTGATCACCCACTAATTCAGTTCCAGGTAAGTGTGTTAACTGTTAATTTAACTGAAAAGTGTATGTGTAAATACTGAATTTTTATTTCTGATTTTTTAAAAAGTGTGCCTATAGAGGAACATTTGGAAGGCACAAAAATTTACACCTACATAAATGATATGTAATTCATAATGCTACCTGCTTCTGAGAATATCATTGGTAACATTTTGACATTTTTGTTATTTATAGTTATATGTTTTGACACAATAATTATATATATGAATGTGTATATGTGTTATACATCTGAATGTGTATACATATGAATGTGTATGTATATTCTGCTTATTTGTTTTTGTTAACACAGTTTTTTACAGCTGTCTGCTATTTTACCAAATAAGGCAAACTAGATGGTTTGTTGAGTTTCTGGTTTGGCTTGAGTGTATGTGTAGAGTGGGTTATTGGGGTTTGAAGCTAGGTCCTTCACATGCTAGGCTACATACCCAACCCTTTAAAATTAAAAAAAAAAATTATTTTGGATAGAGGGTGTCACTAAGTGGCTCAGGTTGGGCTCCAACTTTGATCCTCTTGCCTCAGTCTGTGTGGGAATTACAGGTAGGTCCCACCACACTTTACAAGGCCCTTAATTTTTGTAGTTTAGAAGGTAGATGGTTTAGTAGCAGTTATAACTTGTATGCACAGCAGTGGGAGATAAGACAGTTTGACTGAGCTGTTGTACTCTAGACCATGAGAAAGAGAGGGAACGTAAAAAATGCTTGATGGGCAACATATAAGTACTGACTTCTCTTTATGTTCTGCCATCATTCAAGTAGTCTTCATTCAGATTATTTTTAATGATTCGGAATGGAATACAATAAATTGAATCATACTTTGGATCTATATAGGAAATTTATTCTTTAGAAAAATAAATTGGACTCATTCATTTAAGAACCTTTGGAAATATGAATAACCATACTCTTTTTTAGGAGGGCCTCTAAAGCATCCCTTGCTATCATGAAAATAAAAGTGGACATTAGGCTATGTATTTGCTTGGGAGATGATTGATATTGCTTTTGTATAGCCCTGTGCTGTGGAGGAGAGTGTGGATCTTACATATGAGCCACATATTCACCTTTCCTCACTGATGGGCTAAAGCAGTGATAGTGAACCTTTTTAAGAGACTGAGTGCCCAAACCGCAGCCCCAAACCCATTGCAATTAAATCTGAATACTGAGGTGGTATTTTAGAAAAAAGACAACTCCATATTGTTACCATCTTTTGTGTTAAAAGCACAATAACAGATCTTTCAATAATACAGACAGCCTTTTATTGAAAGGTAAAACTTTGTATTTGGTGTACTTTTGCACAATTCATGTGATCTTTGCTGTTGTGTTCATGTTGATAGTTTGTCAAACCTTTGCTCATACTTTATTAGTTTGAGAGCAACACATGCAGCACTCAGGTCATCTTTTGGTCTGTTTCTTGTGTCAAATTTGATATACTTCAAAGCTGAAAACAGCTGCTCACAAGCATTAGGTGATCCAAACAAAGTAAGAAAAGCAATCCCAAGTACTTTCATTGACTTAAAGTTATTTGGTAGAGAATTCCACATTTTAAGGTTTTCATTTTCAGAACTGCCAACTTTGCTGTCCTTTGTCATCCCTTCAGTCTTTCTTCTTTATATTCTCAATTGTTGCACACAGGTCATAGAATTTTTTTTCGAGATAGAGCTTTCTTGAAATCCCACTAGCTCCATTTCAAAAATCTAACCAGTATAAGTAGGAATGATCAAGTCCTTCAAATTTGGCTTTCTCTGGAGAAGTAAGAAAACAGGGTTGTCTCCGTCCTACAAAACTGTAAATTATGTTACTAAAATTCTCCCGCAGCCACTCATGGTGGCACATGCCTATAATCCCAGCACTTGGGAGGCTGAGGCATGAGTTCAAGGTCAGCCTGGGCTACATAGTGAGAGTGTCTCAAAAAAAATTTTTTTTTCTACTTTACAGTTGCTATAATACTAGAAAATTCTTTGTAGATTTCCTGGTGACTTGTAGGATTGTCTGCAAATGTAGAATTATCCAAATGCATTTTTAGATTTGGAAAATATTTTAGCTGCTCACTTTCAAGGTCTCATTCAAAGACCTACAGTTTTCTTTCAGATATTCTGATATCAGAAAATATCCATTCTGTAGTTTTCTCTGTACCTTGTGGTTTTTTTTCAGTACATTGTAGTATAAAAATCTGTAAAAAATAGGAAGTTGTTCAGACAAGTTCTATCAATGAGCTATAGATTTTCCTTCCCTTTTTAATTCAAACAGCTTCACTTCATCCAAGAAGTTACAAATCTCTCTAGGACTTGTCTTCTGCTTAGCTACTGGATATTATTATTCATAAGCATTATACTGTGCCTGAACCTCATCAAGAAGTGCTTGAATCTGTTGAAAATGAAGAGCGCAAGCCATCTTATAATTTCACCATTTTTGTGACACCTTTGAGGATATTGTACAATTTTTTGCTGCTTTCTCTGGCACAAAGAGCTTCTTGATATATAATACAATGAAACTGAATGACTGAATGTTTTGCTGAATTTTCTTTATTCTTGGCAAAGAACTACATATAAAACCAGATGTTGCCCCACTTTGGAAGGTGCCCCATCAATAGTAACTGAAACCACTTTTTCTGGTCTTATATCTTATGATAAAAACACCTTCATCACAGCACTGTAGAAATCTATCCCTTGTGTTCTTCCAGGCCAAGGACACCATGTCACCAACAGCATAATGCAAAACTACTACTAGCCTTGCATGAGTGATTATTTCTGCACTTTCATGCAAGCACATGGAGTAACAGGCTGCCTTTTTAAAGTTAGTGATGAGCTGCTAACATCATTTGCCATGTGCAGGATTTGATATTTAACAGTATTTCTGCTACGTGGCATCACAGAAGTGTGTTAGTTTTTGGGAGAGGGGTTTGAGACAGGATCTTGCTATGTAGTTTAGGCTGGCCTCAAACTTGTGGCATTCTTCCTGCTTCGGCTTTGAGTGCTGGAATTATAGGAGTGTGTCACCACACTTGGCGCGTTGCATAGTTTTATTGTTTGGGAGATCATGAAAAAAGGAATTACTCCCAGACCATATGGTCCTTTTGATAAAAATCTCCATCAGAAAATGTCTTACCATGTTTTTCTATATGAAATTTGAAAGTTGGCAGCTGTCATATGATTTGTTTTAGAAAGATAGTTTAAAAAACTAAAATACTGGTAATGATACTTCCTGAATTAAACTTTTCTTTCAGTTTCATCAAGTTCAGCAGCACTTTTGGGCTTGGTGTCAAAATGCCATCTGATCCTTGATGTGGGACACACAACACTTTCACCACACAAAATATACAACACTTTCCCATTGTGTTCAATCACTCCAAATGAATCTCTCTCTAGGCCTCTTGGAATGATCATCCAGTATCTGTTTTCAGTTTTGCTTTTTTTACTGTAGTTATTCTTTGGTGTTCAAGACTTGAAGTCTTAAAAAAAAAAAAAAAAAAAGAAAGAAAAGAAACACTCAGTGTAAATCTATCCCTATACCAAAAATAGCTAACAGTGTTAGTCAAAACTAAAGAATGAGATAGATATTCCTTGAATCAACCATCTATAGCAGTGATGCTTAGCTGGGGCTCCTCTTGAATTTGCTGACTACCAGAGAAAGGGAGCAATGTTCCACTGACCACCACCTTTTGACCTGCTTTGAACAAGGCATCTGAGTGCATTTCCTACATTGTGGGGACTTCTGCTAAAATCGTATCCAGTCAAAGCAAATATATATGTGTCCTTCCTCTTTCTTTTCTTTTTTTCTTGAGACAGGGTCTTGCTATGTAATTCAGGCTGGCCTTGAACTTACTATGTAGTTCAGACTTGCCTTGAACTGGCAGTGATCCTCCTGTTTCAGCCTTCCCAGTGCTGGGATTACAGGCATATGCCACCACACCTGGCTTCTTGCTCTTGTTTTCATAATTCTTCACAAACAATTAAATATGATGCTGCATATTCAAATATGCCAAAGGGCATTAAATAAATCCCAGTCTCTTAATTAGAGCATCTCTTTGCTAAATCTTAGATAATAAATTTCAATTTTTCATAAGAAAACTCAAAGCTAAACTCTTGTGTTAATAAAAAGGAATCTATTAGAACTCATAGCCAGTCC
>NW_022900949.1:51735471-51756412 GCF_012274545.1 Fukomys damarensis | reverse complement strand
TATACTTCTATCCTTGGCAACACACTGGTCATACGAAAGCTTGGGTGGCTGGTGACATCATTATCTAGTGCCACTACTCCTTTCTGAGCATGCACATGGCCCATGTGTGTGCTGTTATTCGTTGCTCAGCTGCTGGGGTGACTTGGCTTATGTGTCAACAGAGAGGCCTCTGTGCGTTTGCCCACTGTAGCACATGTGCTGTATGTTTGCCACCACTGAGCTAATGACTCTGGAGCCAGATAAATGCATCTGTGTCAAATTGAGGTCTTAAAGATACTAGTTATATAACTTAACCCTTTTGAGTTTCATTTTTTTGTCAAATGTCATTTTTGTCAAATGTCATTTTTTTTGTCAAGATGTCAAATGGGACAATGCTTTAAAAAGTGTAGAGAATTGTGAAGATCAACATATAATCACATGTCAAGTTCAGTTAAGTTCTTAGGTATTCAATTAATGGTAGCTATTTAATGTATTGTGCTTTAAATGATCATATTCTTGATATGTTGTATAAGATGTGTTTGTATAGTGCACTTGGCATAGTGCTTCAAATTGATTTATTCTGTCAATATGTCTGCCTGAAAGCCTGCATTTCTCCCTTATTGTTCTGTAGTACATCCGGAACTGTGTTGTGAACAGAGCCCTGCCCCATTTTGTACTTGTGGAATGCTGCAAGATCAAGAAGATGTATGAACAAGAAATGATTGCCATAGAGGCTGCAATAAATTGGAATTCATCTAACTTTCCTCTTCCCTTACCACCAAAGAAAACACGAATTATTTCTGTAAGTTCCATGTGTGAGCCATGTAACTCTAGATGGCATGTGATTTTGTTAGATTATATGAGGTCTTACATTTCCTTTACTCACTTCTCTTTCTGTGAAAACCAGTGCATATTTACCAAAAACCGATCACCCATTTACTTAAAGTAAATTTCAGGCTATTATTTTAACTTGCTCAAGCAACAATTACTATAAATATCCCATTTATGTTTTTGGTACCCAAATTAAAAAAAAAAATGCCATGAAGTTAGAGATTGGACCTTAAACCTAGAATTTAAAAGAGCAGTTTGAGACATTTTGGTGGAAAAAGTGAGAAATAGTTGTTTTACAGGGCTGGGGATTTAGCTTAGTGGTCCTGCTGCCTGCCTTGCAAGTGCAAGATCTCAAGTTTGAACTCTGGTATCAAAAAAAAAAAAAAAAAAAAAAAAAAAAAGATTAAAAAAAAAAAAAAAAAAAAAGAAAAGAAATAGCTTTCATTTCTTAACTGAAACAGTGCTTTTGGTATAATATGCCTATATTTTTAATATTGAATTCCATTAAATAAGTATCAAAGGCACCTTTCTAGAATATATATGGTAGATTTAAAAGTTTGAGTTAATTTGAATAGTTAATAATTTTTATCTGCTACTTAGTCTTTCTAAATTCTATATTAAACCACTCCTTGATGATATCTCTATTAATACAATTTTAGTATATAGTATGTGCTGCCATGGTGAGTGTATCTGTGGTACTACAAATAGTTTATCCAAAGTTTTTAATACTATCTTGATTCTTTTTGTGAAGGAGCATGCTTTGGATTAAGTTTAGGACCTTGTGCATGCTAGCCAGCCACTCTGCTACTGAGCTACTTTCCTAGCCCCTGTTGATACTTTTTATTTTAGTGATTTCTCTTAGCAGTGGTGATAGCTCTTATGTTTTGCTGTGAAAGCCAAGAGCTAGTGGCTATAATGGTTAATTTAATATATGTGATTTTTCAGTTGTTAGTTCAGAACTTTGTTTTCATAATTTTCCAGGGTACATGAGATGATTTCATTGCTGCCAGAGAAAAAAAAATTTTTTTTTCATTTCAATACCTTTGTATTTATTTCTTTTTCAGCATGTTTGGGACAATAACAACCCTTTCCAAGTTGTTTTGGTTAAGGGAAATAAACTTAACACCGAAGAAACTGTAAAAGTGAGTATTTAAGATTTCAGTTTGCCACGTGGTATTCCATATGCTTAATGATGTCCTATAAGAGATTAAACTCTACCCATACCCACCAGTTACATGAGATGATGGAATTTGGAGATTCATTGTAAGACTATAGGGTATTTCTGTTTTAAAGTCTTTTTTGAGTAGAGATTTGTTGGTAAGATTGACATTGTTTGTCAAGTATATATTATGTAGAAGAAATTGTTTTTTGATTAGGAATTCAACAAGTGAAATATAAACCAAGATGGTTGATCACATATTTTTATGTAAGCTTACTCTCCTCTCACCTTGCTTGGAGCTTCATTCCAGCCTTCTTTTGAAGCCCCCACCCCCATTTTTTTTTCTTTCTGAGCACAGAGAAAATATAACATCTCTTAGATGAAAGAAAATAGATGACTACATTATAGATCACAAGACACATGAGAGTATTTACTGCATAACCCATACAATTAAATAAAAACCTAACAAGGCATTTTGCCTTAAAGTGTAAAGAATGCATTTTTCATATTTTGCTGGGCAGAAAATTAAGAGAACAGTTTTGTGATCCAAAAGAGAGATTTAATTAGTTTGAAATATTTGTCAACATGAGGTTGTATTCATTGGCACCTTGCCAAAAACCACTACTCTCTTGCTTTTGTACATGGACATTAAATAGTTTTTGGGATAGTGAGGGGTTGGGGGAAATGGAGGTAATAGGTCAAAGGATATAAAGATCTAGATAATTTGGATGCATAATTCTAAAGATCTAATGTACAACATGAGATCTGTATTTGATAATACTGTATTTGTATACTGGAAATTTGTTAAGATAGATTTTGGGTACTCATAAGGAAAAAAGATAATTATGCATGGTGATGGATATGTTTATTTGATTATAGTAATCACTTCACTATATGTATATATACACATACATATATTTACATGTATATATACACATACATACATACATATATATGTATATACACACATCATGTTGGGGTAGAATTGACTCACACCTGTAAAATCAGCTACTTGGGAGACTAAGGCAGAAAGATCACAAGTTCAAGGCCAGCCTAGGTGATTTATGGAGACCTTGTCTTAAAAAGAGTGAGGATATAGCTTGTTGGAAAAGTGCATGTCTAGCATGCAAGAGGTCCTGAGTTCAATCTCCAGTATCTCAAACAAAGCAAAGCAAACAGACAGACATGATGGTGCATCCCTGTAATCTCAGCATTTGGGAGCCTGAGGCTGGGGGATTACCATGATTTTGAGTCCAGCTTGGGCTACCTATTGAGTTCGAGGCTAGGCTGAACTACATAGAGAGACTCTGTCTCAAAACAAAACGACCCAAAAAACAAAGTAGTCAAAATGTTGTACACACTAAATGTATATAATTAAAAATATTCTTCGAATAGCAGTTAAGGGATTTGGACTTCATTTCTTAACTAGACTTTTTTTTTTTTTTTTTGTGCCGGAGATTGAACACAGGACCTTGTACTTGTGAGACAGGCATGGCACCACTGACCTGAATCCCTGGCCCTGTTTCGTTTTGTTTTGCTTTTGCAGTATGAGGGATAGAACCCAGGGCCCTTGCACTGAGCTTCATCCCCAGCCTGTCTACCTGTTTATTTGTCTGTTTGTTTGTTTGATTGAATGATTGATGGGGTTTCCCTAAATAATGCCCAGGCAGGGCTTGAACTTGGGATCCTCCTGCCTCACCTTCCCAGAGAGCTGTGATTACAAGTGTTTGTCACCACACCAGACTTTAAATTTTGTTTTTTTAATGAGTATGATAATTGCAGTTAGCTTGTTTTCTATTTTAATGGTAATTCTGTGTTTGTCTTTCTTTTATCTCATTGAGTTTATTGGTACTTTTTAGGTATACAGTACAGTTACATTCATCATTGGGATCTTGTGCCTTTACATGACAGGTCTTGGTTCTCATTTTTTCCCCATACCCCTGCCCTCCCTTCACCCCCTCCTCCCTTCCCTATTTCTGTGTTTGTCTTTTAATCTAAAGTTTCCTTATTGATTTTTTTTTTCAATTGTAAAAAGATAACATGAGCTGGGCAAGGTGGTGCAGCCCTGTAATCCCAGCGCTCAGGAGGTTGAAGTAGGAGGATTTCTGAGAATTCCAGGCCAGCCTAAGCTACATAGTGAGTTCAAGGCCGGCCTGAGCTACATAGTGAGACCCTGTCTCAAAAAACCAAAACTAACCAACCAAACAAAAAAATGACACAATTAAGAAAAAGGTACTCATTTCTCCTTTCCATTTTCTGTTTTTGTTTTTGTTTTTGGTACCAAGGATCAAACTCGGGACCTTACACTTATGAGGCAGGTGCGGTGCCCCTGAGCTAAACCCCCAGGCTCCCAATTATTTTTTTTTTGTGGTACCAGGGATTGAACTCAGGACCTTGTGCTTGCAAGCTAGACACCACTGTGCAAAATCCCCAACGCCTCCTTTGCATCTTCTTACTGTCATAAGGGATTCAAACTCAACAAGCCTTGTGAGTTACCTCCATGTTTATACAAGTACCCATGTGCATGTGCGTGCACACACACACACACAGGCATTAAGGTTTTTGTTTTATTTCTTTAATTGATAATTAATTTGTTAAAGTACAAGGAGATCATGTGACATACATTATTCTTTTTTTGTATACATTATTCTGTAATCATTATTCACTTGTAGTACATCTTGGATATTCCTGAGCATTAGTAAATATTTGGTAGTTTCTTGGGGATTTCCTCCTTTTCTTGAGACCGTGTCTTGCTATATAGTCTAGGCTGGCCTTGAACTCATTATGTAGTTTCAGTCCATGGTTACACGACTCTGTTTGTGGTCCTGTGGTGAGGCAGAACATCACGTTGAGAAACATTATGAAGCAAAGTTACCTACCTTGTGGCTAGGAAGGAGAGCCAGAAGGGAGGGAATAAGAGAGCAGGAGTGAGGGAAAGAGGGAAGGGGGAGAGGAAGAAGACAGAAAGGGAAGAGGGTAGGGGAAAAGGGGAAGGGAGGAAGGAGGGAGAAAAAACAAAATATCTCCTTTATGTACACATCTCCAGTACCTCCCCAGCACTCCATCTCCTAATGTTTTCACATTAAGTTATGATTCCACCAGTGGATTAACAGTGGATAAAGTTAGGACCCTAATGATCCAATCTCATTCCAAAGGCCTTTTCACACTGCTCCATTAGGACTAAGCCTTCCACACATGAGCTTTTGGGAGAACATTTCAGATCTAAAGCATAGCAGGTAGGGATAGATACATATCACATATATAAATGAAAATAGTAAATATTTACGGATATTTATTGGAAGTTTTTGGCTCACATGATTATGGAAGTGAGCACTTCAAAATCTGCAGGTAACTTAGAAAGCTGGAGACGCAACAAAGCCTTTAGTTCATCTGAATCTGAAAACTTGAGAATGAAGAATGCTAATGATGTATTTCCTGTATGAAAAGTAGCAGGCTTGAGGTGATGGAAGAGCCAGGTTTAGTTAGTTTTACAACAGGAAAAAAGCTTGGTGTCCTAGCTCCAAGGCAGTCATAGAGGAAGAATTCTCTTTTATTTGGGGAAGGGTCTGCCCTTTTGTCAAGGCTTGATTCAAGTGTTCAGTCTGTAGGATGAGGTCAAGCTATACGGGAGAAGGCAGTCTACTCTACTTATTGTACTTATTTGTTAACCTTATCCAAAACCTCCTAGAATAATATGACCAAATAATTTAGCAAAGCACCAAGAATAATGTTTGACTAAATAACTGGGGAACTGTGGGCCCTAATCAAGTTGACACACAAAGTTAATCATCATAGTAGACATCCTCATTTTCTTCTTAAAGCATTAAAGAAATTCTCCTACTTTGTTGAAAATTTTTATGCTGAAAAGGCATTCATTTTGTCAATTTTTTCCTATAATTATTATGATTACAGGTTTTTATTTTAGTCCATTATTTTGATTTTCAAAAGTTGAAACCAGCTGTCTGAGTCACTGTCTTTATTGTTGAGACACAATACTCAACACCTGCAATTTAAGGAGAGGCTTTTTTCTTTTGCTCATGGTTCTGTCCATGGTTGACTGCCTCCACAGGCAGCAGCATGGTTAGAGGGGCATACTGGAGGAAAACCACTCACATCGTGGTGACCAGGAAGCAGAGAGGGAAGGGTGGAACCAGGCAGGGATAAATGCCCTTCTAGGTCAGCTCCTAGCAACCCACCTCCCCTGACCAGGTCTTACTCTTAACAGCAAGTCAGGGCCCGGGGTTTAACTCAGTGGTTCTTCCACCTGTTTCACAAGTGCAAGGGCCTGAGTTTGATCCCTAATACCAAAAACAAAAAACAGCAAGTCAGCTATACTGCCCCCAGGGACCAGTTCTTTTTTAAATGCCTCACCCATGAGTGCACAAGGTTCCCTGGGAACATCTAGTTATAAACCATAACATCAACTTTGCATTTGTGAAATAAGCCTGACTTGATAAAGATGTCCTAGCCTTCATACATTGCTTATTTTAATTTATTAATATTTTGTTATTTATAAATACTTTGTTATACTGTTGAAATATTTGCTGTTGGAGAATATTTCTTTGGTTTTAGAGATGGGTGTCACTATGTAGTTCAGGCTGGTCTTGAACTCACTACGTATCCCAGGCTGGCTTGGAACTCCAGCAATCCTCTGGTTTAGTTTTGATATTTTTTTGCTATTTTTTTTGTCTAATTATGACAGTGAGATATTGTGGTCCCCCATTACAGTTGTATTAGTGCTTATTTGATTTTTCATATCTGTTAATATTAGTTTTATATAGTTGGGTGCACTGGTATTTGGTACATATATGTTTAGGATTTTTATCACTTCCTCTTGAATTGTTCCCTTTACAAGGATGTATTGTCTCTCTTATTTAGTCTTGGCTTGAAATCCACTTTATCTGCAAATAAAATTACTAGTTCTACTTTTTTCTAGGTTTTTGTCCCATGGAATATTGTTTGCCATACTTTGACTTTCAATCTGTGAATTTGTTACTGAATTTAATGTGTTTCTTGTATGTAGCGTATTGTTGGATCTTGCTTTTTGATCTATCCTGACAGCCTGCTTCTTTTGATTGGTGAATTGAGACCATTTACATTGATGGTTATAGCTGATATATATTGACTTATCCTTGTGGTGTTATTTTCCTGTTGCTGGTTTCCTTCTTTCATCCTTCAGAGCACTTTAGAGTGTTGCTTTGGTGGTCATGAATTACTCAGATGTTCTTTGTCATGGAAGCATCTAATTTCTCCATCAATTTTTAAAGAGAGTTTTGTAGGGTTCATAAATCTGGGTCAGAGGTTGTTCTCCTTTAGGACTTGAAATACTTCACTCCAAACTCTCCTTGATATGATTCTTATGGGCTTTCTGTATAGATATTTCTGTACTCAAACAGCTTTTTTTTGGGGGGGGGTTTAAGACAGGATCTCTCCATGTACTTGAGACTGACCTGGAACTCACGATGTAGTCCAGGCTTGTGTCAAACTCACAGCAATCCTCCTGCCTCAGCCTCCTGAGTGCTGGGATTACAGGTGTGTACCACCACATCTGCCTTTAAACAGCTTTTAATATTCTGTTCTTGTATTGAATTTCTAGAATTTTGACTATTATATGTTTGGGGGAAGATTTTGTCATTTTATCATGGCTAATTGGAGCTCTATATGCCTTCATTATCTGTATGTCAAATTCTTTTTCCTTGTTTGGGAAGTTTTCTGCCATTACTTCTGTGAACAGGTTTTTTATGTTCTTAGTGCTACCTCCTGCTTTTTCATTGACTCTGATCAATCCTGTGATATTCTTCTTTACATCATGTAGCACCTGCTGGATTGATTTCTCATGGTCGCTTCTTTTTTTTTTTTTTTGGTACCAGGGATTGAACTCAGGACCTTGCGCTTGCAAGGCAGGTGACAGAAACACTGAGCTAAATCCCTGGCTCTCCCTTCCCATTTTTAAGAAATCTCTCTTTTCAAGATCACTACCCACAATTGTGTCTTTTCTGATACTGTGTCCTGGCATTGGCTCATTCTGCTGCTTATACTTTCATTGGAGTTTTAAATCTTTTGGATATCCATTTGAAGCTTATTTCTCCATCAATTTTTAAAGATAGTTTTACAGGGGACATCAATCTGGGTTGGAGGTTGCTTTTGTTTAGGAATTGAAATACTTCACTCCAAGCAGACCTTGACTTGAGGGTTTGTATTTTATGGATTCTATTTATTTTCTCTGCTGGACATTCATGGTTTTCATCATTTTCCTGAGTTTCTCTGTTTTCTTTTTTAAAAATCTATATCGGCTTTAGAGTCACTCACTAAGCATGTCTTTTATTCTGGTCACCATCTGTGTAGATATCTAAGAAATTATTTCTGCTTTTAATTGTTCTAGAGCTTTGTTCACTTGCATTGTTGCCTCTGCTGTTACCATTTCATAGAGTCCAGGTGGGTGGCTTTTGGATTGTTGTACTTCATTTCTCCCTCAGTTTGCATATGGTGACCTGAAAGTCTGGAGCATTGGCATCTTGTTTACATTTCTTCTTCTCACTCCTCCTCTTTCTTCTGCTCCTCCTTCTCCCCCACCCTTTAGTTTAATTCCTTGGTTGATGCTTATAGATTGTTATGGCAAATAGCTTTAGTGGTCATTTTCAGAACCTGTAGGAAATTACTCATTGTTATCTTCCAGATGTAGCTGGCTTTGGGGTTTTGATTCTGTTGCCAGATCCTACCTCTTAAGTTTATTGGGCATGAGGAGTTTCTGCCTTACTTAACACCACCCAGTGCTTTGGCATTGGCCTATAGTATTTTTTAAGACCCTGGGCAATCTACAGGAAGAAAAACTGATTGGCACGGTTATGTCACCTTGGCTAAATAGTACAATCAGTAATAGCGGTAGCATCAAACACATCGTAGAAACTGACAAACTGTGGTAAATATTAATTTGCCACCTTTAATCATGTGAACTAGATTTATGGTTAACTAACAAAATTTAGAATGAGCTAGAAAATTGTGTAAGGTAAATAAGCCCTCAATATGGTGATTTCACCTGAAAGGAAAAAGATTTAGAAAGGATTGGTGGTGGAGGGGATAAAGAACTAAATGACTTTAGAAGCAAGAAGCAAGGCTTGGGGACAAAGAAAGATCATACAAACTCTGGGAAACTAATGAAGAAGATAAGTGCGAGAGAAGAAATAAAAATAAGGACGAACAGAACAACCACCACCACAACAACAAAAAATCTAGAAACCATGTTCACACTCATGTAAAAAGAACAAAGAAACAGACAAAAAACAAAAAGGGTAACAAAATGAAGAAAGAAAAAGAAGAACAAAACAAAGAAGGGGAAAAAAAGAGAAAGAAGGAAAAAAAGAAACATCCTATTCAAGATGTGTCTCTGCTGTCCCGGGTAGACAGTGTGAGCAGACAGAGTCCAGATCTGAGTTTAATCCCAGGAAGCCATCACTGATGTATGGTGGGGTTGTGGATAATCCCAGCCGTCCACTGTGAGACAGTGACAGATTTGTTGAGTGTGCCACAGACTGTGTGCCTCCTGCTCACTTGAGCTCCGCTCCCTGTCTTCTGGCCCGCTTGAACTAGGCACCCTCACCATGACAGCAAGAGCCACCAGATGAAGCAGGCTGGTAGATTTTCTGAGTTCAGAGCTCAGCTGACCCCTCTCCAAGATGGCTATCAGCCAGTTGCCCTCTCCAAATAGTTCACCAGCCACTGAAGTCTGCTTTGTCCACTGTTCTGTGCCACTGGTGCCTTTCTCCTCTGGGATTGCCAATAGTTACCATGTGTCTGCAGGTTTCAGCCACCCTTCCTATACCATGAGTCCAGACTCAGGAGCAGAATGCCACCTGCATCCTCCCTCTCTTTTGTTGAGGTCTTTTTTGGCTCTCCCTGTGGACTTGAGTTCTCGATTCAAATTGTTCCTGGTTCCTGGGGGACCCACTTTCCTTCTTCTCACACCACTATATTCCAGTGTTTGCAGGCCAAATCCCAGAGAGTTTTTTTCTCTGCTGCTTGCTACTCTGCCATCTTCCCACAATTTTACAGAAGTTTCAGTCCACAGTCAGCTGGTTCCAATGCAGGGTGGTCTGGAAGAGGGGCATCACAGAGGATAAAGAGCTCATGGCATGAGGAACAGAAAGGAGCAACTGCAAATTGTGATTTAATAATACATATTTGGTGTCTGGCACAGAGCTTCTAAAATCCTTGTAATTTTCCCAGTGATAGAAGTATCTTTTATTATAATACTTCAAAAAACTTCAAAATCTAGTTAGTGATAGGAATATATGTATGTATATATTTATATGTATGTATGGAAAATTAACTGTGGCTAAAAGCCTCTACATAACTTCAATTCAGAGTTACCACCTAGGTGGATAGAGGATTAGAACTTTCAGTCTTACCCTCTTACCTCCAGATTAGGAAAGGGTGTTGATCACCTAGCCTGTGACTGGTGATTTAATCAGCCATTCTTTTATTTTGGAGGGGTACTGGGGATCGAACTCAGGACCTTGCACTTACAAGGAAGGTGGCAGAACAACTGAGCTAAATCCGCAGCCCTAATGAGCCATTCTTATTTAATGGAAACCTCACAAAAACTATAAGTGGTGAGGCTCAAAGGGCTTTTGAGTTGATGAATACATGCATATGCTCAGTAGTGGTACATTACAGCTGCTGGGAAAGAAGCACCTGTGCTGGGACTCTTTCTGGTTCTCACTTTGTATACCTTTTTGGCTGTTTATTTCTATCTTTTGTAATATCCTTTGTAATAAACTGCTAATCATGTTGCCCTACGTTTTGTGAGCCATTTGACTGAATTATTGAACCCCAGGAGGGAGTTTGTTAACTCCCAGTTGATTACCAGTTGACCAGAAATACAGATGGCAACCTGGGACTTCCAAATGGCATCAGAAAAGGTTTGGGAGGTGGGGGTGGGGGTGGGGATGGGGAACAGTCTTGTGGAACAAAGCCTTTAACATGTGGTGCCTGTGCTAATTCCAGGTAGTTAATATCAGAATTGAATTACAGGACACCCAGATATGTCCAGAGAATTGATTGGTGGAGGAAAAAACTCCACATACTTGGTGACTGAGATTGAGTGTAGAATAAACAGTTTATCCCCTTTTACAAGTGATTAAAAAAAAAAACACATACTCTGTGCTCAGTCTGCCTCCCCTCTGAGCCCCATGACATTCACTTCACATTTAGTAATAATAGTGTAACTGTATGGTAAGTATTTGATTCTGTTTTTTGTATTAGGTGTGTAATTTGGTCTTCAATTTTTAAAATTTTATAATTTGGTCTTCTGAATGAACTGTTCTCTTTACAGATAACAGTGTTTCACTGTTCTAATGTTCTGTAACTTTTAAATAGAGTTAGATTGACAGGAGGCATCTTATCATGTCACCCTATTATCTTCAGATTTTAAAAAATTTGGCCAAAAAGGTAATGCTTTGAGGGCTGAGAATATAGCTCAGTAGTAAAGCAGTTGCCTAGCTTCAATCCCCAATAACACACAAATACATATACACACATACATACAACCCACAGGAAGGGTGCTTACAAGTTTTTGTAGTTTTATTGAATGTGAAATGTGCTAATTATCTCACAAGAAAGTCAGTGGCAATAATAAGTTTTTTAATCCCCCCATCCCAGAAAGTGATTTATTACTCTGCTTTTAGAATATAATAAACTCTTGGAAACCTTTTTAGAAAAAATATTCTTAGCACTGTAGAACTTTTCTAAAACACTGTGTTGTCAGTGAATATAGAAAACATGGCAATAAAAAGTTTTTATCAGTGATAGAAGGTATTACTTTTCTCTCGTCTCATTGCTGAGACAAAATACCCAGCACCAAAAGTTAAAGGGGAAGGGGTGTATTTGGTTTACATTTCATAGAGGTTTCAGTCCATAATCAGCTGGCTCTAAGTCAGGGATGACAAACAGGCATTAAAGAGGAAAAACAAGATGGTACCCACGTGGTAGTATGGGCAACAAAGGGGTGTAACAGCATCTTACTGTCCCTTTTATTCAGACTACCTGGATTAGGGCGATGCCAAATTAATCACTCACATGTAATGGTTTAATAATTACACGTTCTTAACCCCAGCATCACACATTCCAGATTCAACTAACTACTCTGAAGAAGAAAGGCCCACTTCACCTGCATGAGGCTTTGGGAGGTCATCTAAATAAAAACCATAATGGAAGGATAAGAAATGGTTCTTCCAGTGATGAAATAATAATATGACATTTGAAACTGGTCAGTCATGGCACTAGTCTGCCCTGAAACATTTGGCATACAACAGCAGGTAAAACAGGTTTATCCAGAGTGTGGACTTCAGGTAAATGTGACAGAAGGGGAGACAGACTCTTGGGAGAGAGTTCTGGCGAGAGTGAAGGCAGATGTGGCCAATAAATAAGTGGAGCACAAGTGTTAGTTATCGAAGTGGAAGCCTTAACCAGGACAGATTTTCCTGTGTAAGTTGAAAGACAAGGTGGTTAGAGAGTGAGGAAGTAGCGAGTGAGGATTTTGAGAGCAGGGAATTCAGAAGTAGGAAGAGTTTTAGGCATGTGGACTCTGTCTCTGCACCACTGAGTAATTGTCTTCTCACTTGGTGTTCTTCAGACCTAAGAAAACAATTACTTGTATTTTCCTTGTAAGAAACTCGAAAGCTTGTACCACTTTACTTATGATTACCTAGCCATTTTCTTTAAATCAGATAGTACTTAGCTCCAGATTGCTGTTTTCAGTCACTGGATAGACATTTCTAAAGCCAACTCATATTTGGTATCCCCAACTCATTCCTTCCCCCTTTAGTTGCATCCTCTTCCATTTAGTAATAGAGCTTGTTACAGTTTATATCTGGATGTTCCCTCAAAGCCTCATGTGATCAGAAGTGGGGATTATAGAAGGTGATTGGATTATGGGACTCTACAGCTGACTTGATATCAGGAAGTGGGCCTTGTCAGAAGCATGTCTGGTCCCAAGTCTTGAGAGTGTGACCTGAAAAGTATATCTCCCTTCCTGGTTCCTTCCTTCACTCTATGCTCCCTGGCTGCTATGCTGTAAGCAACTTTCCTTTGGCCATGCCCTTCTACCATTCCTTTTTCCCTTGGATCCAGCCAGCTGTGGACTAAGAACATGAGCCAGAATAAACCTGTCCTTTAAGTTGTGGGTGGCACATATTGTGTCTCAGTGACAAGAAAGTGACTAAGAGTTGGAGTTGTCTCAGTGCCTTGCTATATCTAACCAGTCGGTCCTGTTGAAATACCACATTAATATCTTCTACTATATATTTCTTTCTTTTTGTCTTAAGTCTGCCATGGGTTACTTCCTTGCAAGTTTTAGTGATAGCCTGTTGGCCACCCTTCTTGCCTCTATTTTCATATCCTACTTTATACCCAAGAATTTCTCTAACCTGAAGACAAAAGTGGTATTTTAAATTGTTTGTTATATTCCTACTTAATAGTCTTTAATGGCACTGACTTTGCGTCTAAGGAACATAGTTTTAGTTCATTTCCATATTCCTCATATGCCTATAGCTGTACCATACTGTTTTTTTTTTCTCATGGAATGCCAGAAGGGCTTGTCTTTGCACCTGCAGTAGGTGCCTCCTTTTTCCTTCTCTGCCTGTTAAACTCCTTTTAAGATAATGTTTTGCCAGGCATGGTGGCACACACCTGCAATCTCAGTGCTTGGGAGGCTGATGCAGGAGGATTGCCATGAATTTGAGGCCAGGCTGGGCTGTATAGTGAATTCAAAGCTAATCTGAACTACATAGTGTGACCCTGTCTCAAAAAGAAACAGAGAAACAAAACCAAACACAACTAAAAGAAAATAACTTATGGTATAACAGTGGTAGGACCTTTCTAACCTCTTACTCCTTTTATTCCTTATGATCAAAAATATGTTAAAAATACTAGTTGTCATTTTCTCATATTTAAATCATTTGAAAATAATATATGAGGTAGATGTAAAGATTTCTTAAAAGTGTTGTGTATGTCTCTGTAAAGTTTAGAAAGTAGTCCTTATAGTCTTTACAAACTAAAAATGAAAGTCTCTGAATTTTTTTAATTATTTCTGAGAACACAGAGAAATACCATTTAACCTAGTTTAAAGAGATACAGATTAGGGCTGGGGATTTAGCTCAGTGGTGCCACTGCCTGCCTCTAAGTGCAAGATCCTGAGTTCAGTCCCCTGTACTGCAAAATAAACAAACAACAACAAAAACAAAACAGAGATGTAGATTTAAGTAAAGGTTATTTGAAGCTATAGGTGCTCCTGCTGGTAACACGGAGAAAAACCTAAGAGGTGTTTCTGATGTTTTTAAAGGCCATCTACAGTTTTATGGAGACAGTAGAGAATGAGCTATTCCAAAAAGTTTGTTTTTAACAATACACCAAAAAAATCAGTTCTGTTTTCATTAAATTTCATGTGCTTTAGATGGATGCTGGACATCTTGACATTTTCTGTATTATATAATATAGAATTTAAATTTAGAGCATCCTGCCATTTTATACTTGTTATAATATTAATTTTATAAGTTTTTTGGAGGGGTACCAGGGATCAAACTCGGGACCTTGTGCTTGCAAGGCAGGCAGTAGGACCACTGAGCTAAATCCCCAGCCCAATTTTAGAGTTTTTTGAAGATAACAAAATCATTATTGAAGGAATGACACATCACTAATACTTCTGCTATCCCACTATAAGTTAGTTTTATTAATATTTTTTATTCACATGGTCACAAAGTTAACATACTTTTTAATACTATTTTGAGTTATTGCATTCTTTAAGTTTATATCATAAATCTGTTTTCTTAATGTACAGATTTCATGATAGATTGAAAGAGACAAAATGTTAAGTAGGTGCTGGTGTCATGTTCACAATCCCCATACTGGGGAGGCTGAGGCAGGAGGATCACTTTGAATTTGAGGTCAGCCTAGGCTTTATAGTGAGTTCAGGGCTAGCCTCAACTATATAGCAAAAAAAGAAAATAAATAAAATAAAATGAAATTAAAGACAAGCCTAAAAAATTCTACATATGTAGTAATCTGTTCTGTAAATATTTGTTGATGGTATATGTTGGTGTCATATCTTAATAAATTGGTATTAAAAAGTTGATCTTAAAAGTATATTATTGGGTCAATCTCTGTATTTTAGTATTGTACTGTTCTTAATTCTTTTTTTGTTGTTCATTTTTAAGTTAGAAATAGGTTATGTATTTTTAAAAATTTATATAAATGAGTAAGTAAAGTTTTTTGAGAGATTGTATATATGTCTTGTATCAACCTGGATGTAGGCCTTTAAAAATGAAGGAAAGTGATTATAGATGTGAATAATCGTAATATAAACATAATATCTTGGCTCTTATTAGGATAGATTGACAAATTATTTAGAAGTAGAAAGAAACTTTTGGAGCCTTCTCATCTGTTGGGTTTTTATTTATGAGTACACTGAAGAGTAAGACAAAGCTCCAATTAAATGAAATCAATGAGGATGAGCCTTTGCTAGTAGTGTTTTGTTTTGTTGGCTTTTTGAGACAGGATCTTGGCATGTATTTTATCCTGGCTTTGAATTCACTGTGTAGCCCAGGCTCGTCTCAAACTGCAGTAATTCTCTTGTCTTAGCCTCCTGAGTGTTGGGGTTACAGGTGTGCACCATCCCACCTGGCTCTGTTAGTATTTCTGTGATTTATTTTGGTTTCTTCAGTCCTTTTTAAGCTACAGATCCTTGGCATTTAAGATAGTAGGTGATTTTGTAGTTGACCTACTCACTAAGTGAAAAACACTTTAAGCTAATCATAGTTTAGTGAGGAATATACTGATTAATTATAGCCTGATGGCTCTTGTGGACAAATAGGCTTTGCAAAAATTGGTATGCTTATTCTCTCAGTATGTATTTCATCATTCTCCAAAGTAGAGATGTTTCAGTGGTATACAGAATTTATGATTTTGTTTTCATCTTGTCCATTACAGGTTCATGTCAGGGCTGGACTTTTTCATGGTACTGAGCTTCTGTGTAAAACCATTGTAAGCTCAGAGATATCAGGGAAAAATGATCACACTTGGAATGAAGCACTGGAATTTGATATTAATACATGTGACTTGCCAAGAATGGCTCGATTATGTTTTGCTGTTTATGCAGTTTTGGATAAAGTAAAAACGAAGAAATCAACCAAAACTATTAATCCTTCTAAATATCAGACCATCAGGAAAGCAGGAAAAGTGGTAATGTGTACTAATTTCTAAAAATTGTTTATAGAATTAAATGATTTTAAGACTGTTTGAAGTAGTTGAGACTTTGTTTTGTAACTGGTCCCTAAGAAGTCTCTATTTTTATGTCTTACTCATTCATACTCTTAAATAACTATTCTATTACAATGTGATACCTTTTAGATATGGTTGAAAATATTTAAAAATAACTGGTCCACAATTTGTTTGTTTGTTTGTTTGGAGACAAGGTCTCACTATGTAGTTCATGTTGTCCTCTAAATCAGCGAACCCTCCTGCCTCAGCCTCCTGAGTGAGGGATTATAGACCTTTGGCACCAATATTGGCTACAGTTTCTTCTCTAAAATCCAAGGTTCCAGATTTGTTTGACAATTCAAAATTTTATACAAGTACATTGTGCTCAATATGTCTTGTAGATTCTGGGGTACATATGTATAATCAAACACATCAGTATTTGTTGTGAAATATATGAATATTCATACTAACTGTAGCAAATGAAGATTTTCATTAGCTTCCTCTCATCTTTGGTTATGCTTTGCTTCCACATTAATTATGAGCAAACCTTTTCAGAACTTCTTGAATTTTGAAATAATTGATGAAGACTGGTGGACCTGTTGTCATGTTTTAGTTTTCCATTTCATATTTTAGTCAAGTGTTTTTCTTTTTTTCTCTTTTTTTTAGTAATTTTTGAGGAGTGTGAAGACATGAATTTTAGTTACTATATTTACCTATACAAATTTGTGACCTTTCTTCCTGGGAATGTGAGCATTTCCTCTGGTTATCATATATTCTAAAAAATTGTAATGACTGAAAAATCATAGAATAGTTTGTTCTTTTGTGGTTTTTTTTTTTTTAACCTGATAATGGAATTTGTCTCACATTTGAGTATTTATAACTTTTAAAATACAATGTGGCCAAGCCCGGGTGTGGTGGCGCACACCTGTAATCCAGCACTCAGGAGGCTGAGGCAGGAGGATCACTGCGAGTTTGAGACCAGCCTGAGCTACATAGTGAGTTCCAGGTCAGTCTCACTACATAGGGAGACCCTGTCTCAAAAAACCAAAAAGAAAAAAAATACAATGTGGCCAAATTAATCTGTTAAAATTCCTAATAACTCAGTGGCTCCCTTTTAGCTATTTGAAGAAATCCTGTAACACTTAGAGACATTGCCTCCTGAAAGCTCTGAGCACATATCTCCACAGTATCCCCGCCCCCCTGTCTCCCCTCCCCTACTCAGGACCTTGGTGCTCTTGAGGCAAGCATGTGCCACTGTCCTGCTTCTTATTCTCAAAGGCTATACAGCAAATATTCTATTATATCAATATACTGTTTTATTGTGTTACATTATTTTACTTCTAGTGGTTTCCTTAACTATTATAAAGATGTTTAGCATTTTTTCACATCTTACTTTGATTTTTTAAAAAAAATTTCCTAGAGGGCCAGGGATTTAGCTCAGCAGTTCTGCTGCCTGCCTTGCAAGCGTAAGGACCTGAGTTTGATCCCTATCCCTGGAACCAAAAAAAAAAACAATTCCTAGAACTAACGCTGAAATGGTATTTTTTTTCAACAGCATTATCCTGTAGCATGGGTAAATACCATGGTTTTTGACTTTAAAGGACAATTGAGGTCTGGAGACATAATATTGCACAGCTGGTCTTCATTTCCTGGTAAGATTTAGATCCTAATCCTTAGTGTTAAACAGTAACTAGCTCTTCACTTATAGACTAGTTAATCTTTCTTTATGACTCACCATTCTTGCATTTTAGTAAATACATGATGTTTTACTATTTATTCTAAAACAAATTTACATAGAATACTTTAATACATTCATAAAATAGTTTTTTTTCTGAGTGTTTTTATTTCACAAATGTGTTCTTGCTTTAAACATTTTATTTTTTTTAGTTTTTTCCCCCAGGAATCCTAAGGAACAACTTTTGTTATTCTTTGTTATACTAACTAGTAAAAGGAACATTTACTAAAATGGAAGAAAGTAGAAACCTTTTACAACATTAGTTGGCTTAGTCTGAGGTTTGAGGTTAAGTAGAACACCTTCCACATGCCTGTATTTTTTAAATACTGCTTAAAATACCTGTATCAAATGATATACATGGTTTTGTTCTCCATTTTACTGATGAAGTAAAGATTAGGGACAATAGATTAGTAAATCTTACACAATTGGTTCATACCTATAATTAGAATGAAAGACTACTCTTTCCATTATTCCATACTGCTTTCCCAAACAGTGGAATTTTTTAAGTATAAACTTTGCATTTGTAGTAGTGATTTTATTTCCTTATAGTTTATTTGGTGACACTGTGAGCTTATTTGGATTTTTAAATTATTTTGCTAGTGATAAACATTTTAAATGTTCTTATATTAGGAGTTGCTTCCTGGTACATTATTTCTTGAGTAATAAGTTACTTATTGATACAAACTTTTCACACAATCGTGTGTGTGTGTTTATCTTTTCTTATTTATACCCTCTGTATAAACTTTCTCCAAATATAGGAGAACTGTGTGTATTAGACAAATTTTTTTCCCTCTGTACTGGGAATTGAACTCAGGACCTTCTACTTGCCAGGCAGGTGTGGTCCCACTGAGCTACATCCCTGGCCCTAGACACATTTCTTAGGAGGAACTGTCTTTTCAAAAGAGTAAAAATTATGCATCTTAGCACTGTACTTTCTTAAAAATCTTAATTTAGACATACACATGTTCTCTAGAATCACCAAGCAGCTTGACTTGTATTTTTAGTGAAAATGTTATTTTTAGTATTACTAACTGGCATGCCTTGAACCTGACTTCAACTCTTAAGAAAATGTACAGTTTTTAAAAGTATAATTAGAGCCAGGCATGATGACTCAAACCTATGATTCCACTATTCTGAAAGGTTGAGGCAGGAAGATGGCAAGTTCGAGCCCAACCTGGACAACTTAGAAATGTACTGAGACCATGTCTCAAAAAAAAAAAGAACCCAGGCATAGTGGTCCATACCTGCAATCCCAGCACCGAGAGGCTGAGTCAAGAGGATTGCTGAAGATTAGAGGCCAGTCTGGGCTACATAGTGAGTTCAAGGTCAGCCTGAACTACATATTGAGAACCTTTCTCAAGAAAAGAAAAATAAGTAAGTAAATAAAAAAAATAAAATTACATAGGGCTGGAGATGTAGTTCAGTACAAAAGCCTTGAGTTCAAACCTCTGTCCTTCAAAATAAGACAATGTATGATATAAATAAGTGAACATACTTAGCTTCACTTGTATCAGTTCTAGAATTGTCATGTTTATCCCAGTGGGACCAAGCAAGAAACAAAGAAATTATAAGTAATCTATAGAGTCCCTAGTTTATTACTACAAGGTATATAATTACATTTACTGGTTTCTTTTGTATCTTTACAGAATTCTTCATGAACACTAGGAAATGTAAATACAGTTTTCTGTTGATCTCCCTACAAAATAGCATTTTGTGAACAGCGTTTGTGCTCCTTAATTTTTTTACCTTATATATCTGCATAAAGAAATTTTTAAAAGACAAGGTCTTACTAGTAGTAGTCCAGACCAGTTCTGAACTCATTATATACTTCAGGCTGGCGATCCTCTTGCCTCAGTCTCCCAAATGCTAGGATTACAGGCATGTGCTACCATGCCCAGCTCAAGAATTGCTTTTATAAAAAGTGGGCTTATCTTTTGCTATTTCAAATAATGCCATGACTAATAATGTTGCTTATGTGCAGGTGTATGTCTAAGGCATATTCCCAGAAGTGGGTTTATTGAGTCAAAGAATAAACACATTTGTAATTTTTATACATAATTATATATTGCTCTCTAACAAAAATTGTATGAAATTATACTCTCCATTTATGGTATACCTAGGAGTGCCTTAATATGGCCTCTTTTAAATATATCCTATACCTGTATTTTTGAGGGTACTACCAAAATGTTAATTTGACTTAAGATAGGTTGCACTTGATAGGCCAAATAAGTATAATGCTGCTGGGCAAGTATGGGGTTGTCATTTATTGAGAAATCAGCTCTGGAAGTATATAAATAATCAGAGTTGCCTCCATGAAGGTGAAAATTGAACCTATAAGATCAGAAGAAAAATAGTTAGATGAGCAAAGCCTCGAGGAACTGGAATTTGTAAAGGTTTTCTATCATGGGAGATAATTCTGAGTGTATATATTTTATGGACATTAGGCATAGGCAAAATGGACCTTATATTTTATTTCTTTAGAATGCGTAGGGAGAACAATAATTCTAAAATTGGGATAAGAAAAAAGGTACTGCTTTAAAGAAGGGAGGCTTTAGATTGCACTACTAACTCCATTTTGAGTTTACTTGTCTATGAAATTACAAAATTATATTATGTAAATTCCAAGGTTTTCTGATTACATTGCAATTCCAAGGCTCCATGCACAAATCTGTGAATAAACCATATTTAGGGTAGTGGGAAAAAGGACCACGTTGCCTTGAAGAAAGAAACAGTTGGAGAAGGAAAAGGAATATGATTTGAAAGGAGTATTACAGAGACTGCCAGAGAAAGTATTTATGTCAGAAGTTGCAAGATAAGAAAGGAGCATTTACACCATTAAATTTATTACGACAGTGTCATTGAAGTCTCAGAATATCAGTCTGGGTACTTTGGTGACCATGAAAACAAGATTGCATGTGACTGCCAAGTCTGTGTACAGGTATAATAGTTCCTGTGGGCCACCTAATTTTTTTTTTTTTTTTTTACCG
>NW_022900949.1:51714391-51735337 GCF_012274545.1 Fukomys damarensis | reverse complement strand
TTTTTTTTTTTTTTTTTGGTACCGGGGATTGAACTCGGGTCCTTGCATTTGCAAGGCAGGCCACCGAACCACTGAGCCCAAGTGACATATTTCTTAAGTCATTTTCATGTGAAGAAATCTGTTACAGTTTTTTTCTTGGTTTTAAAAACATTTCTTAAGAAACAAAATTATTTGCTTGTTTTAGATGAACTTGAAGAAATGTTGAATCCAATGGGAACTGTTCAAACAAATCCATATACTGAAAATGCAACAGCTTTGTATATTAAATTTCCAGAGAATAAAAAACAACCTTATTATTACCCTCCCTTCGATAAGGTAAGCTAATTATGTAAAGGGCCACTATGCATGAAAGAATTGAATTATTATTTACTAGCTTTGGATGTTTATATTTTATACTCAGGGTGTCTGTTTCACTCTATGAATTGTACATGCCTTGACAGTGCAGTTCAGTGGAAAAATCATGGAGCAAGAAGCCTTCACACTCTAATAGTTCTGACTTTATCACTTAGTGGAGTGAAAATGAGCATCTCTGGGGTTCATTTTCCTCATTTATAAAGTGAGGAAATGATAATTGTTGAGGTCTTTTTCAGTGTAAAAAAAGGTTATATAAAATACATTTGTTTATAATTCTGAACATTTTAAATACTTAGTGAAACATGCCCAGCACGTTGGTTCAGAAATTAAAGATATAAACACTGCTGTGTTAGTTTATATTCATAGAACACATTATTTATGTTAAATAGTACTGTTATTAGGACTTCTTAAGGAAATACTTTTGTAGAATCTTTATCAAGGACTCACATTTTAAAGTACATTTCCTTAGAGTGTCAACTGCTTATCTTGAGGATCTTGCAGATCTGGTGGAGGCTAAAAGTAGGGCTGTAGTAATTTATATGCTAAGAGGTCTAAACTGTCATATTTTTATATTTAGGTTTGATATTCTTGTATTAGGTATGACTGGCACTGATTTTTATGCAGAAATCTTTGAAAAATTCTCAAAAAAAACCCCAACCTTTTAATTGGATTTAGAACAAGTTACTTTTAAAGATTGAGGGCCAGGCGTGGTGGTGCACACCTGTAATCCCAGGATGCAAGCAGCAGAGCAGGAGGATTGCTGTGAGTTTGAGACTAGCCTGAGCTATTTTGTTCAAATTAGCTTGGTCTATGTGTTATAGAGAGCGTGTTTCAAAAAATCAAAAACAATACCACAAACAAAATTGAAGATTGATATTGATATCATACTAAGTATTTAAATTAGTCTACCTGGAAACTTAATTGCATCTTAATGTTTAGCATTACCAGACCTATATAGAAGAGTGGTGTGTGTTTGTGGTGTCCTGAGGGTCAAACACAAGGCCTTGCTCATGTTATGCAAGTACTCTACCACTAAGCTGCATTCCAAATCCTAGAGGCGATTTTTAAAAAGTATTATACAAATTTAATGTATGTAATTCAGTATTCCATCCTTCATCTTCACTTTAATTGAATTTATCTACCCAGGAAGTAACTTTTCAAGTTCTTTAAATATTGTTTTTCTAACCCTAATTTACATTTGTGCTTTTTGTTTTGTTTTGTTTTTTTGGTATTGGGGATAAACTCAGGACCTTGTGCTTGTGAGGCAGGCAGAGGCACCACTGAGCTAAATACCTGGCCACTTTTTTTTTTTTACAATAAAAATCCCAACTATGCTAAGAACCATATACTATAATATACATTGAGTAGAAAAAGCTACATTGACTCAACCTGTTACATTTCTGTGATAGCTTTAGTTATCCTTAGATAGGAATTTAAGTTATAGCCATGTGCTACATTTTGTATGATGACTATTACTGCATACAGTTATGGTATGTATTCAGTGATCAGTATAGTTTACTTGAGATCAAATGAAATGCCTTTTGGAACATTTCAACAAATACAGCAAATATGAGTGGTTCTAATCTAGTACTTTAAGAGATTTTTTTTGGGGGGGTGGTCTTTTCAGATGGGGACTCACTATGTAGTCCAGGCTGACCTTGAACTCATTATATATCCCAGGCTGGCCTTGAATTTGTGGCAGTCCTTCTGCCTCAGCCTCCTATATGCTGTGATTACAGGCATGCACCACCACACTTGGGTGTCACATTTCTTTAAAATGTATTATTTTACTATTGCTACAGTCATTCATAACTGGTCATTGAACTTTCCATTTGCCTTTCTAATCCTGTGGAAATTCTGGCTTGAAAATTGATTGGAAATAGTAGAGATTTTAGTCTTCAAATATGTAAAATATGTTTATACTTAATTGGGTGTCCTTTGAATACATATGTAAAAACAAAAGTTCCCATAGGTCCTATTCTTTTTGTTTAACTTAATGATTGTTGCTATAATCACTTGCATACATTTTGTTGTTTGCTTTTGGTTTTTTATTTTACTGGGTCCTAGAGATTGAACCCCAGAACCTTACACATTGCTAGGCAAGTATTCTAACACTGAGGTACATCTCCACCCCATTTTGTTTTTTATGTTGAGATAGGTTCTCACCTAGTTCTCCAGGCCAACCTCAAACTAGCAATCTTCCTACCTTATACTTCTAGTGGCTGGGATTACAGGCATGTACCACCATGCCAATCCCTATTTATTTGTATATTTTTGTTTTTGGAGTTTTGTTTTGTTTTACGCTTTTTATTTTTTAGACAAGGTCTCACTATGTTGATCTTGAACTCCTTATGTAGCCCAGGTTCAAACTCACAACAGTCCTCATTCCTTAGCTTCCCAAGTTCTAGGATTTATAGGCCTGACCACTATGCCAAGCTCATTTACCTGTATTAAAAAAAAAAAAAAGTTTAACATACATGCACAGACCACTATTTACTTTATCAACAGATAATCCTGGTGCTCCCAAAGAGTGGCAGCCTTTTTCAGTAATATTATTTCCTTTTTGTCAAGGGTTTGAAGCACTTGGAAATCACCATTTTGCTTTTAAAATTCATGTTTTCATTATACAGCATAGAAATACCAATCCACATGTAGTTCCTTGTAGCCTTAAGTACAAGCATAGTTACTTATACTTAAAATTCTAGAAATAAGAGAGCCAAAATTTAACTGTACAATTTTTTTAAACAGATTATTGAAAAGGCAGCTGAAATTGCAAGCAGCGACAGTGCTAATGTATCAGTAAGTATTGAGTTGTGAGTGCCTTTTCTTATTATAGAGTTGTGTGCATTATTAGGCGCCTTCATCTCGTGTGATAATAAAAACCAAAACTCAAGTGGGAGAACAGTCTGTGACTAGGGTTAAGTATGCACATACTAGTGGTTTGTCAAGTGGCAGCTCAGTTTAGGCTGTTCAGTTGCTGAGAGGTTTGACAGTATACAAAGGATACTGTTGCATCCTATAGATTTACATTACATTGTTAGTAAATATGATTTAGTTGAATGAGGGGGTTGTATTTCTTTCATGTACATGTAATTCTTTCATGCAGGTGTAATAAAGACAAGCATCACAATGCAGGGGATTTGATGTCTTCCACTTTGGAGCTCAGCTACGTTTAATATGTAGTTCCCATTCCATGATTTAATATCATTACTCCAACTTCCTACATTGATACATTATAGTCAGCAGGAACATGAAACAAGACTAGAGGCCATATCTAAGTATTTCTAAGTTATTAGCTTTTGATAGGATGCTATCTAAGGAAAGTGTATGGGCCTACATTATTATATGAAACCATATGTCCTATACTATAGCCCGGTACCAAAAGGATCTTTTTTAATAACTCCTTGTTTTTCCATAGAAAATATTATATTTTGAAGGTGACCATTATAAACATATTACAGTAACATTTAGAACTCAACCCTTTGATGATAACCAATGTAAACATTTTATAACAGCATATTTAGTGAGGTATATCTTCTCATAAGGCTATGAAAATTACTGGGGCTCCCATTAGTGTACAAAGACCAGAATAAATTTTTCTGAGCAGCTGCTTCTTTATTCACCAGCAGGAGTCTTTCCAAACCTAAAAGTTTATATTTAATTATCTTGACAATATTTTATTTAACCTGTAAAACCAGATTGTAGAAATTAATAATTTACTTGTATCTTTTATATCATTTTGATCAAAAAATATAATTGGATAAACTTTCAAACTATTGGACAGACACAGACAGACAGACATAAGACAATTTATGAAACTAGAGTGCACTCACATATATTTGGCCAATTGAATTATAGTATCTCTTTTAATTAAGATTAATCAAAACTTTTGCAGATCAATTAACACAGATCTCTTGCAATTAAAATCAGTTTCTTTCTTTCTTTTTTTTTTTGGTACCAGGGATCGAACTCAGGCCCTTGCACTTATGAAGCAGGTGGCGGAACCCCTGAGCCAAATCCCCAGCCCCGCAATTAGAATGAGGAGTAAAAGTGCTTCATAACAGTAGCATAATCTTGTGTTATGCTTAATGTCAGAAGTCTGTAAGCAGAAAGTAGAAGGTCAGGTTAATCCTATAATTACAATTTAAGAATTTGCAATGTAAAAAATGTTTCAAATACATCAATTAAACATTTGGAAACCAAACACCAATCAAACATTATTTTAAGTTGAAGATGAAAAGTACATTTGTCAGTTAGCCAGAATTTATAACTTGTTTTTTTGTTTTTTAAAGATTTTCCTGCCTGGCAGGACATCACAGCTGATTTTACTGTGGAGCAAGTAATCTGTAGCCAGCGCTGGGCTGTAACCTAGCATTTGGTCTTTGAGCTCCAATTTTAAGCATTACATTTTCTCTGAATTGTTTTAAAACCTTATATTTTATTTTCCAATATTTATGCAGGAAATAGTAGGGCCCGGTGGAATTTCTTGGTAATGCAGCCTGCCAAACAAGTTTTTGATATATAAATAGGCAGAGCCAGGAGAGGATTTTACTTTTTTTTTTTGCAAGCTCTTGCTTTTCTCTCTTCTGAAGAAGCTGGGGAAGGAAGAGCAAGCAGAGAAGTGGTTAACTCATTCTCCTGTTTGGGAGGGGCTTCAGGAGCAGGGGAGAGCATGGGTGTGTGGTTGGAGGCACAAGATAGCGGAAGTAAGGCTGCAGGAGATGAAGAGCTAGCTGGGTTATAGCGTGGAGGAGTTGCGAGTGGTTAGTGATTGGCTGGATTGAAGGTGAGAGTCCAGGAGGGGTGGAGGACAGAGTTTGAGCTAGAAATAAGTACCTGAGAGGCCAAACAGGTTTGACAGAGGGAGGGGTGAGAAAGAAGGCTTGACGATAAGGGATTTCTGACCATTTGCTATTGTGTTGACAAAAATTGGATAAAATGTGCAATATGTTAAAATTTAGTGTCATTTTCGGGCTGTTGAGATTTATTATCTAATTTATACTGAGGTCAAATTTGGTTGCAATAAAAAAATGAGTCATTTTGGCTTAAAGTCGGGTCCCAACAGTCCAAGGGGATGAAGTTGTGCCAGGAGGCAGACAAGAGGCCTTGAGGGAGGGGAGGATTGTTGGGCATCCATGTTAGGGCGGGTGAGGAGGAGTTAGCTTCCTAAGAGGAGGGCAGAAGAGAGAAATGTCTTCATCTCTTTGGATACTCCCTGAACCAGTCCCCAGAAGGGGAGAATGAGAGGAACTGGACCAGTGGGGCATCCCCCAGTGGCATAGTCCTGGGCCAAGTGGCCCAAGAGGGTCTCTCTGACCAAGCACTTGGATTTCCGAGTAGTCCCCAAGAAGGAGAGAATAAGAACAAGACAGAGGACCCGAGTAGAGGGAAGCTAACTACCTACTCACCCTGAAATCAGTGACTGGTGTGGATGTGAGTTGTCAGCGATGGCAAAGGTAGAAAGCCCCGAGGAGGTCCTAGCTTGGCAGACGTGGTCTGGAGGAGGCAGCGGAAAGGCCAGTTGATCCCGGCCCGTGGGGTATCATCGCTTAATTGACCGCCTTCCTCCTGGGTCTCTGCACCAGATACATTAGGTAAAAAGAGCCGAAAACCAGGACAAGACTAGGAACATAACAAGCCTTTATTATGGGGTTGTTCTGCCAGGCTGTCGCCAAAGGAGAAAAGGGCCCCCAGCTCTTGTTAATTTTTGTTTTTATTTTGCAACAAAGTCACTAAGTAGCCAGATTGCCTAGACTGGGTCTCACTTTACATCCTTCTATCTCAGCCAGAGTAGTGGGATTACAGGTGCATTCATCACATCCATCTCCCCTTCCCTTCCCCCTTTTCTCTTGCTCTACTTCTTGCTCTCTTTCTTTCTTTCTCTTTTTCTTTCTCCCTCTCTTTCTTCCCTCCCTCCCTCCTTCCCTCCCTCCCTTTTCTCCTTCCCTTCCCTCCCTCCTTCCTTCTAATTTTGGCAATTAAAAAAAAAACGATTGTTTCTTTTTCAGTGTCATGCTTGTTCTCCTTGGAAAAGTAGCTTTAGTTTTCTAATATGGTCTTTGGGGGGCAACTTTCTTTTATTGGTTTATTTTTCTCAACTGTAGTGATTCTTAACATTTAGCAGTTACGTTTTACACTCCCTGGTTGTCTGCCTTTTCTCTGTAACATTCCTTCAATAAGTGACAGTCTTGTACAAGTGAAGAGTTCCATACATTCTGGTATCTGATGGCTCCCTAGGGCTTAGTCCCCATGCTTCTCACCTCATTCTGGAGCTGGTACCATTGCTGTCCCAGCTCAGTACAAACATAGGAATGGGCATTCTTGACCACAGCAACTACTCTACCTATAGCTCTCTTTGTAATCCCTCTGTGATTTCCCTGGTTTTTTTTTTTTTCCAACTTCTTGAATGCCTTAATTCTGAGCTGGAACTCCCTCAGAACAGTGTGCATAGTAGCGTTCTCAGTAATAAATGGGACTCAGTTCTGATCCCTAGTCCTGTCTGTATTTTTTCACTAAAAGATTCCTATGTTATGCATTCTTTATTTCCTAGGGAAGTTATACATTAGCACATTTTAAAACACATGGGCTTTTGGATCAGAGAAATGAAGGCAATTATGTTCTCCTATGTGAAGAGCTAGGTTAGCTTCCTTAATAAGGTGATATATGTGTATATGTATGTGTGGTATTGGAGATGGACCCCCGGGCCTTTACAGTGAGCACCCCCCCCCAATATAAACAGTCTGCCAAAAAAAATGTGTACACACTTCAGGAAAATAAAACCTTGTATAAATAATAAGAAATTTATTGAGACATCATGAGATTAATATGTTACCTTTGGCCTCTACAATTATAAGAAGTGCTCAAAGTGGCAGCATTAGCTTCCAGACATTTATTAGTATAGCAAACTGCTGCTTAAGTAACCTGGATCATTGAGATTCTTGCACATGCATTTTCAGTTTTTTCTCTAAGGGCAGGCAGTGTAGTTAGTGGGGTTTCTATGATATATGATACCTCAATCCCCCATACAATGGTGGCACTATCTGTTGAAAAGATACACACACTCTCTCACTCCCCCCCATATATATATATGATGTCTAATACAGTCTCACTGATTTGCCCAGGCTGGGCTCACATCTGTGATCCTTCTCTAGCCTCAAAGTGCCGTGATTACATGCACCCCCCTCCTCCTCCTCTTCCTCTTCTTCTTCTTCATTGTTGTTGTTGTTCCTCCTCCACTTTTTTGTCTTCTTCCATGTCTTTCTCCTCTTGCTTTTCCCTTTCACTTCCCTCCCCCCACCTCCTTACTGTGTTGCCCAGGTTCTCTCAAACTCCTGAGCTCAACTTACCTTTCTGCTTCAGCCTCCCTGTCTTTTTTTATTTTAGTATGATCTTACAGGGATTAATTAGAAAATGTGATAATAGTAATATTTTCATGTTTGATATTAGCCAACAGTCTTGATTTTTGGGTTGATGGTTATCTTTTTGTGTGTGAGTGCTGGGGGTTACATGAGCTGGGGGTTATAGAATCTGTAACCTTGAACATGTTAAGCTTTTTAGTCAAGAGGGTGCCTATTAGTATTTTTAACTGGGTTACCAAAGAATTTTTTTGTGTAAGAAATTCAGTGCAAATAAATGACTTTTTTAGCCAAAGACACTACTGCCCCCTAGTGTTTAAACATGGATTTTTTTTAAAAAATTGTGTTTTCCAGTTTTAGAACTGTTTTAAGCATAAAGAACAAAATAAAAGTTAGATAACACGAAGTAGGGAGATAGAGCTTCCTCAAATGGGAATGGGATCAAAATATGGGGGATGGGAAAGGGGATGAAATGGAATTGAGATGCGTTATGTATATGGACCAACTCCACACAAGGAATGTAAACATTATGTACTGCAAACCTGCTAATAAAAAAAATTTAAAAAGCTCTTTTGTTCATCCTTAGCTTATGAATTAAATATTTAGATATGAAAACTCTTAAATAGGATACACTATTAATATTCTGCGGGAATTTTATTTTTGTATTTCACATGGCATAGTTACAGTTATGTATGAATCCACTGCATATAAATTTGCTTAATGTTTGCCAGTGATGTTTGCACCATTAAATTCTATAATGAGTATCTTATTTTCTTAGAGTCGAGGTGGAAAAAAGTTTCTTGCTGTACTGAAAGAAATCTTGGACAGGGATCCCTTGTCTCAGCTGTGTGAGAATGAAATGGATCTTATTTGGACTTTGCGACAAGACTGCAGAGAGAATTTTCCACAGTCACTGCCAAAATTACTCCTGTCAATCAAGTGGAATAAACTTGAAGATGTTGCTCAGGTAACAAAAGATCGTTTGGGTACATATGTTATTTACTTGATTTTTATGTAAAGTGTCCTTTTCTTGTAGGTATATTTTATAGGATACTTTTCTGCAGAAGAAATTTTGAGGTTTAAACTCTTACTCTGATAAACGAGAGTTTCAAGAGTTTTAAAAATCTCGTGTTCTAGGTAGAGTTGCTGTATCTTTCACTAAAGATGATTGATATATAGGTTTTAGGACAGTCATTTGTATGAGATAAAAATATTTTTAACTAGTTTTTATTTTACTATTCTAGTAAGTGGTGCATGCCTATAATTTCAGCACTTGAGAGGCTGAGGGCACATGGATTGTCATGTGTTTGTGGCCAGCATGGGCTCCATAGTGAGTTCAAGGCAAGTATGGACTGCATAGCAAGCAAGACCCTGTCTCAAAAAAATTTTTTTTTTCAAGTGAAGAATTTTTGTTTATGTAGGAAAAAGAATGCATAAAATTTATTATATGCTTGAGAAATGGGAGTATTAGACTCTAAGCATGGCATGTTTATTTTAACCATATTCATCTTTTAAATTTAAGATTTTGTTTTACTTGACATAGAAGGCTTGTTTTGTTTTGTGATATAGGATATTAAACCTATATCTCACACTGGGCTGCATCCCCAAACTTTATTTTTTTTATTTTTTTTTATTATTATTTTTTTAATCAGGATCGAACTTGGGTCCTTGTGCTTGTGAGGCAGGCAGCAGAACCACTGAGCTAAATCCCCGGCCCTCCCCAAGCATTTTTTTAATTTTAAGTTTTATTTATATATTTGGTATTGGGGATAGAACTTGGGACCTTCTGCTTGCAAGGCAAGCAGCAGAGCCACTGAGCTAAATCCTCATCCCCAAACATTTTTTTATTAAGAGAAGACCTGGTCAAGTTGCCCAGGCTGAGCTCAAACTGTGATCCTCTTACTTCAGCCTCTCAGGATTCTGGAATTACAGACATGCACCATCACACCTGACTGAAACATTTTCTTTTGAGTTTATTTCTAATGTTTGAAGGGTGTTTGTTTGTTTGTTTGTTTGTTTTTCAATACTGTGAAATGAACTGAGGGAGCACTGAGCTACCTCCCCAGACCTTTTTATTTTACTTTTAAATAGGGTCCCACTGAGTCACCAGGCTGGCCTTGAATTTGTAATTCTGCCTCCTCCTGTTGAGTAGCTGGGTTTATAAAGCACACATCATTGCTGTGGTGCCCTCAGGCAGGGATCACCTGGGGCTGCTCAAGTCCTGTGTACAGTTGGCTCCACTTGGCCTTTGGTAGCCTCTTCTGTTTCACCTCCACTGGCACTTCTCTTTCCTGTCCTGAAGCTTGTCACAGGGTGGGGTTGGGGGTGGAATTGCTATCACTGCTGTGAATATAACCCAGGGCTGCTAGGTTCCTCTTCAGTCTCCTCTCCAGCTCGTTCTGTGCCAACTGGGGCTATTTAAATCCCTGTGCACACTTGGCATTTGCATCCTTCTCTCAAGCCACTAGTCACTCCTTTCCCTGCCTCCACTATGCTGTACTTCCTAATTTTGCAGTCGTTAGGCAGAGGAAAAAAGAAAAAGGGATTGCTCAAGTGGTGTTCCGTCCCAACGGGAAAGAGCAGAGTATTTCTGGTCACTTGCCTCTGTGGTGGCCAGTGAAATTTGCTGCCAGGCTACAACATCTTTTGTATGGAGGAAGGCAAAAGAGGCCAGAGGCCTTGGCTTCCCCAAGCCTATCCTGTGTGATTTGACTTAGCCCTATTTTTTTTTTTTAGTCCATTGATTTCTTGAGTTCCCAGTATGGCGATTCTTGCTCTGCACTGCCTGCACCACTGGTAGCCCTCTGGGCTGAGATACTGTTTTATGAAGTCCTGGGCCTGTTTTATTTGATCTACTAGTCTCTTATTTCAGATTGATTTTGGTATTAGGATGTATGTCCCTCCCTTTCTTCCACCTACCTGTGTTTTTACTTGATTTCCCTCTAAGTAGGTCAGTGTGACTCCTCCTCCATTCAGCTATGTTAAATCTATTTTGGTTTTTTGGGATAGTATCTTCCTGTGTACTTTAGGCTAGCCTTGAACTCATGGCAGTCTTCCTTCCTCAGCCTTCTGAGTTCTGGTATTACAAGTGTGTGCCACCATACCTGGCTCAAATTAATAATTTATATATATGTATGTCAGTAGTAGTAATTGAGTTTTTAAAAATCGTTCAAAGTGTTTCTCACAAATGTGTAACAGTTGAAAAAATTAATTTCTTAAAAATCATCTTTTATGGACTTAAGTTTTACTTTTGCTTAATATGAGAAAATTAAAAAAAGAGAGAGAGAAAATTTTATTTTAGCTGCCAGAATTTTAATTAGATATTGTTGATGTTTATAGAGGGTAACTAGATAAAATTAATGATGGGTTGAATAACTTACAGAATTAAATAATAAAATGTTAAGTGTTATTTTTAACACCCAGTAACTGAAGATCAAGCATAGACAAATGTTTGCTAGGCAGACAGAAAGCACACTCAGGTTAACTCTCACAATTTGATTTAAAAATCAAGCAGTCAGTTGATAGAAAGTCCTCTAATCATCACAGTCTATTTGCCATAGTATTGTAGTGTTGATCTTGCATACATTTTGAATGCCATCCATGAAATTTATGTCAGAGATACTTTATGTGATATTTATAAAAATCCAATGAGAGAAGTTAAATACTATGGAATAAGGTTTTATCAGATGGAGTTGAATTTTGAGAAGACCACAAATCAAACATTTTCCCCCTTTCCCTAACCAGTTTTCTTCGTTATACCCTAGAAAAACACATGATATAAACATATCAAAACCCCAAAGATAAAAGGTCAGAAATGACCTGATCAGTTTCACAGTGCTCTGATGGCAGGCAGTGAAGAGTCGTCTTTAGAAGGTTTGGGTTCCCTAGAATGGGATTTCCAAAATGTGCCTATATCTGTAATACATCAGTTACTCTTACAATTTCAGCTCATACCCAAGGATTCGTTTTTAAATACTTACGATACTATATGTAATGGCTAGTAATTTTAGAATCTGTATATTCAGTGTCTTACTCTATTTGATATAGGTGTATAAACCTGGTTTTATTGCTCTATAAATATTCCAGCAATAAAAGTCATTACTTGTTAGTCCATATTAACTGGAATGAAATTTTTAGGAATCAGTAAATATTTTAAAATATGTTTTTCCTTGATTTGAGCCCATATCTATGCTCCTCTCTGCTAAGAAAAAATAGATTACTTTTGTCCTTCATCTTTTCTGAACCAGTTTCAATTTTTAAACAGCTCCAGGCACTGCTTCAGATTTGGCCTAAACTGCCCCCGAGGGAGGCCCTGGAGCTTCTGGATTTCAACTATCCAGACCAGTATGTGCGGGAATATGCAGTGGGCTGCCTGCGTCAGATGAGGTATCTACTGCAGGTGGCTTTCTTTGGGTCAAGGGATAACATGGGGGTGGATAGGGAAGGGGTTGTTTCTTTGAATGTCCAAGGGGAGCTGTGTGAAACTTGGTGGTCATGGCTTTTACTGGATACTAATCACATCAGTGCCCTCTGTCTAGCATGTACCAAATTTCTAGATTCCCCTAAGGAAGGTGGGTGTGCAGCATAAACCATACTGTTTGTAGTTTAAGTGCAGTGAGCCATTCTTATCAATTAGGGTAGAAACCCTTTTGAAATCTTAGTTACCAAAGGCCAAACATAGGCCAACCCTATAAATAGGCTTTCCAAACAGTAGCAGCTAAGCCGCTATGTTAATTCTTTTCTTTACACATAGTCTATCTGCTATTCAAATTAAATGTTAATATGTTGTCATGGGAATTTTTAAAAAATTTTTAAGCAAGTGCATTGTAGTCAAAAGTTGAAGTCTTCATAATAGTCTCAATTACTACTCTCCCTTCCTAGAAGTAATAAGATGGGGTCTTACTACATTTCCCAGGCTAACCTCAAAACTCCTGGGCTCAAAAATTCTACTGTCTCAGCCTCCTGAGTAGCTGGGACTATAGGTACAGGTGTGTAGGCATTTTCAGGTTTAACTATATTTTTTCTGGTTTCAAATAAGAATATTGTGTATTGTGTAGTTATCTACAAAACAAAAGCCTCAGAACAGTGTGGATGCTATGATCACTTTCTTTTCCTTTTATTTTTTTATTTTTAATTTTTTGGTGCTGGGGATCAAACTCAGGTCCTTGTGCTTGCGAGGCAGGCGGCGGAACCACTGAACTAAATCCCCAGCCCTCTGTTCTTTTTAAAATCTGGTAATATCCAAAAGAAATTACACTATTGGTTATTTCTGAGGAGTAAAATTAGATGTGTGAGAAAAAACGGAGCTTTCTTCTACTTATATGTTTATTTTTTTCACTATTTATAGCTTTTATAATGATTGTAAATTTTACAATACTAAGATTGTGGTATAGGATGTTAAAAAAAAAAAAATGAAGCTCCCATTCCCCACAAATTTGCACTGGAGACCTGATAGGGAGAAGCTACTTGGTTCCTCTTATACTAAGTCAAGTGTTTTTCTTAATTGCACTGATTTCCCTCTAGGAAGTTGCTCTGATTCCCATGTTCCTCGTATAGCTAATTTTGATGATATTTCCTATGTTAAATTTTATAGTTGTAAATTTAGTTTTTGCCATTTAATATTCTGGGTTTAAGTCCCAGCTGTGCCTTGGCCTACTGCTTAGCCATTTGTTATCTGAGACTGTAGATAGCAAGCGGAGGACCTGGCATTTATAGCTTTATTGCTACAAGGATTACCTCTACTGGGTATGTGTTTATAGTGAATAGTTTGGGGATAGGATGCAAAATAATAGAACCACTAACCTGAATTAATGCAGCCTAGTCACAATATTCTCATATTAATTCAGTGAATCAGTATAATCCCTATGTAGAAATACATTCATTTTCTTATCATTCAGATTGTTGGCAATTAAGGTTTAATTATTCATTTGTGAGAGAAGGAATTACTTAATCCTTACAGTTGCAAAGGAAGATACATTGCTAATATACAGTACTGATGAAATTTTTGTTTTAAATATGATTGTCTGACTAAAGACCTAAAAACACAATCAGAAGTCAGTATTAAGGCACTCAATTTTTGGTAACTCTTAGCTGATTATAAATATAATTAGCAATTGTAACAATCTAATTTGTTTAACAGTAACATCCTAGATATCTAGTTTTTTATTTTTTCCACCCCTCTTGACCTATCTGAAATCTTAGGTTCTTTTGTAATATTGTAATGGTGGTATAATGAATATAAGCATATAATAGGCCTGGCCTCAAAGACCATGTGTTTCAATAAATTATCATTTGATAGTTTGGTAGGAAGGGATTTTTTTTTCCCCCCTGGGACAAGTACTTGAGTTATTCTGACTTTGTTTCTTTCAGTGATGAAGAACTCTCTCAATACCTTTTACAACTGGTCCAAGTTTTAAAATATGAGCCTTTTCTTGATTGTGCACTTTCTAGATTTCTATTAGAAAGAGCACTTGCTAATCGGAGAATAGGGCAGTTTCTATTTTGGCATCTCAGGTAAGTCTTTTTTATTTCACTTTGTACTTTATATAGTACAAATATTATCCAGCACAAAAAAGACAGTGCAGCAGTCACATGCTTGGTTTCCAGGCTGTCTATACCATATACCATTTACACTGTTGTGGTTGTCTTCTATTTCTTAATACCCAACTCTTGATTTTCGTGATTTGGCAAAGCAATTCAGGTAAGTGTACCTTTATGCCTGCTTGATTTTTAACTTAATATATTGCTATTTTCTAATACACATTAATTATTATCTTAAATAATTGGGCTAAAGGCAGACTTTTTGTTCTTTTTAGATGGTTGTGGGTAGTACTATTAGTAAGATAACTGTTGCTGATGAAATAAAGTAATTTACTATAACAATTTTAGTAATTTCTTTATTGTAGATCATTTTTGGAACATAAACCTGATTTTACCAGGTTTATACAGGACTAAAATCTGAATGAGAACTAAAGTAACTCGTGTTTTCTAGGAAAATTGTGGATTCCTCATTTCTGACTCTGTACTCAGAAATTTTTTAAACTGAACTTCAGTCTGTTGAAACCTACGTTTATCTAAAAAGAAAAAGGGAGGAAAAAAACTTCCTTTTCTTCCTTTCTGGCTAAACTTCTTAAAGGAAATAGTATGACTTCTATACTGTTTTGCTGTTAATTTTAAGAATTTTATTTCTGGATATTGGTTTTCTTATTGATAGATTTTTTTTTCTTTTTCTTTTCTCTCCTTTCTTTTTTATTTTATTTATTTGTTTGTTTTTGTGGTCCTGGGAATTGAACCCAAGATCTTGAACATGCTAGGCAGGTGCTCTATCAAGTGAGCTACATCCTAGCCCTTTTTATTTTTTCTTGAAACAAGGTCTCACCAAGCTGCCTAGTCTGGGCTCCAAATTGTGATACTCCTGCATCAGCCTCCTGAGTAACTAGTATGTCCCCACCATTAGTTATAGGCACACACCACTATGCCCAGCTGGTTTTTCCTCATTTTTAGCTTGTCTTCTTTTCTCATCCTAGTCAATCAAAATAAACAACAACAAAATAAAGTATTAATTTTTTTCTCAAATATACTTTTTTTTTTTTTTTTTTTTAGACAGGGTCTCACTATATAGTTCAGACTGACCTGGAGCTCTCCGCCTCCCAAGTGCTGGGATTACAGGCATGCACCACTATGGCCACACACTATTTTTTGCATTTTTTTTTTTTTTTTTTTTTTTTTTTTTTTTTTTAACCAGGGATCAAACCCAGGACCTTCCACGTTCTTCCTTCTGCTTGCAAGGCAAGTAGTGGAACCACTGAGCTAAATCCCCAGCTACACTATTTTTCTAAGTAAGGAAGAAATCGAATAGAACCTAGTTGAGGCATTTTTCAATTGCATGATTCCAGTCAAATTTCATAGATTTTTGTTTCACCAAATCTATCTCTAAACTAGTAAAATTACCCTTGCAGTCCATATAGAAAATCAGGTAAGATAAGAAAATTTTAGATTTCTTCGATAAATAATTAAATAATAAAGTAACTTTTTGAAGTCAAATTGGAAAGTTGACCATCTCACTAATAATTATGCATAAGATGATGGATTCTGTTCTTGGTTGACATCTTAACTTTATTTTTTAGTAGAATAAAGAAGTCAGCATTTTTATTTGGTGACTTGAAATGTTTGATAACCATTTGGATATTAACTTCTACAGGTCAGAGGTGCACATTCCTGCCATCTCAGTACAGTTTGGCGTCATCCTTGAAGCATACTGTCGAGGAAGTGTAGGGCACATGAAAGTGCTTTCCAAGCAGGTATCAACTTCTGTTCATGTTCAATTTGGTGACATGTGTTTGGATCTATTTTATTGAATTTATTTTTCCCCATCACATTAAATTATAGTGATTTAAATCACTTCACATATTCTGTGAAAATTTAAGTCAAGATGTAAAGTTTCAGGGTCAGGGATTTAGCTCAGTGGTTCCGCTGCCTGCCTTGCAAGTGCAAGGACCCAAGTTTGATCCCTAGTACCAAAAAAAAAAAAAAGATGTAAAATTTCATTTGGACACAGTGGTGCACACCAGTAATCTGAGCACTTGCTGAGGCAGGAGGAAGTTTGAGGCCAACCTGGGCTACAAAGTGAGACCCTGACTCCAAAAAAAAAAAAGGCAAAAAAATATTAACCAAATGGTACATCAAACATAGCCAAGGCTCTCAGATTTTCTATGCTAATAATATGCTTAAATTTTAAAAGAGTATCCCTGTTTAGATATTTTTAATGATGTGTATGATGGTGCTGTTAATAGTGGTTATGAATCTTTAGCCCATGTGTTTTTCATATCCCTGAGCTTTTTAGTTAGCATACTATTTAGGATTCATATACTGTGCCACATCTTTGAACATCTTTATTTTTTATCAGTACATATTTGTCATACATATTAATCACATTCATCATAGGAAATTTGTACCTATACATAATATATCTTGATTTTTTTCCTTTCCCATCTATATCTCTTGTATTTATGGCTACTGTCTTAGACCAATCCATTATCCTCTCTTACCTGGACTTCACTAACCTAAATTGGGCCCCTTCTTCTCATTCTTGCTGCCCACCACACACACACATTCTCTATACAGCTGATAAGCGATCTTTGTTGCATGTTATATTACTGTCATTTTCCCTTTTACATCCATGAAATAATTTTTTATTACATTGAAAATAAACCCAGAATTTCTGCTGAATTCTGCAGAGTTCCACTAGCTCCATATTTATTTGATTTCATCTTATAACCATATCCCTCACCCATGTGATCTTACCATACTGCCTCTTATCTTGATTTGCTAAGAGCCTCAGCTTGACCTTCTTTAACAACAAAGGAATGATGTATATTAATCTAACAGATGGTGAACCTTCAGTGCTAACAGCCTGCTGAGGCATGTGTGCCATAGGTTTGCCACCACTGATACACTGTATATGAACAAATTCTTTCATTTTTTTCTTGACTGATGTTAGAAGACTGACACTTTACATGGCAATTGTTATTCTCATTATAAACCTATAGTGGCATATGCCACTACTCTCAGGTCTAGGGAGGCTGAGTCAGGACCATTACATTTCAAGGCCAGCCTAGATTCCTTAGCAAGACGCTTTCTCAAAGTTAAAAAAAGTAAAATGGAGTGGAGATGTAGTTCAGTACTCTTGGGTAGAAGCCCAGTAGTGAGAAAAAGAAAAAAAAAAGTGTATTGAAACTTTAAAAATATTTGGCTTGTGGCCATTCAGGATATTGTTCCAGAAAATGAATATCAACACAGAGCCAGGGAATGAAAATTCCCAACTGTACAAATACCAAAGAAGTTCAAATTTGAATTACTTCAGAAAGTTTCTGTTAGTGTAGCTTAGTTTTCATCTGGTTCCCTTGCTATCAGTGTTTGTATAGTTCCTAAAATTGTTAAGAATTAAAATGTCTATGGTTTTGATGGATGACTAACTTGGTAATCTTTAGCCATCTTGATTTTTATCATCAAGCTACATCAGACCTTAGACTTCTGTGGGGCAGGTCTCAGTTTCTCTGAAGAAACTGTGTTCTTGGGTTCATACACCTACACAGTATTAGTAGTTTTCTTGCATGGAAGCAAAGTTAAAAAAAAATCAAAGCATGATAAATAAATATCCTCTTCATGGAATTTCAAGCCATGTGTTCATTATATTTGTTTTATACATTTTATGTTTGTTACATTATATATACATATCAGTATTTTTATCATTGGTTGTTTCTAATTTTAGCAATATATGCAAATGTTCTTTATTTATGGTTGGCTGAGGTTGATACAAATTTTATATGATATGTACAAATTTTATATGATATGAAAAAACTAGCAATTATTAAGGAATAAAATATACATAATGACCTTAATTTAGTTAGCCATTGTTAATCTACCATGTACTACTTGGATTTTTTTTATTTGAATAAATTTGATAGCCAGTTACCTCATTATAAAAACAAGTAATTTAGATTTGGAATAATAAATGCACAGTAAACCATACAAACTATCCTTTCAATGAAAGTGCATATTCTGCGATATACAGGAGTGATGACAGAAGTAGATATTAAGGTTGAATATTAGGAACCTCAGAGATACTTCTACATAGGTTTTCTTCTCATAGTGTAGAATTGTATGCAAAATGGAATGGCTCTGATTTGAGGTGTTTCAGATTCTTTTGCTCAGTGAGGTAAACTGTTAGTAATTTAAGGTTCATACTTATCTTCTTAAATACCTACAATCTACATCTGTTTACTTTTCCCTCATGTACAAGATTTTACTTTAAAAACTTTAAAGAAAATTTAAATGATGTTGTAAGCGGTAAGTGCTAAAAATAAAGTTTAATTTAATTGTATGTATAATGCCTGTCATAGGCCAGTTTTTACTTAAGCTTGTGTGCGTGATCGTGTGTGTGTGTGTGTGTGTGTGTGTGTTGGAAGACTGTTTTTGATGAATGTAATCACATATTACATTGTATTATTTTTAATCATGAATGATTGGGTGGGAAAACTTATTTTTCAGGTTGAAGCACTGAATAAATTAAAAACTTTAAATAGTTTAATCAAACTGAATGCAGTGAAATTAAACAGAGCTAAAGGAAAGGAGGCCATGCACACTTGTTTAAAACAGAATGCTTACCGGGAAGCACTCTCTGATTTGCAGTCACCTCTGAATCCATGTATCATCCTCTCAGAGCTCTAGTAAGTGATCCTGTGTGCCTTGCACAGTTGGTCTCCTGTGAAAAATAGACATGCAGAAAGGATTTTTGAGTTACTGCATGCTGGGGGGTGGGGATAGAATCAACCCCAGTAAGTGGAATATAATTAAGGAAGGTAAACCTTAAAAGTCTTCAGAGGCTGTGGGATTATAAAAGTTAATTTCTTGTCAGTTGTATGTAATTAAATTTATTCTATATTACTGGTTTCTAAGGTTGAAAATCCTTTGTGAGCAAAATGTTGGAAACCATGTTAAATTACTTAGTAATTGACTTTTTTTTTGAAGACAGAGTCTTGCTATGCAGTCCAGGCTAGTCTTGGACTCACAATATAACCCAGGCTGGCCTTGAACTCATGGCAATCCTCCTGCCTCAGCCTCCTGAGTGCTGGGATTTACAGGCACTGCACTCAGTTGATTCTCCAATTTCAAAATGAGATCTTGAATTAATTTGTAAATTTATTTCTCACTTTCTCATTTATATGAATATAATAATGGAAGAAATGTATATTCAGTATTCAAAATTGAACCCTCTTTAAGAAATGCAGAATGATTTTATAATATTGGTCAATGTTGATAGTGATATTGATAGTGATATTTTTTTATTTTTATTCATTAAATATAACAGTTAAGGAAATACAGTGGAACCTTGACTTATGATGGATGAACTCAATCGTATCCTAAGGGCTGATTGTAACTCAAGTTGGTTGTAAGCCAGTATAGCTGAGATCTGGATGTTTACCTCTGTACATGCTATAGACAATAAAGGCAGATGAATCTTCCATTAACCTAATTAACCCAAATTGTTCATATGTCAGGTTGGTCGTAACTTGAGGGTCCACTGTATATGGAAATGAGAAATTTTAAATGGAAACAATGAAAAGGGCAGATTCCAGAGTTTTGAGCCCTGCCTGCCTGGCATCATTATATGCCAATCAAAGCCATCCTCAGGGTTCTTTTTCTATAAAGAGAAAGTTTTCTAATTCTCGATTTCTGCAGATCCTGAAAGGCACAAGTGAAGGGCTTTCCCAAGTATAATGTTTCAGGGCAAAATTACCGTCTTGCCAAGTTGTCACATTGAAATGGGCTAATTTTCCCTTTATTTGGTTACAGTATTGAAAAGTGCAAATACATGGATTCCAAAATGAAGCCTTTGTGGCTCGTATATACCAATAAGGTATTTGGTGAGGATTCAGTTGGAGTGATTTTTAAAAATGGTGATGGTAAGTACTGAAGTTTTTATAGCACCAAGTTCCTTAGAATTTTTCATTTGCTGGTAATTTGCTTGATCTGAAAGGTGTATGTTAATGTGTAATAGTTGGCAACCAACAAGTGGCTGTTAGTAGTCATAAGGTCAAATTAATTGTGTCATAAACCCCCACACACACTTTTTTCTCCTTGGAAAAAATAAATTCTGCACTTCACGTATAATTCTCTGTTACTTTCCTTCTTTTCCCCTCTTACAAAATACATAGCCTGTCCATTCCTTTGATAGAAAGCTTGTGAAATATAGCCAGATATTTCAATAATGTATTCATTCACGCATCCTGTATCAGTGATAGCAATATTGATATTACTGCTATAGTTTTATATATTAAACTATCTGATCTAAACTTTACAAAGGAAATGCCTCTGAAATAATGAACAAGAAAAATGTGATCATGATTTGATGATTGTATGATAATAAGCAAGTCCTGTAAAACTCAATTGAGCTGCAGCTTTTTGATCTGCATAGGGTTGTAGGAGCTGCATGCCTGTATTATTGTGGGGAATTAAGTGATAAGATAAATACATGTGCTTATAATGTGTTCTTACTTTACATGAATGAATTATTTATAAAGAATTCATAATATTTTGTAGACATTCAATCCCATTTGACTGTACAATAGGAACTAAAAATTGGTACCTTTTTTTTTTTTTTTGGTACTAGGTATTGCACTTGGGACCTTGCACTTGTAAGGCAGGGGCAACACCACTGAGCTAAATCCCTGGCCCT
>NW_022900949.1:51710901-51714234 GCF_012274545.1 Fukomys damarensis | reverse complement strand
TTTTTTTTTTTTTTTTTTTTTTTTCAAAACATTTATCGGTACATTTTAGATATATATAATAACACTCATCATAGGAAATTTGTAGCTGTATATGAGTTATCGTTCTTCTTTTTTTCCCACTCCCCCACCCCTTCAACCCTTCTTCCCCTCAGATACAACAGCTTTGTTTCCATTTTTTCTTCTGTATTTTTTCTTGTTCCCTTTTTCCTTTCTCCTTCCCTCCCTTATTCCCCTTCTCATTTGAACATTTTCTTCCCATTTCCTAATATCTATTATACATTCTGATCTTATTTCCACTTTCAGTTTCTCACACGAGAACTCATTATTTAAGCAAATTTGTCCAATTTATTTCACTTAAGAGTATGGTCTCAAGGTGCATCTATTTAGCTAGAAATATCTCAAGCTTGTCCATCTTTATGGCAGAGTAGTAATCTATTGTATTAAAAAATCGCATCTTTATCCATTTGTCAGTTGATGGACATTTGGGCTGTTTCCAACATTTAGCTATTACATACTGTGTTATTATACGCATGGGTGTGTATATATCTTTGTGGTATGATTCTTTTAATTCTTTTGGGAAAATTGGTCAGCACTTTTTACATACTCTTTTACCTGAAAATCCTCTTGGATATAAAAATTTAAAAATTCAACTATTATAGCTTTGTGGCCTTGTAATAGTTACTGTGTGATTTGTAAGAACTTCCTGAAAGCAAATAAAAAGGAAAAAATTGATAATGTGGTGAAATACAAATGAAGTGTGATAGTTTTCCAGAATCCATAATTAGTACAGTAATTTATACATGGTACATAATTTTTAAATTTTTTAGTTTCTGAAATAAATATTGTAGGTTAATGCTAATCAGTAAGCCTATTTGATATAGTAAATATGTCAGCATTAAAATTTTACCCAGTGTTCGTTAATGGTTTTAGTTCAATTTAATTGAATTACCTGATATTATTATAAGGCATAAAATCAAAGAATTTAAAATTAAGCAGATTTTCCCCATTAGATTTACGACAGGATATGTTGACTCTCCAAATGCTGCGCTTGATGGATTTACTCTGGAAAGAAGCTGGTTTGGATCTTCGGTGAGGTTTCTAGTGAATTAATTTATCATTTTATGTAGTCTTGTGTTATGTTCAGCCCACAACAAAATTTCTAAAACTTCTTATTGATTTTTTTCCCTCTTGGTATTATTATCTGTTGTTTTTTTATAATAAGATTTAACACAGCACTTTATGATGTACTTTCAAATATATTATCTTAAACTTGATCAACTCTAAAACTGTAGTGTTGCTTAGACTCCAAAAACAAGGTGTAGATGTAGACTTAAATAATGACTGAAAAGACATTAAGAATCACATTACAACTGATGATTTTTTTAAAAAATTATTTTTCAAAGTTGAAACAATTGTTTACAAGGCATTGTATTAGGCTCTTTGCATATGTAATATATAAGCTTTGCAGCTCATTGAAATTGGGTTACTTTTTTAACATGAGAGAATTAAGGTGATAGAAATTTTAAAGGAAAATTTACATAAGTATTATGTGTCATAGGCAATTCAAATCCACGACTGTTCAATCTAAATTAATGTATCTTTATTGTTAGCAATCCAAATGACAAAATAATTGTTGCAAGACATGTAATAACCCTTTGTTTATCAAAGTACAATGGCCTCCAAAATACCAAACTTTTTTTTTTTTTTAGCCAAGATCTTGGTATGTTGTTAAGGTTGGCCTTGAACTTGTGGCAATCCTTGTGCCTCAGCCTCTTGTGTGTTGGGATAATAGGCATATGACACCATAACCAGCAATCTTTTCTATTTTAAAAAAAGTAAATAATTTTTCTCCTTCTAGATCTTTCCAGACTACATTTTCCTGCTCTGTAAAGGTAGAAAGAGCAATTTGCTATGGATGTTTTTCCTTTCATAGGATTGTAGAAGTGATAGCAATAAAAAAGAACATAATTCATCCAAAAAGGATGTTGTGGTTACCATAGTGACATTTAGGAGGATTTTCCAACAGAACTGTTTTAAAACAGAATTAGTAGCTGTGAATAGTTAGCAGTACTTGAAGTTTTTGTTCAAGTCTCAAAAGGAATACTGCATGGGTTAAGAGGAATGGGTAATTGTAAGAAATCCTCTCCTTGAGAACCATATACCTAATAGGGACTGGGTTATGTGATTTTGTAAATAATTTAAATTTTATTGGCACACAGACAGATGTTTACCTTATTTTCAGTGGCTGCTTTTGTACTATAATAGCAGAGTAAGTTTGTAGTGTCTAAAATACTTCCTATTTGGCCGATTTCTAGCAAAAGTTTATTGGTTTTTCCTATATAATGGAAACAGCTAGCGCACAGAAAAAAAGGAGAGGAACTTCGAGCTTAGGCTTAGATTTTTCCATAAAGTTAGCGCATAGGCTACATGATGATATTATTTGCTAATAGCAGATAATAGTGTTACTGAGTTGTGAAAGCCTGAGTTAAAGACATACCCTGGCCTTCTTGGCTCATCAGCCTAAATGAAAATCTCAACCAAGTCTTTTCTCTTAATTTTGATTTTACCTGTTCTAGCCAAATGTAAAACACATTTAGTATCAAATGAAGTTCTTCGTGACCTCAGATGAAGAAAGGCAGCCACATGTGAGAGTGCTAGAAATAAACTCAGTGGCTGTCTGATGGGAAACATTATGTGTCTAACAAGAAAAAGGAACTTATCAGTCCAGTGGGATCTTTGCTGACTTTTTGTCCTCTGACCCCATGTTTAAAAAAAATATGAAGGTCTTTAATTCTTTTTGAGTTCATTTTCAAACCAGTGTCTTTCTCAGCAAATGTTCTTTATTGTTTCTATAAATATATGCACTCTAGTGTTCTATTGTGTTTGTTTTTCTTTTGGCCAGCAGTTCAGGTTAAACGGGGTCATGCAGCACACACTCTTTTAAGTTCAATCGCAAATCTTTGAGTATTTTCCATATATTACTGTTTTGGTATTTTAACAATACAATTTTTGCATAAATGAAAATTATTACACATCTTAACTTTTTTCTGTTTTGGAGTGTTCTTGTATCTTTCATGTCCCATTTAGAACATTTATAAACCATCAATATGCTGAGATGCCTTGAACGCCTTTGGTAACATTTGATTTTGGCCAAAAGGTTGAGAAGGGATCCTTTGGTAAACAAATAGTAATCCTCTAATTGGGGTTTTTTTATCAAATGTGATAACTTGCCTTCATATAAATCTGTCTGGCCTATGATAGTTTGACAGTCCTCTGTATCTTCACTCCCTTATGAATACACATGAAATCGGGTCTTTTTTTTTTTTTTTTTTT
>NW_022900949.1:51688909-51710672 GCF_012274545.1 Fukomys damarensis | reverse complement strand
CTTGTATGGGGTTTTTTTTTTTTTTTTTTTTTTTTTTGGTGCCAGGTGTTGAACTCTGGTCCTTGTGCTTGCAAGGCAGGCTGCAGCACCACTGAGCTAAATCCCCAGCCCTGAAATCAGTTTTTTGATAGTTGTCTCCGTTCAGTTTTACAGTTGAGTTGCACTAGTGGAATTTACTTCCCTTTTAAGAGATTTATGCAGAAGTTAATATAAAGTATTTAATAATATTAGTATCATCAGTCTTGGAGTGGTAAAGGAAGAATGTGAAAATCATGCAAGTATGAGTTAAAGGACTTTACACTTTCCTTCTTTGAAAGCAGTGGGATAAAGCGCTACTCAAGACTTGGTTTAATGTCTGAGTCAAACCAGAGAAGAGGACCAGGGATTTAGCTCAGTGGCACCAAGTTTGCCTGGCAGGCACAAGGTCCTGAGTTCAGCCCCTGGTACTAAAAAATAACCAGAGAAGATACTGCATATCCATTAAGAATAAGCATATGGGGATGCTACTCTCTGTGTTGTGGAATTTATTTCATTTTTTAATTCTTGATTTAGTGTGAAAGGTAATACATTGCTCCTTGGATCAGAGTGTAATAGAAAGGAAGGTGCTGAGAGTGTTGGCATGGCCTTTATAAGATGTGTCCTTCAGTGCTTAAATAAGATGATCAGGGCTTCAAGAGTTTGTCCCCAGCTTGACTTCTGTCAAATTGTCTCTGACAAGGATGTTTTTTCCTTCCCGTTGTGAATGTTCCATCCTCAAGGCACTGAATGCTTTCATCCTTGCCTGCTTTTGAAGAGGAAGTTGTTGGATTTGTGCCTATTCTGGCTGCAAGTGGGGTGGAGGAGATGCAGGAAAGTGAGAAAGTGCACTTTAACCTGACGATGTTTGCTTTAAGTGTGTTGTGTCATGATAAAGATAAGGGTGTCAGTAAAAAACATTCACACTTCAAAGCTATCTTTCTTATTGAGAGATAAATGTCTTAAAGTAGAAGCAAATTAGTGCAGTTGTAAGCCAATTCATTGGTATACCAGTCTGCCAGGATTTAATCTGACAATTCTGCTTCCAACTTTATTTTGATAGAACTATAATTGAATATTTCATTGGAAAGAATTTTAGAAATTAAGCTCTCTTTGATGTAGTAGTTATGAACACACTAACACACTCATATACTCCCTCCTGCCGCCTCGCCCTCAATTTCCCTCTCGGCCTCTCCTCTGCCTCTCCTCTCATGTTTCATGAAGTCCAGATCCTTTCTGAATGTTTTCAGGAAGACAGAAATCTTTCCATGGCCTGCAGAGCCCTGCATGGTCTGCAGCACTTTACTCTGCTCTTCACCTTGCCTTTGTGCTTCACTTGCACTTCCCTCCAGCCCACCTGTCCTTCGTACTATTAGAGGTCTTTCTTGATCCCTGCCATGTTTTTTTGTCACTTCCTCCTCAAACAGAGGTTACATTCACATTGTGTCTTTGTGCTTTGGAATCTCAGTGAGATTAGGGACTGCTGATTTCTGTTTTACTATCTGACAAAATGTTTAGCACATAGTTGTATACAAATATTTTTTGAACCTATAAATTCTGTCCACTGCATTTTCTATAGTTACTGACTTTTACTTCAATCTTCTATTTTTCAAGTTACTTTAGTTACAATACAGTTTTAGGAAACTGGAGAAAACATTTACAACCAAAATGAGAAAAAGTCTTAGTACATAAAGAGTTCATACAAATTACTGAAGAAAATGTTGAAAATCCTAATAAGTTAAACAATAGGAACAGCTAATTCACCAAAGAAATTCTTAAGATAACCAAAAGAGATCTGAAAAGATTGCTGTCTTTACTAGGGATCCAATAAGTGCCAAAGTGAAATGCCACCTCTAAGCTTAGCAAAAATTATTTAAATCGATAATATAAAGTATCTTTCTAAAGTGTTATCTAAAGTGTTATGTTGGTAGCCACTTAATGGTTCTCAGGGAAAACATTGAGTCTCATCTCTCTGACAGACTACCAACTTTTCTGCATTTAATCACATCTTTTCAGTTAGTTATTATCATCAGGTAGTTTATAATCCTCTATGAGGAGGTAAGATTTCAGCCTAGGAAAAAGAAATCAGGCAGACTTGCTGATGTTACATTGATGTTCTTTTAACTCAGTATTCAGTCACTATAAAACATGCAGTGGTTCTTCATCCCCATCTGCCTCCCTTATCTACTTTTTTAAAATTTACATAAGAAGCAGAGACTGTTAAATAGTGACTCTGGAAACTGTTTTAAATGTAAAAGATGGTTTTACCTGGGTGTAGTGGTACACACCTGTAATCCCAGCACTCTGGAAGGCTGAGATAAGAAGATTGAAAGTTCAGATACAATTTAGGCAGTTGAACAATGTAGACCCTGTCCAAAAAAAAAAAAAAAAAAAAAAAAAAAGTAGGACAGGAGATGTAGCTCAGTACAAAGCAAAGGCCTTGACTTCAAGCCTGGGGATGGGTTGGGGGGAAAGGTTAGAGACGTACAGATCCAATTTTAAGTTTTGGATCTTAGTTTAATGTGTGACTTTGGGCAAGTTACTTACATTCCTCATTGGTAAAATTGGGAATTTACCTTATAAAGATTTTGTTATTATACTGTTTATTGATTACACTGTACCTTTTTGTATTGGGCATATTCTCAGATCCTAAAGTTACAGCAGTGAATAAAGCATTTCTGATAGACTTTCATCCTAATAGGGAAAAGAGGAAAAAATAAAATAAAATTTACAAGATGCTGGAGTATATTGAGGTATATATAGGAAAGTAAAGCAGTGAAGGGATAGTGAGTTTTGCATTGGGGAAAATACTGTCATTTTGAGTATGATTGTGGATGTTCTTACTGAGATATTGACATTTCAGCAAAGACTTCAAAAAGGAAAGGTGATAACCCATGTAGCTGTCTTAGGAAAGAATATTCTAAAGAGAGAAAATAGTACATATAAATGAATGAAGTGTTGTGTTTGATATATTTGAGGAACAGCAAGGAGGCCAGTGTGCTAGAACCAAAATTAGCAATGAGAGGATTAAAAAACATTAAGGGAAACCACTGAAGAAGAAGGCCTTGTGAGCTATTGTAAGCATATTGACTTTACTCTAGGAAGCCATTGCAGAAAGTTTGATTAGGGATATGATATAAATAGAGTGTGAAAAAATATTGAATTATTCAGGTAAAGGCGAATAGTGACTTGGACTAGGGTGTTAGATGAGGAAAGGTGGAAATGAAAAAATTAGAGTCTGGATACATTTTCAGGGTAGATAAATTAAATGCTGGCAGGGGTGGGGAGACAGAGGAGAGGAAGAGAGAGGGGGGAAGGGAGGGAGGGAGATCAAAGATGACCTTGAGGTTCTGGAGCTTGAGCAACTAGAAGGATGAAGTTGTCCTTAACAGAGATAATGTGTGTAGTATTTATCCTGGTACCTGGTAACTATTTATGTGTTTCATAAAGGATGATCCCATTCTCATTGTAAAGTAAAAACAAAGGGCTTTTCTGTTATCCAGTATGTGTCTGTGTAACCCCATAAGCAAATAGAATGTTTCACCAGAATAATTCTATAACATGGTATATCTAACTGGAATATTGGAAGTTTGGTAAACCATTTCTATATATTGGCAAGAATTTTATTCCCTCACAGAAGGTAGAGCTTGTATTTTTCCATATGGCACTGGTACAGGAATGAGTAACAGCAAGTGTGTCACTAATATTCAAGTTTTTTTTAAATGAAAAGAGAAACAACATTTCATTTAAGGAAAATCTGACTTGTTATGCTCATTTTTCCTTTCAGGATGCTGCCTTATGGTTGTTTAGCCACAGGAGATCGCTCTGGCCTCATTGAAGTTGTGAGCACCTCTGAAACAATTGCTGACATTCAGCTGAACAGTAGCAATGTGGCTGCTGCAGCGGCCTTCAATAAAGATGCCCTTCTGAACTGGCTTAAAGAATACAATTCCGGGTTAGTTTAATTAACCTTCTTCTATACAAACAGACAAATGCCTGTTCTCTGCAAAGAAATCATCAGTGTCATCGAGTAAATACTAATTTTATGTATTACTACTTCATTTCAGTTAAAAACATAGTGACACATAGGCCTTCCTAAAATCTTATGGATAGTTAACATTGAATTCTACTTTATCTAGAACAGATTTTAGAGGCCCTGCAATGAGATCACTGTACAATGTAAGAATTTAAGTATTTTTAAAATAGCATATTAAAAATTTCAAGTGCATCAACTGTAATTATGTGATTATATGAAATTAAGTCTTAAATTTTTAATAGATTTATTTTGTGATAGAAATAAATGAGTTTGTAGAATGTGATCTCTCCACACTAAAAAACAGTTCTTAGAATTCTGTTATTTCTGGTTATGGTGCTGGACAAGCATTAGTATATAGGAAATAAAGGAATTTCACAGCATAGCAGGAATGATCCAGCAAAGTGCATGGATGTCTCTTACTGTTGTACATATGAACATGAACCCATCCTCATTGAAATGTGATTAGTAGGACACAGAAATTTGAATTGTCCAGGCCCATTTATCTAATGTCTTTGAAGTGAGCTTGACTTCTTGTCTTTGGACAATTCAGCATGTTATGTTAATATGGTTTTAGCAGCTTGGTGTTGTAACTTCTCACAATTTAAAAAGAAGACAGGTGTGTTTGGGTCCTTTCTCATAGATTTAGAGGGTGAACACCACTGTTGGTTCTGTTTTGTTTTGTTTCAGGGATGACCTGGACCGAGCCATTGAAGAGTTTACCCTGTCCTGTGCTGGCTACTGTGTAGCTTCTTATGTCCTTGGGATTGGTGACAGACATAGTGACAACATAATGGTCAAAAAAACTGGCCAGGTGAGTGATACCAGAGTCTGACAAGGGCCTCAGTATGTTAAACCATGCCTTTGTCTTTACCTCAATTTCCCATAGACCCTTATTTTATATACTGTCTGCTTTACATACTCATTGTTTGCTTTAAAAATGGTAAGCATTTACTTAAACATTTTAAAAGATTATTGTGATTATTTAAAACTGGCCTTTTCTTTCAATACAAGAAATTGTATTTGGGATATAGGTAGGAGTAGGTTATGTGCTAGACATACTGACTTTGGGGTGGGGATTGAGCCAGGTCCTTGCTGTGTAGTCCAGACGGGCCTCAAACTCACTGTGCCCAGGCTGCCCTCAAACTTGTGATCCTCCTGCCTCTGCCTCCCAAGTGCTGGGATTACAGGCATGAACCACCACACCCTGTAGGACATACTGACTTTAAGCAGTACTAAAAAACAGGATAAATCATGCTTAGGTCATTTTCGCATTTAAAACATCAAATTTAACCATACATGGAAGTAAGGAGAAAAGTAATGTAATACCGTACCATTTTGAAGTAGCTAGAGAAGCTCAGTAACACTTTTCAAGTGAATTTCTGGGTGCTGTAACTTGCATTAAATTTTTGATATCATGGATAATTTTTCAGTTTAGCTACCCCTAGAATTATTCTCACTAGAAACATACCAAAATGGAAATATCTGAGTGACCTTGTACAAAACCTTGCTTTCAGTGGAACACAGCTTAACTCCTGGGAGTTCTGGATAGTTCTAGCAAGCACCTTGAAAAGTTGAACCTTTGGTCCATATTTAAAAGATTTCTAATGATTTTGGTTAGTCAGAGTGGATGTTTTAGTTTATCTGTATTTTTTACTCTTATCCTTTTAAAGTAATAATGAGGAATAAGAAGAAAAACATAAACCCAAGAAGTAAAAAATGATAGGAAAAGAAGCTACATAGGATGAAATACATCGACAGGTTTGGAAATGACAGAGGTGAAAGGAGAGATGGCAGTAATTTAGTAGAGCTGAGAAAATGGAAATCTGAGCAATTGTTGAGAGCTGTGACAGTCTCAGTAAAACTGTGGAAGCACCAAGAACTGCTCAAGATCCCAGATATGAGATGAGATTAAAAATAGAATTGGTTGGCAGTTCATATATGGAGCAGTTATTGCTGAAGTCCTCTTCCTTACCTCAAGAATGACATAAAGATTATTCTCTGAAGGGCCAGGGATTTAGCTCAGTGGTTCTGCTTCCTGCCTCGCAAGCACAAGGACCCGAGTTCGATCCCTAGTACCAAAAACAAACAAACAACCAAAAAACAAGATTATTCTCTGAAGAAACTCACTTTTCTGACTCAAGAACACTAGGTTCTACCAAGGCTAAGGAAAAGGTATATTAAAAATGGGGATGAAGTAAAAGATGGCACAGTAAGTGGTATAATCTGCAGCCACTTCTACTTGCTTAGCTCCAAGAACAATGGCAGTCAAGTGTATATCAACTCTCAGAGGAGATATCTGATTGGTTCCTTGAGAAACACCTGACAATTGAGGTCTTTCCCCCTGTATAGGCCAGGAAGCTCACTGATCAACAAACAAACATACCATGTACACAGAATTGTTATTTAGCTTTTTAGTGACTAATTATTAAATATGAATGGTTAGCAAAGGATTCACAGATAACTTTTATTTTGTTTTGTTGTGTTTTGATTTGGTGGTACCAGGGATCAAACTCAGGACCTTGTGCTTGCAAGGCAGGCACAGCACCACTGAGCTGAATTCCCTGTCCAACAGGTAACTTTTTGATCAGCAACCAAAAATTTGTTTTTTTTTAAATCATGTGTAGCATATTGTTTACAATACATTGTTATTAGCTACAGCCACCATGTTGTATAGTGCTCTCTTGAACCTATTCCTGGGAAATGAAATTTTTATCCTTGCGTCAGTGCTTCGCCACCCCAACCCCCTGGTAACCACCATTCTTCTCTCTACAGGACTAACAGACTTTTTTTTTTTTTCATAAAATTTTTACTTGAAAAAATGTTTTTACAAAATATTCTAATCAAAGAGACTTTTCCATAGGGTACATGTAGCTTTCTGCCCTAAAGATTACAGTATTACATCCAAAGGCGAGAGTTTTTTTTAAATAGCCACCTAGCTGCAAAACCTACAAGAGAAGTAAATTTTTTTAAGTGCCTTTAAAATGCAAAAGCAAGGAATATAATTGTTGAATCCATTGAAATTTTAAAGGTTTCTTTAAAATGATCCATATGGTATGCACAACATCACAGCAGGTACAAAACTGCTTGTATTTAGTTTGAAACACAAAAATAATGCATATGAACAGTATTCTTTGAAAAATAATTTGAAATGCTACCACTACATCATAAGACCAACTCAGACAGTATTGAAAGAATTAACAAACACGCTGAATATTAAAGCATTCAAACATTTACTTTGAATTTTTTTCATACCACTCACTGATTAGGATAAAAAAGTTGCTGCCAAATGAACTCAGGATGCCTTATTTCACACTACATGTAACATGTTTTGCTATGTATATTCTAAAAGCGCACAATTAGGTTTTAGGATGTAAACTCTCATTTCCTAGCTTTTCTGTTGCAGTCTGGCAGCTTTGAACTTTGAAACCCTTTTGCAGTTTCCTCTGCTGTTTCTGACAGAATTTCTTTTCTCTCCAGAATGGTGGATAGTACAGGATGAGCAATGGCTGGCTGTGGTGTTAAGGAGGATGATAAAAATTCTTTTTCTAGTACAGTTCCAGAAAAAGCCTTAGGTGCTCCCAATGAGGACAACAGTTTCTTTTGATGATTTTCTTCTTGTAGTTCCTCTTCCATAATGCTCTCACTGGTGTCACTGCAAGTGGCTTCTTCACAGCTAATACTCAAAACCCCACCTTTCATCAAATTCAGTATCATGGCTTTCACTAATATCACTGCAAACACTGTTCTCTCTGCTTCGAGACTTGAGAATTGATTTATGAGGGACATATTCTCCATTCACAACATCAACAAAAACTCTGTAAATGTCAGCAGGAGTTCTCATAGTAGGTGGCTTGTGGGCAGAATGACCACTTCCAGAGCTGTTTTTTTATTTATGTTTGGCTTCTTCTTTTCACTGAATTTTAAAGTAGTATTTTTCCCAATATTTATTCAGACCCTCTTGGGAAAAGTATATTGTGGGTACAGAATTATCTCCCATCCCTGAAGCATCATGGTCATTTTCATTATCACTACCACCATCATAATCATCTTCTTTTTCATTTATCATCATCTTCATTACTGCGATAAGAATGTGAACCATTCACTGAACAGTTCAATTTACTATTCACTTGGCCTTTGAATAGTTCTGAACTTACAACACCTGAAATTTTTGGTTTAGAATGAGGTTTATGAGCAATTCATTGTTTTCCTTTAAATTCAAAGTCACTTTTAATTTCTTCCCTTATGTCAATAATATCACCTGCAGCATCACTCATTTTCTGCAAATCTGTGAATTCAACTCTGGATTCAGAATTTTTCATCACTTTTTAAAAATCATGTATTTTTTTTTTTTTTATATGTTCGTTCTGGTGCTCAAACCCACAGCCTGCTTTGTGGAGCACTTTACAAACCAGTTGTCCTCAAGTAAAACAGTCACTTCATTGGTATGCACATGTTTTCCTGGCGTGAAGGCAAAGGGGCCAAATGGTACCATGATATTATAAGAGAGCTTATTAGGCAAAGTACTGAGCATTATAGTCATCTACCTTCTTCCAATGCTTTATTTTCTCTTGGCAGTTAGTGATCACCTGTAATGCAGTGTCTTTCAGTGTTAGGGAGTGATCCCATGGCCTTGCACAGGCTCACAATGTGCTTGTACCACTGAACTATATACCTCTAGCCCCCTAGATTAACAGATATTTGAGGGAAGCTTCCACTATGCAAGACAGAGACCTCTCTCTCTTCAAAGTGGCAGGAAAAGGACCCAGGGAAAACAAAATAACTGAAGTAAAGAGAGGATGATTTTAAAAATTAAAATTGAGAAAGGACAGAAAAAGAAGGCATTACTACATCTATGTAATAGATTCTATTTTTTTTAATTTGGAAAATAGAGATCTTAGAAATAGGAACAAAGAATTATAATAAAAGTAATGTAAAGATCTTGTGGCAGGCACAGATGTAAATGCATTACATATGTCAGTATCTTTGATCCTCATGATAATCTTTTAACAGCAAAGTACTATTATCCCCATTTTATGGGTAAGAAATTGAGAGCAGAGAATGGCATTGTAGGATTTACACCTGGCAATTTGGCTCAAACCACTATGCCTTAATTCATATATTTATGAATGAATATAGATATTCATATATGTGTGTATGTATTAGAAAAACAGTACAAAAATGATAAAACCCAGATCTAATTAAAGTCAGATCACATTACCAGATCTAATAAGATCTTAGAAGTAACAGATAAAAAGAGGAAGAGAAGGAGGTTACCAATAAATAATGTAAAACATTTTTCACAGCTAATGTTCATAAACATCCCATTAAAAGAGCACAGATGTTTGCTTATAATTGAAGAAGACCTTTATGAAGCCCTCACTATTGCAGTGCGTCAGACATAAAGAAAAGGTTTAAATCCTTCCCAGAGACATAGTAGTCCACATGCCAGAGTTTAGGAGTCATAGTAACTTGGATTCTCAAGAACTACCTTGGAAATTTTAAGACAGTGAAAGTTAGACTTCGTAATTTTGACCAGAAATTATTTTTAACCTAGAATTGTGTAATCAGTCAGTCAGACATAAAGGTGGAATAGGCATTTAAAAATATGCAACATCTCCAAAGCTTTACCTCTTTTTCTTTTCTTTTTTCTTTTTCCCTTTTCAGACAGCAACTGGCTAAGTTGCCCAGGCTGGCTTCAAATCTCAATCTTCTTGCTTCACTCAGTCTCCCAAGTAGCTGGGATTATAGGCTTGTGCCACTGTGGCTGGCTTTCTGCTCTGCCTCTTCTCAGGAGGCTGCTGGAATAAGGACATCCACCAAAACAAAAGTCCTTGAGAGTCTGTCATTGTGCAAAATATTTTTATCTGTCATAAGTGGTGGGTAGGTAAAGCAATACTGACATCTAGTGATTAGACAGCAGGGATGCTAAACACCATACAGTGTGTAAGACAATCCCATAACAAAGAATTATACAGCCTAAAGTGTCTGTAGTGCCAGTATTAAGAAACCCAAAAAGAATGTGATGTGGGACTTAGGAAAGTGGAGCTTCAAATGAGGAGAGAATGAAGAGAAAGCCCAGGATGATAACTACGTAACACCCTTGCCACACCCTGTGGGAAATAATTTTGAAAATAATTTTTGGATTCTTAAGGAGAGTTTGTGGAGAATTAATGATAGTGTTATAAACACTAAGCAAACAAACCAAAAAAGAAATTTTATAGGAAAAAATGAGCCAAAACTAAAATGAAATGTAGTTATAACACTACCACTGGCTTAATTTTGAAGTGTATTTACATAATCTGAACAATACCAACACTGAATACTGATTTAATGAGAAGTTATGACACTGTTACATTACATTGAATTATGTTAACACAAAAGTACTCAGTCTCTTTCCATAGTAATAGTAATATAAAATTAGCAAGTAAAAGTAAATACAAATAATACCTAGACAGATGGAGTCAGCTACTAGGGAAACCATGTACAAGAGTCAATCAGAGTTACGTCTAAGCAGTAGCACTGAAGGAAGGGAGCTCGTAAGGCAAGTATATACTCTTGTTATGTTGTTATGTTTTATACAATTACTTGACTTTTTTAAAAAATCAGACATGTTTATTATTTGGACGTAGTTTTCTTTATAAAGATTCTACCACCAGGTATTTCCAGGACTCTGCTTCTAGCAGTCTGGGAGACTAAGGCAGGAGGATTGCAAGTTCAGCTTAGCATTTTAGGAAGAGCCTGTCTATAAATGAATGAATAAATGGGAATATAGCTCAGTATAAAATCCCTGTGTTCAATCCCCAGTAAAGGGAAGGGAGGATTTCTCCTTTCCCATTGGGTATATGCAATTTAATATTAAGGTTATTCTTGAGTGTAAAAGACCTAAGAGTATTAGAATTCTTCCCGAGTGACTGAGGGGGCTATAAATAGGACTCATATGTGAGTGAGTGTAGTATATAAAAGTGAGGACAGCAGAGATCTTGCCTTTCAATTTGGAACCACCAGAAAAATTAAATCTCATTTTCTTTCCAGCTCTTCCACATTGACTTTGGACATATTCTTGGAAATTTCAAATCTAAATTTGGCATTAAAAGAGAACGAGTGCCTTTTATTCTTACATATGATTTCATTCATGTCATTCAACAAGGAAAAACAGGAAACACAGAGAAGTTTGGCCGGTGAGTATTACCCCTAAGTCAAAGCTAAACCATCTAACATTTTCACATCTGATCTGCTGTACTAGTATTTCCTAACAGTTTGTTTGGATCTAAAAGATAGGCAGTCTGACAACATGAGGCTTTGACAACATGAGGCTTCAAGGGGAATTTGCCGGTTTCCTTGGATGGTTGAGAAATACTCAAGAAAGAGAAACTGAAAACGCTGGGCATTTGAATAAAATTACTGTATTTCATTGCAACAGTACACCACCTTTTTCCTCTTTCAGTAAATTCTCTGAACCATTAAGACATTTGACATTAAGACATCGAGAGAACAGGTGTTTTGCCCTCATTCTGTATGGAAAACAATAAGGGAGCCCGGGTTCAGTCTTTGTGATCTTTTCCTCCTACTTGTATATTCTGAAACATACTACTTGTCTTCTTGCCTTGTTTCTGTATTTCAAAATATGGACAAGACTATTAAATTTCAGGGCTATTGTGGTAAGTAGAGACATATATCATGTAGTCAAAATACACTGTTTGCTTAACAAATGATTATTTATTGTCATTTCTAGTTCTGCCTGGGTCTATGCAGAATATACCTCTCTGGGTCCTATTTTTTGCTTATTGGCAACTTAAAGAGCATAGGACTGGGTGGTCTTCTTGAGTCATCCTTAGGAGGGAGAGTGAATGCAGGACAATAGGGAGCAGCAATGTAAAAGCATTGATGGACATTGGGGTAGGGGAGGGCATTTGAAAACAGACTGAAAATCCAGAAGCGTGTTCAGAAATCTTCATTTTTTTATAATTATCACTTTTTCAATCATCAATTGTTTTATGTCATGGAACATAAAATGCCTAGATTGTTAGATTGCCTTTATCACAGAATTTCAATTTAGTTTTGTTTTTGTAAAAGATACATGCATGATTTTTGAGAATCTAATTATAAAAATTTAATTGGGATAGTTTTCACATGAGTAAAAATCAGAAATGAACCTTTAGTTCAGCAGCAGTGTTTCAGTTCTAACAGAAGGTCTAAGTATGTCTTCTTATTTTCCTTTATGAAATGTGCTGTCTTCCCTCAAATATTCTACTCATGTTGTTTGCCACGTCAACGAAAGATTTCGCCAGTGTTGTGAAGATGCATATCTGATTTTACGAAGGCATGGGAATCTGTTCATCACTCTCTTTGCACTGATGTTGACTGCAGGGCTTCCTGAGCTCACATCAGTCAAGGATATACAGTATCTTAAGGTACAAAGACTTTGTGGGCATGGAGCTCAATTAGAGCTGCCGGTTTCATACAAATGGCTGAAGGCAGTGAAACAAAGTAATTTTCTCTGAGGTAGTTTTTCCCCAAGAGGAAAAGAATCTGAAAAGTTCATATGAAGGAGGAATTTTGAAAGAAGATCTTGGCTGGACATGATGGTACACACTTGTAATCCCAGAACTCTGAGTCTGTGGAGGAGGGGGAGGATCTCAAGTACAAGTCCACCTGGGCAACTCAGGGACTTAGCAAGACTCCATCTCAAAATTTAATAAAAGAGATGAGAATGTAGCTCAATGCAAAGGCTTTGGATTCAGTCTCCTATACTGCCAAAAGAAGGAAGGAAAGGAAAGGAAGAAAGGTAGGGAAGGAAAGGAGAGGGAAGGAGAAATGTAAAAAGGAAAACTTATAACAGATTATTTCCCCTTTAGTGGAAGAGACTTTTATTGGGTAGTGGCTATCTTACACTCCCCTATTTCCACCTCACTGAAAGACCAAGGAGTAGCAACGTTGCTTTTCAGCAATCTTCCTTTTACTCACCAGGGTATTAGTCAGCAGCTGAGTGCCTTGCAATAATTATAAATTAATTTCATCTTCAAAAACATTGGTGAGGTCATCATACTACCTTCCTGTTCATTTTCCATTCTACAAATGATATTTAAATAAGAACATATAGCACTCTCTTTAAGATTTTGATGTTCGCACATCTGTACTTGGGATAGTTAAAACCTTTTTTTTTTCCTTTCATTTTTAGGACTCTCTTGCCTTAGGAAAGAGTGATGAAGAAGCACTCAAACAATTTAAGCAAAAATTTGATGAGGCACTCAGGGAAAGCTGGACGACTAAAGTGAACTGGATGGCCCACACAGTTCGGAAAGACTACAGATCTTAACATCAGCCTTCGCTCCTAATGTATCTTTTAGTTTTGTTTTATTTTCATTTTGCACTTGCACTAAAATGAACATGATCATGCCAGAGATGTTATAAAGGGAATAAAATCCTGGAACTCAGTTAAATTAAGAACAAGGCATCCCACAGAATCTAATCTGAACAATCCCTGACAAGCACTCTGCTTTTTTAATGCTTCCAAGACTCATTGTGAATCCTGTCCACATTATGGATAATCATTTCCTGCTGACTTTGCACGCCAAGGAATGCTACTAGGGATTATCTGATATCGTATTCTTTTATAATAAGTGTTTGGTACTTTTCCCAAAAGTTGTAAATACTTTTCAGTGTTGTGACCAAATGTTACCACTCCGCCAAGAATTTATCCACACTTGGGGGCTGGGGGATGACCTTACTCCCAAAATAAGGCTTCCAAGAAAGGTATCTTCCTTACCTTTTTAAACTGTAAACTACAAATTATGATATAATTTCATTGATTAGTTTTCAGAAGAAATATTTTACATCTGTGGAAAGTCATTAATTCTTTTGTTAATATTTATTTACCATGATAGCATCATTCCAACCAGACTTGATGAAAATCTGCTGGTGAGGCAAATACACACACACACACACACACACACACACACACACACAGCATATATATTTATAATATTTCTAGTGGGAGTTCTATATAAAAAAGATGCTTCTTTGGTATTCTTCATCCTGTGTTTTAAAGTTTTTCAAAAAGCAGAGCTTTTTCCTAAGTTACTTTTTAAGTTAATTAACTGAGATCCAGTTCTTCCATTTGCCTCTGTAATGAGGCACATATTAATACAGTTTTTATATGATATCTATGAAAGAGTTAACTTCATAGAGTGTAATACTTGAGCAAATGTATCCAAGAAAGAAAGCAGATGAAAAGCAACCTATTTATGGAATAAACTCCAGATTTAAAATTCAGTATTTTAGTAAAATGCCAGCTGTTCTTACTGTATTTATTAAAACATAATAATGTGAGTTTTCAGGATATTAGTTCAAATTGAAATGGTTTCATGCCATATGGAAATCTTAATTTATTTGTTGAGGTACCATGTATTTAGGGTGCTAGGTGGCAAATGTTAATATGTGCAATAGGAACTACTGGTTTGAATGTGTAAATGGATGCTCTGAGTACTGGCAACATCCAGCAAAAACTACTGCTTATTCTCTCTCCAAAGAATATTGGGAGCTCTCAATCCTCAATGACATGGAAAGACAACTGAGTACTTGCCCTGTGACTGAGTTTTCTGTAGGAATTTTATTAAAGATTGTTTAATTTTGTTGTCCTTTATGTTCTCAGTCAAATAAATGGGTGAGTTGGTTTTGGCTATTCTTGGGATGTCTGGGTTTCTTCTTTGTAATCAGCATAGTCCTTTAGAACTTGCCACTAGGACTCCAAGAAATGGCACCTGCCTGTAATCTCAGCACTTAGAAGGTTGAGGCAGAATTGCTGCAAGTTCAAGACCAGCCTGGGCTACACAGTCAGTTCAAGGTCAGCTTGAATTATAGAGTGAGACCCTGTCACAAAGGAAAAAAAGGGGGGGGGCCAGGTCAGTAGACAAGCCAGTTTAAGAAGGAGGCAGGTTAAGACTCAGAGCCTCAACTTCTGTCCTTTCTTCCTAACCCTATCAGGCAAGTCTGGGAGGTCCTTTTGATTCTAGTGGGAGTCTAAGTCAAGGAGGTGCCTCCATGAGATTTCCCAAGCCTTTGAGAGATACTCTGAGGCCTGAGCGGATGTCTCGTTAACTAGTTACTTCATGCTTGAACCAAGCCCAGTCTGTAGCCACTTTGGAGCTCTCTTCAATGGGGCAGATTCTCAGAGAAGGGCAATTTCTTGAACATAACTCAGATGAGTTAGACTCTGAATGCTTTATTCCCTGGACTTGTCCAGACTTAATGAGAGTACCAAAAATGAGGCTAAAGAAAGGCTTTTTCGGGGACCTTTGTCCAGTTGCATTCCAGCTTACATATGCCAGGCCACAGATCAGTAGTTTGAAGAATAGCATTTCCAGGAAGAGGTAAGGGCCAATGTTTCTAGCACAGTCCCCTTATCTCAAGAAAGGGGCTTCATAAATGCCACATGAATTTGAATGTTTTCAAGAGCAATTAAAGGAAATGAAACTTCATGAGTGTCTTCAGCAGTGCTGCACCTGAACCTGTAAGGTTCTTGACCTCCTCTTTCATACTGTGCCCCCACCTTCAAGATGGCCAGGGTAGTGTGACTCATCTGCTAAATATTCCCAGCAGGTACTGCCTTTATACTTGCTGGATTACAGGAGGCAGAAAAAGCTACCATCTAGGATGAATTAGGTCTGTAGGGTATAGGAATAGTTTCTTGTACAAGAATTGGTTACCCACTGCTTTGACGCTGAGTACTCTGACCAACCAGGTAAGATCTTTCCCTAAAATACTTGCTCCCTGTCTTTCATTCCTTTCCCACATTCCTCCAAAATGTAGAAACTGTATAATTCCATACTTGAGATCAGAATTTGTTTCTTATGTGTAGGGAGACAAAATGACTGAGTATCACTTCTCTGTGTAGGTGGACCCTGGACTCACGGGGTCAATATTTGCAATCTAGCTCTACCTTTGTCCTTATTCCTTTGAATAAGGAATTTGTTCTAATTTCTGTGGTTTTTTAGCTTCCTGGTTTATAAAATGGGATTAGCAATACCTGCTCCACTCACTCTGGGATAGGGAGAGAGTAGGGTAAGACTAGGGATTGAAGCGTACTGAAGCCCAGCATGGTGGTACATAATTCCTAGATACACGTGAATTACTAAACCTGAACTAAGAAGATTTAAAAACCCTGGATAATCCAATAACATGCAATGAAATTTAAGCAGTAACAAACTTAACCAACTAAGAAATACCCACATCCTGATGGATTCATTGCTGAATTCTACAAGAACTTCAAGGAAGACAATGCCAGTATTCCTCAAATTCTAATTGAAAGACGAGTACTCCCAAAGTCATCTCTGGAAGTTAGCATTACTATGATTCAGACAAGGATCCAACTAGAAAATAGATCTATAGGGTCAATCTTTAATGAACACAGATGCAAAAATCCTCAACAAGATAACAATTGTGGAAAACCAGAGGAAAATTGAGGCGTAATTGGCCTCCCCTGTGAGCACAAAAGAAAGGTGATTATATGTTAGGGAAAAGTTAAGACAGCTAAGGCTAAGTTGTTTACCAGAGAATGTACTAATGGATATTGGCCCCAGATGATTCTTGTGTTACTTTGACTGCTTGTGCCCATGTTTGGTTAAATAAAAGTGAGACAAACCAAAGGATCCAAAGGCTCGAGGCTCCTCTGCCTATTAGAGGTGAGAGCCCCCTGGCTGCCTTCATGTTAAGCTGATTCTGTGTCTCTCATTCATTCATTCTTCGCTTCTGGTCTAGGTTCTGGAGTGAGGCTGGCTAGGTGGTTTGGCTACAGGTGGTGTCCCAGTGTGGGGCTTGGGATCCTGGCTTACAACAAATCATTAAAAAAAAAACAAAACAAAAACAAACATAGATCATGACCCAGAGACTTCATCCCTGGGATGCAAGAATGGTTTGACATGCGAATCAACACAGGTCATTTATCATATAAACAGATTCAAGGACATAAAGCAAATGATCATTTCAATAGACAGAAAATGCCTTTGACAAAATCCAATGTCTATTCATAAAAACCCTAAATAAAATAGATACAGAAGGACTTATATCAATCTGATAAAAGCCATTCATGCCCAATCTACTGTAGATACATTAAATATGGAAAAACTTGACAGCTTTCTAAAATGAGCAAGACAAGAATGTACTATCACCACTCCTGTTCAATTTAGTACTTGAAAGAGCAGTCAGGAAAGAGGAAAGGATTGTTTGAATTGAAGTCACATTATTTGGAGATGCCATGATCCTCAATGTAGAAGACTCCAAAAAATTCCACCAATGACTCCTAGAATTTAATCAAATTCAGCAATGTGGCAGGATACAAAGTCACACAACTCAATGGTGTTCTTTACACCAGTAATAAATTATTCAAGAAAAATAATATGGGAATTGCCCTAGCCATTGCACTATATTAGGGCTGAAGATTCAGCTCAGTGGCATCATACCTGCCTTGCCTTACCCAGGGATCACAACCTTGGGTTTCAAGTTATAATACAAAACTACAGTGTTTAAAAAAGGGCATGATTCTGGCACAAAAACAGGTAGATCAGTGGAACAGAATAGAGGATGCAGAAACAACTGCAGGCATGTTCATCTATCTGGAAAAGAAAGATAGACTCTTTAATAAGCAGTGCTTGGAACACTGGCTATGCATATGAATAAGATTGAATCCAGTGATATACCTCACCATGTCCTAAAGTAAAAAAATGGAACAAAAGTTGAAACAAAACCACTTTATCTGCTGGAAAATAAAGTACATAAAACTCTTGTAGTTATAACAAGGAATTTCTAAACAGAACCCCAATTGAGCAGGAAATATTAAGAATTAACAAATGGGATCATAGCAAATTAAGCTTCAGCACCGCAAAGGAAGCATCAAACATACATAGTGAAGAGATGACCTATAGAATGGGAAAAAAAATTGCCAGCTATTCCTCAGGCAGAACACTAATACCTAGAACATGTAAAGAATTCAAAAAAATTAGTCCCCTCAAAATAAGACTGTCACAAAATGGGCAGTTGATAACTTTACAGAAGTACAAATGGCCAATAAATACATAAAAAATATTCAACACCTCTGGCCATATAAGAAATTCAAATTAATACTTCCATCTTCAGAAAGAATGGCAAACATTGAGAAATGAAATGATGGCAAGGCTGTGGGAGAACCTTTCTTCATTGTTAGCTGGAATGTAAAGTAGTGCAACCATGGAAATCAGGAGATTCTTCAAAAAACTAAAAATAGAAATTATATTTAACCAATTATTCCCCTTTTAAGTATCTTCCCCAAAGTGTTAAAGGCATCACATTACAGCAATAACCAGATACCCATGTTTATAGCAGAACAATTCATAATAGGTAATCTTAGAAGTGGCCTATATATCCATCAACAGATGAATGGAATAAGCAAACTATGGTATTTATACGCAATGGAATACTGTTCTGCCATAAGGAAAGATGAACTAGAATCATTTATAGAAAAATGGACGCATCTTGAAACCATAATGTTAAAATAAATCAGAAACACAAACTTAAATATGTGGTGTCTCATATGAAAAACCCAAAGTGTAAGTAAATGAAAGTAAAATAAAAGATAGATCATATATCTTCTGCAAAAGTCAAGTGTCCCAAGACATGGAAGGAGGTTGAAAGGGAGGGAAAGGGAAAAAGAATTAAGATGTGTTATATACATGGGCCAACTCCCCACAGTAAATGCAATTATGTCCTGCAAACAAGTACTAATAAAAATTTAAATTTAAAAATCTCAAAAATAAATTATTGCTTAGGGATAAACAGATGACTTTTGGATGTTGTTAGTCTGTGCTAACAATGTTTCTGGTAATTTAAACAATACATTAGTGATATCTGTGGGCATGTTCACAGATCTGAAATAGCTGAGAAATTTGTGTAAGGATGGAGACTTTATTACTTATTACTGTGTTCTTGATGGACCAAAAATCACCTTTCTGCTGATGGAGGCCATAGGATGTGGAAAACTTGGTGTTTTACTAACACAGGATGATTCAGTTAATGGTTGTGTACTATTTGCTAGCTGGGTTTGAGCACACAAAACAGTGAAGACTTTGTATGTTCCAGAGATGATGCTATTTCATAACTTCCAGGTGACATAATTTCCACAATAACAATAGCCACAGAGATTTTTTGAAATGCTGCTAATAAGTTTCATATACTGCATAATTTTAGCACTGTTTATATAAAATAATTACAAACCAAAGTTTAGAAATGACTCCACATAACTCTAAAGAATAGTTTCACAAGATAAACTGCTCCTTTCAAGGCTACTGAAATCTCAGAGTGATACTTTTTTTAAAAAATTTTAATCAGAAGCTAGGTGTGGTGGGGCACACCTGTAATCTCAGCATATGGGAGGCTGAGGCAGGAGTATCGCCATAAGTTTGAGGCCAGCCTACTCCACATAGTGAGTTCAAGCCCTGCCTGAATAGTGAGACCCTGTCTTAACCCTCCTCAAAAGAGAACTCCCCCAAATTTTGTGGTCAGTAATCTAAAGCAGCAAACACTAAACCTGTAAAATTTACATTTTAAAAGTACACACACACACACACACACACACACACACACATATATATATATATGAATAATTATTTGATCTGGTAAGGCTATCTAAATACTTTTATTAACATGCTATAGAAAATATTCAACTGCAGAAATACTTGAGGACCTCCTATGTATTGTGCTTCCCAGAGTGACACAGATGAATAATGTCTTTTCAGCATTCTAAAATATTTACGGTAAGAGAAATGATTAATAGGTATGCAACTGCCTACCACATGAGGCAGATTTATGAATTATAAGGAAAAGTACCAGAAAGGATTCAGATGAAAATCCTTTTAATAATTTCTAAGATTTATCCTAGTAAGTGGTTGAAATGATTCCTGACCTAGTCGCTTACCTAGTTCCTGGAACAAAATACCCAACACCCACAATTTAAAAGGACAGGTTTACTTTGGCTCATGTTTCAGTCTATAGTCTAGCTCCAAGTCAGGACCACGTATCAGAGGTTCAGGGTAGAGGAGAGCTGCTCCTGGCATGACAGGAAGCAGGCAGCAAGGGGAGGAGAGAGATGAACCATTGCAGGCCATGTTTCCAGTGACCCTCCTCTTCTGCCCAGGCCTCCTTCCTAATAGCAAGTCAGTTATAAACTCTCCTGATCCATCATCTTTTTTGTTTGCTTTTGTTTTTCTGAAACAGAGTTTCACTATGTAGTCCAGGCTGGCCTTGAACTCACAGTGTGGCTCAGGCTGGCCTTGAACTCAGGGCAGTCCTCCTGCTTCACCTTCCCAAGTGCTGGGATTTCAGGCTTTTTCTACTGAATTTCTTAAAGTGCAATAAGGTCAGTAAAATTTAAATTCCAAACACTATGTACATACAATCATGTTTCGTGATAATTTGTTTCCTCAACCAATAGGAAGTCCCTAGACATTACTCATTGCCTACCATATTTGGACCTGTCTTAGGTTGAGTGAACAGTATCCCACTCAAATCAAGTTAAATTTGAATCACTGAAATGAGGCTCAGGCCTTGGCATTTAAAAAATGCTCCGCAGGTAATTTTCACGTGCAGCAGATTAACCCTCCTGGATAACTTGTAGCATGGGGCATTTTGGTCTTCCCAATAATGGATTTATTTTCTCTGCCCTTTACCTTTTGTGGTCCAACAAATAATTTTTAATATTAGCTTCCCTTTACTGAGTACTTACAATGAGCCAGGCAGGATGCCATAACATTTTCGTGCATTCTCTCATTTATTTTTCATTACAGCTCACAGCTGGCCAAGAGGAATCTCCCAGATCTGCAGCTGCAGTTTAGGGAATCAACCATCACCGCAAATGGAGCAAGGCCTCGCAGTCTACTTCAGCACGACGGAGTTCGCTTTTCTGTAGATCCCAGGCGAGGCCAAACGTGTGGCAGGTAGCCCGAGGTGCCTCCCTTAGTATCTGGCCAGGGTAGGGGAGTCTGAGGAAAGGAATGGCCTGATCCTCAAGCACAAAGCCCGGATTTAACTGAAGGAAAGATAAGGCGACACCGACTTGGGTTTAGGAACCTGAGAGGTAAGCGTCCCATCCCGAGTGGGCCCGCGTGCGCCAGACTTGGGGGCTGAGAGAGGGACTCTGGGACGCGGGGCGCCCAAGTGCTGTCCTCGGAGGCAGTCCTGAGTACTATGGTCCAGAGCTAGAGCCGAGTGCCTGCAGCCACCGGCCACCAAGGCTCTTCTGCTCTCCTTCCTGCTCCTGTGCGGAGTCTCAGGTTATCGGGTACTTGCGCGTGCAGAGTGGAGCTGCTGGGACCCAGCCCAGCGGCTCAGTAGATTCCACAGCACACTTGGCACTCCTGCGCTTTCCCTGTTAGCCAGTTTCTAAAACTTAGGTCGTCGAGGTTTCAGGTGTTGAACAGACTAAATTACAAATGCAGTTGTTTAGTAAACACTGGGACCTTCTGTGCCTTCCTGTAAGAGTCGTTGAATGAGCCCTAGCTGGGCTTCCTTAGTCTCCTAGGAGAGGCTTGCTCCGGCCACAGGTGCTAACTAGAAGACAAATTATGAAGTAGACCCTGGGAAACCAAAAGTAGCTTCCTGCAAACACAGTATTAAAACAAAACAAAAAATCATGCAGTATTGGTTTTTGCAGTGCTGAAGTAGAATACAAAAAAAAAAAAAAAAAAA
>NW_022900949.1:51655585-51688023 GCF_012274545.1 Fukomys damarensis | reverse complement strand
AAAAAAAAAAAAAAAAAAAAAAAAAGAATTCAGAAACCGCAGTTTTGAGTTTGTAATAAATTGGTTGATTTTGAAGAAAAACAATGACTTGAATAGGGTTTCTCTGGGGGAGGTGAGGAAAGCATTTTTAAAATGCATGGACCATTACAACACTCATTTTTGACAGTTAAGCAAAAAACAAAACATAAAGAACAAAAAATAACAAAACCTGGCTTTCTGGGGTTGTGGCTCTATGGAGGCTGGCTGGAGGGCTGTTTAGCATGTACAAAGCTCAAGGCTCATCCTTAGCACCTAAAAACAAAAACAACACACACAAAACTGAACTATTGCATTTTCTGTTCTTGCCTGTCAAACTAAGCACTTGCTACATTTGATAGCCAAATGATTCATTTTTTGAAATATCTGTGAGACCCTCGGAGGCACACTGTATAGCCTCCATCAAGGCTTCTCCTGCTGGTTTGTCAAATGCTATGTAGGAGGTTTGGGTTGAAGTATCACTCATGGGTCAGCATTCTATTTATAAATCTATTCGTTACAAGCCTGTACTACTATCTCTGTCTTTTTGATACATACCATTTAGACTTGGCTGAAATTTCTAAAGTAAAGTTGCTGAAGACGATGAGTTCACATTACCATTACATGGTACATTCCTACTTTTATTTTGTCATCAAGGCCTGAACTAGTTGAAATTGTTCTCTGGGGAAAAATGTTTTTGATCATGTCTAGAGCAGAAAAGTGAACATAAATTATGTAGAAGAAAAATCATCTTCTGAGTAGTCTTCATATAATTGGATTTTTTTCTAGGATGCCCTACTGGCATAGGCTTAAATGAGGATATTTTAATATGTATACAATTATTCTGCATAAGATTTTTTTAAGAGTAGGACAAATTTATTATTAAAATTTATTGAAATATTTATTAAGAGAGACAGAAGGGCAATGGGAAAGTGGGTTGCCATTCTCATTAGTTTTACACTAATTTTTCCACTGTGAAATTTAATTTTCACCTCTGCCCTGTAAAGCTAGTTACCACTGTGGCTACATCTGATGGACATGTCACATCTTCAGCCTCTTTACACCTGTCAGCACCAATAGTTCTATAGAACAGTCTCTTCCCCTCTTATTTATAAATTTATTTTTATTCATATTGGTTATACAGAGCAGTGGGTTAAATTTTTTTAATTAATTTTATTGAGTTTATTGGTACATTTTAGGGATACAGTACAGTTACATTCATTGTTGGGATCACGTACCTCTACATGGCAAGTCTTGATTCTCATTTTTTCCCCTTACCTCTGCCCTCCCTTCACCCCCTCCTCCCCTCCCCATCTACAAACACTTTATTTTCATCTTTTCATTCTCTCACATTTTTTTCTTTTCCCTTTTTGTTCTTCCCCTACCCATCACACCTTCCCTACACCTTTAGCTCCTTTCTTCCCATTTCTAAATGTCAGTAATCTTATTAGATTCTTATGCATTGTTGCAGATTATTCACACCAGGGAAACTATTTGGTATTTACACATGTGTGACTTATTTATTTCACTTAGGAGTATATCTTCAATATGTATCCATTTTCCTATGAATCAATCTAATTTCTCATTCTTTATGGCTGAGTAATATTCCATTTTATAGAAAAACCACATCTTCTTTATCCAGTTTCCAACAGATGGGCAAATAGGCTGTTTCCAAGATTTAGCTATTACAAACTGTGCCGCTATAAACATGGGTGCACATACTTCTCTGTGATATGATTCTTTTAGTTCTCTTGGAAAGATACCCAACAGAGGGATGGCTGGGTCAAATGGAACCTCCAGTCCAAGCTCTTTGAGGTATCTCCATATTGATTTCCATAGTGGTTGCACTAGTCTGCACTCCCACCAACAATGGAGGAGGGTTCCTTTCTCCCCACAACCCCGCCAACATTTGTTATTGTGTGATTTCTTGATAGCAGCCATTCTTTGTGGGGTGAGGTGGAATCTCAGTGTTGTTTTCATCTGCATCTCTCGAATGACCAGTGATGTGGAACATTTTTTCATATATTTTCTTGCTGCTTTTACTTCTTTGTATGAGAAATGTCTGTTCATTTCGGATGCCCATTTTTGGATCGGGTCTTTATATTTGGGGGGACTGATTGTTTTGAGTTCTTTATATATCCTTGATAATAGTCCTTTGTCTGAGGTACAGCTGGTAAAAATTTTTTCCCACATTGTAGATTGTCTCTTAGTTCTGCTAATGGTTTCTTTTGAAGTACAGAAGCTTTTTAGTAAGATGAGATCCCAGTTGTTGATTCTTTCTGCTAGTTCCCGTGCTACTGAGGATTTGTTCATAAAGTCTTTTCCTATACCAATGTCTTCCAGAGTTCTGCCTAACTTACTTTCCAGCAAGTTTAATGTTTCTGTTTTAATATTTAGATCTTTAATCCATTTGGATTTTAATTTAGTGCATGGCGAAAGATAAGGGTCTAATTTTAATCTGTGACAGGTTGATATCCAGTTTTTCCAACACCATTTATTAAAGAGGCTATCTTTCCTCCACTGAGGATGGTGAGCTCCTTTGTCGAAGATGAGGTAGCTGAGTACATCTGCATTTGTTTTTGTGTCTTCCAGTCTGTTCCATTGATCCTCAGGCCTATTTCTTTGCCAGTACCATGCTGATTTTATCACAGTGGCTTTGTAGTATAGTTTCAAATTGGGAATTGTTACACCTGGTGCCATGTGACTGTTGCCTATAATGGCTTTTGCTATTCTAGGTCTCTTGTGGTTCCAAATGAATTTTTGGATTCTTTTTTCTAGTTCTGTGAAATATAGTGTTGGAATTTCAATTGGCATTGCATTGAATGTATATAGCAGTTTCGGTAGTATGGCCATTTTCACTATGTTGATTCTTCCTACCCAGGAGCAGGGGATATCTTTCCATTTTTTTATATCCTCTTCGATTTCTTTTTTCAGAGTGCTGTAGTTTTCAGTGTAGAGATCTTTTGTTTCTTTTGTTAGATTGATTCCTAGATACTTCATTTTTTTGGATGCTATTGTAAAAGGAATTTTTTCCCTTATTTCTCTTTCTGTCTGTCTGTTATTTGTGTATAGAAAGGCTATTGATTTTTGGGTATTCACCTTGTATCCAGATACTTTACTGAATCTGTCAATTAAGTCTAGAAGTTTTTTGGTGGAGTTTTTTGGATCTTCAATGTAGAGTATCATATCATCAGCAAATAATGATAGTTTAACTTCTTCCTTTCCTATCTTTATTGCTTTAATTTCTTTCTCTTGTCTAATTGCTGTGGCTAATGTTTCCAGAACTATATTGAAGAGAAGTGGCGATAGTGGGCATCCTTGTCTTGTTCCTGATTTTAACATGAAGGTTTTCAGTTTTTGGCCATTCAATATGATGTTGGCTGATGGTTTTTCATAAATAGCCTTTATTAAATTGAGGTATAGACCATCTATTCCAATTTTTTGCAGGGTTTTTATCATGAATGGGTGTTGAATTTTATCAAATGCTTTTTCTGCATCTATTGAGAGGATCATATGGTTTTTGTCCTTGACTTTGTTAATATAATGTATTACATTCACTGACTTTCGTATGTTGAACCACCCTTGCATCTCTGGAATAAATCCGACTTGGTCATGATGGATGATCTTCTTAATAATCCTCTGTATTCTGTTTGCTAGTATCTTATTAAGGATTTTTGCATCTATATTCATTAAGGAGATTGGTCTGTAGTTCTCCTTTTTGGTTGTATCTTTCTCTGGTTTGGGAATCAGAGTGATACTTGCTTCCAGGAATGAATTTGGAAGTATAGCTTCTCTTTCAATTTCATTGAAAAGTTTGAAGAGTAATGGTAGTAGTTCTTCTCTAAATGTCTTGTAAAATTCAGCAGTGAATCCATCAGGGCCTGGGCTTTTCTTTGTTGGTAAGTTTTTAATTACATTTTCAATTTCACTGATTGTGATTGGGGTGTTTAAAATGTTTTTATCTTCTTCGTTCAACTTTGGTAATTCATAAGTATCTAGAAATCTGTCCATTTCTTCTGTGTTTTCCATTTTATTAGAGTACAGGTTCTCAAAGTAGGTGTTCATGATCCTCTGGATTTCTTTCGGATCTGTTGTGACTTCGCCTTTTTCATTCCTAATTGCATGGATCTGAGCCTTTTCTTTCCTTTTTTTGATAAGATTAGCTAAGGGTTTGTCAATTTTATTTATTCTTTCAAAAAACCAGCTCTTTGTTTCATTTATTTTTTGTATCGTTTTCTTAATTTCAATTGCATTGATTTCTGCTCGGATCTTTATAATTTCCTCTCTTGTTCGAGCTTTGGGTTTTTCTTGCTCTTGTTTTTCTAGGAGTCTAAGTTTCATCGTTAAGTTGTTTATTTGAGCCCGCTCTGTTTTCCTAGTGTGGGCATTCAATGTTATGAATTTTCCACGTAGAACTGCTTTCATTGTGTCCCAAAGATTCCTGTATGTTGTATTGGCATTCTCATTTATTTGTAAAAACTGTCTAATTTCTTCTTTAATTTCCTCTGTAATCCATTGATTGTTTAGGAGAGTGTTGTTCAGTTTCCATGTGCTTGTGAAGTTTCTATAGTTTCTTGTGCTATTGATGTCTAGTTTGATTGCACTATGATCTGATAATAAACAGGGGATGACTTCAATTTTTTTGCATTTATTTAGACCTGTTTTGTGAGCCAGTATGTGGTCTATTTTGGAGAATGATCCATGTGCAGCCGAAAAGAATGTATATTCTGGTTTTTGGGGGTGGAATACTCTATAAACATCTATTAAGTCCATGTGTTCCAAAGCTTGGTTCAGTTCTATTATTTCATTGTTGATTTTCTGCCTAGTAGATCTGTCAATTTGTGATAGTGGGGTATTTAAATCCCCCACTACAATTGTATTAGTGCTTATTTGGTTTTTCATGTTACTTAATATTTGTTTTATATAGTTGGGGGCATTTATATTTGGTGCATATATGTTTATGATTGTCAGCTCTTCCTCTTGAATTGTTCCCTTTACAAGGATGTAGTGTCCTTCTTTGTCTCTCTTAATGAGTTTTGGTTTGAAATTTACTTTATCTGAGAATAAGATTGCTACCCCTGCTTTTTTCTGGACTCCTGACGCATGGAGAATTGTTTTCCATCCTTTCACTTTCAGTCTATGGACTTCCTTTTGCACTAGGTGTGTTTCTTGTATACAACATATTGTTGGATTTTGCTTCTTAATCCATTCTGCCAATCTGTTTCTCTTGATTGGTGAATTGAGGCCATTAACATTGATGGTTACAACTGATATATTTTGACTTATTCTTGTCATGTTTTTGTCCATTTGTTGACTCTTTTTACTTTTTCTCCCATCTCCTTTTAGTTTCTTGCCTTGCCTATTTGATTTGGTCTGTTGGGCCTCATGTTATTGTGAATTTCGTTGTCCTTTTCTAGGATATTGTTTAGAATTCCTTGCAGTGCTGGTTTGGTGTTCATGAAATTTCTCAGGTGCTCTTTGTCGTGGAAGTATTTTATTTCCCCATCTATTTTGAAAGAGAGTTTTGCAGGATACAAAAGTCTAGGTTGGAGATTCTTTTCTTTTAGGACTTGGAATACCTCACTCCAGGCTCTCCTTGACCTAAGGGTTTGTGTTGAAAAGTCTGCTGTGATTCTAATGGGCTTCCCTTTGCATGTGATTTGTTTCTTTTCTCTTACTGCTTGTAGTATTTTGTTTTTCTGTTGGATTTCTGGAATCTTGATTATTATATGTCTAGGTGTAGATTTTTTTTGATCGTGGCTAGTTGGGGTTCTATATGCCTCACTTATCTGTATGTCTAATTCTTCCCTTCTGTTTGGGAAGTTTTCTGTCATTAATTCTGTGAAGAGCTTTTTTATATCATTTGTGTTTTCTCCTGTTTTTTCATGAATTCCTATCAGTCTTATGTTATTTTTCTTTGTATCGTCTAGGAGTTGTTGGATTGATTTCTCATGATCCCTTACTGTTTTTAATAGACCTCTTTTTTCACGGTCACTGACTGCTATCCTATCTTCTATATCTGAAATTCTATCTTCGCAATCTTTTATTCTGTTTCGTACACTTTCAATAGAGTTTTTAATCTCCTGGATATCTGTTTGAATCTGTTTTATGGATTCCATTTCTTTCCTCTGTTGGGCATTCATTGTTTCCATGTCTTTCTTATGCTGAGTCTTCATGGCTTCTATCACAGTCTTGAGCTCATCTATTTTTTTCTCAGTTTCTGCTCTAGAGTCTCGAATCATGACTTCTATTTTGCTCATCATCTCTCTGGCTAGCTGGGAAATTATTTCTGATTTGAATTTTTCTAGAGCCTGATTGATCAATTTTGTTACCTCCTGTGCTATGGGTCCAGGGAGTCCTGTTGGTTCACTATCAGACTTTTCATCCTCATTTGTCCTACTATTTGCTATTGGTGAACTGGATATTTGTTTTTGTGTCTTGCTTAAGTGTTTTCTCATTTTTATTTTTATTGTTGGGTTGTCCTTCTTTAATTTCTGGGTATTACTTAAATCTTCCTAATATAGTTGCGTTTTAGCTTTTGAGTTTCTAATGACTCATAGACATTCTCGTTTTCATAATATCAGAGAAAACAACTCTTTAAATCAATCACCACTCTTTGTCCCAATTGATACATTCAGCAGCCCAATAGGATCAGGCACAGCTTGCCAACTGACCACTTATGGTAGTCATTAATGTATCACCTTTAACTCATGTGAATTAGATTAATTTCAAGAAGCAGCTCATAGTATGTTTGCAGTGAATATTCTTTTCAATATGGCATCTTTACCATTTAGGATGGGGGGTTCGACTTAGAACAAGAGGATTAGATAAGTGAAAGAATTAGAGCAGGTTTGAAGTGAATCCAGAGGTTGTAGAATTACCTTACTATCTTTACAAAGCTATTAAGTTCAGGGGGGATAGAGAGAGTGCAGGAATAAGGACAGGAATATATCCCCTTAACAGTAACAGGCGCTTGCCTTCCCTTGAAGGTACAGAGCCATGAGTGAGGTAAAATGACTGGAGAAAAGAACATAAAGAGAAACCCGTCCTAAAAACAAAAAATAAAAAAAGAAGTCTGAGTTCTTCAGGAACTGGAATAAAAAGGGAGATGAGGGACACTATGGTGGAGCAAGAGACTGAGTTGGAGAGACAGGACAGAAAAAAGAAAGAAATTTTAGGGTGGAAAGAGGAAAAAAGAGACAAGAGAGAGGGAAAGAAAAAGAATTTGAAGGTCCTCTTTCAGGCTATCTCTGATCTCATATTATACCACATGCACAGTCATATGCGGAACCCAATCCCCTGGTTATAGCTAGCCAATGGCTGTTCCTCACGACTGAGACTGAACACAATCTACAAGGCCTAACTTTAGTTTCCTTACCCTCAGGGTTGAACTCCACTCAGTTCTATTACAGGTTTCCCCAGCCCTTTCTTTAAAGATGTTCAAAGTTGGGAGCTCAGAAAACTACCCTTCATGGGAACCTATGCCTCTGCAGAGTTGGTCTAAGGACTGGCCGGATCTGGAGTTTTGAGAAGGGTGGGGTGTCGTGTGGGTGTTTCAAGGGTGCCCACGCGGCTACCTTCCTTCCTGGGTCTGTTGTCGCGCAGGCCGGGAGCTCGCACGCACGCCGCCGGGTGATCACAGGCAGGCAGGCAGGCAGGCAGCTGAAGAAACCCCCTCTGGGGTCTTTGGGGCCTTCCTGGGTCTGTTCTCTCCTTAGATTATTTACAAGAGGCAATGATGAAACATACACCCTTGGCTCCTCATGGGGTGGGACAGATTATTCTTAAGGACAAATTTATTACCCAGTCGTCTTCAGATATTATGTAATCTTACTGGTTGATTATAGTTTCTTGTTTTTTTCTTAGTAGATGCATCCAACTGTGCCTAAGGGCCAGAGTGTGGTTTACCTGTGGCTTATATTTAACCCACCTCACCCCCCACCGCTGTACTGGGGATTGAACTCACGACCTTGAGCTTGCAAGGCAGGCAGCAGAACCACTGAGCTAAATTCCCAGCCTGATTAATTATAGTTTTGACACATGTTGTACCCACCTCATGATTTTCTATCCAGCTCATGATTCTGCTCTATAAACTTCTTTTGAGAATTTGATCCTTGGCAACCCATTTTTGGGTCCCCTCCTTTCTCTTAGGAGCTATTTCTCTCAATAAATTTTTCCTATTCTTAACCTTCATTGTTCCTTAGAATTCATTCTTTGATTTGGGGAAACACAAACTTGGTGTATATGACATCTAGCAGGTTGGGAGTTATAGTATTCCCCCATATCAGTAGGAGACAAAAATCAACTTTCAGCAAAGAAGCTTTGATAAATATTTTGAAACAACTAATTTAGAATAAACTCAGAAATTTCAATAAATCCACCAATATTACCCATGTATGTGCATGGCCACTGGATACAAAAGGCTCTTGCTGTACTTCTCACTGATCAAGAAAAGGGCAAGGAAAGCAGTGATGGATATTATCATGGCCAAAGGTATTCTGAAGAATCTTGTTACAGAAATTTTCATGAAATTAGAGTGCATTTTCAATACACTCATATACAGGCCATGTTGTTTCATAATAAAATCACCTTCTCCTGAGTCACAGGTAACTAAAACTTTTCTATGAAACTGTAAAGTAGCACAAGCACTTTTATTTCCAAGAAACTTATAATAGAGCTCCTCAAACACACATCAGTGTCTCTGTCCTCTTAAAATTTCTTTGTTTTGTTTTTTTGTTTGAGACAGAGCCTCATTATGTAGCCCAGCCTGGCCTGGAGTTTACCACAATCCTCCTGCCTCCCAAGTGCTGGGATTTACAGGCATGTACCACCACACCCATCTAAAATCACTTAAACTTTTTTTATCAACAAATGGTTCAAGAACCTTGACATCTATATTGGCTTGTGAAAGAAGGGTCAGAATGGCTTGAATCCCAAAATTGCTTACAAAATTCTACAACATACTGAAACCCTGTTTCTCATCCTAGTATAATGGTGCTTTTAAGAAGATAAAGATAAAAGAAACAAAAGCATATCAAAGCAAGCCAAAACAAATGAGTCCTCCAAACCAGCAAACCAAATACCTAGAATTTTTTTTCTACCTCTGAATCTCTTCTCACACCACTCCATGCCCCAAAATAACCTGCAGTAGTTTCAAAATGGCCCTAAAGGGTGAAAGTCCTCATCTCACCCAAATCACACTACCAAGCAACCTAAGAGAAAGTCCAAATGGTGGACACAGTAGATCTCTGGAGTTCACTTTCCAGGTCAACATTAAGCAGAGCCTGTCATCTCCCCAAACATTCTTTTTTCCTTTTGCCAACAAAAGCATTTACAGGCAGCTGATGCCATGAGCAGGAACAGGGGAGATTCCCAGGTGTAAAAGTATTCCCAGTGGCTGCTGAAATGCTCCTACAATCCTGACCATGGGCTCACAAGCAGTCACTTTTCTCAAGTGCCTGCCACTGTGCATTTATAGTTATATAACAAAATAAAAAATAAATCAGAAAATTATTACAGTAGATATCCCCTCAATAGTGATTTTACTCTTGGGGGAGAAAATTTAAAAGGGAAAGCAGGAAAAAATATAAGAAATAAAAGAAGAGAAAGAGATTAGAATCAAGGGTGAAAGATAAAGGAAAATTACCCAAGCTTTGGGAAATTGGTGAAAAGGACAAAAGGGAATAAAGGAAAAAAGAAAAAGAAGAACCAAAGAACAGAACAAGACAACTAAAAACTATATTCACACTTATGAAACAAATATAAACAAGGAAAAAAACCCCAAAAGCAAAGAATAAATATTTCTCTGTAATTTAAAGCCTGTGGTTATCTTTTGGGGTCTATAGTTTTGTAGTAGTGTCCAATTCAATCCATGTGTATGCCATCATGGTCAACAAAGGAGGCAGAGCCAAGATCTGTGCTGTATGTTCCCAGCAAGCCTGTAGTAGGATTGAGGAAGGATGCTGGATAATCTCAGCAAGTCTGCAATAGGATAAGGACAGTGCTGATTCTGGTGCTTTCAACTTGACAGAAATTCAGGTGACCTTGGCCTCTGGTTGTGAGGTTAGGGCCTGAGTTATTCAGCTGACCACACTCTGGGAGTCTTGCCCACCTAACCTCAACTCCGTGATCCTAGACATCTCCCACAGTTGTTCATCACCCCATCACTGGAAGCCCTGAGATAAAGCCAATATTTGGCTGCTTTGAGTCCCGAGTTCATTTGGCCCCTCCCTAAAATGGCATCTGACTAACCTCCCTCTCCAGGGCATTCAGAAGTCACTTGGACTGGAGTCACCAGCTGTTGTGGTTCATAAGCATTCCACTGGTGGGTTTCTCCCTGCAGGTTTCTGGAGTCACCAGCCCTCGCTGTGTCCCTGTAGATTTGACCCTCCTCCCTCATGCTTTGAGCCAGGAGCTGGGGAAAAGTGCAGTTTGCCACCTCCTTTTTCTGCATGGTGGTCAGTCTCTTCCCTTCTGTGTGAGCTCCAATTTTCCCTTCAGATCCTTCCTGGGTCCCTGGGATCCACCTCCCTCTTCTTCTCCAAATTGTTATTTTTCAGTGTCTGAATTCTGAATCTCAGGTTGATTTGTTGTTGTTTACTGCTCCACCATCTTCCACTGCACACAATTCTTAATACATGTACCAAAAATTGAAAAGCCATGTATTGTGTTTCTTTGTAAATATTCAACTGACTTTCCAGCTTCAAATTTGGAGGCAAAGTTTTCTTAAGAGAATATCTAGTACCAATATCGTTATCTTTTTAACTTTTATATTAGTACATTTGCAGTACATAATGATTACATTCCTCATAAGGAGTTAATATGTGCCCATAACATTTCAATTATTTTTTCAAGTACCAATATCTTGAAATGCTGATAAACTGTTAAGTCCCAGCAATTCACAATTTATTATGTATGTTCCATATTCAAATTTTTTATTTTTCACAGCATATTAATAAAATTATTAGGAAAACTGGGCTACACGGTCCAAAGATGAATTCTGTCAGAAAAATGATCAAGGAACCATTTTCTTTAGGAAACAGTTCTACTAAAAGCAATATGGTAACAGAAGTAATATAAAACATTCAAGACATTTAAATGCATGGCTGTGACTACACTGCCACTTAGTATGTTTTATATTATAGGACATAAGGTTAATCCCCCACCTATAGAATGTTAAGCTGACACCTAAGGTTATAGCTTCCCACAATTCAGTATCCCACTATTTTCTGGTTGTACCAAACAATAAACAACAAGTGAATGATTTCACTTCTCAAAAATCACCCACACTTTTTAAAAAAAGGGGATAAAGTAGAATTCCTTTCTTTTTAAAAATGTTTCTGTTCAGATGTTATGTGCATGTACCAACTTCCCACAATAAAAAATTCATTTATTATTTTTAAAAAGTTTCTAGAGCTACTAAAAATTACATTAATAAAATAGTTGATAAAAATATCCCTCTGGATTGTAAAGGAAGACGGGGACCACCGATAAGCCATGGTGTGTGATTAATCGGAATTGGCTTCTTTCTCTCCTGCTTCATCCGAGGCTAGAGTCCCCTAGTTTTTCGATTCTCTGTTTTCTGCAGGTAAGCCTAGCCACTTGGGTTTGTTTTCCTTCTGTGTGTCCCCCACCCCCACCCCACACTGGGGAGCCCAGGGCCCAGGGCCTTGGCATCGAGCTACACTCCCAGCCCTTTTTATTTTATTTTTAATCTTGAGACAGGGTCTCACTAAACTGCTCAGTTTCCCAGGCTAAACTTGAACTTGCAACCTTCCTGACTCAGCCACCCAGAGTGTTGGAACTACAAGTGTGTGTCTCCATGACTGACTACCCTTTCCCTTTTTTCTGCATTCTTTTCTCCCAAGATTTTTCCTCCTCCCTCCAGGTCCTCCCAAGATTTAATCCTTTCCAGCTGCTTTTTTGGATTGTCTAACCCATAGCCTTGCCATTGACTCACGAGCCTTGCTGACCTTCTTCCTGGGCTTCTGGTGCAAGGGGTTTGTACAAGTGCTGGACTCTTCAATTTGTTTTACTCTTTCTCTTCTATCCAATCTCTTATTTCTTTGCAAACATCCTTTAATTTTATAAAAGCACCATATGTAATAATAAATGCTTATTTTTTAAAAAGTTAAATCTTATTCTTTATTTGCTTTCTGCTCCCTACCAACCTAATGCTCATTCCTAGTAGGTAAGTCAACATTATATTTTAACTTCATTTCTCTCTATGCCTGTATAGCCATATACAGAGGTATACATAGATTATTTAGCATATTATCTTTTTAAGTAAAATTGGAATACGTTATATACACTCTTCTGCAACTTTCATTTCTTTCACTCAAAACTACATCATGGAAACCTTTCTGACTCATTCTTCTAGACGATACTGCATTATAATTCACAGTGTATATAACCTAATGCAATTACCCGTAAGCACTCACAACTGCTTATTTTTTTCTCCACAATGAACAATGCTGCAATACACATTCATATACATAGGTTGTGTTTTTTAAAACTTTTGAAAATGTTTTAAAATTTTTTGGCAGCAGGGAGTGGACCTAGCAATTGAACCTAAGACTTTATGCATGTTGGGCAAGAACTACTACTGAGTTGTATCTCCAGGCCCCATTTAAAAATCTTTACTGACTTTAATATTTGTACAAAACATAAAACACATTACAGAGGGATAAAACTCATATAGTTATACAGCTTAATTTTACAAAGTAGTTGTCTTGGCAACCAGCTCCCAGATCAAAAATAAAAAGTTACCATTATACCTGGTTCTTCTGTGCCGCCTTCTAGTAGGTCTCCCCTAATGTGGGCATTAAGTGGACTTCTAAGATTATAACTTATGTTAACTTTTACCTATTTTTGAACTTCATTTATATTGGAGTTTTTGTTTTTTAAAAACTTTTATTAGTACATGTTTATAGTACATTTACATTGTGGGGAGTTGGTACATGCACGTAACACATCAGTTCTTTTTTTCATCCCCTTTTCCTCCCTTGCCTCCTTTCCATCTCAGTTCCCTTCCCATTTGCAAAAGATCTATATCCCTACTTCTTCCTATTATCTTATTTTGTGTTTTGTTTACAATTGGAATTTTCATTTAATGAATGTTGTCATATTGCTTTCCTAAGAACTTGTAACACTTATTTTCACCATTTAAGTGTATGTGTAAGAGTATTTTCTGCAGCTCGGAGAGTAATATGTCAATGCTCTTTTTTTGTTCTTGTTGGTTTCCTTGTTAAAATATCTTATTAAATAAAACATCTAAACAAGTAATACTACAAATGTGTACAGTGAGCAAACTGAGACTCAAGAACTTAACCTACAACGAACTTTAGAGCAAGACAGTGTTCCAACATTCTCATGCTTTAAATTTAAAAAAACAACACAAGATTCACCAAGTTAAAGGCAAAATGATCTTCCCAGAGTTTTGTCTTGAAGAAGATTGCATTAAACTGTCCCCAAATGTTCATTTGCTTAGGTACATGTGACTGAGGAAAACAATAGGTTTTTGCCAAGAGTAACTATAGTTCAAAACAAAACGCCTTCATAACTTGCAGTATTTTAAGACATGACACAAAACATTTTTGTACCAGATAAATATGGCCTTTTAAAGAAGTTCTTTACTCAAGAAAAATGAAAACAAACCACAACACCAATACACTTGAAAGCAAACCCAAATGAGAATTTAATAGGTCTTTCTGTCACTTAGTTTATACCCTGGTTTTCTGGGGTAGTGAAACCAAGCAGGGGACAGGAGGTGAGGAAGAACAGTTTGGGGTTATTTTTGTAAACTTTTACTGAGCTGCCAGTTGTGAAGAAATCAAAACAAAAATATATTAGAGAAAGCAATCAGCACTCTTAATGTGCTCCTTTGGCCACCATGCGTGCTGCTTGCCTGGCTCAGGCTATCAAGCCTTTTAAGTCTTTTATTGTTCTCCTACCCTTAGTTCCTCTCCTCAAGTTAGAATCTGGTTCTGCCTCTGTTCTGACCCTATCTCTTGGATATATGTTAATGTGGAAAAGTAGTTTTAAAGGACACTGTTCTTAGTGCCAGAACAATCTTGGTTTAAATCCTGCCTAGTCTATTACTGAACGATTCACTCAATCTAAGGTAATGTGTACACCAGTGTTGTACTGCAGAACTTGGTGGGATGTTGGAAGTGGTCTATAGCTGCCCTGTCCAAGATTGCAGCCATATGTGACTGCTGAGCAGTTGATATGTGGCTAGTGTGACTGAGGAACAGAATTTTAAAGTGTAATTTCAATTAACCGATTAGCCATGTAATAATGATTACCATTTTGGATACAGCAAGTCTAGAAAATGGAGAATTCCCCTCATGGAGGTTAAGCATGTGATAATGGATATGAAACACCCAAACATTGTACAAGCCTCTCCTACTAAACCAATCCCATTCAGTCCTGAAAGACCTTAAGAGTATTAAAACCAACCTTGCTCAAGCCTTGATGTGCTGCTGGTGTTGGCGAGTGTTCAGAAGGAGGTCCGACACAGATTTTCAATCCCTCCCTGATGGTGCGCAGGTGCAATGTGGTGCAAACAAGTCTGCTTCTTTTCCTCATTTGGTCCTCACTGTGTTAGACAACTATATCTTCAGAAACCCACACTTTTAAGCTCTTATGTGACACTAAGGGGCTGGGGATATAGTTCATTCTGAAGGTCCTAGGTTCAATCTCCAATACCGAAAAAAATATATGTAATTATATATATATATATACATACACATACTCAAAGACATCCATTTGTAGAGAAAAATCAAGCATCACTGATTCAATTATATTTTGTAGTGTTTATTACAGTAAAGGTTACTATTGTAAAACAGTAAATTTGGTCCATATTTTATTTTCCACTTTGCTTTTAAACATTTTACATTATTTAATAAATTATAACTTTTATGTTGCACATAGTTTTTTTTCCTAACCCTTGGAATATTATAGTTTCAAGTAGCTAAAAAATAAAACATTGAAGACTAAGTGTACTGATAAGTACATGCTGAAACATTTAATTACCACAGTAATTAAAAAGTTCTGGTCTTTATTTCTTAAGATGAAAATTCATTAACAAGAAGTCATTTAAGAATCTCTGGGATTTCTCTGTTATCCACAATGAGAGTATGAATAATCCCTTCTTTCCGCTTTCCGCTACTGACAGCCTTTATATAACAGTCATGGTTCCCAACACTGAAGTGTGTTTCAGTCCCATCATCTACAAACTCACCCTAAGACAATAGAAGAAGAAAGGATTAGTATTCCAGAAATATTCCTCTTTGCCTATAGCATTAACACCATCCAAAAGTAGGGCTAGGGATGTATCTCAATGGCACAGCATTTGCTTAACACAGGCAAGGTCCTAGTTCAATCCCTAGTACTGTATGAAAAAAGAAAAAGTACTGGTGGTATAATATATTAAGTGAAACATAAAGTTTGAAAAATTAAAGACTAAAGCTTTTGTTTAGGTGCTTTTACATTTCTGTTATGAATTCAAAGTTTCTTTTTATGGTCCCTACAATCCTAAAGATCTTAAGGGGATTTTTTGGTGGGGAGGTGGGCAAGAGGGTACACGTGACTGTATGTCTATAACATAACTTGTGTTTTCAAAAGTAAAAGTGAACATGATAATAAACATTTCTCAGTTACTTCTACCAAGAACAGTGTACATGCATAGTTTCACTGCATCTTTATATTAACTGCTAGAAATACTGTACTATTACTACCCCAATTTATAGATATGGAAATTGAGGAACAGGGTGGTTATTAAGTAATTTGCTGAAGGCCCCAGTCAGTAGGGGATGGAGTGTCCTTACCAATATGAAAATTTGATTCCTTGAAGTATAAGGTGGTTTATAATGAAATATACACATAACATAAAACAAGACCACTAAATCCGTTGAGAACTTCAAATGTGACTAGTCTGAAATGAAATATGCTGTTAAAGATATATGCTGCATTTAAAGACAGTATGAAAAAGTAATTAAAATAACCTATTGATTATATATTAAATGATATTTATATTGATTTAAATCAAGTATATTATTTAAATTAATTCACCTTACATTTTTTTACCATGTCTAATGGGAAAAAATTACCCATGAGGCTCATATCTAAGGGTCCTGTTATATTTCTATTGAAAAGCACCAGTCTAGAGTAAAGAAGGTGGGAGCAAAGAAACAAAATGAAAACAAGGAGAAGATGAGAGGATAATAATCAATTATGATGGAGAAGATGAGAGGATAATAATCAATTATGACAGAAAGCAAACACCTCAACCAGACTTAAAACATGACTGTGAACATTATGATGTGCAAAGCAGACAGAGCAAGGACCCTTTATTAACATTATCTAGGTGATTAAAGTACAGGAAGTACCAGAGAAGCTTTTTGCTAGCTCCAAGAAGTACCAGCCCATGGCCTTCCAGCATGGTGTATCAGCACACACATGTTCTTGAGTGCAGCGTGCTTCCCCCTATTTACACTGAGCTTTGGGAAAAAGGCTTTGGAGGGCAGGGGAGGGTGGAGAAATATAATCTCTATAGGTCACTTCTTCGCATTTTGGCAAACTCGTGATTTTGGTCCTAATGTATTGAGATGGAAAGAAAAAGGGCAAAATAAGCTGTAACTCATAGGCAGCAGGAGCAGTGTGGTACACGTGTACAGACTGGGGAAGGAAAGCTGGCTGCATATACAGAGCTGCCCATTCTGCTCTGCAACTAGACTGTAGTTATAGTGAGGGGGCAGTTGAATCACAAAGAGCTATTTTCCAAGTGCCATATTGAGATGGAAAGAAAAAGGGCAAAATAAGCTGTAACTCATAGGCAGCAGGAGCAGTGTGGTACACGTGTACAGACTGGGGAAGGAAAGCTGGCTGCATACAGAGCTGCCCATTCTGCTCTGCAACTAGACTGTAGTTATAGTGAGGGGGCAGCTGAATCACAAAGAGCTATTTTCCAAGTGCCGAGGTTTCCTGTTAGTGACTGAGGGACACAGATACTGTGGATCATCATTAATTTATTATTTATTTTTGGTACCAGAAATCAACTCAAGATCTGGTGCTTGCAAGGCAGGCGCGGCACAGATGGTCATTATTTTTACCTTCATTCTTTATTTCTAAATCACATTCTTTATTTCTTTTCCCCCCAGTGCTAAAGATTGAACCCAGAGCCTTGTGCATGCTAGGCTACATCCCAGCTGTAGAACTAAATTCTTCACACCATAAAACAACATTATTTTTACATTTATACTGGAAAATTCCTTCTAAGTGGGAGAAAATGTGATTCAAAAGTCCCAGTTCTCCATCCAGAGAATTCCAGGGTAGGAGTGAAGAGGAAGGACCACTAGGTGCGGTACTAGGCACACAGCTGGAACCAGACTGTGTTCATGGTGACTGCAATTGTTCCAAAGGGGCCACAATAAGGCTTATCTTCTGGGGTTTATAACAGTGCCCTTTCCTGTCTACCTTTCATAATATCTGATATTGTATGCATAAAAACCTCACTTTTAGAAAAGTTTATCTGTTTTTGGGAATGTGCTGCAGGCCTTCCTACTCTATGTACAATTTGTGGGCCAACTATTGGTAGCTGTGAAGTAAATGCTATAATTTACATTTTAACAAGATCCCAGGTGATGTCTATGCATGCAAATTTGAGAAGTAGAATAAAGAATTACTTCATATGTTCATATGAATAAACACAAACAGCTTTTCAGGAAGGGACTGTTTTTTGGTACTGGGGAACGAACTTGGGTCCTTGTGCTTGTGAAGCAGGCAGTGGAACCACTGAGCTAAATCTCCAGCCCTAGGAAGGGAGTTTTTTTTTTTTTTTTTGAAGATAAACATTTTAAAATTTATTTTTATTTTATTTTTGGGGGGGGGCCCTGAGCTCACTATGTAGTCTAGGATGGCCTCGAACTCATGGAGATCCTCTGCCTCGATTACAGGCATGTGCCACCACGCCTGGCTCTACATTTATTTTTAAACTTTATTTTTTTATTGGTACATACTTGTCATACCTATTGATCGCATTCATCATAGGGAATTTGTACTCATATATAATATCCTAATTCTTTTTTCCCATTCCCTTCTTCTCTTTCCAATCCTTCTTCCCCTCCCTATTCTCCAAAGCTTTGTTTCCATTTTTCCTTTCCCATTTACAAACACTTTATTTCCATTTTTTCAGTTTCTCATATTTTTTTCTTCTCCCTTATTACCTTTCCCCCACCCTTCCCACTTTCCTTACACCTTTAGCCCTTTACTTCCTATTTCACATTATTAATTGTCTCATTAGGATCCTGTGTACTATTATAGTTTTTCACACCAAAGAAACTACTCAGTATTTCAGCTAAAGAAATCTCTGTATGAACATTAAAAATAGGGAATCCTAAAATAAAACTAGGAAAGTAAAGGAGAAAAGGCAATGATGTAACATCAAAATAATACTTAATTCTGGAGATGAAAATGGTCCCTGAACATATTTAAATTGCCTCTCGCTCTTATAGTCTTATCTTATTCTTTTTTTCATTATTTAGAGAATACTTTATTAGTTTCTGTAATCAAACCCACGTAGATATGACCTTACATATTTAGTATGTGAGGACTCTAGGAGAAGAGCTTGGGCCAGGAAAGGGAAGGAAAAGGCTAAAGCCAGATCAGAACACAGGTGGTCTCCAAACTGTCACTGGCCCAGGAACTGTCTGGGCAAGGTTTTCAGAATTTGGAATCAGGAATACTTAAATTTCTTTTTTGTTTCTACCTAGAGGACTTTGGTTAATTATAAAAGCTTTAGAATTAACATTTCAGTGGTAACTTACACATATGGCACTAAGAATAACCAAAAGGTCAACATACCGCTGTCTCCATCTTTTTACCATTGCACCATACATCCATAGTGTCTTTTTCTGTAAAAGTAACATAAATTTTATGTTATAATTTTACAATTTAAAGATAAATTTTCATATTTATTATTTTTTAAAAGTTTTATAAACTGGATCACTAAAATTCCATTAATATTTTAAAACTCAATATACGGCTTTTAAACTATTAAAATTTGAAGTTGCTCATTTTTAATTCAAAGAGGAAAACAAAAATGAAATAAAATAATCTTTTTTTTTTTCAAAATAATCTTTTAAGAGAAAATCAGCCAGGAATGTAGCTCAGTGGCACAGCAGTTGCCTGGTAAGCACAAGGCAGTGAATTCAATTCCTAGTACCAAGAAAAAAAAGAGAGAGAGAGAGAAAGAGAAAATCAAGGCCCCAATACAAATTGATGAAGTCTTGTTAAACAAAATAAATATGGAAGGACCATCTTTAAAAGAGAATGCATACAAATGAATGTGAAGAACTTTTCTACATAGAATGTTCTTTAGTATCAGTGAGTAACTCCCACTGGTTCCTACACTGACTCAACTAGACAATGGAAAAAAGATCATCAAAATGAGCTGTCCAAGGCTCATATAGGATAGACAGTGTGTCAGCTTTAGAGAAACTGAGTCTTCAGTGTCTTATTGGGTAACACAATTGTCTATATTCATTTTTATAATGGCTTTACTTTGTTAAAATTATTAAAAAATAAAGGAATTTATTACTGGTGGACTAGACTATACAAATGTAGAACAAGATGCTTCCAGAGCACATTTTTATATCAGTTAACTTCCCATAGCTTACTGCAGGCTATAGCAGTGATGGCAAACTTTTTAGAGCTTTCAATGATAACAAACATCTGGCTGTGGCACATGTGCCATAGGTTTGCCGACAGTGGGCTATAAGAACTCCCAGAGCCCTTTGCAAGTATAGTCTTGGGAAGTGGCAAGAGAGAAGACTGTACTTATCAAGTAGCCAAAAGAGGAAAAAAAGAGAGCATGTGTATTTGTGACATGTACACAAGGAGTCTAGGGGCAAAAAGCTGACTTGATGTCAAGTCTGAATCTGTAGTGAAGGGTTTGACTCTGGCAGGCCACTTGCTCCAGCAGCATGGTCTAAAGCAGCTTTTCTGCCCATACCTTCAGATGGGTGCCTCAATTACAGTGGAAAAAGGTTTTGAGATGGCTAAATGAAACAAGAGAAAAAGGAAGACAGGAGATACAGGCAAGAGTTACCCTAAACACAGTGGGAAGCGTCCATGGTCACAGCTGTCGGGGAAGCTCATCTTGTCCCAGCACAGGTCAGAGCACATACTAGTACAGTGGCTATGAAAGCTGGCATTTTATTTATTGTACCTACTGAACATATGCACATACTCAGATTTCTGTAATAGCTTACTGACATGCCTCTGAGGAACACTGTTAGTCTAGAAGCCAAAAAAGAAAAAAGTTTGACTACATAAAAGTAAAACAATCCACATGATTGAAAATATGCACATATGTCAACAAAGACAAACAATAAATAATGTACTGGAGAAAAAGTATCTGAATCAGGACAGTTTTGCTAAAATAAAGACTCCCAGAAAGGAGAAAAAAACCAACAACACAAAGAAAATGTGAGCAAAGGACACAAAAAGAAATATGAAAAAGTAACTTACCCTATGAAAAAATGCTTCACTCAATTTTGAACAAGGCAAATAAAAACAACGCTGAAATACCATTTTTTTACCTAACAATATGTCCAAAAAAATCCAAGTGTAGCAACACGCTCCATTGGAGAATTTAAGGGGAAATAACTACCACAAGGCAACAAGGCAAAAAGCACACTAATATGACAAAGGCTATTCTTTGATCCCCGAATAACACTTCCTATCCCCGAATAACACTTCCCACTTCTAGGAATTTGTACTGAAACAAGAAGTGCACTACATTCTTAGACGTATATGAATAAAGCTATTTAGCTCTGCTATTAATAGCAATAGATTAGAAACATCCCAAATGTTCATTATTGAGTTAAATATACTGTTTACTATTGAAATTTACTATGCTAGGCTACTAAAAAAGAATGAAAAAGTTATTCATGTACTAATGTAAAAAGATCTTCGGAATACACTAAGTGAATAAAGTGAGATGTGCTTATGTAATGAGGTAGTAATAAAATATCTGTATTTGCTTGAATCTGAATAAAGAATGCTAGAAGGACATGGTTCTCTTCAGGAGGCCAAGGTAGGCGTATCATTTAAGCCTAGGAGTTTGAGGCCAACCTGGGTAACACAGAGGAAACCTCTGGTTTTTTTTAAAGGCTGTTGTTATGGAGGTGGAGGAAACAGGGATGAAGACAGGGATGGAAGCAAGATTTCTCAACGTACCTTTATACCACTGTGATTTCTGAATCACATGAACATACCACCTATTGAAAATGATAAATAAAAGAGCTCATGTATCTGACAAAATATTAACTCCCTTACAGCTTAGAAGTACACTGGACAGATGATGGGAGGTCCTGCAGTGTGTTCATGTGGAAGCCTCTCCACTGGCATGCACATTCCCTTTCCTCCAAGACTCACAGCCAGGGATTCCACAGGTGAAGAGCAGGGATGTTCTATAAATGTTTCCAGAGGAGTGAAAGTTTTCAGAACAAAAAGAGAATTTCTTCCTAATGACATTTTTTTCATATATTACTGTCCCCTCACTGTCTTATTTTCCTCCCAAAGTGTTCACCATGTATCTACTACCAGACCTACAGATTCTAGCCAGTGCTATCTTCAGTCCTCTTAGATGCCTTACACTTTGGGAATGCTAAAAAGGAATGTACATCATTTTGGGGTCAGATTACAGTTTTATTATTTACCAACACTATCACTTTGGCCTCAATTTCTTCATAGGTAAATGAAAATATTTTTCTTATTGGCTGGGAATAATAATGGTCAAGACTAATTTATATAAAGTGTTTAGAATAGTAGTTGGCACAAAATATGACCTCAGTAGTTTATGATGTTGTTATAAAAAGCTTTTTGTGTTCTTTGTGTGTGTGTGTGTGTGTGTGTGTGTGTGTTTTACCATAATATTTTAGGGAAGCCCATCCTTTGTCCATGAATAATATAAATAGCTACAAAAACTATTTTTAAAGAATTCACTATATGAAATCCACTGCTAAGTATTTATACACACTAACTCAATTCAACCTTATACACACGACTTATTTTATAGAAAGGGAAACCAAGGCTCAGAGCTTAAGTAATTTGCTCACCATACGGCTCTGACTCTGGCGCCTGCATCCTTCATCACTAATCTGTCAAATGTCAGCCTTGGAACACTGTAGTTTGTGGATCTGTGAAACTTACAACTAGAAGCCCAGACAACATGAATATCCCAGACAGTTTTGCCTTAACCTCAGTAAACAACTCTGTCTTGTCTTCTTATCAGGTCCCTTCCAGCCAGGGTGCAAAAGGGAAAAGTTTGGTCTGAACTCTGTCTCCCTCTCAGGCACATCATGAGGAAAAGAGGAGTAAAGGCAGATAAGGAATGGAAAGAGAAAAAAAAAAACACATTTTAAAAGCCCGAATGGAACAGGCCCATGAAAATATTAAAAAGAACTAAATATAATCTAGGCCTACCTTAAGTAGTCTCCTCCATTTCCCCTAGGAAAAGTTAGTACCAATTGTTTCACAATGTAGCAAAATAGTTGGTTAAGTTAGTTGATTAGTGCCTAAAATTATTGTAGACTTTTCATAAAACAAAAAAAACCCCCATATGTTCAAATGTGTTGACACTAATTCTAACCCTTTCAAAATTAAAGTTTCCATTAGTAAGTAATGAAATACAATGGTTTTAAACTTTACTGTAGAATGAGTCACCACACTCTTAACCACATCAGTGTGACATTTTGGAAGATAATGGGAAAGATGAACTCCTAAAATCTCCAGAAAGAAAACTAAATAATGAGATTCAGATGGGCATAAAACATCATGTAAACCAATGAAGAAGGGAAGATACTGGAATAAAGCTTTCATAAAATCTCAAAGAAAATGATTTTGAAGTTAAATTCTGTGCTCAGCACAAATACCTATTTAACCTGAGCATCAAGTAATGTTTATCTCCCAAAGAGCAGGAGAAATTATTTAAGGATAAATTCCAGTAAACAAAGATGAAACTGGGAGCTGCAAGGTTCAATAAGAGGAAAAACTAAAGGGTTCACGAAAGACATTGACTTTGAACTCAACATAACTTCTTATGAGTGGCACAGAAGGTTCAATTGTAAAACAGGAAGAGTGTAATCACAATTAACTATGTAAAAATAATTACATAATTGGGCTGGGGATTTAGCTCAGTGGTTCGGTGGCCTGCCTCTCAAGCACAAGGACCTGAGTTCGATCCCTGGTACCACCAAAAAAAAAAAAAAAATTACATAATCATAATTGTAAACCTAGAAAAATACAAGACTTAATAATGGCTTCAGAATAAAATACAAATATTAACTAGGACAAGGTAGAGGAGACAGAGATTGAAAGAGAAAAGAGAAGTAATAGGAAGTTGGCGTAATTATAGTCAAACCTTATGCAATGGTAATGAAGTAAATTTATAAATTGATGAGAAAGATAGTGGTAGTAGTAGCAGCAGCATTTTTCAGTTTTTCCAAGTTCCTCCCATTAAAACAAAGCAACAAAACAAAACTAATAACCCATGGACAGTCTCTCCTTTGAGTACATGAGGCTTTTGGGGGACATCCAGATATAAACCATTATAATATTATTATATTAATATTATTATCCTCCACCTAGATCCCCTCAACCATGAAGCTGACCCTAAAAGGACTGAAACTTTTAAGAGAGGAGCTAAGATAAACCTATCCTTTAAATTGTAGGTGTCAGGTATTTTGTCCCAGCAACAAGAAAAGTGACTAAGACAATCATTATTGGAATTAGCTGGCAAAGACTTTAAACCTGCTGTTATAAAAATGACTGAACAACTGCAAACACGCCAACAAATGTTAAGCTGAAAGTATCAGCAAAGTAATAAAGATAAAGAGGAAACAAAATTTTAGAATTGAAAAGTACAATAGATCTAGTAAACTCACTGGAGGGACTCAGTAAGAGAATAAAGATGAAAGAGGAAATCAGTGAACCTGAAGATAGGTCAGTGGAACTTTTCTAATCTGGACAATAAAATGGGGAAGGGGAGGTACGCATGCAGGTGAGTGAGCCTGTGCTTTAAAGAATGAGGGCTAACAAGGTCTAACTTTGGTAACGTGATTTCTAGGTGGTCAGGAGAAATAATATGATATAGGAAAAAATACTTGAAGAAAGAATAGATGAAAATTGTGATTGTGCTAAAATTCACAAGACTACTAAAACTGAAAAAAGTTTTATTGTATGTAATTTTTAAAATATTTAATAGGTACTGTGAGGTGGAAATTTTATTTTATAATAGTAAGTCCTAGCTTCTTTAATCTTGGGAATTATTGCTTTCACAATATATAATGTTTTAGTCTTTTCCCACATTATTACCTGTACTAAATGATTAATTCAATATGAATAATGGTGGGAAGATGTGCTTTTTTTCTTTGAATAAATTCTTGGTATGAACAACATGAAATATAGGTTTTGGTTTTTGTTTTCATGTTTTTGAGACAGGGTCTCACTATGTAGTTCAGACTGGCCTTGAACTTGTGATACTCCTGCCTCAGCCTCTCAAGTTCTGGTATTACAGGCTGTGTAATACCACACCTGACAAAACTACAGTTTAAAAGAAAGCTTTCCAAAAAATTGGCAATATATATTGGAAAGATTATGCATTTATCTAAGAAAATTAACTGAAAATTACCATTACTAAAACATGGGATTTTACTAGTTGTACTAAAACTCCTAGGCTTCAAGGAAAAAACAAAATGTTTTTTGAGTATCTGGGAAGAATACATATTTTTAAGGGAAAGAAAATCAAACCGCTATCAGACTTTTTGAGAGCAACACTTTATACCAGGTGAAAGTAGAGTAACATATTAACACTGCAAAAGGGAAAAAAATGTGAGCCAAAAACATTTTATCTAGTTAACCTGACTTTCAAATATAAGACATAAAAGTCATCAATATGCAAGACCTCAGTATCATTCCCATGAGCTCCTTCCTAAGGAATGTTAATGGAGAGCAACTTTCAGTCAACCAAAGTGATCAGAAAGAAGCAGAAATATAAGAACTTGAAAGCAATAAATAAATATTTACTTAGAGAATTTAAATGTAGACTAGAGAGAGCTCAGCATATAACACCTATAAATGACAGTGTAAATGCAGTATTTACATTATAAATACAGTAAGTGGAAAATGTTATGCAAAAATAATTTTAAAATAGTTTTGGTAATCATATTAATGGTGGTAGGGGCTGGGGATTTAGCTCAGTGGCACTGCACTTGCCTTGCAAGTGCAAGGTCCTGAGTTTGATCCCTGGTACAAAAAAAAAAAAAAAAAAAAAAACACCCAAAAATATTAATGGTACTAGTAGTGTTACCTGAGGTTATTATGTACACAATGTGGTATGAAGCAAATGAGTAATTATGTGACATTCTAATCCCATTATCCTCTGTGTTCTCGAGACATGCCTTCTCAGTGTGGAAAAAAGGAGTTACAGATGTTAGATAAGGCTTAGTAAAATCCTCACACTCCTGAACTTGAATTACAAGTATCAGCATACACCTGTAAGATACTTTATCTAAAAATAAATTAAAAAGTCTCTCCCTCATCCCTCTCTTCCTTTACCCATTCAGTCAGCATACCTATCTACCTATTTATATATGTATTCAATTCTATTGCTGTGTCCACTAAAAACTTAGAAATAATGAATGACCATTTTTAGCACATGATCAGATTATGCTCTTGAAATAACATTTTCCTCTAATAGGAACCAGGGCTTCTTGGAGAAATGGTTATTCCAGGTCTGGGCAGAAAATGTTCAAAATGAACCTGGACCATAATGTCACACTAAACAGGAAGGAAGCCCTCTAAATTTACTGAGGAGATGTCCAAAGGATTCAGGAGCCAACTAAAGCTCTCACCTTAGTAAAAAATGACAACTTGAGCATCAGTAAGAATAATAACTGCAAGCCAGGTAGGGTGGCACACATTTGTAATCCCAGCACTCAGGAGGCTGAGGCAGGAGGATTGCAGTGATTTTGAAACCAGCCTGGGCTACATAATGAGTTCCAGGTCAGTCTCAACTACATAGTGAGACCCTGACTCAAAAAAACCCAATAATAACTGCAATGTACTAAAACTCATAAAATTATTTAAAACCATAAATTAATAATGATTTTAAAAAGAACAGCGAGCATGGTGATCCGTAGAGGATATGGAGATAATTCAGTATTTTGAAAGCTGGAGATTAAAGGCTAAAATAAGCAGATATTTTGGATTTCATATATAGAAGTGCCACTTTGTAACATAGTATATGAGGGGAAATTTCTAACTATAGAAATATTCCAGCTAAGAAAAAGGGAATGAGAAAACCAGATCATGATTTAGCAACCACTAATGTGCTATTGGATCCTGGTACTAGATATTAATTAATGGTATCAAAGAAAAAAAGAGTCACGTATAATACCATGTGCTTCATGATGTAGCAGTTATAAGGTGGTCTTTCAGTTATAAGGTGCCTGAAAAAAAAAATCAAACCTAAATTTGACCAATTCTTCAGTGAACTACCAGGTCAGGAAATACAGCAAAGTGGAATACCACATGTGTGTAATGAGCAAAATCTAGATAGTAGGAAACTCCAGACAATACAATTTTTTTGAAAACAGTATTGATCTAGTTTCTTCAATAAATAAGCTATGCAGGCAGGAGTTTTTAGTTTCTTTGGTTTTTCTTCAGCTATGTGTATTTATTACTTGATAAATATTTGCCATTTTAAAGAGTATTTGCTAGCATCTGACGAAACTATGGAATCTCTGAAGGTAAGGAGAAGGTTTTCATCTACAGATCCTCACTCAGTGCCTGATCTACTAATGGGAATTTTATAAGTGTTTAATATATATTATCTAAATAAATAAGTGAATTTATAAGATGATCAAACAGTCCTTAGTGATATGAGAAGGAAAAATAATAGAAGTTAGCAAAAGAGAGAAAAAGTAACTTGTTTACGTATCTACTTTATCTGGTTTTTGACAATATTAGGCTGATGCAGTCCTACTCCTATTGTGATATACAGAAAATTCTTGTTTTACTGATTAATCTTAATTTTCTAACTTCTTCTAAGATGTATTTATAAAGAGAAATACCAAATAATTATGTGTCTATATCAATATTACTTTTTTAAACCCAAGTTTATAATCTGCAAATCCATCTGTATCAAACCTAGTTTCAAGATACACATTATATGAGATAATGAAAAGATGGAAATAAAGTGTTTGTAGATGGGGAGGGGAGGAGGGGGTGAAGGGAGGGCAGGGACAAGGGGAAAAAATGAAAGCCAAGACTTGTCATGTAGAGGTACAAGATCCCAACAATGAATGTAACTGTACTGTATCCCTAAAATGTAGCAATAAACTCAATTAAAGCTTGAAAAAAAAGATACACATTATGTACAGAACAGTAGATCAAATGAATATTTGTTCACAAAGGACAAATAAGAAATACAGCTGAGCTGGGTGTGGTGGCACACGCCTGTAATCCCAGCACGCAGGAGGCTGAGGCAAGAGGATCACTTTGAGTTCGAGACCAGCCTGGTCTACCTACATAGTGAGTTCCAGGTCAGTCTCAACTACATAGTGAGACCCTGTCTCAAAAAACAAAAAAGAAAAGAAATACAGCTGAGCTTACATTCCCTCTCCTTAAAGCTTCCAGAAAAGTCTGGAGAGTACATGGAACAAATTAAACCATCACAACAAGCCAATAAATTCTACAGAAATAGCACTAACTTACCCAAAACAACTCTAAAGTCCTCACCATCCAAGTTCATTACCCAGGTATTGGTAGTTTTTGATCTATTCTCCATGTACTTCTTGAGGCTTTTCCCATTAATTTCCAGAGTATATTCATAAGCAAAACCACTAACAGCATCTATATTTATAGTTGCTTTTGTCTTTGCTGCTCCAACACAGAAGGTTTCTTTGCCCACTAATTTGAACATCCATTCTTTTCTTATCTCTTCCTAGGTAGTAAAAAACAAAAGTTTAAAACATGAAAATGGAAGAAATATTAATAGTTAACATTAGTAATGATATAAAATGTTCAAGTGACCAAGTGGCAAGTTTTTAAAATATACTTTTACTAATTCATAATGCCAAGGTTTTAGAAAATAAAGCCATCTAAAGTTTATATTTATGAATTCTATAACTATTTTTAGTTTGCATTCAACAAAGTAATACAAGTCAAAAACATAAAGATAACCAATGTTAGAAAAAAGCCCTGACTTTACATATGAAGAAACTACAGGAATAAAATGAAGCTTCTCTGTGACCATATTTTACAAAGTGACATGTTTTCTTACCTTTCCATCTATATATACTACTCGTTTGCCTGATGTGGTGCCATGTTCAAATTCAATCTTATGGACTCCATCACTCAAAGCAACATCCCATACAGCTACAAAATCTGTCATTTTTTCCAGGCTATAAGGAGGACTAAAGGAATTTTTAAAAAGCCATTAAAATGGACCCCAAACAATAATACAATAATTAATTAATCTTCCTAAGATGAAAATATCAGATTTTTAAAGGCTCTAAAATTACAAAGCATGAAGATGACATTTCCCAAGCAACCCTACTCACAGAACATAAATTATTTTGTCCCTCTTATTCACTCTTCCCTTAAGAGACAACTGCTATTCATAGGTATATAGTCTGATAATTCCAAACAAAGTCACCTTAATACTAATAAGATTAAGAATCTATCAGTTTATCCTGTGTAGTATTCTAGACTAGGATACAATTTCTTACATGAAATAGTAAAAGTTCTATCCCTTACCCAATCCACATTTTAAAAGCATAATATTCAATGTTTTTTTCTTTTCCAGATCTAATTACTCCGAAGCAGGAACTCTCCAAACTTTTCACCTAATGACTAGGGATCTGTTTTTAATGAAAAAGGGTCCTAATTTATTATAGTGAAATAGAAAAAATCAGCTATGCAAAAAATACCTTGTAATAAAGATTAAAATAATACAAAATATTTTAAAACAGTAATTCTTGAATTATTATGGGAAAGCAAATTAAAAAATAAAGGATTCTGGCTTTCAAAAATTTCTGGCATAATTTAAACATATTTTTATATTAATATTTAAATATAAAATACACAATGTGTCAATGTAAATGACATACTACATGCTATATAATTAGTATTTTGATATTGATATTATATAGATTATTATCGAGGGAAGTAAGCAGCAATAATGATGGTAGCTAACAACAGCTGTTAATATGTTTTCTGTGTGCCAGACCTAGTCTGAGCTTTATATGTATTAACTCATAGAAGCTGCCAGGTGCTATTAGTGTACTTACTTTACAGATAAGGTTCAGAGAGGCTAATAGTTTGTCTAAAGTCACAGTGACATTAAATGGCAGAGATAGGATTTAAATCTAGGACACTGGGTCCAGAGTCTGTTCTCTTGATATCTTCCTCTTTGTTCATTTTTTTCTTTGTTTTCTTTTTTTGAGATAGGATTGCACTATGTAGTTCAGGCTGGCCTTAAACTCACTATGTAGCTCAGGCTGGCCTGGAACTTGCAGCGATCTTTCTGCCTCTGCCTCTGGAGCACTGTGATTACAGGCAAGCACCATTGCCTTCTCCTTTGCATGCTTTGAATAGTGATTTCATTTTGAAGTGTTTGCCAACATTCTTTTATGCTGAGAACTTCGCATCCAGGATAGAAAGGATGGCATGGTCATGGTAACCATGTCCATGCAGGTATATGCTATTCTTGCTCTACATCATAAAACAGAACCATGCATTCTTCAGTGTTATAAATATTTCCTTAACAGAATAGCTTGGATAAATAACTTTCTGAATGATCATAAAAATCAACTGTTTCAAAGCCTAGTTTTATTGCAATGCAAGATATTTACCTTTCATCATCTTCAAAGATAGGACTGTCACCTCCAGATGCCATGGTTGGCAAAACAATCTTTAATCCAATTAGCAGCCAGGAAAGAAAAAGCAGAATTGCAGCAAAGGAAGATTGAGAGCAACAAAGATATCTACAAAGTGTTTTTCTAACTCTGCAATGCATTTTTTAAATTGCAAGCAGTTTCTGATGAAACATGTTTAATTTTCAGAGAAAGAAGATAAATCTTATTTTTCCTATTATGGATTTATAATTTCTTAAAAGTATGATTTTTTAAAAGTAGAGAATAAACTCTAGTTTATTTCAAGTATTAACAGCATATCAGAACTGCAAGAGCCCTGTAAGATCCTCTGGGTACCATTCTTCTTAAATGGAAGCTCTAGAGGACCCAAGGGTTTGAGGGAATAGATCAGAGAATACATAAAACTCTAAGATAAACATGATCCTTCTACTAGAAGTGGCAAGGTTACAGGGTAGTAACTAATTCATAATGCAATCTTCACAGTTCATTTTACACTTTAAAATTTTTCCTGAAACAAAGGGTGAACTTACAGGAAGTAGCCGTGGATACACTAATTCACTTTCTAAAAGCAATTTTCCCATTTACCTAAGCCCATTCAATTTACTAGTGCCAATAATATATCTACAAAAGTTATGGGACTCACCCGGTAACTAGCAGGGTCTAAGCTAGAACTAGAAGCCAGTACCGTGCAATGAAGTAAATAAGTAACTGGGTGGCAGCACTAATTTTTACTAAAATCTGATTCATATACTCACATAGATAGGAAACCCTCCACTTTAGATGATTTGGGGTTAAGAGACCCCTGCCAAACTATCATAAATTTAATTATTTTTATTCCCAAGATCTACTCTAGTTTCAGCCCTCTCAATAAATGTCTTTTCCCTATCAATGCTTTAAGTGCATTATCACCTTTCTAAAAATGAGAGATTGCCAAACTGCTCTGACTAGAAAAAGCCAAATTTCATAAATTTGTTAAAATAATGTTAAATTAGGCGATATTAGCACCCATAAAAACAATCTAGCAGGCAACAGGCAAAGAAACACTAAGAATTTTAGAACAAAATCTAGGTAAAGACCTTTTCCTAAAATAAATCCTTCTCAAAAAAAAAAATTAGCACCATACAAATTTGGAAAATTTTCTAGTCTTAAGAAGCCCTAGCATATTTCCTTCAACTGGAGGGTATCTTGTTACTATGAAAACAAACAAACAAACAAAGTATATATAGCAACAAAATACCCCCCCCAGTTTAAAACTTTGATAAGGCATCCTTTGTAATCTGAGAGGATTTAAGGATGTCAGATTTGTGCTCCACAATTTTTAGAGATTCTAGAAAGTTCAGTAATACAGTACTGAAAGCTGAATTGCCCTTTTTTATTATAAAGAATTTCATAACACTAAGATAAAGCACTGAACTTTCTTAATTATAATACCCTTTCCTAAAGAGTATAAAAGATAATATAAGGAGTTGTAAGGGAAGTTAGAAACCAGCTTTTTAAAAATTGAACTACAAACATTCACTCATGCATTCAACAATTATTCATGGGTACCTAAAATGAGCAATTTTTCATTCTTCAATAATTGATAGTAAACACTGTAGTGAGGAGATAATTACATACAATTTAGAATAAGCATCAAAGCAACTATCTGGCAATTTTGAAGTAATCTGATTCTACTTATAACTTTGTCAAAATTGATGTTTCTTAAGCACAAGTTCACAGATCAACATAAAATTGTTCCTTCACTGGTTTTCCTACAGACATGACTGAATAAGAAAAAGGCTTTAACACAAAGTAGTATTTCAATTTTTCTTGTCCATGTTATCCAGTAGTTTAAGCAAAAGACTTAAAAATAATTATAATTTTTTCTTTTGTGGTGCTGGGAAGTGAACTTAAAGCCTTGCACATGCTAGGCAAGTGCTCTACCACTGACATATACCTAACCTATAAAACTTTTTATGTGAACCTTAATAGCATAGTTGGCTTATAAAAGGCTACAATGCTTCAAATTTTGAACTATTCTCAAAGGCAGAGATTAACTGAAAAAAAGGTGCTTTCTCTGCAAGGATTAAAGTAAGCACTATCTGCTTATCAGCAATAACCAAAATATGAGCCATATAATTTTCATTGGAAAATGAACAATGAGATCAGGTCATACAACCTCCCTCTCATCATGGGGAAATTGAGGTTACAAGGCACCCCTGTACATGTCACCCAAACCACTGGAACATTTTTTTTAAGACAAGACCTTGCTATATAGTCCCGGCTGATCTTGAACTCCACACTATATAACCCTGGCTGCTTAAAACTCATAATGTTCCTGGTTTAGCCTCCTGAGTTTACAGGTGTGTACCACCATGCCTAACTCTGGGTTCTTATCTATCCAACTTTCTAAGAAAGGTGTGGAGGTCCCCAGTAAAACACCGTGAGTAAAGACAAATTTCCACAAGATACCATCTTTTTTTTTTTTTTTTTTTTTTT
>NW_022900949.1:51650152-51655207 GCF_012274545.1 Fukomys damarensis | reverse complement strand
TGTATGAAAAACAAATTTCCCCAAAGATCCCTTTTTTTTTTTTTTTTTTTTTTTGAGACAAGGTCTCACTATGTAGTAGAGACTGACCTGGAACTCACTGTGGAGCCCAGGCTGGTCTCAAACTTGCAGAGATCCTTCTGCCTCAGCCTTCCAAAGTGCTGGGATTGCAGGTGTGTGCCACCATGCCCAGCCTCACATGATACCATCTTAAAGAGTACTCTCTATCAACAAATCTCATGTAAAGTTTAAGAAAAATGTCTAAAACCAACTCTGCAAAAGCCCTGCTTTGGCACTCCTTTCTTATTCCAGGAGTTTCACTGGTCTTGTTACTTCTGTCATCTTACATGTTTCATTTCAATCTCCGAACTTTAGAATTTAATTGGAATTGCTATCTTGGCTCAGAAGTGGGAGAGCATATGTAGCATATTCTCTCAATAGTTATAAATGTAATTTGTTAATAGACTGATATATGTTTTGGCAATTTATGTCAGGAAAAACAAAAATCACTCATCAGTTCACCTAGATGCTATCAGCAGTATGAAGAATATGGTCCTTTTCCTAAAGAATTTGTTTATTTCAATTAGTGTTCGATCAAGTTAGGAACTAGATGCTCCTCTCAATTTTAAAACTTACCACAAAGATACAGTAACTAAAATAGAATGGTGCTGATATAAAGATAGATATAGAACAATAAGATAGAACTGCAAATTCAGAAATAAACCCAAATGTCTATGGCCAGTTGCATTTGTCAATGGTACCAACTTTTATCAGTGGAAAAAGAAGTCTCTTCAACAGATGGTATGAGGACAACTGGATTTCTATAAGCAAAAGAATGTAGTTGGACTCCTACCTCATACTATATATAAATATTACCTCAAAATGGATCAATGATCCAAGAAACTAAAATCACAAAACTCTTCATCAATTTAGCAAAAGATTACAAGGAATAACACCAAAAGCACAGCAACAACAACCAAAAAATTATAATTTGGACTTCAATTTAAAACTTTTGAACATACAGAATTTAAAAACCTTGGAAATCATGTATCTGATAAGAATATTATCTCAGAATATACAGAAAACTCCTACAACTTAGCATAAAAAAACCCAATTTAAAAATGGTTAAGGACCTCAGTAGACTTTTCTTCAAAGATACACAAATGATCAAAAAAGACACAAAAAAAAACCACAATCAGTCATGAAAGAAATGTAAATCAAAGAGATACAACTTCACCCCTACTGATGATTATAATAAAAACAAAAGAATGATGTTAGAAACTGAAACCTATGTTCACTGCTGGTAAGAATGTTAGTGGTACAACTGCTAAAAAGAATAGTACACAGTTCTTAAAAAACCTAAACAGAGAATTACCATATGACCCAAATATTCCACTCCTAAGTACATACAGTACAAAGTACTGAAAGCAAGCACTCAGATACTTATTCATTCCAATATTCAAAAGGCCCAAGTGTTTTATCAATGCAAGAATGAAAAAAAAACAAAATATAAATATTATATCAAATAATGTCAGAAATGTAATTCTGATATATAACATGGATGAACTTTGAAAGCATTATACTAAGCAAAATATGCCAGTAAAAAAGGACGAATACTGTTTGATTCTAGTACAGTTGTTAGAAACAAAGGAGCTGAGTGAGTCACTCCCATCATGTAACTCTAAGCAGCTCCCTACAGTTACTCCTGCTTCCATTAACCTAAGAGAGGTAGGGAGTAACAAAAGCCTAGATCACCAATGCCCTAGGATGCCCTAGGTGAGAGCACAGGCACAAGACCATAGGCACCATGGGAAATACAGTGGGAAGCACCTAACGCAAAGGAGTCTGGCCTTTAAATTCTGAAAGCCTGAGTTACAGTCTCCTTTTCTTCCTATTGCTATTGCTGCCTTTGACCTGTACGGGATACTTTTCTGTTGCCCCAGCACCTTTCTCTGTCTGTATTGTTGTCAAGGGCTAGCCCTGAGCACTTCCCGTGATCTTCAATAAATATAGCTGCTTACTGTATACTACTTACAGTTGGCAATGCTTTCTTATCATACACAAGAACCTAAGCTATTATTGGCCTTTTCAATGGTAACAATTCCACGTATATTAAATATCTAGACTAGGCAAATTCATAGAGACAGTAGGTTAGTGGTTACTAGGGATTCAGGAAAGGAGGAAGAGAAGTTACTACTTAATGAATATAGTGATTGTATTTCAGGTATTGAAAAAGTTTTGAAAGTAGCGAGGATAAATGTACAACACCACGAATGTAATTAATGTCACTGAAATGTACATTAGAAATGGTAAATTTATGTTACATTCATATTCTCCATAACCTAAGAAATAGTTCACTATTATACTGTTATGGCTTGTATCTAGATGTCCCCTCAAAGCCGTATGCACTCATAGGTGATCTTTTGGGACATGGCTGGATTATGGGCATGTGATACTGTATGTGGTACTGGATTAGCCCACTAATTGGTTTATCATAGTTCTGGGTGTGGCTGAATGGATTTACTGCAGACAGAAGCTCCACCTTGGGTATAGGTGTCACAAACCAATAGGCTGTAGCCTGTATAGAATATAAAGGGAAAGGAAGGCTCACTGATGCTGTTTCCTTCCTGTGCTGCCACAGACTGTTTCTTTTCTGCCATGCTCCTCTGCCATGCTGCTCTGCCTTGTAGCCAGCCACTATGGAATGAAACCTCTACAAACCATAAGCTAGAGTAAACCTTTCCTCCTTCAACTTGTGGGTGTTGGGTATTTTGTCCCAGCAACAAGAAAGAAACAAAAACATATACAAAAAATGAGTTGTATATTTTAAATGGGTGAATTTTATGGTATGCAAGTTAGATGTCTAAATTACAACTCAATTTAATAAGTACATATAATATTCTAAATTCACCCAGGACGCCAGCAGTTACTGGGCATTTATGTGCCAGGCACTGAACTGGCTCTAAGCTCAGAGTGGAGAACACTGGAAAGACCAAAGGACAACTGTAGGACACAATAGAAGCATCCTTGTAAAGGGAGCCAGCACAGAACAGAATGGACCACACAGGAAGGGCCCCAGAAGGTTGTGGATGAAAACTTGGAAGAAAGGAATTAACTTGCTGTTATTTAAAAATCTTGTACACAGCTTGAATTTTCAAGATTATGTGATTAAAGTGGAAAGTGCAAAAACAATTTTAAATCTTTTTAAGAGATTTTAAAGTGAAAAAGAAGACAGGACACACATTTTGTTCACACTAGGGATATGTTACTTGAAATTTTTTACATCTTTAAGAAAATTTCTGAGCATCTCCTGATTTACTTATCAACATAATCTGAAATCTCTTATCAACCCAATATCCATGGTTTAGTGCATGACTTGAAAAACATGAAAAGGTTTCCACTGTTTTCACACCCAGCCTCAATTTTGATTTAATTTAGGTTTAAATGTACTGAACTGACAATGCAGTTTAAGTCATTTTAAAAATTATTGAGATGCTTAAAGTTACCTTTTCAGCAAAAGTTCCTGTAAGGCCAGCCATAAGATTAGGCACATGACTCCTAACAGGTGTGGGTATCACATGCCCAGGTCCTTTGCAAGACCTTGGAGGGTCCACCAGCAGTCTCAAGAAGCTCCCTGAGCCAAGTATTCCCAAATGCTACTTACAGGAAGAACGTAAATGAGACTACTTTTGTAAGGGCCATTTCAGAATGTGTATTATAAGCATATAGGCGGGGCTCATTCTAAACAAATAATCATACTCAAAAGATAAGATTGACAAGCTTGCACCCAGCCTGGGAGGCCATGTCTCAAAATAAAAAACAAAACAAAACAAACAAAACCAAGGAGGGGTTGGCTCAGTGCAAAGGCCTGGGGCTCAATCCCTAGTAATGCAAAAAACGGGGAGGGGCGGGGACTGTGGCTCTGAGCAAACTGAGTTTAATCCCTTGCACTGCAAAACATTTAAAATAACAGCAACAACAAAACACTAATAGGGTTCAATGAACTGCTTTTTGTAACAGCTAAAAACTGAAAACCAGCGGAATGTTTGCCATCAGAGAGGGACTCCATTAAGCAAATCACGGTCCTAGGGTGTATGTGGTGGTCAGTATTGAGCAAGCTGTTAGATATTAACTGGCCAGAGAGGAAAAGGCGGAGTCCAAAACAGTTACAGTTAGGTAAAGAAACAAAAACTTCAGTGCATCATGTATTTATAATTATTTATTTGGCCTCAGTCCCAAAGACACAAGGCCTCTATTTCTAGAACAAGGCATACAGAACTCCTGGTTGCTACAGATAGTGGTCCAATGATATCAGGAAAGGATACTTTCTTTAAAGCCCCTCCACCTTAGGCTGAGACCTGGTTTAAATAAGGAACTTTCTTTTGTAAGTTTCTTTCATAAATTTCTTACATGAATAAAGCCCCGAAGAACAACGACAATCTGAATAGCACACGAAGACATTTTATAATTCCTAAGTAACATCTAAAAAAACGTTGATAAACATCCTTATTATCCTGGTTCCTCTGACCCCAAGAGAAAGTCTGTGTGCATAAAAAGACACCCAAACTCGATGCCCTTTGTAGTGCTGCCTGCCTTCTCCCGCACTTTCAAGTGTCACGCTCTCTGTATCTACCTACTTTACAATAAGTTCTATCTATACTTCTGCACAACTGCTTATGTACCTTCACTGAATTCTTCCGCCATGGGCACAAAAGGACCGGGAAGGTCCGCAAGGACTGTTCCTCCCCGCGACAGCCCCTGGGGAGGCAGCTTGGCGCGGCCAATAGGAAGGACCAGGAGACCCACGGGGAAAGGCGCGGCAGGCACCGGGGGGGGGGAGAAGGCGGGTCACGGCGCCATATGAACCAGGTTCAGCACAAATAGACCCTGCTCACGCTCACAGGGAGAAGCAGACTAGGAGGAAGTTCACGCGTGTGTTAATTGGGCCGGTTTCCAGGCCGCGCCGGCCCACGTTTTCCTCAGCCGCAGGGAAGCTTGTTTACGGCGCGCGCGGGCCGCGGCCTTCTCCGCCCTCCCTGAGGCCCTAGGGCCCCAAAT
>NW_022900949.1:51557524-51649751 GCF_012274545.1 Fukomys damarensis | reverse complement strand
CTAGAGGAGGCTTCGCCTTCTCCGCGCGGGCCTCCAGCCGCCGCCGAAATGCGGGCCCCTCACGCACCGAGTGCAGTCACTAAAGCAGCAAGTGCTGAGAACCGGTCCCATCGCGCTGTCAGGCTGGACGCTGGGATTAAACTCGTGGGCAGAGGCAGCCCCTGTGCTGCTCTGAAGCCACAGGGAGGTTCGCTCGTCCTAAAACCGCTTTAGGGAGCCCTATTAATGTTTTTAAGAGTCACTCTCAGCGTCATCCTCATTGCCCCGTCCTCTCTGGAGTTTCCCGGGGTGGGGGTTGGGGTTGTTTCAGTGCTTATGATACATGTTGACCACATCTGTTCTCCCTATTTTCTGCCCTTGCACCCTTATTCCTTTCTTTTTGTCTAATAATCTCTCATCTACGTTCTTGCCATCTGTTTTAGATACCGCATATTAGTGAGGCCATGTGGTTTGTCTGAGGCAGGCTTATTTCACTTAATATGATCTCCAGATCCTTCCATTTTTCTGCCAATGACAAAGTTTCATTCTTTGTGGCTGAATAATACTCCATTATGTGTGTAGTGTGTGTGTGTGTGTAGTGTGTGTATACACACACTACACACACACACACTTTCTTTGTCCTTTCTTTTGTCAGTGGACACCTAGGCTGGTTGCATATATTGGCTATTGTGAATTGTGGCACAATAAACATGGGTAGGCAGGTATCCCCATAGAATGCTGACTGGAATTCCTTCTGATATGTACCAAAAAGTGCTATGGTTGGATCAGTGTCTCTATTTTTAGTTGTTTGAGGAACTTCCATACCAGCAGTGTAGAAGGGGTTATTTTCCCCTTACATCTTTGCCACTATTTGTTGTTTTTTGTATGGGGGCGTACCGAGGATCTAACTCCAGACCTTGGGCTGGTGAGGCAGGCGGTGGGACCACTGAGCTAAATCCCTGGCCCTGTTTTTTCCATTCTTGATAGCTGTCCTGACTAGAGTGAGAAGGAATCTCAACATAGTTTTGATTTGCATTTCCCTAATGGTTAAAGATGTTAAACATTGTTTTCATATAGTTATTGACCATTTATACTTCTTTTAATAAGTATCAGGCCAAGCAAGGTGGTGCACAATGGTTAACCGAGCACTTTGAAAAGCTGAGGCAGATAAGAGAAAGTTCAAATTCAGCCTGAGCAATTTAGTGAGACCCTGACTCAAAATGAAAAATAATTTTAAGGAAGGGATTGGGCTATAGCAGAGTGTGAAGGTGTTGGGTTCAATCCCCTGTACTAATGGGATAAAAGTATTTCTTCAATTCATTTGCCCATTTATTGATTGGGCCATTTGATTTTTTGCTGTTAAGTTTTTTGATTTCTTTATATAGTCTCAGTTTTAATCATCTGTGTGAAGTGTCTGGTAAAAATATTCTCCCATAGCCGGGGATTTAGCTCAGTGGTTCGGTGACCTGCCTTGCAAGCGCAAGGACCAGAGTTCAATCCCTGGTACCAAAAAAAGAAAAAAAAAAATTCTCCCACTTTATAGAACATCTCTTCACTGTTAGTTGTTTCCCTTGCTTTATGGAATTTTAAAAATTTGTAGTGCCATTTGTTGGTTCCTGTTATTATTTCCAGGGCTATCAAGGTCCTACTCAGGAAGTCTCTACCTGTGCCTATGGCTTCAAGTGTTTTACCTATGTTTTCTTTTAGAAGTTTCAGTTTCACTTCTAAGGTCTTTGAACCATTTTGAATTGACTTTTGTACAAGAGGTAGAGCTCTAGTTTCAGTCTTCTTTAAGTGAATATCCACACTGTTTTTGTTACTATGGCTTTGTAGTTTAATTTGAAATTGGGTATTGTGATGCCTCCAGGATTGCTCTTTTTACATAGGATTGCTTTGGCTATTCTGGCTCTTTTTATGATTCTTTATAAATTTTAGGATTGTTTTCTCTAGTTCTGTGAAAAATGGCATTGGTATTTTGATGAGGATTTCACTCAATCTGTAGATAATTTTTGGTAATATGGCCATTTTAGCAGTATTATTTCTGCCAACTCATGAACATGGGAGGTCTTTCCATCCTCTAATGTCATTTCTTTAGTGTTCACCTGAGGAAATCAGTGTGTGGTCCCTGGAGAGGTCTCTGGAGGCTCAGTGACCAAAACAGGGATATCTGAAGGGATTTTGGAGGGCTTCTGGAGGCCCAGTAAATTTGGGGGCTTCTGTGGTCTGAAGACTATTATCTTTCCTCCAAAATCATATTGAAGCCTAACCTCTAACATAAATGTAATCACCTTTTGGGGATGATTAGGTCATAAGTGGGTGGGAACAGTGCCTATATTAAAAAAGATTTGAGAGAGCCTATTTGCCCCTTCCACCATGTCAGTGTGATAAGATCAGGTCCATTTTGCCTGTGGTACTATGCCAATCACTACGACAAAAAGAGAAAGCTTATTCACAAGGTCACCATTTGTGAACACTGGAGATCAAGTTTCAAGTTTGTCTACTTGCGGATTTATGGGTTGAGGCACGTGGAAAGGTGACTGCAGGTTAGGATGTAATTGGTGGCTTGTGCATGCGTGATCAAACTTCAACAGTTATCATCATGACCCATGTGTCAGAGGTGTTATAGCCTCAAAAGAGATAATTTTTAAAGCAAGTGACGAGCAAGTGAAGTGGGGGGGGTTAGGTCCAGAAAAGCAAATAACTAAGAACAGGTAAAGCAGGTTAAGTCTACAGAATTTATTCGGGTTGTGCCTTGGTTTCATAAGGATGCAGCAGTAAGGCATAATCTTTGAAACAGAAAAACAAGCCCTCCCTGGACTCTGAATCTGCTAGTACTTTGACCTTGGCCTTCCCTGGCAGAAATGTAAGCAGTACACTTCTGTTGTTTAGAAGTACCTCAGTCTAAGCTGTTTGTTTTAGCAGCCTGAACAGACTGAAACGGCATAGGGAGACCTAGACTCTATTGCATAACTTCTTTCTGCAGCTTGCTGTTAATGGAAAGGATTGTTCCACCTTTCGGGTTGGGAGAATGGAAGCACAAGGTACTGAGTTCGATCCCTGGTACAAAAAAAAAAAAAAAAAAGGCAGAGTTGAAAGACAATTGATCTTCATAACAAATTCTTATGTTATAGGGATTCTCCTTAGTGAGCACTGATTGGTTTGCCACCTTGCACTGAAAACTCCCTGAAGACAAAAGACTTAATATTTTATTTTCATAGTTTTTTTTTTTTTGTAGAACAGAAAACTTGAAATAAATTATTGTTGAATAAATGAAGGTAGGGTGGGGGTGTTTTAAAAGGTCAAGATTTGGAGTCAGGCCATGGGATTTGAAAAGTTTATATTAAGAAAGTCTGTTCTTAGAAAAGTATTGCGTTTGAAGAAAAAATATGGACTACACTCAGAGGCTCTTCTGGTTTGTATCTGGCTGACCCTCGAAAGCCTCATGGATGCATAGGTGGAACTGTTGAAAAGTGACTGAGTCAAGGGGGTGCTATAGCTAAATATAACGTTAGGAAGTGGACCCAGGAAGGTGGGTCACTGAGGTGTGACCTGGAAAAGCGTATCTCCCTCCCTGACTTCCTGCCACTCTGCTTCCTGGCTGCCATGACATGAGCATCTTTTCCTCTGCTATGATGTCCTCCTGCCTTGGAGCCGGCCAGCTATGGACTAAGAACAAGAGCCAAAATAAACCTCTAGATTGTAGGTGTTAGGCATTATGTCCCAGTGATAAGAAAGCGCCTATGAGGCTTGGGGGTACCCTCTCCCCAGGGGACCCACAGTAGAGAGTTTAGCCCACTCCCGTGGTACACTCATGTCTGCACCCTGATTAGGGAAGGTGGCCCATGATTCCTCAGCTGGCTAATTCTATGCTGCTGTTTCTCCTGGGTATAGTATCTAGGATAACGAATTGAGGAACATACCAGTTTGGGCTGAATTTTCGACCTATCTGTTCCACAGGCCCAGGACATCTGAGGTAGCAATAGTTACATGTTACCTGATAGGACTGTGTGGAAAGAAATCACGTCTGACCAAAACACTGTGAAAGTATTGAACTTAAGTTTGAAGCATGCAGGTCCATCAAACTTTTGACTTTTGTCTGTTGAATTATTTCTGTTTCTCCCCCAGGAATTACCTAGATGTTGTTCAACTTCATAAACTGCCTCTCATGAATTTGTCCACAGACACAATCAGTTTATCTTAAGAGAGCAGCTAAACACCTCTATCATAATAGTCTATGTTTCCACTGGACTTCCATTAGAAAAGGGAATTATTAATGGTTGACCAATTTTTTAAAGTTATTTTTTGAATAGCAAGAATAAAGACAAAAATAAAATGAATTATAGATCCTGGATAGAGATTTAAAATTGCCTGTGAACCTTTCCAGTATTAGTCTAGCATAACTGTTGGACTATTGGCTATGTGGTCCTTTAGAAGCCAGTTCCAATTATCTACCCAGTTCCTTTATGGAACTCAGCCTTAAGCCATCTGTGTATTTCCCAGGCAGTCACTGACCAAAGGGCAGTGTGTGCCCATGTGGTTGATCTAACTGGCTCAAAAAATCGAAAGGAGGCTGGAGATTTAGCTCAGTGGTTCTGCCGCCTGCAGCTTTTTATGGAAAAAAAAAAGGTATCCCAGTTGCTCCTTGTATAAAGCTGAAAAGTCACTCTAGCATGAATTTGAAGCTTATGTTTATAGTAGAGCAGAGAAACAAATAGCAACTGGGTCCTTGGTAACTTGTTGAACCAAGTTTACCTGTCTCTGGGTTTTCTCTTATTATGAGATCATCGATTTCTTTACTGTATAAAAGGACAGTTTGAATTAGGGTTTCTTTTACTTGGTTCTGACATAATCCTAACTCATTCAAAGATGTTTGGCCTCCTGGCAACAATGATGGTAGCCACACTCAGAAGAGTGGGCAAGTTGCCCTACTGTCCTGGAAAAGGGAAGTAGATTGTACTTTGACAGTCAAAAATAATAATTTGCCAGTATTATGGCTTGTATCTAGATGTCCCCCCAAAAGCCTCACGTAGTCATAGGTGGAACTTTTCAGAGGTAGCTGGATCTAGGGTGTGTGATGCTGGGATTAAGCTGTGTAATTACTAAATCAGTCCACTGCTCTGACAGTAGTTCTGGGTGTGGATAATGGGAAGGCCCACCCTGGAGTGTGGGTGGCACCACCCAAAGGGTGGGTAGCCTGGATGAATATAAAGGGACAGAAAGAAAGGCCAGATGCTAGTTCTTTGCTACTTTGCTGCCTTCTGCCCATCATGAACTGTTTTCCCTTTGTGATGTCCTGTGCCATGCCACCCTGCCTTGGAGCCAGGCAACTATGAACTGAAACCTCTACAAACTGTGAGCTACAATAAACCTTTCCTCTTTTAACTTTGAGTATTGGGTATTTTGTCTCAGCAACAAGTGACAAAAGTAACTAAGACAGTCAGCTATTAAGCCAGGCATGGTGGCACACATAAGTAATCCCAGCTCTGGGGAAACTGAGGCAGGAGGATCACCAAGTTTGAGACCAGCCTGTACTACAAAGTGAGACCCTACCAAAACAAAAAAAAAAAAAGAAAAAGAAAAAAGTTTGCCAGCTATTGGTAATGTGAAAACTCAGCTATGGAAAAGGCAAGAGAGGAGATTGGGCTGGGGCAGACACTGAGGTCAAACTTACAGTGGCCTCATCTGCTTGGAAGAAGGCTGAGTATTGTCAGGTGTAAAGTGCCAGCGTGGACGCCATCTTAGTTAAAGGTTAAGCTCGCCTTCTTGAGAAAGCAGGAAAGGCCGGGAGTCATCAGAAGGACAGCACATGTTCAGGACAATGGTCAGGAACAAACACCAAGTGTGAACATTCCAGGTAGAAGAGATAGATGATTCCCGTAAAGATTAACCATAGCCCTACACTTTGCCACGGAAATGGCATTCCTGTAGAGATTAACCACAGCTCTGTACTTTGTCACAGAAATGTCAGCCTCATCCTGTGCAAGCTGTATGTTCAGTTCCTCCTAACCGCCGCATTTCGCTTCTGTAATTTTGCTTGCTTCCCGCCTATCTAGAAACGTATAAAACCCTCTTGTACTCTGGGCTCGGGGCGCTTTCCAGATCATTGCTTAGAGGGGCCGTCTGGCCAGACTAATAAAGGTCTGTTTAACACCATTCTTGGGTGCGGCTCGTGGGTTCCTCTGGGGTGTTGTCTTGCTGTCACTGATCGGTAGTTCTTTGGAACGTCTGGTAAAGATTTCTGGTGGTCTTTCAGTATGATCGTGAAATACAAAGGCCTCCTTCAGAGTTGTTTGCTAGCGAAAACACCTTGTCCCATGCTCTCCGTGGTAGATTCCTGCTGGACAGCATAGAACCTGTATTTGCTACCGGAAGACTTGCATCATTTGACCAACTAGAAAAGACATGTTGTCAATAGCGACACCATGTGGCTATGAGATGCAATGACAATGGTGGATCCCTGAGGCCTTTTCTCCCAGTGTGGAATGTGGATTTTCCCTTTAAATATTTTTGACCAGCTAACCCCTTATAAATTTTTGGAAATGGTGGACAGGAGTCTAGTTTTAGATTGTGAATTTACTAAACAAAAATATCAGGTTGAGCTCATTTATTACAGGTAGCTAAGTTAGATAAAAATTAATATACAGAGAGGGATCGGGTCCTCAAAGAAGTCAGCCAAAAACATCAGAACTTGCTGAGGAATTGTGGCTAGAGGCACATCTGAAAAGAGTCAGGCCTGTGGATGGATAATCAGTAGCTAGGCCTGGAAGATAAATAGCAATTTGAGATTAAATTGTAATTAGCACCACCTGGTCTAGTGGGCCCTGATAGGTATCAGGTGCTTAGCTGGATGACCAGGTAATCCAGACCCATACTCTCCCCTTCCCAAAAGTACCTTTGTTTTTCCCAAGTACCCTTGCTACATGACTCATTTCCCTATTGGATCAATATTAACTAAGCAGCTATACAGTACTCGATCCTACATTGTGACTTTGCTGTATAAATTACCCCTGACAAAGGACCTTGGTGGCCACCCTATTTGAGACTCCTCTTAGAAACCCAAGAGCTTTTTTTTTTCTTTTGGTATCAGGGAATCAAACTCAGGATCTTGCACTTGCAAGGCAGATGGCGGCACCACTGAGTTAAATCCCCAGACCCAAGAGCTATTCTTTTCCCCGCTCATTTCCAATAAAACTCTCTTTTCTTTGATTCTTGACTTCATTTCTCTATATTGTGAAACCATACACTTGGTACATTTGACATCTAACAGGGTGGAAATTATATTTTTCTTGTATCAATCTTTGTGTTTGAATAAACTGATCATATTCATACACTGTGGAACATACTTGTACAGATTTTTAAAAACATATATCAGGGTGAAAGAAAAGGAAGCTTGAAGCCATCAAAGCAAAACTGTTTCCATTGTATATACCCTAGAAAATATGTCAGTGGTTTCCTATCACCTCCTGGATAAAGTCCCAGCACCATATCCCATCTCCTAAGGCCTTTCTTTGCTTCTTAATGATGTAACACAGATTCCTCAGGAAGCCTTCAGTAAGTTCTATTATATTTGTAAATGTTTTAGGAATTAGGTTTGTAGTTTTTGGGAAGGGAGATATGCTCTGGCCCAAGAAGTGTTCTCTACTTTTCCTCACTGTTTTGTTGGGGAACTCTTACTTTTCAGAAAATTTTAAGGAGCCCTCTACATATGCCTTCCTCCCTCTTGGCTGCATAGTGGAGTCATCCAAGGAGCCTTAGACATTCTGAACACCTGGGTCCTATTTCAGTGATTCTAACTTAATGGGCCAGGGTCTTAAGCATCGAGTTTTCAAAGCTTCCCAGGTGATTCAAATGTGCAGCCAGGATTGTGCCACGCCGGCCTCGGAGACTCCAGCGACAGCCTTACGTACAGTAATCCTTTCCCTCCTGCGCCTGCGCGCCCTTCTCTGAGCAGGCTTATCACACGATCATGAATGTATACCTATCTCCTTAACTTCTACGCATCAGTCAAGCATCTCTGCATTGGTGCAGCCTAACGTAGGGCCTTGCACTTCGTAAACTTGAAAAATGCTGAACGAGTGGGTGAAACGTTATCAACAAATGTTTGGGTCTTCCAATGGCAGCTGCTACCGTGGTCAGCCTGGGCTGGAACATGTTGACCGGCCCCCAGAAAGAGCTCACAGTTAAGGTGAGGAGAGAGAGAGCCGGGGTGGGTATCGAAAGGGGTGACCGGGAAGTCCAGACTTCACTTTGACCTGCAGCCACAAATATGTATTTTTTTAAAAATTCATTAATTTTACTGGTACATTTTAGGTATACAATATACTGGCAATCGTTATTGGGAATCTATACCTTTACATAATATAGCTCGGTTCTCATTTTGACAAATACGTGTATTTCTGACAACTTCTGGATAAACAAGGTTCCAAATGTGCGCCCAAGTGCCTACCTGGCTGAAGTCTGTGGGGGGGGGCGCTGGGCGTGCTACGTCAGCAACGCGGGCTACGTCTATGTCAGCGATAAGCCCCGCCCCCAGCAGCGGAGCCAACCAGAGTACACGGCGGGCCCAGCCTTCCCGGGCTGCCCGAGAGAGTCGCTCGGAGTATTTAGGAGGCCGAGCGGGGATGGGGGGTGGGGTTGCTCCCTCGACGCGCCCGGGCTCGATTGGCTGGCCTTCCTAGCCGCGGCGGTACCGGTGGCTGAGGCGAAGATTCAACCGCTGAGCAGAGCCGGGCGGGACTGGCTACCGGTGGGAGGCGGCGGCTGAAAAACGTGAGTTGTGTTTGAGGTCGCTGAAGGTGTTATCAGAGACCTCGTCCTAGAAGACCCCCAGACTTGGCGGCACACGAGACCGCGGGGAGGAGCCCTTGGGACCGGTCTACGCTAATTAAAAATCTGTGGAGGTTTAGAGCTTGGACAAACCTGGTTTGCCGCCGGGCTTGTCAGTTCTTTGTGCACTTCGGAAAGCCTCGGTGCCTGTTTGTTTGTAAATGTAGTAGTAAGTGTCGCCTGACGAGATTGTGAAGGCTGAATCGTGCCATGGTGCGATGATGATAAAGCCGGGAACAGACTATACGTAGTTTCTGGGAACTGTACTCACTCCCTCCGCAAGAGTCCGTTGCAACTGGTCCGCTCGCCCCGGTGTTCGGCGTCCGAGTCTGCGATCGCTGGAAGCAAAGCGAGGGGATCTCGGGGCACAGGTGGCTGGGTGTCCCTTACTCTGCCCATTTAGGCTCGTTCCGGGGGCATTCTGACTATGTGGCGTCTACTTTGATTTTTGTTTGTTTTTTGAGATACGGTTCCGCTGTGCAGTTCAGTCTGGCCTTGAATTTACGGTGATCCTCTTGCCTCAGCCTCCTGAGTGCTGGGATCACTGGCTGCTCAACCAGGCCGGCTTTACACTGATTCTTTTAAGAGACATTAGAAACCCAGCAGAAGGGTCTTGATTGCCTATTTGATTTATATCGGTACTGGAGATTGAACCTAGGGCCTTTGCACTGAGCTGCATTTCTCAAGACCTCCTGCTTACCTCCTTTTCTTGGAGAAACAGGATCTCACATAGTTGCTCAGTTTGTCCAGGCTGGGCTGGAACTTGGAGATCCTTCTGCCTCGACCTCCCAGAATAATGGGACTACAGGTGTGTGTGGCCATCTTATTTTTAATCATGATAATATTTAACACTCAGGCATTATTCATTAGCTACAATCCTTTGCATAAGATTCATTTTATTTCCTTTTTTCTTTTTAAAGATTATGAATAGACCACCCAAAAGGGCAAGAGGTAGCTGGCTGGCTTGGAGTTTCATGGCAGTTTTTGCTTCAGAGCAGCAAAAACTGCTCTGTCCCTTTAGTAACTTCTCCTGGGGCTGAATAATGGTTAAGATAATATCCAGTCCTAATTTCCACTCCTTACTGTAGATTTATTTTTTTCTCAGGAACCTTAAAACAGCACATTTCAATATTTTGGAGCAATATTTATGTGAGCAGAGAACAGAAACATGTAAAGAATTACGTTCACTTATTGCAATGATTTCAAAGATATACTTTGAGATCCTTGCTGATTTTGGTGTGACTCATTTGAAAAAGAACAGACGCTGCTCATAGTTTATTTCCAGGTTTCTTCTACAAAAATGGTGAAGAATAATGTATGTGCACGTTACAGTGGCTTTAGACCTTTAAAGAACAATTTAAAGAAAGGCTCTTGGGAAACAGTGCTAGAATATTCCCCGTCCTTTTTTTTTTTTTTTTCTTTTTGCACTTAGCTTTATATACCATATACCAGTGGTGGTGAGCCTATGGGGTATGAACCATACAGCAGGCTGTTTGTATCATTGAAAGCTCTAAAAGGTTTGCCATCACTGCCATATACAAACCTATTGTTACCTCTCTATCCCTTACTCGTATAGTTTTGTTTTTTGAGACAGTGTCTCACTATGTAGTCTAGGCTGACCCTGAACTTACTATATAGTTGAGGCTGGCCTTGAACACATGGCAGTCCTTTTGCCTCAGCCTGCTGAGCGCTGAAATCACAGGCATGTGCCGCCACTCATAGCATCCTGTACTCTTTGTGTCAGTGACACTTATTAGACCTACAACTCTGCCTTGGCCCTGGGAAGCATTTGGTCTCTTCTTGTGATTATTAAGGTTGTAAACCTGTGTCTTATGATAGCCTGAAGTAGGGAAAAAGCTGCTGCAAATTACACATTTGTTTCAGAGTAGACCTCTCAAGTAGAGGGAGGGCTTGATCACAGGTGTAAATTAGTGGTTTTCTTCCTGCCTTTGCTTTGTGATCAGTCATATTTTGTCTCTGCGAAAGTGCCTCATTTTGGTGCTGTTGTGAGTAAAGATGTCCTACCTTTGAAGCTAGAAATCTGAAATGATGATAGACTCAGATACCTAAAAAATGTTCAAACAAAACAGAAATGCTAAGAAGGGGAAAGAAGAAATAAGAGGCATGTGATACAGTAGGGAGCTGTGGGGGCCATTAGCAGTCACTGCAGTTGTTTGGGTTTGGTGGATGCCAGAACCACAGACGCCTGCTCTGGGAAAAACACAAGGCCATTCTTACTAACAGGTTGAATCTTTTAAAATTTTGGTCTGTATCTTTTTGAAACCTAGATGAAGATCCAGTTTCGAACATGAGACTCATTAGGTGATCATTTCATTGAGATAACTTGAATGACCAGGTGTAAAGTGCAAGAGGAATGTACAATGACTGAGGTATGTCTCATGGGACAGATGACTCTAGATATTGGAAGGTCATGAAAAAATTTATTATTTATTGAATATTATGCTAGCTATAGTGCATATTTTTTTAGCATCCTGATAATCTTGTCAGGTAAATACGTTTTAAAAGTCAGTAAGGAAACTGAAGCTTAGAGGGATTAAGACAGTACACACGATCACCAACAACACAGCCAATTACCAGCTCTAACCACCACATTTGTTATGCTGTATGCCAGGCACTGTTCTGTGTTCTTTCCATATGAACTCTTCTATTCTTCACAATAATCCTGTGAACTAAGTACTTTTATTATCTCATTTTTTTAAATGAGAAAATTGAAGTATTAGAAAAGTAATGCTTTTTTGGCTGTGTGTTATGTGTATGTCTACCAGCTTTCTTTTGGTCAGCATGTATTCCTTTTAGGAAAAATATTTTTATTATAAAATGAATTTTTTATTATGAAGTAAAACAGAACCCTCATATACTAAACTTGTAACTTAATGAATTATTATAACATGATACCATACAGTATGCTAGAGCTCCTCCACTGTCCTATCCTACAAACAGCTCCTGTGCTCCTGTTACTTGCCATTCTCCTGATGTCTTAGTCACTTTCTCATTGCTGGGACAAAATACTCGACACCTACAACTTAAAAGAGGAAAGATTTATTTTGACTCACGGTTTTCAAAATTTTGGTCCATGGTCCACCAGCTGCAAGAAGTCAGAAATCGCACGATGGAAGAGGCTGGCCAGAGAAAAGCTGCTCATATCGTGGTGCTCATAAAACAGAGAACAGGGAGGAACCCAGGAGGGAGATATATGCTTCTAGGTCAGGCTCCCAGTTACCTGCCTCTTTTGACCAGACCCCCAATCTCTAACAGCAGGTCAACTATAGCACCCTCATAATCCAGTCTCTTTCTACAAGCCCCACCTCTAAACGCATGAGACTTCTGGGGGACATTTTTTTTCCCCCTTCTGGTACTGGGGATCGAACTCAGGACCTTGCACTTGAGAGGCAGGTGTGGCACCACTGAGCTAAATCCCCAGCCCCACGGGGAACATTTTCAATCTTAACCATGACACCTGATTTTTATAGTAATTATTTCTCCTTCTTACAAATGTCCAGTTTTGTGCCTATAATCTTGCCCATTAAGAAAGTGTTTAAGGAATCTGTAGGTTTTTCTTCACTTCTTTCCTTTGTTATAATTATCTGGTTAGGTCTCTGGGTGGGTTGACCTGTATATTTCCTATAGTCTGAATTCTGCTGGTTGTAATCTCGTATTCCATTCGTTATGCTTCTTTGCCCTTAGTAATTCTTGCACATTGTTAGCGGGATCCAAAACTGAATCCCTTAGGTAATTCTTTGAATAGTGTTTGGCAAGACTATAAGAGGCTCATAATGTTTTATTGTCTTTGTCCTTTTGCTCTCAGCAACTGTTGATACTTGACTATGTCCATTTACTGAGGGTTGAAAAATAGTGATATTTATCTTTTTATATTAGTTGGAATACTAGTCCACCTATCATTTGGATATCCAGAAGTGCAGATTATATAGGAAAGCAGAATAATGATTCCCTCCATTTATTTATTTTCTTAATAATGAATTGGTTCCTTCTTTTCTGAAGGTAATTGTTATGGCTTGTGTTTAGATGTTCCCCCAAAGCTTCAGGCAGTCAGAGGTGGGGTTTTTTCACAAGTGGCTGGATCCTGAGTGTGTGATTGTTTCATGGGGCAATACTAGGATTTAAGGGTGTTAGTGCTATCTGCCCTAAGGGTGGATAACCTGGATACAGTATAAGGGACAGAAAGAGGCTTGCTTCTTATTTGTAGCTTGTCACTTTCTTGTTTTGCTACCTTCTGCCCACCATGAACTGTTTCCTCCTCTGCCACGCCCCTCTGCCATGCCAATTTACCTTGGAACCAGCCAACTATGAGCAATTTTAAAAGATCTGGCATCACTTAAAACTCATAAATGCAGTATTACATGTTGGGTTTAAATTCATTGCCGTTATTATCATTGTTGAAGTTCATATTGTCTCATCTTTGGCTAGTGGAAATCTATTCAATAAGTCCTTTTTTTTTGTTTGGTTTTTTGAGACAGGGTCTCACTATGTAGTTCAGACTGCTCTGGAACTCACTGTGTAGCCCAGGCTGGTCTCAAACTCATAGCGATCCTCCTGCCTCAGCCTCCCAGTGCTGGGATTACAGGCATGCACCACCACGCCTGGTTCAATAAGTCTTTTTGATTGGACCCTCATCATTTTTGATACTCTTGTTATCTGATCAGTCTCTGTCCCAGAGCTAAAGTCTAAAGTATGTTTTTTTTTTTTTTTTTTTTTTTTTTTTTTTTTTGCTTTGTTTTCTGTTTTTGAGAGTGTTGGTGGTGGTGTTTTTCTCCCCCACCCCCACCCCAGTTAGAAAAAAGGAATTTTCTTTGCAGTACTGGGGATGGAACCCAGGGCCTCCTGCATGCCGGGCATGTACTCTATTACTGAGCTGAATCCCTAGCCCGTCCTTCCATTCTAAATATTTTTTAAAATTTTGAGATAGATTATTGCTAAATTGCCCAAACTGGCCTTGAACTTAGTGATCCTCCTGCTACAGCCTCCTGAATATATGGGATTACAGGCATGAACTACCACACCTAGATAAGAATTTTTATTTTACAGTAAAGTCCAGTAATTTTATTAGATTTAATCTAGTTTTGATGATGTTTGTTCTGAGTCAGTGCTCTCAGATACTTGATATGCTCTTTCCATATATAGCTGCAAATTTTTTTTCAACTCCAGGAAACAGCTTACTTAAAATTTACTTTATTGATAGATGTGAATATATCATTGTATGTGTTTAAAGTGTAAAATTTGAGAACTTTTAACATACATGTGCTCCTGTGAAACCATCACCATAGTCAGGATGTGGATATGTCTGTTATCCCCTAGATTTCCTTGTTTCCCTTAGTCTTCTTTCTCTTCCCAGTCTTTCATTATCCCAGCAGCCCCTGATCTGCTGTCACCACTTTGTAAAGTTTCAAATCAGTGCTGTCACAGAGTATTCTTTTTTGGTCTGGTCTGATGTGTTGCGTTTGAGTGAGTGTGTATTTGCTGTAAGGCAGATTATACACACACACACACACACATACACACACACACACACATGTATATATGGTACTGGGGATTGAACTCAAGTCCTTGTGCTTGCCAGATTTTATATTTTTAAGTTGTAAAAATGTAAACATCAAAAATTCAGACTTGTCCATATAAGAGTAGTTCTAGACGTTTAAAAGTTGGGGTTTGGAAAAAGCAATTTGTGCATGCCTTAAAACACGCAATCCATGAATAGTATATAACCACTCAATTCAGTTATTTCTACATGTAGCCTTTATTTCAGGTTGCTCTACATAAAAGAGAAGGCAATATCTAGACCTCATTATTGCTGGTTCAAGCTGTTGTTTAAAGAAATGATGCAAAATAAGAGCTCACTTTGAGTAGTATATAGTGCACAAATTTTGATCATTACTACGAAAAGGTGTAGTCTAAATTTCAGTTCTGCCTCCTTTAGTGTATTGGAAATGTATGTGTACATTTGAGCAAGAATAAATGAATTGCTGGTTTGTTTGTTTATTTATTTATTTGTTTATTTTGGTTTTTTGAGACAGGATCTCACTATGTAGTTGAGACTGACCTGGAACGCACTATGTAGCTCAGGCTGGTCTCGAACTCACAGCGATCCTCCTGCCTCAGCCTCCCAAGTGCTGGAATTACAGGTGTGCACCACCACTCCCAGCCAATGAATTACTGGTTTTAAAATGAAACATTTTTTTATGTGGTGACACTTGGGAGGCTGAGACAGAAGGATTGCCCTGTGTTTGAGACCAGCCTGGGTGAGACACTCTCTCATAATGTAAAAGAAACATTAATTTTTGCTTACAGTATAGAAACAAAGCTGGCATGTCTATTTTTTTTTTTTTGGTACTGGGGATCAAACTCAGGCCCTTGTGCTTGCGAGGCAAGTGGCATGTCAGGATTGGAGATTTAGCTCAGTGGTTCCGCCCCCTGCCTCACAAGCACAAGGGCCTGAGTTTGATACCTGGTACCAAAAATAAAAAAGGGGAAAGGACATTTTTTTTCCCTTTTTATTTTTATTTTTTTAGTGCATGTTTGCAGTATACAATGTTTTGTTTTTGCTTTTTGGTACACAGTGATTACATTTATTGTGGGGAGTTTGTACATGTACATAACACATCTTAATTTTGTTTGTTTGTTTGTTTGTTTGAGACAAGGTCTTACTACATAGTCCAGGATTATTTTAAGCTTGTGGCAATCCTCCTGCCTCAGCCTCCTAAGTGCTGGGATTACAGGTGTGCACCAATGTGCCCATCAACACATCTTAATTCTTTTTTGTGCCCCCAACCCTCCCATCTTTCCCTGCTCTCTCCAATTCCTGTCCTCCTTCCCATTTGCAAAAGCTCTATTTCCATTTTTTCAGTTTTTTGTAATCCCCTTACCCTTCTTTCTCTCCCTTCTCCATCTCTTCTACCCCTTTCCTTTTGAAAAAAAAAAACTACACTACCTATTTTATTTTGCTCTTTATTTATATTTTGGTTTTCCTCATATGAGAGAAACCATGTGATATTTAAACTTCTGTGTGTGATTTATTTCACTTAATATAGTCTCAAGGTACATCCATTTATAAATGCCTCACATTTATCCTTCTTTATGGCAGAGTAGTACTCCATTGTGTATAAATACCACATTTTCTTTATCCATTCAGCATTTGTTATTTGATTTCTTGATAGCCATTCTTTCTGGAGTAAGATAGTATCTTAGTGTTTTAATTTATATTTTTCTTATGGCTGTTATGTTGAGCAGTTTTTCAGGTATTTCTTGGCCATCTGTACTTTTGAGAATTATCTGTTTATTTCAGTTGCCCATTTTTTTATTGTGTCTTTCATTTTGGTGGTTCTAATATTTTGAGTTTTGTATATATTCTATATGTCAGTCTTCTGTCGGAGGAATAGCTAGAAAAACAATTTCCACTCTGTGGGCTCTCTATTCTGTTGGTTGTTTCCTTCAATGTACAAAAGCTTTTTAATTTGATATGATCCCATTTGCTGATTCTTGGTATTTTTGTGTCATTGGGGTTCTGTTCAGAAAGTCTTTCCTCACTCTTTTTTTTTTTTTTTAATTTTATTGAGTTTATTGGTACATTTTAGGGATACAGTACAGTTACATTCATTGTTGGGATCATGTACCTCTACATGGCAAGTCTTGATTCTCATTTTTTCCCCTTACCTCTGCCCTCCCTTCACCCCCTCCTCCCCTCCCCATCTACAAACACTTTATTTTCATCTTTTCATTCTCTCACATTTTTTTCTTTTCCATTTTTGTTCTTCCCCTACGCATCACACCTTCCCTACACCTTTAGCTCCTTTCTTCAAATTTCTAAATGTCAGTAATCTTATTAGAATCTTATGCATTGTTGCAGAATATTCACACCAGGGAAACTATTTGGTATTTACACATGTGTGACTTATTTATTTCACTTAGGAGTATATCTTCAATATGTATCCATTTTCCTATGTATCAATCTATTCTCTCGCTCTTTATGGCTGAGTAATATTCCATTTTATAGAAAAACCACAACTTCTTTATCCAGTTTCCAACGGATGGGCAAATAGGCTGTTTCCAAGATTTAGCTATTACCAACTGTGCCGCTATAAACATGGGTGCACATACTTCTCTGTGATATGATTCTTTTAGTTCTCTTGGAAAGATACCCAGCAGAGGGATGGCTGGGTCAAATGGAACCTCCAGTCCAAGCTCTTTGAGGTATCTCCATATTGATTTCCATAGTGGTTGCACTAGTCTGCACTCCCACCAACAATGGAGGAGGGTTCCTTTCTCCCCACAACCCTGCCAACATTTGCTATTGTGTGATTTCTTGATAGCAGCCATTCTTTGTGGGGTGAGGTGGAATCTCAGTGTTGTTTTCATCTGCATCTCTCGAATGACCAGTGATGTGGAACATTTTTTCATATATTTTCTTGCTGCCTTTACTTCTTTGTCTGAGAAATATCTATTCATTTCGGATGCCCATTTTTGAATCGGGTCTTTATATTTGGGGGGACTGATTGTTTTGAGTTCTTTATATATCCTTGATAATAGTCCTTTGTCTGAGGTACAGCTGGTAAAAATTTTTTCCTACATTGTAGATTGTCTCTTAGTTTTGCTAATGGTTTCTTTTGAAGTACAGAAGCTTTTTAGTAAGATGAGATCCCAGTTGTTGATTCTATCTGCTAGTTCCCTTTCCTCACTCTTAATGTCTTCAAAGGTTTTACCTATTTTATCTTCCAGCAAATTGTTTCTGTTTTAACGTTTAGATCTTTGGTCCATTTTTATTTCAATTTGCTATGTGGTGAGATACATGGGTCTAGACCCAGTCTTTTGCATATGGGTAGCAATTTCCCTAGTGTCATTTATTAATTCACGATGGGGCCATAATTCATATGTCTCACTGTCCAGTGGCTCTGATTTGAACATGTTACTTTCCTGTGGATTTGAACCACTAGTTGTATATGCATGACTGTCCTGTCCAGTAAAGTGTACCCCTGATGGTACAAATGGATCTAATCACTTTTATTGGTGATACATGTACCTGCAGTGATATAGGCCACCTGATGGGACAATTGTGCACAAGCACAATTTCCTGTAGTTCAAGAAAGCAAGACTATGTTAAAGAAGATATCTTTCCTCCAGTGTATGTTTTTGGCCCCTTGGTCTTTTATTTTTTTAAGATATTGAAGATCTACTGTTCTCTGTTTTCTCTTTTAAAAGGCAATGATTTAGCCACATTAATAGGAAGACATTCTAAAACAGATGTTCAGTGTCATGTGGAAAAACAAATCATAGTTATGACTTTAAAGAAAAGATAATGCAGTTGATAGTATAATACACAGGGGGGAAAAGCATTTGTTTTGGAGGTAATACGTGGGAGGAGTTAGGCCTAAAACTCATATGAAAGACTTTGAAGTTAAGGATATCACAGAGAGGTAGCAATAGTTTTGTTTTCAACTTTTTCAATAGAACTTGTTGCAACATTATGCTTATTACCATTTGCCTCTATAAGTTTTAAATAAATTTACATATGTGTATCATACTTCTATATACTATATATGTGTACGTATGTATATAAACATATAAAACATTTAAGTATATAAGAACCTATTTGTGTATGTAAATATATTTATAGTACACATTTCTGTAGGTGGTAAGTATGAGGTGAAGTGAAAAGACTGTAAGTAATTCTTAGACCAAAGATGATACTCCTGACTATATGGCAAGGGTACTTACTAGTGATTTAAATCCTAAAAGTAGGTCTTATTTTTAGAAGATAGAAAACAAGTACCAAAATCTTACCATCTGGCTAACCCCCTCCTTTCATCTTCAACTTTGGTTTTCTACATTGCTCAGTCTCCATTTTTCTATTAAAACTATCGGCTCTACATGTTAGCTTTTGGTCACTGTGACCAAATTACCTGAAAAAAAAAAAAAAGATTTATTTTGGTCCGTAGTTTCAGGAGTGTTAGTCCATGGTCTCTGACACCTTTACTCCTGGGCCGTGAGGTGAGATGGAACATCATGGCAGAAGGGTATGGAGGAGCAAAGTTGCTCAGCTCATTGCAGTCAAGAAGCAGAGAGATCAGCAGAGCCACAGAGACAAGGACCAAGATATTCCCCACGGTCAGGACACATCATCTACTCCCTTAACTAGACCCTATTTCCTGTTACTATCATATTATCACTTGTGTCTAGATGTCCCCCCAAAGCCTTGTGTAGTCATAGGTGGAGCTTTTCAGAGGTGGCTGTAGCTATAGTGTATGATTGCTAAATTAGTCCACTGATCGGTGTGGTGTAGTTCTGGGTGTGGATAAGGGGAAGGTCCGCCCTGGGTGTGAGTGCTGCCCTCCCGAAGGGCGGGTAGCCTGGATAGACTGTAAGGGACAGAAAGATGGTTGCTTTTATCACTTGTCCCTTGCTGCTGCTGTCAGTGTTTGCTGTTTCACTCCTTGCTGCTGTATCTGCTGCTGCCTCCTGCCTGTACTGTTATTGCTTCTCTGCACCCTGCCTTGGAGCCAGCCAATTATGAACTGAAACCTCTACAAACTGTGAGTCAAAATAAACCTTTCCTTAACTTTGGGTGTCGAGTATTTTGTCACAGAAACATAAAAAGTAACTAACATACATCACCTCCCAAAAATGCCATCTAGTTATCAGTGGACTAGTGTGCTAATGAAATTAGAGCCATCATTATCCATCTACATCTCCAGAGACCATCAGCAACCAAACCTTTAGCACAAGAGTTTTCCGAATACATTTCAAATTTGAACCAAAACATTCTACTAACCAAATATTACCCAAATTTACTAGGTACTGACAGTCAATCAATTTTGTGGTCCTGGAGATCAAACCTAGTATTTCACACACACATTATCACTGAGCTATTTCCTGCAGCCCCTAAGAAAAATATTTTTAAGAAATTTTGGTTTTAAACTATAAGGTTACTCAGTTCTCAGGTATCCATTGGGAATATTTTGCGTCTCTCTAGTTCTCTAATCATAAGAAAATATGCCAATATAAGATTACCAAGTGGAGAACAATGTAAGAATAGTTTTATGATGTATTCTTTTTTGCGAGGGGTTTCTTTGAGACAGGGTCTCACTATGTAGTCGAGACTAACCTGGAACTCACTATGTAGCCCAGGCTGGTCTTGGAACTCACAGCGATCCTCCTGCCTCAGCCTCCTAAGTGCTGGGATTACAGGCGTGCGCCACCACGCTGAGTTATGATATATTTTTAATAATTACGGTGTCAGAGTTCTTTCTTTTTTTACATTCTTCTTATGACTTATTTTCTGGGTACCATAGTTATGTTTGATGTTTTTAAAAGATGTATTAGAAACATTTCTGTGGGAATAATTTGTGTCCTTTCTCCAGAGAAGATTCCATTTGCTTCTGCCAGATGCTTAGCAGTACAATCTTCTTTTTTAAAAACTTTTAAAATTAATTTTATTGGTATATTTGAGATATACAGTATAATGATTTTCATCATTGGAAATTTGCACCTTTACACAATCCATCTTGGTTCTTATTTTTCCCCACACCCCTGTCCTCCCTTCAACCCCTCCGGGGCCTCCCCATTTACAAAGACTTTGTTTCCATCTTTTCTTTTTCTCATATTAATTCCATTTCCCTCTTCCTTTTCTCCTGTCCCTCCCATTTCCCCTTTGCACCTTTTCTTCCTATTAGTACAGTATTCTTAAGGTACTAAAAGAATCCGGCAGAGAGGGAGCCAGTTTAAGTCGGAGTGACTGATTTTTGGCGCTCATTTGCTTTCGCAGCTCTTTGCAATTGGTAATGCCTTCAAGGAAAAAAAAAAGGTTCTTACCTTTTCAGTGCCAAATTCCTTAGCGGCTCTTACATACCTGATGCATGTTTTAAATCCACATACATGGCAACCAGGGAGCCCAGAGCAACCTTTTCCAGCAGTTGTGGCATTATTTTGTCCTCATACGTCTGGCCTCCTTGGTATGCATGGTTGGTTTATGTCTCCTTGTAACTGTCACTCCTTTGTTGTTGTCGTCCTGACTCCCTGAGTCCAGTCTTTTCTGAATTGATTAACTGTGCCTATCTTATCTTTCCAAGGACCCCCTTCAAACTCTGAAATTCCATGATTCTAATGCATATGTAACTTTGCTTCTGGAAAAGAATTATATCTGTATATCAGAGAAACCTAGGAAATTCTTTGCTCTACAATAGCAATCTCAGATAAGAGTAAGTGATGGTAGAGCGGACCATACGAATTCTTTTGTGCCAACCAGAAGCATTTGTTGTACTTGGAAATAAAGACCACCTAACAAAGTGATACTCCATTTATCTTTAGAGTCCAGTAACTTGTAGGCCTGGCTTATAACTCTTGGTAAAACACGGTTCTTTTAAGTGTTTGGATAACAACTTCCAAAAGATATTTTATTAGTGTCACGTCTTTTTTACATTATCTTGTTAAAACTATTTTCTCTATTATTCTCTGTGTATGTAAAATCCCATAATGTCTTCCCCTCCAGCGGAAAACATTGTCAGATAGGGTTTATCCAAATAAATCTTACAGACATTGCCTAATTTGCCCTGCAAGAATAATAGATTATTTTAAATATAATTTCCTTTAATTCCTATTGTACTTTTTAAAATTTAGGCAACTCAAATTATTTTATTGCCAACCTCTACCTCTTTGGATTCTGCAAGAGAAACAATGCCGCCAGCAGCCCCTAAAGCCCAAGAATCCAGTCAGTTATCAAACAGACTCATGATTGAAAAACAGGTAAATTTTCATTTTTTTTTTTTTACCTGTGATCAAACTCTGGACCTTGCACTTGTAAGGCAGGTGGCGGAACCATTGAGCTAAATCTTCAGCCCCAACTTTCAAATATTTTAAGATACTGTTTCTGTGTGCCAAAAAATGTTAGGTCTACAGATGTGAAATATCTCACAAAATAAAGCTTCTTTGGCCAAATAATTTTAGGGAATTCTGGATTGGAGACTGTTAAATATCTTTGTCACACTAAGACTTCACAATCTTGTCTATCTCCAAAAGGAGAAGTCAGTATTATCATTTTCCTTCTTATTTAATACTTGTTTAGTGAACATTTCATTAGATTGGGGTTTGTAGCAAGAGATGGAAATGCCTTCTCTTACTGTTTTTAGAATTTTTTCATTATGATCCAAGAGGTATCAGGTAAGAATATCATTTGAAGTGTATAACCTTTTGTAAGAGCATTTTATGTTTAAGGAGTTATAGTAAACCTCCACTGAGACACTTGTACAGAGCTTTTGGCTCCTTTTCAGGTACCAGTGATAATTTTGAATTCACCAAATAGTTAAGCTCTGTGATCTAAAGACCTAATGCATAGAAGAGTGAAAAGTTAGAGAGAAATATGTTAAAAATAAGGGGGGAAAATAGCAGCAGCCTAAAAGAAATTTATTTCAAAGAATCATCAGGGTTATTTCCTTTTTTGAGATGATAGGCTCTTTAAAATCTTGAGGCATTTAGATATGAAGAATATAGTACTTTTATTTGTATTTTGTCTGTTGTCCAAATTTGTAATCTCTGTGTGTGATACTGGGGAGAGAACTGAGGGAATCATGTGTGCTAAGCCTGTACTTTACCACTGAGCTATACCCCTAACCCCTAAGTGTTCTTTTAGAAATCATCTATTATCTTTATGTCCTTATTACTTGTTTCTTATTTTTTTCCCCATTATGATGTTTTTATTCATTACAGAGATTTAGGTTTCCCTTTTTTAGGATGTAAATTTAGAGTCCAGAGATCCAAGATTTCAGGGTGATTCTATTAGAATCTATTATCCAGATTGATAGGCTCCTTTTTAAGGTTAGACTTTGTCCAGTATACAAACAACTGTGTAAATTATTGGCTCTGTGTAGTTAGGTATGTCTTTATCTTTTCTTTTCTTTTCTTTTTTTTTTTTTTTTTTTTTTTTTTTTTTTTTTAAATTTAACTTTTTTTTTTTTTTTTTTTTTTTTTTTTTTTTTTTTTTTTTTTTTTGCTTCATGTCTTAAAGTCAATCCTTTTCTCTTGGGACTTTAGCAGGAAGAAGCAGAATGGGAAATCATAAATGTGCTGTTAATGAGGCATGGCTTAAAACCTTTGTGCCTCGTCCAAAGAACAGATCTTAAAGGTAATTAGATCTTATTGTTCTTCAAGGTAAAAAAATTATTTTTCTTTATAAAATTTTTTATATTAGTCTGTTTTTGCCTTTATTTTTACTATCATATTTTAAAAATGTAGATCTTATCATTTTTGATAAACAATCATCACAAAGGATGAGACAGAATTTGAAAATGTTGGTGGAAGAAACAGAACGTCAACAGAATGTGATACAAGAACTCATAGAAACTAATCAGCAACTTAAGTAAGAAATTGTTTGTATCCTAAAAATACTTTGAAAAGGATCCTAAAGTTTATTTTTTCATTTTGATTAAATGTTAAAATTTTAAACTTTTTGTAGATATTTAGGTAAAATTTTGATAGATAAATGTTTTGGTAATAGCTCAGAGTAGATAATGTAATTGTATTGTATTTCTTCTGTTAGTTTCTGTTTTAGAAATGTTGGCCGAGGGTGTAGCTCATTGGTAAAATGTGCTTATCATGCTCAAGGTGCTGGGCTCAGACCTTAGCACGAAAACAAAAACACAGTATTAATGCAAAGAAATTTTATAAAGTAAGTTGTTCAGTGAGCATGTTTGGTGATTTAGTTTATTTTTAATACTAAGGGGAGGAATTATGTCTATTAAATTAGAAATGAGCTTCAGCTAGAACAAAGCCGAGCAGCACATCAGGAACAACGAGCTAATGACTTGGAACAAATTATGGAGAGTGTGAAATGCAAAATTGGTGAATTAGAAGATGAGTCTCTAAACAGGGTTTGCCAGCAACAAAATAAAATGAAAGATCTGCAGAAGGAGAGTAGAACTTTACAGGTACTGAATTATGTATTTTTTAATGATGATTAATATTAAAACACCTCATAATGGTCCCAAGTGACTTCCATGTTGCTTAATTCAGTGGTTATTTCACCTATCAGTATGCTTTTTTGAAATACCTTTTGTTTGATTTCCAGAATATCCTTTTTGTTTTTCTGTCTTATTTCACTGGTTATGCAGTTCCTTTGGTGCACGTTCTTCTCATCTCTTCGACATCTTGGTGTTGGAATTCCCTAATGCTTAGTCCTTTGACCTTTTCTTTTTTTCCTATATTCCCGACAGTAATTCATGACTCACAGATTTTTATCTATAACCCAGAGTTTTCTCCTAATCCCGTACTCATAGGCAGCAATCCTATATATGTCTAATAAGCATAGGACATATGTGTAAAACTTGAGTTATTTATATAGAAATGGGTATAGTATAACATTGAAAACCTAATTTCCTTATAAAACTTATGTTAAAAGTGGGTGTTTCTTGATAGAAGGAAATGTTCAGAAAGATGAAAATGCCCTTAAAACATAATTATTTAGCTTAAGACATGTTCTTCTGTTTTTAGTATACAATTTTTTTCTAATTTTAGACTCGTTTTTGTGCTGTTTATTTCACAATTGGAAGGGAAGAAACACTGGCTTGTAGGTCTTTGGGAAAGACGTCAAGGAAATCAACATGTTTGAGATATACTGAAAGATTGCTTGTTTATTTATTTACTTATTTATTTTGGTTTTAGAGACAGGGTCTCACTATGTAGTTGAGACTGACCTGGAACTCACTATGTAGCCCAGGCTGGTCTCGAACTCACAGCGATCTTCCTGCCCTCAGCCTCCTGAGTGCTGGTGTTACAGGTGTGCACCACCACACTTGGCCTAAAATTGTTGGGGAAAAAGACAGATCATGTTGGATAGAGTATTAATATCATCAGTATCCAGTCTTGCATCATCATGTCCAGCCCATCTTTGCTTCTAATCAGCATCTAGGTACACTAGTAATTTGGGGTCATCCTATCTCAGTCTCAGAGATTGTGATAAGTGAAGTTCAGCTTCTGTCCCAAAGAAAACTGGTATAGTTCTAGTTCACCCTTACTCTTAGCATGTAGGATAAGAGCTTCCCCAGGGCCATCTATTTTGCATGGCCTCACTGTCCAGTTTTGTTTCTATAGTCCTGCCAGGCTAATACAATAGAGTAAATAAAACAATAAATAGAATAAAAAAAAATGTCTTTGCTCACTTTCATAACTTCCGTGACACCTTTTCAGATATCTCAAAACGAGAGCTATATGGCTCCAGAAAGCTAGTTGCCATACTTTGTTTCCTTTCCCCTAAGATCACAGCTCTATAATTTTTCACTGCCTTGTTAATACTTTCAAACAGATTTTTATAATACATTTTGATCATCTTTTTGAAGTGTTTTGGTTTGTTTTTTTTTTTTTTTTGGTACCGGGGATTGAACTCGGGTCCTTGCGCTTGCAAGGCAGGCCACCGAACCACTGAGCTAAATCCCTGGCCCTGAAGTGTTTCTAAGTAGGAGATTTGGTCTGAATTACCTGGTCTCTCATTTACAGAACAGGAACTGTTTAAGCCTAGTAGCATAGTTGTTTATGTTGTCAATGTGTTCTAATATAAGAAGTTCTTTGTAGGTTTGATCTATTGTGTCTTATTTGTTCAGGTCGTAGTTTGTGATATTTTCTTTATGTTCCTGGTTTCTATTATAAAGCATAGTATTTCAAAAAAAGTATTCATGGGAACTATTTGAAACTTAAGGTGAAGGCATCTTATTCCAGTGATTAAGCTGAGTCAGAACCTGATTATATCCTGTGTGGAAGAAGAGAACCTCAAGTCAAGAGTTTAGATAAAGGAGTTAGAGAAATGATAATTCCAGTATACCACGTGATAGAAGGAAATAAAGTCCTCTTTGGAGTAAGGTGCCCTTGCATATTCCATGGTTTGGGGGGAAAAGGTAAACTCAAAGAAGTGAAGTTAGCTGTCAGGGCTATCTCTTGCCCAACAGTATTTGCAGATGCCTGAACATTAAGGTCATCTGGTTTTTCCTTCATTCTGTTAATGTAGTGGGTTTTTTTCCCCCTATGTTAAATCATTCTAGCATTCCATGAGTAAATTTCTTTTGTACCTAGTGTATAATCCTTTTCATACACTGTTAAATTTGGTTTGCCAGTGTTTTGCTGAGGATCTTTGCATCAATATTTCTAATAGATATTGATATATAATTATCTTTTTATAAAGCCTCTGGCTTTGGTATTAGTGTATTGTTGGCATCATAGAATGAATTAAGAAACAGTTGATTTTTGTATGCTGCTCTTATGTGCACCTTTGCAAAACTCAGTGGTTCTAGTTTCATGACTAACTTATACAAGCAGGTGCTGGCACCCTCAGCTCCTGGCTGCAGAGGCCTTGCCTGACATCCAGGGAGTGCAGTGGTAGAGGATCAACTCTTCATGTAACCTATGCTTACTAGAAGATGTGATGGTACCAGCAGCTGAGAGTTTTTTCTGTTTGAAAATTACTAAATCTCAACAAACTTGATACAATCAACAGATGAACATGTGCTTAAATATGGGTGTCCTTTTTTGAAAATAATATATGTGTGTAATGTGCAGGCAGTATAGGAAAAATCTTATCATTGATCTTTATGCAAGTGTATTAATAAGAGTGACCAGCTTTTGCTAATTAGCTTTGAAACTAAGGGATAGAAACTATAGAATAAGGGAAAACCAGGCTAGTAGTAGCTTGCTTAAAATAAGGGAAGAGAATCTCTGAGATTCCTTTGAATAAATCTTAGGGTATATACTGATTATCTCTCAGTGATAACTTCCTGATTATGGATTTAATTATGAGTCTACAGCCTTCCACATTTCCTGAATGCCCAAGATGACCACACTATTTGCAATCCTACATTATCATTGATCACTTAAGAACCTTAACTTTGATTGCTGATTCTCTTGAACATTCTTAATATTGTTCCCTGCCTGATTATTGTTTCCAATCTAAACATAAAATTATGTCAGTTTCATTGATATTCTTAAATTCCTTATTAAGAACTCAATTATAATGCTATGTACTCAATTATAAGCTATAGTTTCTGTGATTCTTGAGTAATAGCTCAGTAGAAACTGAAGATGCCTTGTGTAAGTATTAGGACAGCAGATTCTGAATGTACATATCATAATTATGTTTTTAAAATTTTTATTGCAGACAAAATGCCAGCATTACAAGAAAAAACAAATGGAGCAGCAACAGACTATTGCTTCTTTGCAAAAGGATATCTGTCGATTAACAAAAGAGGAAGAAGAACGAATTATCACTCAAAACAGAGTGTTTGCCTATCTCTGCAAAAGGGTTCCTCACACCGTCTTGGATAGACAGTAATGTTTACCATATAACAAAATATAGCTAGATCCAGTTTTTTAAAAACTGAGTTTTTCTTGAGAGTGGTTGTTTCTTATCAACCAGAGGATTCTCCCTCTCTTCTGCTTTTGTTTTTCCTTATCCTGTACGGTTTTTTGTTTGTTTTTTTTTTGCCCTAGAACTTTTAAGGAATAAAATTAGATAGATATTTATTAAAAATAACACTAAACATTTAAATTAAATTCTCAATTTTTGAGAGCTGTTTTTAAAATTAACTTTTAACTGGTACGTAACATAAAAGTTGTACATTCATTAATTTCTGGAGACTTAGTTGTTTCCAAGTCTGTTGGGTCAAACAGTTTTGCTTTTAATTCTGAGGAACTTTCATACTGTTTTCCATTATAGCTGTAAATTTGCATTTAATATGGAGTGATTTTTGTAACTGGTGCTATATAGGGGTCTAGTTTCACTCCTCATGTAGATATCCAATTTTTTGAGCACCATAAATTCCTAGTTAACTAATAGTTGTCAGATATTTCTCAAAAGAACTGATTCCTTTTATTAAGGAATGGTATATAGAAACCACTCTATGAGAGTTGAGTTTAATATTGATGTTGTCAGTGACATTTGGACTTTTCAGTAGAACTACAAATTATATATATTGGGGGAAAATTTTAGCCAAATCATTATAGATTTTTTTCTCTCCATATAACATGAATGTTAATAGTATTTTAATTTAGACACTCTTGATTTTACTTTGTAATTCTTAAAATTGTAACATTTTTATTATTTTTTGTGATGTTAGGGATGGAAACCAAGGCCTTGCACGTGCTACACGTGCTCTTGACCACTGAGCTGTAACTCTGACCCTGGAACTGTCCTTTTATACAGAAAATCATTATTCCTAAGAACAAAATTAAAACTATTTGTTTGTTTTATCCTAAAATAAGTAAAAATTTTCAAAATAATAATAGATTTGCTAATAAGCCTATTGAATGAAACAACATTCTTTGCAATTCTCTTTGATATTAGTAATGTATCCCACTATGGATATGTTCAAAATAAGATTATCCAAAATACCTTGCAATACTTTTCTCTGTGTTTGTGTCCCAAATTAATAAGCAGTTATATTTGTTTCATTGTATTTTCAGTTACTGAGAATGCCTTTTACAATTTCTTTATTTTGAATACCTAAAGCATTTACACAATTTCAAAGCTAAAGCTATATATTCAGAGAAGTTGTTTTCATTTCTTCCCTTTTATATAACCCTAGTCTAACCCTTGCAGGTAATTAATTTTAAGTGTTTAGTGTTGTTTTTAGCAATACAAGCAGTATGAATATTACGTTCATATTCCCCCTTCTTGTATAAAAGCTAGCACTTTGTGTTTTTCAGTTAACATATAACTGATTGCATTTTGACCAGTCTTAGGTGTATACTGATTGGGTGTTTCTGTTGTAGTATAAAAATAAATGAGATCAGATATAAGTAAAAAGTTAAAGCTATAGGTGGTCTGGATGATTATCTGAGAGATAATATACATGTATACAGTTTCATTCTTGTGAAGATAAACCAAGAAAAAACAGCTCATAATTACTCATAACAAAAAGCAAAAAGGCAAGAAGGAAAGGAAAAAGGGTAGTAAAGAACAAAAAAGGAGAGAGGCAGAGAATTGCAGTGGAAGGAAGAGGCTAGTAACAGAGGGGAATGAAAAAAAGCCAAAAATAGCAGATATGAGTAAGTGAGATGAGAAATACTGAGAGAATTTGCCATATCACGTGAAGTCAGGTTAATTCAGTTATGAATTTGTTATATGGGCCAGAGGTTGTACACTTTTACCAAGGATTGAACCCAGCACCAGATAGGCTTCATGAAGAAAGAAACTTCAGTTAGACTATTAGGAACTGTAGAATTTTAATAGGAAATGAGGGACAGTTTTTCAGTTAGAGGAAAAATTTGTGAAATCATTTAAAATTTTAAAAGCCTGTGCCAGATCTGGTGGCTTATTGCTGTGATATCAGCAGTCAGGAGACTGAGGCAGGATTATCACTGCAGAAAAAAGGAAATATTCATCTCAGGGCTAATAATTCATGTGTTTTGCTTCTGAGCAGTTCTGAACCACAAGTGGTACATGTATAACTGTAAGAGGCATGGGACGTTCCCGATTGGGTGGTAGTCATGCATGTGCCATTGGTGGTCAGACTGCCCAGTGGGACCGACATGCATGTACCACCAGTGCTTCAGGCTGGCAGGAATGTGTTAAAGTCTGCCAGATAATCTGTACTTTTATCACTATAATTTGAAATTGGGCAGACAGAATAGTGATGATAGAATAACTATATTAATAATTCAGTGTCTCTTCTATTTTTTAGGTTGCTGTGCCTGATTGACTACTATGAATCTAAAATTAGAAAAATCTATACACAAAGGTATGAATAGTTACCTCCTGTCAGTTTCCAGTCCAATAAGAGAGGTAAAATGTAAACATTAATAAGAAAAATAAGATTTAAACACTAATACAGTGTCATATAGTTTACAAAAACTTGTACAGACTACTATAGGGGTTTAGAACAGGAAGGAGATCAGTTTTGGATGGAGTGACTTGGTGTTATGGCCTGTGTTTAGAGCCCCCCCCAAGCCTTTTGGTGGATGGGGCTTTTTCAGAGGTGGCTGGATCTAGAATGTGTGGTACCTGAACTGATTCATGGTGCAGTGCTAGGATCAAGGACACTCGGATTAAAGGCGTGAGTGCTACCTTCCCTAAGTGCCTAGAAAGAGAAAAGGGGGCAGAAAGATGCTATTAAGGTCCCCTGTTTGCTTTTGCTATATTTTGCTGCTATGTACTCATCCCCCTCCCCCATATGCCCCCCTGCCTTGCAGCCAGCTGATTATGGACTGAAAGCTCTGCAAACTGTTAGCTAAATAAACCGATTCCTCTTTTAACTTTGGGTGTCACGTATTTTGTCTTAGCAATGAGAAAAACTAATGCAGAATTTGGTACCAGGGAAGTGGAGTTGTTGCTGTAACTATACCTGACCATGTGGTTTACTAGCTTTTGGCACTGGCTTGTGCGAAGAATTTGGACAGGTTCAGAGATGCCATTTGAAAAAGTAGAGCTGGAACACCTTAGGTTGTACAATATGGGAGATTCTGGTCAGAGCTCATAAGACCAGAAAGCTGTAAAGACCAGGCTCAGGAGATTCTGTTGGGAAGAAAGACTGCATAGGCTGCTGCACTCCAATCTTAAGTGAAAGAGGGAGCTGGGCATGGTGACGCCTGCCTGTAATCTGAGCACTTGGGAGGCTGAGGCAGGAGGATCATGGCAAGTTCAGATCCAGCCTGGGCTACATAGTGAGTTCAAGGCCAGTCTGAACTACATAATGAGATGCTTTCTTAAAAAAAAAAAAAAAAGCTAGAGTGATTCCTCTCCCCTGAGTCTTACACTTTTCAGCCCCAGTTTTTTGCTATAAATTTAGTTCAACAAAACTCATTATCACCACTGCAATAGCCTAAATCCTTTCATCATCTTAGATAGAAAACCTGGTTTCCAGAACTCCAGAGATGCATCTCATACCATATTCTACATAAATATTCCATGATGGTTATGTTAAATCTTCTCTATTCTTATTAAAATCCCCACACTTTCTCTCTATCACCTAGATTAGAGGTCAGCAAACTCCTGCCCACATGTCCTGTGTAACCAGGAATTTCTGGGTTTTTATATCTAGTTTTACTGAAATACAGTTATGCCAATTCATTTATGTACTATGTATGGCTGATTCTATGCTACAACAGAAGTCATTATGATCCAAAATAGTTACAGCCCAACCCTTTACAGAAAAAGCTTGCTAATACCCGAATCTAGATTAAAATTTATGAAAGACATATACCATAAGTTAAAACTGGTATTCATTTCAGACTATGTAATATTTTCTAGAACACTGAGTTAATTATAGACATTAACTTGATTTCATTTATAAATCAAATCTTCCGGCTTCCCTTGAGAAGTCAAATTAGTCTAGGGACAGTAGACTCATCTTCCTATCTGGCTGCCGCCTTTAGATGGTACACAGCTTTGCAATTTGTATAGTTTTCCCCCTAACCTGTTTAACTCATATCCATTATTTCCTGACTCTGTGAGCATAAATGTGTACAACTTATTAAACCATGAAATTCTTCATTTTTATTTCTCAGACTGTGATGGTTAGTTTTGTGTATCAGTTTGAGTAAGCTAATGGTTTGTGCCTAGCAGTTCAGTAAAATACCATCAAGGTGTTACCATGTTTGTTTATTCATTCAACAGGTGTTTTTTTCACCCCTTCATATATCCCATATTCTTCTAGGCAGTGACATATGGGTAAACAAGAGTTCTGGTCCTCATACAGTCTAAGTAGAGTTAGTGAACAGGTGATATAATAGTAGGTAGAGGTGTCAGGGATTTAGCTCAGTGGCACCGCACTTGTGTTGCAAGAGCAAGGTGCTGAGTTTGATCCCTGGTACTGGGAAAAAAAATAGTAGTAGGTAGAAATGTGTTCTAGTATTCTGAGACTGAGGAAGTTTGGATTAATTGTTATTTTTGCATAATTCATGTTTGTTAAACAGATTGGTTTAATTTTTATTAGATATGTTTCTTTAGAGGTAGATTTTTAATGAGAAGTACATTGCATGTGTCTTTAATAGGCAATATAAAAAAAATGAAAGTCAATCAGAAGAAGAAAAAGATGGCAGAGATCTGAATGGCTCACCAACTTATAAAGGCCTTCTACTGGTATGGAGACCTAACTACTAAATCTTTTTTCTGAAGTAAAATAATTACCTAGAAAACTTAATTATTTTTCTGTGTAATGGGTTCCAGTCATTACAGAATCAACTCAAGGAATCAAACTCCAAGATTGATGCACTTTTAAGTGAAAAGCTGAACCTCCAAAAAGATTTAGAAAGCAGGTGAGAAAATTTCAAGTAATGTTTTATTGTCTAAAAAGTATATATATGGTGGAATTTTAAATGTTAAATGAACCATTCTAGCCTTTTTACTCTGAAACTAGCCTTGAGCACTTCAAACTCATATTCATTTTAGTCATGTGTCTCTTGTGGTGAATGATGGAATAAGAACCTATAGGTGGACAAGGGAAATAAGAAAATAGGGATCCACGTTGAAGAAGATAAAATTGGCTAGAATTTCAAGTAAATTTAGTTTTTTAAAAATTTGTTCTATTAAGGTATAATTGATACACAGTGCATTGTATACATTTAAGTACACAATTTAAAAGTTTTGATATAAATCTGTGAAATAATCAAGATAATCATCTTAAAAGTCTTCTCTTGTCCCTTTTGTAATCTCTTCTTCCTAATCAGTTTTCTGTCATTTTTACATTAGTTTTTATTTATTTATTTATTTAGGTACTGGGGATCGAACTCGGGACCTTGCATTTGCTAGGCAAGCAGCGGAACCACTGAGCTAAATCCCAGCTCTATATTAGTTTTAAATCAGTTTATATTTTTTAGACTTTTTATAAATGGAAGCATAGAGCATTTCTTTTTTGTTTTCTTTCAGCTTTTTTTTTTTTTTTTGGTACCAGGGATCGAACTCCAGTCCTTGCACTTGCAAGGCAGGTGCTGGAATCACTGAGCTAAATCCCCAGCCCACTCAGCATAATTTTTAAAATTTAAAATTTAAAATCTGTAACTTGACAAATTATAATTGTGTATGTTATGGGGTACAAAGCAATGTGATTTATGAATGCAGTGTACAATAATTAAATGAATTAACATATCCATCACCTTAAATATTTACGTTTTTTTGTGGTGAAAACATTTGAAGTTTACTCTATCTTATTTTGAAATAAACAATATATTATTACTTACTGTATTAGATTCGACTTTTTTTTTTGAAACAGGGTCTTGCTACATAGTTCAGGCCGACCTTGAACTCACTATGTAGCCCATGCTGGCCTTGAAGTCCCAGCAGTCCTCTTGGCTCAGCTTCCCAAGGGCTGGGATTATAGGCGTGCACCACCACACTTGATTAGATTCAATATTATACACATGGGTTTGTCATTACCAAACTACTTTAGGATGTCTTGTAATTTCTTATTTCTGTGTTGTGGAGGGACAAGAAAAGTAAGTAATTTTTATAACAAAGAGGGCTCTATGTAGAATAGGTACAAAAGGTACAGTAGGGACGTGTTGACAGTGACTAGTAATGGAGGAACATTATCAAGACTTTGCATTCATTCGATACTTTTTGAATGCCTATTATAAGCTAGCTACTGTCCCAAGCTTTAGAATAAAACTATGACTGAAATAAATCCTCTCTTCTCATTAAGTTTATACTTTGTTTTTAGCCAGGCTGGGGATTAAACCCAGGGCCTTGTGTGTACCAGGCAAGTGCTATGCTACTGAGCTGTGTTCTCAACCCCATAAGTGAAAAGGGCCATTAACCTTTAGAATCTAAACCATTTATATAAAGTCTGAAGGCTTGCTCTAAAATAAATGTAAGTTTTTGATTATATAAATACATAGTAAAAATTAACTTGTTTAGGAATAATGAATTAATTCAGTATAGTGGTTACCTGGAAAGGAGAGGAATAACACTGAGGGACACAAAGTTTTAAGTATATATATGTGTTGTGTGGGGTATTTTGTTTTGTTTTATTTTTTTGGTACTGGGGATTGAACTCAGGACCTTGCACTTGCCAGGTAGGTGCAGCACCCCTGAGCTACATCCCTGGCCCTTAAATACATATATGGCTTAGTTAAAGATTTGAAACAAGTCTATGAATATTCAAATTTTATAAGGCTAGGTGGTAGATATACCAGAATTTGTTATAATATACTGTATTATTATCTGTATATTTGAAACATTTTACTGTAAAATCAAGTGCTAAATTAACAACAACAAAGAGGAAAAGGTTGAATAATAAATTATGCAAAAGAAGAAATTCAAGTGGCCAGTAATACCTCATTAACAGTCAAGAGATATTTTTACTTGTGTCAAGTAGCAAGTACGTTTATAGTTTTATTCAATAAATTGAATGCATTCAACATTTATTTTCTACAGGCCCACACAACATGAATTAAGACTTTATAAACAACAAGTGAAGAAACTGGAGAAAGCCCTCAAGAAAAACATTAAGTAATTCTATTTTACTAAAGTTAGAGCTTTTACTAGGGTTTTGTGTTTTATTGTTTGGTTTTACTTACCTGACAGCTTACTTCATGCTACCTCATAGTAGCCTTGGCTTGGAATTACCAGTCTAGTGGGGGAAATGACATTAAAAGGGGGCATTTCTGGTTCCACAGTTTAAAAGTAATCACCACTGTATTGGATTTGGCTGTTTGTTCATCTTAAATACAAAGAAGGAAAAGGTAGTTGGCTGATGTTATAGGGGGAAATATTTTAAATAGGAAATTCTTTGGAAGTAATGAAAGAATTGCAAGAGAATCAATGAAATTGCAGATGACAAATTCCCAGTTTGTTTGTTTGTTTTGGTACCAGGGAATGGAACTCAGTACATTGCACTTGTGAGGCAGGTGCAGTACCACTGAACTAAATCCCCAGCCCTCCCAGTTTTTCTTGTTGACAATCATGATCTGAAAATTTTCAGGTAAACCTTGTCACTTTAAAAGTACCGGAAGGTGTACTGTAAGCCATTCTTATCCACCACTTCTATGCTCCCTGGCTTCGAAAAGCAAGCACTCAAAGGTGTTTCAAAAAGTTGATCTCTAATAGTAATAGTATTTCCTAAAGATTAAGTATGTTTACTCTTTGATTCAAGGGAATCAGACTTCAATAATTTGAGGACATTAGGATGAAATATTTTGAAAACTCTTGAGTTAATGTGTGCATTAAATTAAGTCTGTGTATCAGCATATATTGATTTATTTTTCATTGAGAGCTGTGTTTGCTCCTTCCTGTGGCAGCGTATATCACAGTGAAAGGCAAATATGAGCACACAGGAATTAGTTGAATTAATAAAGTTGGGCAGGAAAAATGAAAGAAGTGGGTTTGGAAAGGATGCATGATTTTTACCTTTCCATTACTGCTTGATATTTTGGATGCATATGTGTGTCCTACTATCTGCTTGGCATTCTAGACCAGTGTTGCAGTGGTAAACCAGATAGAAAAGGCCCCCCCCTTATGGAGATGTCACAAAGAGAAAAGGATAATAAAAGAATAAATAAAACAATATAGCTACTAAACGTAAGACAGTGGGAAGAAGCTATTGTATGAATTTGGACAGAGGTGGGTGTGATAAAGTCAGTAGTGGCAATGGTGGAGGTGCCTGGAAGTGTTTGGAATTGGAGTAATATTAGAGGTAGAACTGATAGTACTTTGTGATGGGTTGGCTGTAGGGATTGAGGAAGTGGGGAGGAAACAAAAGTCTCCTAAGTTTTACAACTGAATAACTAAGTAGTTGTTGGTGCTGTTAACTGAAATTAACAAATTAGGAGAGAAGCAGCTGGATGTGGGATGATAAAAAATGAGGAAGAGAAACCTATTGACTCCACGCCAGTATATTAGTGAATATATACAAACACATACATGTACCCACTGTATAGAGATATACAGTCAGTCAATGCTCAGTATTCAGTCAGTATTCATCTATTTTTCTCCTTACTGAAACTTATTTGTAACTCTGAAATCTGTCATCATAGAATTTTCATAATCACTGATGGGTAGACTCAGAGTGGTAAAATTTGAATCACCTAACACACATATTCTTAGCTGTTGAGCAGTTTGATTTTATTTCTAAAGATAGCACAGGATTTTGGCATAGAGCTGGGAAAAATACAACTTTGAGAGGTTCACACTGATGCACCTTTTTGTTTCTATACTAGTATGGTTCAATGTGATTTTTAAAAACAAAACTGGCAGCACACTTTTCAACTTGTTCTTCATGTCCAGCAGGGATCTCTGTCTACCATGGGGTCGAGAAAAGGCTTCAGTAGAACAGTTAAAAGCTGTAAGGTTTCTATAGACAGAAGCTTATAGAGATGGCTTTATTATAGCACAGCTTATTTTGTTTTTAACTTTATTTTTTATTAATACATACGTGTCATAAATATGGATCACGTTCATCATAGAGTTTATAACTACATAATCTATCTCAATCATTCTTTTTTCCCATTTCCTGCCCCTCCAACCATTCTTCCCCTCCCCCTTTCCTTCCATTTTTTTCCCCTTCCCTTCTTTCCTTTTCTCTCCTTCCCTTCTCCCCTTCCTTTGTACCCCTTATCATTTGAACATATTCTTCCTACTTCCCAGTATCTATCTTCCATTATGCTCCTTTTCTACCCTTTGAGTTTCTCACACCCCCAAAAAATGCAATATTTAAACTTATGTGTCTGATTTATTTCACTTAAAATTATAGTCTCAGGGTGCATCAGTTTTCCTACAAATGACTCAACTTTATCCTTTATGGCAGAGGAGTACTCCATTGTATATAAATACCACATTTTCTTTATCATTCATCTTTTGATGGATTATATGGGCTGTTTCCAAGACTCAGCTATTATAAATTGTGCTGCTGTAAACATATACTGCATATCACTATGGTATGATGTTTCTAACTTTTTTAATTAGATGTGAAGTTTTCTCAATTTCTTGAAATCTACAAAGAAATAGCCATTGCCCTTGGCTGTATAGAATGAATGTCTACTCCAAGAGAGCTTGTATGTTCTGCAGGCCTGTTGGACTGCCCTGGGAACTACAAAACATAGCACATTTATGAATGTAGACTAGTCCAGTGATGGCACACTTTAGAGACAAGTACCCGTACTGCAACCCAAAGCCCACTCACTTATCACAAAGTGCCAACACTGAAATTAAATATGAATACTGAGGTTTTAATTGAGAGAGAAAAAAACCTCATATATTAACATCTTTTGTCTTAAAAGAAAAACAGTAACGTGCCATAGGTCCACCACCACTGGGCCTGTCATAACACAGGTTTCTAAAGTACCAATTAATTCATATGCAAAGAGAATGTAGTATCCAAGTCACATTGTAATAGATACCCCAGGAGGAAAGTTAGATGGACTGTCTAGGTGTTCCTATTTCAGTACTCAAATCAGTTGTCCTGCTCATGCTGATTGTTCTGCTTTACCTGCAGCCTCTAAGCTTGAAGCACCTGGGGATGGAAATTGTTTTCATCTTTGGTTGTACTTTTTCACCATGCTGCTTTTCATTGGTGGTAGAGGGTGATTAGAATTTTTTTTTTCTTCAGTTTTCAGGGATCCCTTCTAATTTGTAGTCTTTTTGGAGGACCTTATTGCTTTCCATAAGCATTATTACTTAAATTTTTTTAACTTTATGCATATGTGCACATACACATACAAAATACCAGAAGATTTTTAGAGGCTAGTTGGATCATTGATGGTCTGTCATCTTAATCTAGTATCTAGGAAAGCATTTTGTATATTTTAATTTTTTTTTTCTCCTTTAGATTACAGGAGCTTATCAGTCATACAAAAGCTGAGGATACAGAGAAAAAAGATGAATCCAGCAAAGAAAGCCATCAACAAGTTCTAGTTGACCAGAGATACTTTCAGGTATTGAATAGCTGACAAAAACAGTGGTGTTTGTAATGGACTTGGTTTGGGTTGCTATGTGATTAATTATCACTTGGTAAGGAATACTTGTATAGTTATCCTTTAGTGTATGTGGGAGATTGGTTCCGCAGTGTATATGGATACCAATATCTGCAGGTGCTCAAATGAATATACATAAAATCGCAGCTCTACATTACATATACCTAATGTAACATAAATGCTATGCAAATAGCATTGTTATATTGTCTAGCAAATAATGGCAAGAAAAAGTCTTTAAGGGTTTTAAAAGATAATGCTCTCCCTAGAACCATTTTCCTTTTGTTTTTGTTGTTGCTATTTGCAAAGTAAATCTGTTTTAGCGACCTTTTATAGTTTTGCTTTTGTTTAAATATTTACTCCATATGAAATTTTTTTCTTTTCTTTTCTTTTTTTTTTTTTTTTTTTTTTTTTTTTGGTACCGGGGATTGAACTTGGGCCCTTGGGCTTGCGAGGCAGATGGCAGAACCACTGAGCCAAATCCCCTACCCCTGAAATTTTATTTTCTATGTGATGCCATGCAAGGAATCCAACATTACTGGTTTATAGATTATTCATTGACTACATGAGAAATTGAGTCTGGTAATTTGACTGAAATAGACCTGTACTCATATTTTATTTGGCCTACTTAAGCTTTTAAATTTAGAATTAATCCACAATCTTTTAAATATAATATGTATTCTTCTGGATGAACAATTTTCAAATTAAAAAATCTCATTGGATTGACTTTATAGATTAATATTTGGAGAAATGCTACCTTTACAGTTTTGAATCATCCCATTCAGAAATGTGTAATTTATTTTGGGTCTCCTTTTGTAGTCTTCAGTAAAGTTTAACATATTTAAATTTAGTTCTCATATATTTCTTGTTAGATTCATTTTGCAGGTATTTAATAGCTTTTATTGCTATTGTGAATGGGTTCTAGGCACCTTTCTGAAAACTGTTTATTTTAGTTATCTCTCTGTCAGAAGGAGTTCTTCTTTTCTGGCTGCCTTTGCCATCATTTTTTTCCCCTCCTTTGGACTTGAACTGAAACATTAAACTTCAAAGGTATTAGTCATGCAACTATACATCAGTGATCCTGGATCTCTACTTATGACTACGAATCTTGCGACTTATCAGCCTCTGTAATTATGTGAACTGATTCCTTATAATGAATCTGTGTGTGTGTGTGTGTGTGTGTGTGTACACATATGTTATACACACACACACCCATATGTAATGAACTATGTATATTTTGGTCTACAAATGATTAGATGCTATACCCACATAGATATATTTTCTTTTGTATCTCTGAAGAACTCTGAAAAAGTGTTTAACATACATGCCCTTTAATATTTGTTTGAAAGTTTTTATAGTGAAAAGTTGAGAGAAAAATGTCCATTCAGGTCTCAATTAAAACTTCATTCCTCAGCCAGGTGTGGTGGCGCATGCCTGCAATCCCAGCACTCGGGAGGCTGAGGCAGGAGGATCGCTGTGAGTTCGAGACCAGCCTGGGCTACATAGTGAGTTCCAGGTCAGTCTCAACTACATAGTGTGACCCTGTCTCCAAAAACCAAAAAAACTTCATTCCTCATCCAGTTCAAAGTTTATTTAACTTGATACCCTGTCTCATGCCTGATCTGTCTTCTAAAGACAAGCAACGTGGCAAGGAATATGATCTGTTTATTCTCTTTATTCCATCATCTTTCCTTGTGCTCTGCTACATTTGGCTCTTCCAGGATTGGCGGTAAAGGGCAGGTGGTGAGTGAGAATAGAGAGAATAGAATCTTTGTTTACTGGTGCTTGTGTATTCCAGCACTAGTGCCTTGTGTGCAGCTAATGTACAAGTACTGCCTCTGTTTCTCTTTCATAGGATGCTTGTCTGTGTGTGTGTGTGTGCACGTGCATGTGTGTGCACACATGTATGTGTTAATTCCTCTCCACTAGCTAGGGACTGTGGCAGTATATTCATTTTGTGAGCAGTATATTTTCCAGTTGGCTTCTTTGGAATTCCTTACCTCTCCCAGGTCCTTTAGCCATAGGCAGTTATTTCTTTTGAAAGTAAAGCTTAACTGTCTACCAGATTGTCCAATTGGCCAGAATGTATTCTTACCCCATCACAATGTAAAATGGCAGGCTTTTCTTATTGTGACCCTTTAATATTATTGTGCTTCAACAACTGGGTAGTTCTGTTGATGTTGGCTCTGCATCTGCTGTGAAATACAAGTCGGTACAGTGGCCCCTTTTCTGGGAGTTCAATGAATATTGTCTCAGAGGAATGGAGGTGACTGGTGCATGTGTCTCATTATCTACCAGTCCTATCTGGGCTTTGCCATATAGCAGCAACACAGTGCTGAGATGAAAAGCAAAAATGATTAAAATCTCTTGTGAGAATTGGGCTTTTAACTGGCATAACATTCTTTCTAATACATTCTGGGGGTCAAGCAAGGCCCAAGACCAGTCCAGACTCAAGTAGTGTCATAGTGCAAATATGCAAGAATATAAGGACAAGAAATAATTGTGATCATCTTTGCCAACAATCTAAAACAAAGTTAATATTCATACTGCTAAACATGCAAGTAATACACTTGGTTTGCTGCTTCTCTCATTAAGATTCCCCTGTGATCTACTGAAACTTCCCTGTTCTCTTTGAGTTCACCTGCCACCTTCTTAACCTTTGGCATGGCAGGACTAGAGGGTACTACTCTATATTCTTGCTCTTGTTAATAATGCGTGGGAGAATTTTTGAGTTAAAATGGTATTCATAGATCAATTTAAATATAAGCAAAATATTGAAATATATCCTCTTGCACTAAATTAAGAACAAAAAATTGCCTGTAAATGTCTGAAGTCAAATTCCCAGAAGAACTGTTTGTTATAGCTTTGTATGTTAAGAACAATAACAGTATTTTCCATTAGTTCTGTTTATTTTAAAGACACTTTTCTTGGTGAACCTGTCTAATGAATATGTAACATTTTCTTGGATGGGCTAATCAACATTTACGGTCAGTTTGATCACCTCTTATCCAGACCTACATGACGTATCCAGGACTTCTCTTTAGAATGTGTAGGACTTTATTAGTAACTGTCTTCATGTTGAACTTAACTGAAGTTATGAACAATGGAAAAGCCCTTTCTAATATCCTTATTTAGCTTAAATATGAGGAACAGAAATAAGGAAATGTGGAGAATGTAGTTAAGGATATCTGGGGAATTACTGTTCTCCATGTGGATTACAATAGGTCATTCATGACTGTTTATTATGTCTAATTAGTTTTAAAATTCATTTTAGTTTTTCTGTGAAGTTTTTAGTTCTTATTAGAACTTACATATTTAATTATGTTAAACTACTATATTACCAACAGATTACAAGTGTCATTCTCATTAACACATTCACAATGAAATCATAATTCACATGTCTTGCTGCCAGGCAGCTTTGAAACACAGTGGTACAAGCCAGCAGGAGCATGTAATAGAGCTTCTTAATAGCTTAGCTCTGAAAATCATGTTATATCCATATATAAAGCACTCCTTTAACATATATCGCTTTACAGGACTAAGAGAAATATTTTGACTAAAAATACTATATTTTTTAAAGGTGCTATGTAGCATCAATTCAATTATTCACAATTCAAGAGCTCCAGTAATACTTTATAAACAGAGCAAAGAAGGAGCCCAACATTTTAACAAAGATTTTGTTCAAGACTGTGGATTTGAACATCTTGTTCCTATGATAGAAATGTGGGCAGATGAACTGACATCCTTGAAGGTAAGAGTTTGAATATTTACTTGCTTTGAAAATCGACTACTGGACTCTGTGGACCTTATTCATAAGACTTGGCTTTTTCTATGCATAAAGCTGTAAAATTTAGCTTGTCTAAACTGGTAACCTTGCTACTTGTGTTGATTTTAAGTACTGTCAGTGTGACATCATTACTGATAAGTTTGCTTCCCCTAAAGTTAAGCCAAACAAAGTTTTTTTTAGGTCCATTGACTCATTGAAAATCTATAGTAGATCCATCCGTGCACTTCTAGGCTTTTCTGTGTTCTGACTTTATTTCACTCCTATTCATATCTCTATGTTGCAGATTTCCTTGGCCTTTTCTGTTCAGACATAATGTCTTCATTTCATTTTAATTGGGAATATTTTCCTTCTCTTCACATTTTAAGTTATTTTCTTTCTCTGAGTTTGCCCCGGCCCGCGGGGTCAGTAATTGGCAGAGCTCGAGAAGGAAGTACCTGTACATTTTAAGTTATTTTCTTTCTCTGAGTTTGCCCCGGCCCGCGGGGTCAGTAATTGGCAGAGCTCGAGAAGGGGAAGTACCTGGAAATGAGACAAGAGGGGCGCGGAAAGAAGGAGACCAAGCAAAGAGTTGTCGAGGTCTCATTTATTTGCAGATACAGGCAGTTTGTAAAGGCAAAAACCGCAAAATTGTAAGAGGAAATAGTTAACCATAAACTTTGGGAGGAGAATGTAACAATAGTATAACACAATGTTACTATGTAACGGATCAGGTCACTTGTCTGCAAACCTGTTGTCATGGGTAACGACACAACTGTGGTGGTGGGGTGATCAGCGGGTCAACATGGAGGCTGTTTGGTTTTTACTTAGGACAGGCTAGCAGCTTAGTCTACCACATGAGTTGAGTTTATATTTGAGTGTTCTGTAGAACAGGTAATAGTCAACTAGCATCAAACCCTACTATTAATTCTTTTATCTATTCTTGGGAGGTTAAAATGTATTCACTTATTGCTGGGTGTAGTGGTGCCTGCCTGTAATCCCAGCACTCCGAGAGGCTGAAGTGGGAGGATCCCAAGTTGGAACCTAGTCTGGATGACTTAGTGAGCCTCCACCTCAAAAAAAAATAAAATATAAAAGACTGGGAATGTAGCTTAATGCAGAGGCCCTAGGTTCAATATTCAGTATTGTACACAAAGTATTTACTTCATAGTTATTTTCTATTCTTTATAGGCTTTTCCAATTTTTTTGGTAATTAGCACTACCTCAACAAAGACCTGATTCAGTAGCAGTATTTGTCCACAGAAGCCTTATGTGAAGTATAAATGATGCAGAAGATATATGTTAAGAATGTGTAAGTTTAGCTAGGAGTGGTGGCAGGCACATGCCTGTAGCTCCGGCTACACAGGAGATTGAGTTTGGAGGAACAAAAATTTGGGCCTAGCCTGGGAAACTTAGCAAGACCCTTTCTCCTTTCCCCAAGATCAACATTTTAGCTTCTATCTATAAATAAGAACATATAGTTTGTTTTTATGCATCTGGCTTATTTCACTTATGTCATCCAGTTCCACCTATGTTACAGAATTGTATTCTTTGAGGGATGGGTAGTATCCTATTGTATATTTACACCATATTTTTTGTATCCATTCATCTGTGTTGGAAATCTAGATTGATTCTGTATCTTGGCAATTGTGAATAGTGCTTCAGTAAATACATGAGTGCTGCTATCTCTTTTGACATTATTTATTTCATTTTCTTAGGATATGGACCTAGTAGGTGGGATTGCTGGATTATATGATAGTTCTCTTTCCAGGTTTTTAAAAATTCTCCATACTGTTTTCCATAATAGCTGTACTATTTGCCTTCCCACCAGCAGTACATGAGAGCTACCTTCTCTTGTGTGTGTGTGTTTAAGATTTTATTGGTAATTTTAGCTATACATAATGATAACACTCATCATACGGAATCTGGACCTCTGCATGATATATCTTGCTTCTTTTTTTCCCATTCTCCTCCCCTCCCTTTATCCCCTCTTCCCCTCCTTATTTACAAAAACTTTGTCTCCATTTTCCTTCTATTCTTTTTTTTCTTGTCCCTTCCTTTCCTTTGTTACTTTCCCATTTGAACATTTCCTTTCCATTTCCCAATGTCTATTATGCGTTTTGGTCCTTTTTTATACTTTCAGTTTCTCACACCAGAAAAATAATGTATTTAAACATGTGTGTCCAAGTTATTTCACTTTAAAGTATGATCTCAGGGTGCATCCATTTAGCTATAGATGTCTCAAGTGTATCCTTTATGGCAGAGTAGTTTTCCATTGTATTAAAAACCTCACATCATCTTTATCCATTCATTGGTAGGTGGGCGTTTTGGGCTGTTTCAAAGATTTAGCTATTACAGAGTGCCACTATAAACATGGCTGTGCATATACCTCTGTAGTATGATGCTTTTGATTCTTTTGAGATGATACCAAAAGAGGAAATACCTGGTCAAATGGAACCTCCAGTTTTATTTTTTGTTGTTTTTTTGAGACCGGGTCTCACTATGTAGTTGAGACTGACCTGGAACTTACTACATAGCCCAGGCTGGTCTCAAACTCACAGCGATCCTCCTGCCTCAGCCTCTGGAGTGCTGGGATTACAGGCATGCGCCACCATGCCCAGCTCAGTTTTATTTCTTTGAGGGATCTCCACACTGATTTCCACAGTGGTTGCACCAGTCTACACTCCCACCGACAGTGCAGAAGGGTTCCTTTTCCCACACAGCCCCTCCAGCACTTGCTATTGGTTGATTTCTTGATAATAGTCATTCTTTCTAGAGTGATATGGAATCTTAACATTGTTTTAATTTGTAACTCTCAAATGGTGAATTATATTGAACATTTTTTCATGTGTTTTTCATTTCTACTTAATCTGAGAAGTGTATTTCAGAGGCCCATTTTTGGGTTGGGTCTTTAAATTTGAGACGTCTGGTTTTTTTCAGTTCTTTATATATTCTAGATATTAGTCCTTTGTTTGAGGAACAGGTGTTAGAAGTTTTTTTCCCACACAGTGGGTTGTCTCTTAGCTCTGTTGGTGGTTTCTTATGCTGTGCAAAATCTTTTTAATAAGATGAGATCCCAGTTGTCGATTCTTTGTGGTAGTTCCTATGTGATCAGGGTTTTGTTCATAAAGTCTTTGCCTACACCATTGTCTTCAGAAGTTCTATGTATTCTTTTAGATTTAGTGTTTCTGTTTTAATGTTTAGATCTTTGATCCATTTCGATTTTAGTTTAGTGCATGATGAAAGGTAGTGGTCTGGTTTGGCACGTGAAAGCCAATTTTTCTAGCACAATTTTTAAAAAGGCCGTCTTTCTCCCCATGAAGATGTTTGGTTCCTTTATCAAAGATCAGGTGGCTGGGTGTGTTTGGAGTTGTTTCTCTGTATTCTAATCTGTTCCATTGATCATCAGGTTTATTTTTTTGCTGGTACTGTACTGTTTTTTGTTTTGTTTTTATCACAATAGCTTTGCAGTGTAATTTCAAGAGATTGTGATGCTTCCTGCCTTACTTCTGTTACCCAGAACTGCTTTTGCTATTATAGATCCCTTCTGGTTCCACATGAATTTTAGGATTGTTTTCTGTAATTCTGTAAGATATGCTATTGGTTATATTGATTGAGATTCCATTAAATCTGTATAACAATTTTAGAAGTATGGCCATTTTCACTACATTGGCTCTTCCTACCAAAGAACAAGGGATATCTTTCAATATTCTGATATATTCCTTTTTCGGAGTTTTGTAGTTTTCCAATGTAGAGGTCTTTTACTTCCTTCATGAGATTAATTCTGAGGTATTTCATTTTTTAAAAAATGCCATTGTGAAAGGTATGCTTCCCTAATTTTTCTCTCAGGGAGTTTGTTATTTGTGTACAGGAATGCTATTGATTTTTCATTGTTGAGCTTGTATCCAGCAATGCTACTGGATTTGGTTATTAAATCTAGAAGTCTGTTGGTGGAGTTTAGGGGATCTTCTAAAAGAGAATCATGTCATCTCCAAACAGTAATAATTTAACTTCTTCCTTTCCTATCCTCATTCCTTTTCTTTTTCTTGACTAATTGCTCCGGCTAACTATATTGAATAGGAGTAGTGATAATGGACATCCTTCTCTTGTTCCTGATTTTAGAGTGAAAACTTTTCATTGTTGCCCATTTATTATGATGTTGGCTGTTGGTTTGCCATAAATGGCTTTTATTAGATTGAGATAATTCCAGTAACAGATTGAGATAATTTCAATTATCAGATTGAGATCTATTCCAATTTTCTGTAGGGTTTTATCATGAGTGGTTGTTAGACTTTGTCAGATGCTTCCCTCTACCCTGTATTGAGAATTGAACTCAGGACCTGTTCTTGCCAAGCAGGCACGGTACCACTGAGCTAAATCCCCAGCCCATCAAATGCTTTTTCTGCATCTATTGAGATGACCACAAGGCTTTTTATACGATGGCTCTGTTTGTATGATGTATTATATTTATTGATGTATGTATGTTGAACCATCTCTGATCCCTGTTATGAATTCTACTTGGTAATGGTATGTGGTCTTCTTGATGATTTCCTGCATTATGTTTGCCACTATCTTACTGAAGATTTTTGCATTTATGTTCTGGTGACATTTTTTTTTCCTGGTACCAGTGATCGAATTCAGGACCTGGCAATTGCAAGGAAGTGGTGGTGCCACTGAGCTAAATCTCTGGCTTCGCATCTATGTTTGTTAGGGAAATTGGCCTGTAGTTCTTTTTTTTTTTGGATGGATCCTTCTCTGGTATCAGGTAATGGTGTCCTTCTTTGGTATCGGGGTAATGCTTGCTTCCAGCAATGAATTTGGGAGTTTTGCTTCCCTTTCATTTTCATTAAAGGGAGAAGTAGCAGCATTAGTTTGTCTCTAAATTTTTTGTAGAATTCAGTAGTGAATCTGTTAGGACTTGGGCTTTTCTTTGTTGGTGTGTTTTTCATTACGTATTCAATTTCATTGACCCATACTGCTCTATTTAGAATTTTAAAATCTTTTTGTTTCAGCTCTTAATTCATATGTATCTAGGAATCTATTCATTCTGTATTTCCCATCTTATTAGAATGTAAGTTTTCAGAGTAGGTGTTGATGATATTCTATATTTCTGCAAGTTCTGTTGTGATTTCACCTTTTTCATTCCTAATTGCATGCGTTTGACTCTTGCCTTTTAAAAATTATTTATTTATTTATTTATTTATTAATTAGTGCTACCAGGGATCAAACTTAGGACCTTGTGCTTATGAGGCAGGTGCAGTGCCAGTGAGATAAATCCCCGGCCCCTTTTATTTTTATTTTTAAAGACATGGTGTTGTTGCCAGGGAATTAGCTCAGTGCATCCACTGCCTGCTTTGCAAGCTCAAGATCCCAAGTTTAATCCCCGGTACTAAAAAAAAAAAAAAAAAAAAAAAAAAAAGGACATGGTCTTGTCATGTATCTCAGGCTGGCTTTGAACTCAGTTCTCTTGCCTCAGCTTCTTGACTGCTGGGACTGCAGGAGTGCACCACTGCTCAGATGATTTTTATTTCCTTTTTGTTTGTTTTTTGTTTTGAGTTGGTTTCTTTCCCTGTTGTCTAGGCTGGCCTTATAGCTCAAATGATCTCTAGCCTCAGCTGCCTTCCTGAGTACTATAATTGGGAAGGTAGTCATATTCCACTGAATCCAGGTTTAATATCTTTGATTTTTGTTTTGTTTTTTGAGACTGGATCTTGCTGTATAGAACTCTTTATAATGACTACTTTTTAGAGATGCTGCTAGGTGTAGCTGCTGGTTTTTGAGTTTTAAGTAGATGTCAGTTTATTGGGGATGAGAAGTTGCTGCCTATTTGGCCTAGACCCTGGTTCATTGGCACTGGCTTATAGATAGTTTATGACCATCAAGCAATGTCAGTATTGGCACACCAGAAAGAACAACTGATTAGAACAACTATTTAATAACAATAGCATCAAACGAGCCTAGAGGGCCGGGGATTTAGCTCAGTGATTCTGCTGACTGCTTCACAAGGGCAAGGATCTGAGTTCGATCCCTGGTACCAAAAAAAAAAAAAAACAGAGCCTAGAAAATAACCGTCTTAACTATTTGCCACCTTTAACTATACGAACTAGATTTGTGGTTACATAACAAAATGTAAGATAAACCAGAAAATTATATTCAGTAAATATGCCCCCAATATGGCAATTTCACCTTCAGGGAACAAAAGGAGCTAGGGGGAAAAATAGAGAAATAGAAGAAGAGGAAGAGAATAGAAGCAAGTATGCAGGACAAAGAAAGATAATGCAAACTTGAGAAAACAGGAGGGAAAGAGAGAAGGACAAAGTAAAAAGGAGCAGGACAGAACATTCACAATGAAAAAGAAACAATGTAGAGCCAGGTGTGGCACACAGCTGTAATCCCAGCACTCAGGAGGCTGAGGCAGGAGGATCACTGTGAGTTCGAGACCAGCCTGGGCTACATAGTGAGTTCTAGGTCAGTCTCACTACATAGGGAGACCCTGTCTCAAAAAAACAAAAACAGACAAAAGAAACAATGTTCACACTAAAAAACAAGTAACAATCAAGAAAAAAGAAAGGAAATTTCCACTTTAGAGTATGTCTCTGCTATCACTGGTAGATAGAGTACACAGACAGAGCCCAGATCCATGTCGATTAATCCCAGCAGGCCAACTGTAAATTTACGGTGAGGTACAGGATAATCCAGCAAGTTTACACCTTTAGTTACACTGAAGTTCAGGCTGGTTTTTGGCTGTGGGTCTGGAACCTCATTCCTGCAACATTCTGTGCCTTCTGCTGGCTTGAATTTATCTCCTAGATCTCCTGATGATTTGGACTTGGGTCCACCTCACCCTGACACTGGGAGCCACAAGATGGAGCCAACTCACAATTGCTCTGAATTCAGAGCTCAGTTGGCCCCTCTCTAAGATGGTGACTGGCCAGTTGTCCTCTCCTGCAGAACATCTGAACCGGAGTAACTTAGCAGCCACTACAGTCTGTTGAATCAGCTGCTCTGTTCTGCTTGTGTGTTTCTCCATGGAGGCCTCTGGGGTCACTAGTAGTCAGCATGCATCTGCAGGTTCAAGCCACACCTCCCACCAAGTGAGTCAAGCCTCAGGGAAGAAACACCACTTGCCACCTCCTTCTGCATTGAGGTCTCTCTCTTCACTTCCCTTGTGGGCTTCAATCTCACTTCACGTCCTTGCTGAGTCCTAGGGACCCACTTCCCTCCTCCTCCTCTTCACATTGCCAAATCACAGCATCTGGACACCAGACCCTGGAGAGGCTATTTCTCTGCTGTTCACCACTCTGCCATCTTCCCAGAAATCTCCTTTTTTTTTTTTCTTCTTTTTTTTCTTTTAAGACAGGGTCTCGCTATATAGTCCAGTCTGGCCTTGAACACATGATGAACCTCCTGCTTCAGCCTCCCAAGTTCCGGGATTACAGGTGTGTGCCACCACACCTGGCTGAGAGTTACCTTCTCTTAGAAGAATATTATTCATTCATAAAAAAGAAACAAATTCTAACCCATACCACAACATGGGTGAATGTTTTGAGAACATATGCTAAGTGAAAGAAGTTACTCATCAAAAGACAAATACTGTATGATTCCATTTATGTGAACTATTATGGTAGTCAAAATGAGAGATTGAAAGAATGATGGTTGCTAAGGGAGGGGAGAATGAAGAATTATTTAATGAGTAGAGTATTTCAATTTTACAAGACAGATGGGGAATAGACACAGTGGTGATGGTTGAACAAAATCTGTTTAATAACACTGAACTTATACTTAAAAATGGCTAAAACTATAAACTTTATTTTAAACAAGATAAAAGACATTTGGTATTTTACCACAATAAAAAAAATAGAGAGCAAGTGGACAGACAGTTAAGCTGGGAAAGGCTTGAACTATTTATTAAAATAATAATACTATCTAGTTTCTTTTGTTTTAAAGGATTTATATAAGTCCTTGAAAATACTATCAGCAGAGCTGGTACCCTGGCATAATTTTAAGAAACAGAATGAAAATGAAGGTGTCAGAGTTGAAAATCTGTTGTTTATGGTAGATACCATATTGGAAGAAGTGGAAAATAAAGAAAAGGTAATACTTACTAAATGTTAACACTTTAAATTTTTTAGAAACTGTTCAGCATTATTTTAAGATGTGAACTTTTTTTTTGTTTGTTTCTTTTGAACAGGACAGCAACATGCCAAACTTTCAGACTTTGCAAGCTATTGTCTCTCACTTCCAAAAATTATTTGATGTGCCTTCGTTAAATGGCGTCTATCCCCGAATGAATGAAGTTTATACCAGGCTTGGAGAAATGAACAATGCTGTGAGAAACCTTCAAGAACTCTTAGAATTAGGTGATGACCTTTTGTCATTTTTGGTTCCCATTTAAGAAGTATTCCTCATAAATGATAAAAAATTTTAAAGTAAAATAAATCAAAGGTAACTGAAGTGTAAAATATTTGATGGATGCAGTGATTTTGAAAATTGTCTCTGAAAATATCCTGTGCTTTCATTTCTCTTTTGCAGATAGCTCATCCTCATTGTGTGTGCTGGTAAGCACAGTTGGAAAGTTGTGTAGGCTGGTTAATGAGGATGTGAATGAGCAGGTTAAGCAAGTCTTAGGACCTGAAGACCTCCAAAGGTATTTGTTTGAAAAATAATCACTCAGAATGCTTGGAATGGTAAAATTAAAAATATTCAAACCTTCATGTTACTTACTTTCCCTATTTGGAACAGCACTTTTAAAATGACAGCCTAAGATAATCTCACACCCTTAGACATAGAGAAAATGCCAAGTATTCAAGATAAAGTAGATTGTAGGGCCTGTAAGTTTACAAACCAAAAACTTCATCATTTTCCTGTTCTCAGGGGAAGTTACACCATTTAAACTACTTCATGGGAGTCCTATTTTAGGACACATCACAGACCACTGAATAATTACTAATAGTATACACATTATTTGACTAGAAGATAAATGTTAAGGATTTTTTTTTCAAAAAAGATTAGGCATCATTAATATAAAACCTGATATTTAGGGACCGGGGATTTAGCTCAGTGGTTTGGTGGCCTGCCTTGCAAGCGCAAGGACCTGAGTTCAGTCCCCAGTACCAAAAAAAAAAAATAATAATTTAAAAAATAAAATAAAACCTGATACTTAAAACAAAATATTAAGGGGCTTTGGTTGTAGGCTCTGGTTGAAGTTGTGCTTAGCATGTATGAAACCCTGAGTTCAGTCCTCAGCACTGTCCCTTCCACCCCCGCCAAAAATTAAGACATAGTTAGCTACACATAAGCTTTCCCCAGCCCTCACCTTCAATTTTATGCTGGAACATGTGGGAAGGAAAATGCATTTGCAAGTTTACCCAGTAAGAATGCTTTTATAATCTTGACGCTTGAGTGTTGGTATTTGATGCTTTAAAAGGAACATATATCTCTCCGTTGTTCTCCACCCCCTTCAGTAGTTTTATTGTTAATAGTCTTTCTCATTTTTCATAAGATATTGGATATAAAGGCCTATTTTTAGAAAATACTATAAAAATATAGTTCTTTAAAGTCTTGGGCTAAGTATGTCATGTTATAAATGTTATACAAATTTAACAGATTACGCTGATATTAAGATATTCTTTTAGAAAAGTGATGTTAGATGAACAAAGAATTCAAAAAAGATTGTAAATGATCACTAAATTTGTATTTAAATTAGTAGAATAGTTTCTTTTCACTTGGAAGATGTTCTGTTTACAGCCACCTTTGTCCAATCAAGTGCAAGGAACCCTAAATTAGAAATTTGGTGTAAACTGTGCATTTTTTAAACAGCATTATCAACAAACTGGAAGAACATGAAGAATTTTTCCCAGCGTTTCAGGCATTTACTAATGATCTACTTGAAATCTTAGGTAAGATCTCTGTTGTTGGTGGTTAAATTTTGACTCTTAAGATGTCAGTGGATTGGAGAGAAGAATGTTCTTTAGTCAAATTTTACCTTGAATGCTTGAAAGTGTCTGGAACCCACTACTTCTGGTAATTGTCAGACACACTGCTAACTTGAAGTTAGAGTTGTTTAGAATCAATGCACAGAACAGGGAAGCAATGAGCCTTTAAGGAGATAGGGACTGCCCATCCCTGCAGGCTCTTTCGTATTCTAATAAGAAATCTTGGGTGTTTTTTTGTTTTGTTTTGTTTTCTTGTAGTGGGGATTGAGCTCAGGGCTTCACAATGAGCTACATTTCCAGCCCTTTTTTGTATGTTTAATTTTATTTTTGGCCTTATTAGGTCCTTAAGTTACCCAGCTGGACTTAAACTTGTGATTCTTTTGCCTCAGCCTCCCAGAGTGCTGGGATTACAAGAGTGTGCCACCATGCCTGGCTAAGAAATACTGTTAAAATTTACAATTTTGGAAGGCCTTTCTTTCTTTACCCTTTTTCTTCTTTTCAAAAATTTTCTTCTACAGTGGTAAATAATGTAAAGTTGTAAACATCTATAGAAAGAGATGAAGTGCATTGCATGTATAAGGTTAGTTTGAAGTCTTCCTTAGTATCTCTTAAAGGGGAAAAATAGGCAAAAGAGACTCAAATATAATTACATATGATTACAAAATCAGTTTAACTGTTTTCAGAGTTTAAAGTGATTTATTCACTAATTTTTTTAATTCTGTGTAGCTCACTGAAAATATTTTTTTCTTTTAATGAATGACCTGATTTTAAAAGAAATGAAGCTTGGTAGTAGGAAGATAAGGGAATAATTAAATTCAAACTTGGTAAGAAGATTTATAAATGAAGGAAATATTTGATTGGAATATGTAGTCTAGAGAACATAACAGGTTTTAATGAGAGGTTTTTTTTTTTAGACTGAAAGCAAGGGAGACAGTGAATTGTCCTTTAGGCATGCTAACATACTAGGAAAGGTCCTAGCAAGTCAAAGTGTAACTTGAAATTTAAGGTATGAAATTTGTATAAGTGTGTTTACTAATATCTTGAAGAGCTTGGTTTCATACAATGATTCTATTTGTTTTAGAATGGCCACTAAGGTAACAGTACTAGTCACTAATAAATACTATCTTGTACATTAATACTAGGTGAAGCTCTTATTTTAGATCCTTTTGTAGAAAGAAGCTTACCTTAAATATTATGATAGTTAATCTGATTTGCGTAAGATTATTTGCTTCAGAAAGCCAAGTTTCAGGGCCAGGGATTTAGCTCGGTTCCGGCATCTGCTTCGTGAGCACAAGGACCTAAGTTCAATCCCTGGTACCAAAAAAAAAAGCCAAGTTTCTTTGCAGATGAATTCTGCATTCTGGTCAGAGATGAAATTCTGGACTTAAATATTATGTTTAACTTTGGGAAAATTAGATCTGTTTGGCAGAATGTCATCAAGTGTCATTTAGTACAGAGTGGTATACTGAATACCAGGAGACTGTCTTTAATAGATTTTTTTTTTTTTTTTTTGCTACTGGGGATTGAACTCAAGACCTTGAGCTTGTGAGGCAGGTGGCGACACCCACTGAGCTAAATCCTGAGCCCTTCAATATATTTTTTTGAAAATATTTTTTTTCTTATAAAGTAGTATGATTGCTTGAGAAACTTCCCCTATCCACCAGTGTTCTCTGTGAGGTTCACTTACAAGGCAAGTTTCTCATTTGGTGAGAAGATGGGTTTGGTTTCAGAATGAGGTAGGGGTGGGAAGCTGGGGAATAACTTGATCTTGTACCTTATCACAGTGAGCCAAATTCTCTGTTGTATTAAGTGGGTCTAGACAAGTATTCTGACTTGAGTTAGAAACAAAGAACTGATGGATAGTGGCACAGTATGGATCCTATATTTAGGCCAAATGAAGGAAAGTGAAAATCTAGCTAAACAATGGAGAGTGTTGAGATCCATGGAGTGTATTTTATGTAAAAGAAATGAGTTTTTGAACAGTGGTCTAGCAGAGTATAGAAAAAAAAAATAGTGCATATCTGGAGACCACCACTGGGTTTTACATTTTTTTTTTTTTTTTTTTACGGTGCTCTTTTTCCATGGAGTGTATTTTATGTAAAAGAAATGAGTTTTTGAACAGTGGTCTAGCAGAGTATAGAAAAAAAAAATAGTGCATATCTGGAGACCCCCCCTGGGTTTTTCATTTTTTTTTTTTTTTTTTAAGCAGGGTCTCATTATATAGTTCAAGCTGGCCTCTAACTCCAACTCACAGTGATCTTCCCATTTCAGCCTCCTGAGTGTTAGGCGTACAGGCAGATGCCTCCACATCAAGCCAGTAGTAGGGATAATACTTAATCTAGATAATGAGAGAAAGGAATTTGCTTCTTTGGTAGTCAGGAGATTCAGTGAGTAAATTCTAACTTACACTTATTGTAATAAGACATCTTTAGAAAGAAAAATTCAAAAGAACCTGTCAACCTGAATTAGTCTGTCTAATCAGCTGGACCAGGCTAAATGCAATAATATATTGCACTTGAGGTTGGTTCTCTGAGGTACCTTGCATCTCTTACTAGATAGATCCTTTTCATATAGGTAGACCTGTAAGTGTTCTACTGGTGAGGAATCTTCCTTCCTAAGACATCCAATAAGGAGCACAGTGTTCTGAGAAGAAATTCCTAAGTCCTCAGGTAGAGACCCAGGAAAGAGATGCCTCTACCAGGGATTTCACCCCTGTAGTTACACAGATCTGAAGAAGCACAAATGTAACCTTGGCTAGTTGGATCCGTTGATAAAAGCACATTGCTAGTAAGGTTAATGCCAGAGTAGAAGAGGACTTGTAGATGGGGTGGGTAGCTTTTATAAACAGATGCCTTATGAAGCATCTGTGTCTGTATTAGTAATCTATCTGCACTACTAGGGAGAAGCTCTTGTACCTTTATGTTTGACATTTACCTCTCCATAGAGGTTCTCATTTCCTCTGAGCTTATCACTAACAAAAGTTTCTCTTCTTTATTATTCTTGTTTTTCCATTACAGAAATTGAAGACTTGGATGCCATTGTACCTGCAGTAAAGAAATTAAAAGTACTTTCATACTGAAACAAATCATTTTAGTGTGTAAAGTGCATTTTTACCATTCTAAATATTATGTAGGATTGATCTTGAAACAAAAAGTATAAAATATATTTGCTTTTGGAATCATCCTCTTAGTACTGGGTGATTCTCCTTATAATTTTTTATTAACTTTGAGATTCTTTTATTAAAAAATAGCTGCTTAGTTATTAAAATAGTGAATTAATTTAGATCTCTTAATCATTTCTTAAGCAATTCTTGAGTGCTTAAAATTTAGGGTAGAGTTTGTGAGAAAAGACCCAGGCATTGAGTCTAAATAATAGAAAAATTGTATTTAAGTTTATTCACCTTCAGGTCAGGACAAAAGGAATGCCAAGTCCCGTCAGTAGTAAGCTGCTTTCCTGGCAAGGATTAATTGGCATATTCTATGAAGATATCCCTCATGGCAGCTATCTTTTCAGAAGGAGAAAGGAAAAAAAAAGTTTTATGTTTGTGTTAGGATAAGAAGTGAATCATGGGATAAAATAGATGAGTAGATAGAATCCCTTTTTTTAATGCCTTTTTTGAAGTGTTGATGCAGTGTGCTTTTTAAAAGGGGATATGGTCTCAAATAAAATTTTTGTAAAACAATTTCCAAATATAAGTGTCCTTAGTGGCTTATTTATATTATTTACAAATAACGAGTCATATTCTTCCTAGGCTGAGCTTTGGGCAACTAGTTTTACCCTTTGTGCATTTTACATTAAAAGTTCTATTCTGATTTTCATTTATTCTGTATTCTCAATATTCAGTCTGATTTTCTTAAGGGACCAGGGTTCTGCATCACGTCCATGAGTACAAACTACTTCAAGCTACCCCTATCTTCCTTTTTATAAGTAACAGGCCCAGAAAGATTTCTCAGTCATTCTTGCCAGGTGGCACATAGAATATTGTAGAGCATTTCCAGGAGGCATGGTACATTGAATAAATGTCAGAAGATCAGCATCCACATCCTTGGTGGTGTGACCTTAGGCTTAGGAAGATAGGAGATAAATTTTGGATTCCTTCTAAATTTAAAATTGTTTTGTTAACCTATATTTACATTTCTAAACACTAGCCCACAATTTGTAAAGAACATGTTTCAAAGATTGAGTAGAAAATGTATACTATTTGAATATTTGATAATATACTCTAAATTGATTAAATTATCCCAGGAAACTGCTATGAGTTTGAATATTAGAAATACACTCAGAATATTATTTTCATCTAAATTGTGTTAGCTAGTTTGAGTTATAGTTAACTCTTAGTTTAATATAGAAGTTTTCAAACACTTCTCTAGAGGCCTGTGATTGTTTTAGAGGTTCTTCTTTTTTGGCACTAGGGACCAAACTCAGGCCCTTGTGCTTGTGAGGCAGGCAGCGAAACCACTGAGCTAAATCCCTGGCCCTGGAGGTTCTTGAAGGACCACTGAGAAGTACAGCGACACTAATAGCAACAGCTTTAAGCCATCCCTATCAGATCTGCTGTTATCAATTTTTAAAAAAATTATAAATAAAAGTACTACAATTATTAGCAGTATTTAAATGAAAACACATAATTGATTTAACAATTTTATTGAGGTATAATGGGCATATAAGCTGTACACACTTCATACAGAATCTAGTAAGTTCAGACATATAATGAAATAATCACCACCAACACTTTAAATGCCCGTTATTCCAAAAGTTTTCTTAATGCCTTTGCTAATCCTTCCTATTTTCACCCATCCTTAGGCAACATTTTAATCTGCTTTCCATCACAGTAGTTTATTTTGTACTTCATAGGATTTAATATATTTGTTTTGTTTTGGCTGGGCATTTTTTCAGAATAATTATTTCGAGAGTTTTACAAGTTGCATTAGTTCATTTTTTATTACTGTGTAGTGTCCTGTTGTATGGATATATCATAACTTATTCCTTCACCTGTTGATGGAAATTCGGGCTTCCAATTTTGTCTACTATATAATTGCAATCTACAAATACTCATATAAACATAGATGTCTAAGACTATTTTATGTATTTTGTCTGGTTTGGGTTTTTTAATTTACTTTTTATTTTATTTGTACATTATTTGTTACAAGCAGAGGGGTAAATTCGGTGTCTGTTACTCCATCCTGGCTAGAAATAGAAGTTTAGAAGTATGTTGGGAGTAGGGTGGGGCAGTAGTTTGAGACAGGGTATCACTATGAAGGACAGCCTGGCCTGGAACTCTGTCCCCCTGCCTGAGCCTCCTGAGTGCTGGGGTTACAGGCATGCACAACCATGTCCCCCTCTAGAATTACAATTTGAAGTCTAAAAAGATGTAGTTTCTTGGATTGTTTTTGCAACTTAACATTTTAAAATTTATTTTGGTGCCAGAGATTGAACCTAGAACTTTGCACTTGTTAGGCATATATAGTTTAATGGTAGAGCATGTGCTTGTTATGGCTTGTATCTCGATATCTCCAGAAAGCTTCATGTCCTCATAGGTGGAACTTTTTGGAGGTGGCTGGATCTAGGGTGTGTGAATGTGGACTAAGAATGTGTGATAACTAAATCAGTCCACTGATTGGTTTAGCATAGATCTGGGTGTGGGTTATACCCTGGGTAGGCTTGTGCCCTGGGTAGAATATAAAGAGAAAAATAGACTTGGTGCCTTCTGCCTACCTGGCCGTGGACTGTTTTTCTTCTGCCATGCCACCTCACCTGGGAGCCAGCTGATGATGGACTGAAACTTCTACAGACTAAATAAGCCTTTCCTCCTCTAGCTTTGTGTTTCCAGTATTCTAAGCAAAGAGGAAAGTAACTTAAGACATTGCCCAGCGCAGTTTTTGTTTTTCTAATTGTATTGCCTTGTGGTTAGAGAACATTGTATAGTCTTTTTGGTATTGAGTCTTTAAAATTTGTTGAGACTTTGTGGCTTTAGATGAATTTTTATACATGTTCCATATAGTCTTAAGTCGATTCTCAATATACATTGTGTTAGTGTTATTTAAATCTGTATTTATACCAGTTTTTCATGCTTGATTTGTTAGTTTCTAGGAGATAAAATATAAAATTTCAGAATTTTTAATTTTGAGCCTAATTTTCTAAATACGTAGAAATTCATAGTTGACATATTTTCCTAATATCCCTTGCCATACATAGGTCATCACTGACTGAAACCTCCAAAACTGTGAGACAAATGAACTTTTAGTTATGAGGTGATTATTTCAGGTATTTGTTACAGTAGTTAATATGCTTGTCTATATTTTTTGAATGATCAAGACATGCTTGCCAATGTATTTTACAGGTATTTTTGTATCTCTTGTGCCATTTCTGCCTTAATAGTTTATTTTTTACAAGTTCCCATTCCTGGCAGCTGTCTGCTACAGTGGTCTGTGTGCCCAGGATGCAAGTAGCAACCCCAAGGGCCAGTGTTATAGTTAACTCAGGTTTTCAGAGGATTCCAGGTTCTAAATGTTTTCTAGTTTTCAGGGGTTTGTGTTTCAGGTTGATGGTAAGTGACTTCAGACTCTGTGCTCCTCTAGGGCAGTTTAGCTGATTGTTTCCACCTCTTGCTGCCAACCTGTTCTTGACCTCATTGTCAGGCAAGGTGTTTTCTGTTGAGACAAAACTTTGCCTCCTGTCTGGTGTGTACTAAAATTGTCTTTCTCTTCAACACTTTAACTCCTCATCTGATTTCTGACCAAAAGAAGAAAACCAGAATAGCTTGCAGAAGAATTAGGAACTACCTGTTACTTTGTTTGGGGAGAGCTCCCCTAGAGAGTTTTGTTTGTCTGCCACCTTGATCAATCGTTATTTTAGGATTGCTAGTGTTTAGGATGGAATATATGATAAATTCCCTGATACTTCTTTGATACTCTACCATTTTCAAGGCACTTGTTTTGGTTGTTTTCTTTGGTACCAGGGAATTGAACTCAGGACCTTGTGCTTGTAAGATGGGCGTGGCCCCTTCAAGGCACTTTTCTATTTAGAGAGCAATTACAATGTTGGCATGAAGTATATGGGATAAGCATAATCTGCCATAGTTTATTACGAGAATTTATTGTTGAGAATAGAAGTCTGAGCAGAAACATTTTATTATGCATCTTGCATATACTTAGCACAGGCTTGGGTGGCAAGGCTGAAAACAATTCAGGTAGTATAGAGTTCAACTTGACGTATAAACTGAAATGTTCAGTACCAGACATACATAACACAGCATGTAACCTTAGTTGATACGTAGTAAACATTTTTTACAATTTGCTGTTATATAAAGACAGAATTGTTAAAATGGAAAATGCTCCAGAGAAGGTGGGAATAGGCCATTTCGTTGTGGTCTGGCTTAGTGAAGGTGATGAACAAAGCAGAAGAAACCTGAGACCAGATTGTCTTAAGCAGATTAAGGAGTGTGCTTTGATTTTTACAGAAAATTTATAAGCGAGAGTAACATGATAAAAATGTTTAAAATGTTGGCAATGGTGGGGACAAACAACTTACGACTGGAGTGTTGTCATAAGGTAAGAGGAGATGATGTGACCTTTAGAAGTAGTTAATAAGAACAGAGAGGGGGCAACAAGACCATTTGGTCTTTCAAGTTTGAAATGCATAAGAGGCACTTTTCATATTCACTTTACTTATTTGGCTTTTTTTTTTTCTTTTTCTGGTACTGGGGATCGAATTCAGGTCCTAGCGCTTGCAAGGCAGGCGGGCAGAACCACTGAGCTAAATCCCCAGCTACTTATTTGTCTTTTAACCTTAAGTAACCTTAGGTGAAGCAGCTATCTCCTGGCAAAGTGGAATAGAATCCTCAAGCTTTTAATGATACTCTTCTGCAGTTTCCAAAGCTCTGCTGTAAGTTCAGATCACACCTGGGTTTGGAACTTGGCTTGCACTGTCCTATGGTAGGGGCCCCAGCATGTGGAGTTATTTCCAGAGTATTTAAGTATAACATGGTTGCCATTAGGAAAGGGGATCTTAGCTCCAAATCAGATGCAGAAGTGAATCTCTAACCATAGAAACGTCACAGGTGGCAGCCCCAACAGCTCTGGCCGTACTAGCTGTTGGCAGTTTGGGGCTGGGTCAGTATTTCCACATAAGTGCCCTCCCTTCATTAGTAGTTGCCAAGGAATAACTGTTAGCTACTCCAGGAACAGGACTCTCTTGACCCTTATATCAAGTGTGGGACACTTTCTGGTGTATACGTTCAAGCAAGTCCTAAATCAAATGTGTATAATTATCTACCAAAAGTAAAAAACCACTACTGAAGTTCTGATGACTTATTAGATATAAATACCCCACTTGAACAAATTAACCAAGATGAAGTAGTTCTTTATATAACTCTGCCTCTAATACTAGTCATAGTTATTTATACAATATATTTATATATATTCAGGTGACTTATTTAAATAACAATATACATATGTACACATTATAACATATTGGTGATAATAGTACTCATCAGCTTCTGGGCTGTCCATCTGGAGTCAGCTCATACCTGTAAGACAGTGGGGTTTACACTTGTGTTAGAAGGTCAGTGTGTTGTAGCTATAACAGGATAAGATGTCTGGGCCTCTGGAGCCTGCAGACCCATCTCTTGAGTTGGCCAGGCAAAGTTAAGGCTAGAATTTACAGAAGTCACATGGATGAGATCTGCAGGTGGCAGTGGGCAAACTATGTGACATGCGTATTGTATGAATTGTTTTTTCTAAACTAAAATCTCAGTATTCGGGTTATTTCAGTGTTGGTACTTTGCAACAAATAAGTGGGTTTTGGGTTGCACTTTGGGCATTTATCGCTAAAAGATTTGCCATCACTGCCATAAGGTATTAATCTGTCTCCTTTCTTAAATATTACTGAAAGGGAATAACTTTGGAGAGAAAATGTGGGATATCTAAATAGCAGGTTAACAGTGATAAAATAAGGAAGCACTCTTACCATTGTGAAAAGCCTTTAATCAAATCTTCTTTTGATAAATCAATCAGTACCTAAGGATCACAAATAATTCCCATATAAAACACTGCATTAAACAGAAGCACATTGGGATAAACTGAGTTGATCGTAAAGTAAGTATCCCCTTAGGTTTCAGATTTTAAGAGATTTTAAGCAGGGTTTTTTTCTTTTGGCTCCACATTGGAGCCTCTCTACAGGGACAGTGCAGGCATTGTCCTGAAAAAAGGCAAGGTGATCTTCAGAGTTCTAGTTGAGGTTTTGTTTTATTTTGTTTTTTTCTTTTTGAGTTTTTAAATGTTATAAAAAGAAAACTTGCCTTATCTGTAAAAACAGGGACAATACTGTCTACCTCCTAGAAGTGGGTGCTTTAAAGAGGTGAGTATAAGGTGAATATTAAAATATAACAGCTACAAAGTACTGCACAAATATTTGTTGGGTGGGTCTCTCCTGAGCATATTCCTGGGAGTTAATACCCTGGCAGGTGTTCAAAAACTTGTGGAATGCTGAATTTGGATTCTTGAATTAAAATAGGTTGTCATATTGATTTATGTCTGTATTCTTTAAAGAATATGAAAAATCCCAGTGAGGTTTATGAAGACAGTTCTACTAATGATTTTGTCAGAATTTCTGCAAGGATGTGTTCCACCACCAGGACACCAATAGTCTTGTATACTTACTTTTCCTAACTCCTTCCTTCTGTGTGAGCCAAGTGGCCTACTATTTTTGACTGCAACATCTAGTGACCTCTTCTTCACTTCTTCCATGGGAACAAAAAATTCAAATCTTTAAGAAGCAAAAAATTCAGGAAATGAGATTTACATATTTCAGTCATTTTGGTGGAAAATTTGAAGTGTTTCATCTAGTTCCCCACTAAAACAGGAGCATCTGGAATAGTACTGACTCATAATTAATCGATTGAGTACCTCAGTGCATAGAGTATGGCTAATTGCTGCCCTAGAAGTGTAAAGAGGCCTTTCTGAGAAGTGCCTCTCCAAAAATAGCTGCCTCCTGTGGAGTAAGGCAGAGGAATCTTTATCAGGTATTCTTGAGGGACCCCTGGAACCTTTATATATAGGTTTAAGGTGGGGATGGCCAAGTCTGTCTTCTAGATAATCCCCAGCTTATGATGCTGTTCTAAATTTGAAAGAAGAAATAGATTGTCTTAAAAGTGCAATGTTAAACCTGTACCGTCTGCCCCTACATAGCATTTTGACACCTTTATGTGTCAGAGCTGTCTGGGGCACAGTCTCTCATATGGCTCTACACTGTATGATGGTGCCAGCATTCAGTAATGATAAATTTTCTTCTCCATAGCCTTTCTTGATATTGACAAACTCAAACATGTTAGTTCTTAGATATGGTCAAAAGGAATCATTTACAACCCGTTAAAAATAAGTATTGACCAGAGTAAAAACCAAAATTAGGAAGGGTACCATCTTCCTAAACTGGCTAAAATAGATTTTCTTAGGATTCTGAAGTAGAAGGACGTAATGGTGAAGTCCTGGCTTCAGCACCTTGAGGATTATCAAGACTGTTTTATTTTACTGTGATTGGAATCTGCCAAGCAGTTTTCTTCCTAAGGACATGGGTAAGCAAGCCTCTGTGAAGGAGAAAGGATTTGTTTCACCTGCCATCTCCATTATGTTGCAGGAGGGCCAAAGCTTCGAGCCTTGGAAGAAATTTTAGATCCTTAGGTTCCATTAAAACATCCCCCAGAAAAATTTTAATTAAATTCAAATCCTATTACCGCCAAAATATTTAAAGAGAATGAGTATAGAACATTCCATAATCAGGAACACTTTAGTCTCAGTGGGCAGTTAAACGTGGGTAGCCTTTCTGATAAACTGGCCTGGCATTCCTTTTCTCCCACCAAAAAGTATATAGAGGCTTCCTGAAGTCAGACTGTGTTAATCCTGTACAGCCCTGGCCTCCTCCAGCATCTGGCAGTTTACCAGGCGCAGACCCTTGAGGGAGACGCACAGCCCACTTACGTCTCATCAAACAGGGGTTCCAGGGTCTTGCGCTTCACTGAGGTCTTCTTACGACTTGCCCACCTCCTTTCTGGCAACAAGTAGACACGAACATAGGGGTCAGCTCCACTGCTGGTACACGGTGTCAAGTTTCTGATTTGTAGGGGGGAAAAAAAGGCCCCTGGATTTCAAACACTGAAAATAGTCATTTGGGAGAAAGCTAAACCATTTGCCTTTAGATGGGCTTCAGAATAAACATCTTTTGTGATCTACATGACCAAACTCTGAAAGTCTCCAGAATTTAGAGGACAAAATATCAGGTGCATAACTTTGAAAATATGCAGTTTTGTGGTTTGAAGTAGAATAAGTACTTTCCATCTAAGTTAGGAATTTCTCCTTGGGAAAATCTATTGGCTGTCAGCCAACCTGTGATTGTGTCTGAACACAGCCTTTGGCTCTGGAGCCCATCAACACCATGAGTGAATAAGCACCCAAGTGTGCCTGTTGCCTCTCACAGCATGCAGCCTTCAAGTTTCATTTCTTCCCAATGTGTTACTACTTTGAGTCTACCACATGCCCTTGCCATTGCTCCACATGCCCCAACCTTGATTTATGGTCCCCTGATGCTTCTAAAGAACCTTCCTGTCCCAGAATCCCTTTACCTGCAGCCATTGACCAGCACTCTGAGGCATCGCCACAGACACACATAGCGCACCGTGAGCTGGATCTCGCCAAGGCCCCGCTGCCTGCAATTGCCAACTCTGTGAAGAAAGAGCTTGTCACGTCTCTTGTCATAGCAGGTGTTAACTCTCCTCAAGACCAAAGTATGTCCTACTTCAGGAACGGAGCCATATGGGGGTCACAATTCTAGGTTCCTTTCCGGTGGAAGTTGGTTCCATCCAGTATCAGATATAGTTACCCTACTCTGCAGTAGGAAGAACACAACACTGGAGTGGATCAACCTTTGTATCACAGTTCCTTGTAGGGCTTTGTGTTAATTTGACTTTTATGATACTAAGGTCTCTTTTAGAGTTATGGTGAAGACTGAATTAAATCAGATAAAATCTTCTGTCCATAGTAAACAATAAATACGCCGGGTATGGTGGCGCACACTTGTAATCCCAGCACTCGGGAGGCTGAGGCAGAAAGATCGCTTGAGTTCAAGACCAGCCTGGGCTACATAGTGAGTTCCAAGTCAGACTCAACTACATAGTGAGGCACTGTCTCAAAAAACAAAACAATAAATAGCAGCCCTTTGTTACATAATTCTGTATCTTAAGCTTTTCACATTATACTTCAGTACTTTAGAACTCAGGAAATGTGTCTGCTAGAAGGGACATTAACTGAAGCCCAACATCTACTTTATAGTCAGTATTTAGCATGAGCCATAACCAGATTAGCTTTCTCCCTTGTCCTGTGTTCTGCCACACATTGCTGCCTCTCGTGAATATACAGTATTCTATGGAAAAGCAGAACTTGAACAGGTATTTAAGTTCATCTCTACTTCTACATCCAAGAAATAGTTTTCATGCAGGTGACAACAGAAAAGATTAAGCAGAGAGGTGCATACTCAGTGTTGAAGGTGATATCTGTCAGGTCAAAGCATGAAGAGGCCAGGGAGTTAAGTGAGGTCATGCTGGGACCCAGGCCCTTGGGCGGCCATGCAAATTGGGAAGCAGGGCGTTTCATGGGTCTGGGTGACTTGATGGGTCCTGGAGAATGGGGGCCTGGGACAGTCAGGAAGATGGTGGTTGAGCTCCTCTTCTTTCCCATGGGCTCACAGAACCCATTGGCACTGTCTTTGCCTTTGGGCTCTAGGCTTGTCTCTCGGGGTACAGGGTTGCTGGAAGCACTGGTAGTGGTTAGGGTACTCTTGGAGGCATCCATGGCATAAGCAGCAGGGTCTGGAGGACACAGCAAGTCTGCAGGGCCTTCTCCCTGGGGTGGGGCGTTGGGACCATGGTTGGTAACCACCTTCTTTATGAACAGAGGACCTTTCTTTAGAGCTTCAGGTCCTGTGTATGGGCTCCCCAGCTCTCGTTCCTCCACTTGCAGAAACTAGAAGCAAACAACAGGGTAGTTTATGGACTGGGCCCACCACTTCTACAACCCCAGCCATTGTGTTTTTTTCTTTCCCTTTTCTTCTCAGTCGTCAATCACCAGGACCCTTCCTAGGGAATTTCATTTACAGAACTATAGTAATCCAAGTATTCTAAAAGAGCTTTTATACCAAAATAAAATGAATCTTTTTAAATGCACATATTCATAAGAAAGCCATATTCATAAGAAAACAAGCATAATTCTTTTTAAAAATAGAAAACTGAAAAAATAAAATTTAAAATTTAAGCTATTCTGAGATTTGCAGTGAGGTCCATGAAAGTGAGATTCCTGAAAAAGTGCTGAGGAAGTAAATGGGAAACAGAAGGTGAGGTCAAGAGACATGGCAGACATGAGACGGTCCGGTATAGAAGCTCCAAACTAAGGGGTTAGAAAATGGGCGAAGGCAGTATTGGAAGAGATGAGTGGCAGGACACGAAAGCTGATGAAAACTGTTTAGAGCTTAGTGCTGGGACAGTTAACCTTCTCCATACCCCGAGCTTCACTCGCCCTGCCACCCAGGGGATATGAGAGATTTACCCGCAGTACCAGCCTCATGGAAATGAGGCTGTCCAGGCCTGAATGGTCCAGCTGAAAGCGCTGCTCCAGGGTAAGGTCGGCACAGGGGAGGATTTGGCACAGGGGGAACTCCAGCACTCCCAGAGCACACTCCTGGTCATCATCCAGCACCTGGGCAGTGGGCCAGTCACAAACAAGAAGATGGCTAAGCCTACCTGTACCACCACTGCCTTCTGGGCTTACTTCAGTACGTATTTGGCAAGTGGTTCGCTTCTGGAAACTGGTATGAGGCTAGGCCAGACCTGGTCTCTGCCTGCAGTCAGGAAGAGAATGACTCAGGACAGAGGTGATTATGGTTCTTCTGAGGCCTTAGGAACCAGCAAGCTCTGCTGCTTCATGAGGAGACATCCAGGCCAGACTCGGGATCCCAAAGGATCCCAGCTCCACCAGTTGTCAGTCATGAGATGGTGAGCAAATAAATGATTTACCATCTGTTTGCTTATGTATAAAAGGAGCTGATCTCTTCCAGCAGATTTTTAGATGATTCAATGAAAAAAATGTAAACAAGTATACCATTATTAGTGTCCTGCATAGACACCAACGTAGGCCACTCTGAGTGCTGTGTAACAACTGCAGAGACCCTTTTCAGGGAGAGCCAAGGTACTTGTAGGGGTTTGTCTTCCCAAAGCCTCCTACGCAGTGACCTTGGGCACCAATGGCAGTGACCTTATGGGGCCTCAATGTCCTCTCCCATGTACCAGAGGCTAAATACTGCTGGAACTTGCTCAAGGCTCAGAAGCCCTCCTAGCTTAGAAATCTCTTCTCCCAAAAGCGCAGGTTCAAACCTTCAGATGGAGCTGCTCAGCTGCAACGTTGTTCACAAAAAAGGAGAACACCTGGCTCCACACAGGGTCCTTGCTGTGGGGACACGTCTAGGAATAGAAGGGGGAGGTCATTTAAGGTCAAGTTGGGCAGAGCTGGATGCTGGCATGCTTTGCTATCTGGCCACCAATGGGAACCTTACCTGCCCTGGGATCAGACCCACAATACTCCAGCCAGGGGACACAAGGTAGGGCAGCCACACTCAAAGGCAAGGAGGGCCTTGCCAGAAGTTTTACTGAGGGCTGAAAATTGTACGGTGTTGAGAGCTCAATTTGAGGGAGTGGGGCCAACAGGATGTCTGGTACTGGGCTGAGGGCTTCGTGGTGTGGTGGAAAAGACGGGCTCTAAAACCATACCCAAGCTTGAACCCTAATCTGTTGCTCTGTAGCACTGCTCTTGGGCAAGTCAATTAGTATCTCTGATCCTCAGAGCTTGGATGATAAAATTTTGTGAAGTTCTTGGGAGGTCTAAAGTTCCTACTAGGTGTTCAGTATGAATTAATTTCCTTCCCTTTTGCCCAGTTCCTTCCCCAGGCCCGCACACCAAGCTCTTACCTTACTCGTATATGTCTTCCTGCCTACAGATAGCTTGACATAGGAAGAAGGGTCTCTGCTGACCTTATTCTGTGAAGCAGGAAAACCCACAATATTGAAGATGGTGCCATCAGGATCTGCTAGAGTTCCTGTCTCTGCCCCAAACCCCACCCAAGCATCAGTGGGCCTTGGAGCAGACAGCTGCTTCCCTTTGAGGAGGCTGCCTGTGCTCCAGGCCTCCTAGGCCACAATTATGCAAGCCACTAGTACAAGGCTGACTCCTAGAGAGGTTCGAGTCAGAGACAGACAGGATACCTAAGCCAGAGCTTGGCTGGGAACAGGCTTTCTTTCCCTGAGGCTATGGAAATAAGCAGGGTAGAGTCAAGTACCCAGTTTCTTCACCCAGGCACTTAATCTTTTGGGGTTTTTGTTTGTTTTGGTACTGAGGATTGAACTCAGGTCCTTGTGCTTGTGAGGCAGGTGGCGGAACCACTGAGCTAAATCCCTGCTCTCCACCCTTTTTAAGAAGACAAGCTTATTTTATTTTTAATTTTATTTTGGTACCGGGGATCAAACTTGGGGCCTTGCACTTCCAAGGCAGGTGGCAGAACCACTGAGCTAAATCCCCGACCTGGGTAATCATCTGAGTTTGAAAGTTAGCAATAAAAACTGACTGTAGCCACCAGGATAATGAATGGGAAGGAGCCGCCAAGCCCAGTGCTTGGCACACAGGAAACACAATGAAGGGCACCAACACCTCCTGTTATCCCATATTACTTTCCAGGAAAGGTAGGACTTGCCCCCTGAGTTTTTGGACCATTCATGCTTACCTTGGCAAACCTGGAGAGTTTTTTGGCTCGATATTCACCATTCAAGTAGTCAAAAGGATTTCTCTGCAGCGTAAGAAGGATCGGGGTTAAACACCTTGGAAATTTGAAATGATAGGTACTAGGGAGGGTGTGTGTGACACTCTGAACATGTCACCACTCACCGGCAGGTTGCAGGCATTTTCCAGGAAGACCACAAGGATGGCAGTAGAAAGGCCACCATGGTCCTGAAAAGTGACACAGGCTCTTAGTGAGTGTCCCTGGCATCAGGAGAAAGATTGGTTTTAGAGAAGCCAACTCGTGGCAGAAGGAAGCCAGCCCTCACAGTCAAGACTAGCCATAGCTCTCTTACTACCTACACTTGTGTTGCGGCTAAGAAAATAACCACAGCATGACAGATTCAAGTCAGACACAAGGGTACATCCCTTGTGAGCTGGGATGACATGCATGGACACAAGAACTCTAAGGACCTCTTCCTTCCTGAAGATGCCTGAGATGCTTGGAGGCTGTTGCTGAGGTAGTTCACGGGCTGCCCTGGGTGAAGAAAGGGGGCTGAGTGACATATTCTCTGGGAGATGAGCAAGAAGTGGAGAGCTTTGTCTCTTTCCCTTCTACCTGTATACACCCTGAAACGTTCCCCTTTTCTGCTAGGGAGCCAATGACACTCACCTCTGTCAGCGCCTCCTGATCAGTGAGCAGTGAAAGCCACTCCAGCCGCAGATGCAGCCGTCCGCTGATTGTGTCATTCAGGACAAACCACTGGGGTGGAGGCAGGAGAGAAAAAGCTCAAACGGAGATGCTACCAAGCCTTTTGGGCCACTCATTCCTGGGACCTGGCGAGCCTTAACAGGGACTCTGAGGAAAGTGTGAGCCAACCCAGACAGGGTGCAGCCTGGACTCAGGAGGACTGGCAGAGGTGGCTGTAGGAGGGCAGAAGTACTACACTTTGGGTGTAAAACAAAGGCCCAGCCTGGCCTCCCCTGCGATGTGACTGCCCCCCGCTGGGCACCTTATTCTGTGGGCTTCTTCCAACCTGGGCTCTGGGGGGATCCCTGGAGCCATCTGTGCCTCACTCGGCTCTTGTCCCTGAGGATGGGCGTGTGTGTGGCCCAGCAAAGAGGGCCCATTTCATAGGAGTAGCTGGGCTGAAGCACCCTGCTAGAGTTACTCGCAGAAAGGGGGCTACACCAAGAACCCTCGGGGACAGGGGTGTGGGCACCAGCTCTACCTCATCCACCACTCTATTCGTCATGACATCCCCGAGACAGATCTGCAGGCTGGAAGACACAAGGAGAGGGATTCAGCACAAATCAAAGGCAGTAATCCACAGAGGGCCTGCAGACCCACCCTGGAATCTATTTTCAGGTATGAGTGGGGCCATTAAGTCAGTGTACCTTAACACATCCCAAGAAACCAATGGAAGACCAATTGTAGCTGAGGTGAAGAATCAGCTAACAACCATCAAGGCTGCTCCACTGGGCACGTGTTCACCAGGAGAGGGGATGGCTATCAGGCCCAGACAGGATGAGCAGAGGCTGCTATACACATGCCTCTGGATCTCTCAGCAGCAGTGCTGCAAAACTGCTCATGTACCGCAGGAATTTAGCGTCCCAGTCTTGTGCCCTCTGAATGCCAGTGGCACTACCTCCTGCAGTCATTTTAGCATCTAAAATGCCCCCTCTGATTTGAAGGGTTAAGTACAGATACCATGCACGTGAGAGAGGAGGTCACTCCCACATCACAGCATCCCTAGGATCATCCTGAGCCAAAACACATCAGGAGGTCCTGACAGGAGAATGTCATTTCCGTGTAAAAGCACGTAAGTAGTGGGTATGTAGATCTAGCACCGCCTGCACTGAGGGGAGGGTGCTAACAGCACAATTTGTAGCTGCCATGCTCTTTCTGTTCATAGACACAGGTGAAAATGCACTCTTAGGGCCTCTCCTAGAAAGATGAGTGCAACTACACCCCACTTACTAACACATCCCAGATGGCCGCCCAGCCATACACATAGATTCCACTAGTTTTGAAAGCTGCAGAATTCTCTGTCTTTTGGCAATGGCAAAGGTATTCAAACATTCAGCCAGGGCCCTCTGCAACCGGCCATTCATGTCTCTGCAGTGAGGAGGGGGTTTGTTTTGCTACCACAGATTCTACAATTAGTATTTTAAGTACTCATACTCTTAATTTATAGAATCCTGAAAGTGGGACTGTTTTAGATAGGTAAATTTGAGGTTATACTATCAGCCTCACTCCAGCCACTCCAATCCTTCTGTATCTTTGAGGGCCAGGGTTCCTTGGGCTTGGGCACCTGGCCATCCACACTAACCTCTCTCACTGCTCCAAGAGTAGTCTGGGGAAAAAGCAAAGCACAGGCTTCAGGGTCCTCTCTGTTACCCCCAAGAACCTATGTCAGGGCTGGGGACTTGAGACATCTGGGCAGGACTGTGGAACGGTGGGACAGTCATTTCCACAGTCAGCATGTCTGAGCGACCAGAAAGACTGCAGGTCATTCAGCAGTGGTAACATAATCAGCAGTGTTCCAGCCCAGACACCCCAGGCCAGCCCCACCCCTCCTCACCTGCCCAGGAAGTCATCCCTGTCAGTATCCTCATCATACAGGTCCACCTCCAAGTCCTGACCAGGTACTTCATACACCATGAACTGGAAAGAAAGACAAATGTCTTGATGTGCAGGTCACAGCTGATGGATCAGACATGACCCAGAAGGAGCCAAATGCCAGCTTGGTACCCTGGCAAGTTTCTGGCTGTCTCAGTCCCCGGGAGCCCCACCTGTAAGACGAGCAGTTTCTCACCCCTGCAGGCTCCCAGGGAAGATTAGAGGCAACAAGTGCACACCCATGGCAGGTGTTCAGGGCACAGTGGCTCTTGCCCGCTCTGCATCAGGCTTAAATCTTCCAGTGCACTCGCCCATCACATTTCTGGGCCTCAGCATGGGACACCAGGAAACAGCTGCCTTTATCACCCCTCCATTCACTGCCTCAGCCCCCACAACAGAGCATGTGGATGGTGTGTTGGGAGGGGAGGGTGGGAGTCTGCAACTAGGAGGTGGCTCTGAACATGGAACTGAGGGGTCTTCTGGGTTCTGCTCTTCAAGTAGGATCATGGCTGAATGTAAGGAAGAACTGCAGGTCCTGGTGTTTGAGGCCGAAAGGGATAAGGCAGAACTGCCCGAGGGACTCTTTCTTTGATCTAAAAACTTCCAAAAGAGATGACTCAAGGGGAAAGAAGGTACTGACTGAAAGCTGCACATACGGGCTGCCCTGGGGGGTTGTGTGGCCCACCTCCGAAGCCGGGTGATAGGGAAGTAGGGACTGCACGGACCTGCCTCCTGTCCCCAGGGCTCCCTCCCATGGCCTGCGATTCCCTGTGGTACCCGTGTTTCTCTCGACTGCCCAGTGAGACCCTGGGTGAAGGCTGAGGAGACTCACCTCAAACACTTCATTCCAGGTGGGGTTTAGATTCTTGTAGATGGTCCTGCTCCGGAAATGCTGCAAGCCGATGCTCACCTTGGCGTAGGGGTCTGACTTGCATCCCAGTCCCAGGAAGCTGTCCTTCTGGGCCAGCTTCTCAGCCTCCAACAAGTGAATTCTGATCACTCCCTGGAAAATGCCCCAGCCCAAGGGCTCACACCTGCTCCCTTTGGCCAGCCCTCGGGGACCAGGGCTCTCTCCACATCAGAGTACTCTGGCCAAGCCCCTGGCCACCCAGCATGTCCACCCACCTCCACACTGCTGTCCCACACCATACAGTGGTACCTTGGGTCACAAACATAATTTGTTCTACGATTTTGAAGAAGATGGCCATGTCTGTGGTGGTGAGGGAAAGATGGCTGCAGTCATGTTTGTCAGCGGATGCAGAGTTTGCAAATGAAAATAAAATTTTGCCAAACACTTCTATTTGTGAACCAAACTATTTGCAAATAAAACTATTCATGAACCTAAGTACCACTGTGTTCACCTACAGTTGTCTGCCCCTCCTGTGCCAACAGCCCTGTCACACAAGTGACTGAGTAACCGGCAGGTAGACACGAGTTCTAGCATGACCTCTTCTCCATACCTGGTGTACCATCTTGGCTCTGCCTGCTGGCTGGCACCAAGTGTCACCCCACCACACGCTGTGCTGTGCTACCCTTCCCTCATTCACATAGGTGGTTGTTAAAGAAAGGAAAAACTGTAACTGTTAAGAACAGCCTATAAGGATTCGGACAATAACAGCTGTTACCAGTTGTTTCTTTTAAATACCAGTAAATATACATGCATTTTTCTTCTGACCCACAAAACCACTTGTGAAAATATATCCTAAAGGCAAAATGGCAAAAATATTAAAAAAAACATATTCACAGGCTAACAGTGACACTGTAATAGCAGAGGACCAGACACAACTAACTGCCCATTGACAGGGACCCCGGTGAATTGGCATCTGTCCACTTCCATAGGGGTGGGGCTGGTTATAACATTCTACCATCTATCAAAGAAATAGGACTGCATATAAGCACATATGTGTACCTATGGACACATTCGAAAAAGTGAAAAATAATGGAAGGATAAACCATTCCAGGAGAAAGGTGAGGATTGGGTAGGAGAAACGAGCTCGGGACTAGGGATGTAGCTCAGTGGCACCTGCCTGGTAAGTGCAAGGTCCTGAGTTCAATCTCTGGTAGCAAAAAAAAAAAGTCAAAGTAAAAGTCAAGCTCCTTAAAATATTATTCGGTTTTTATATTTATGTAATTATGTAAAATAGAATTATTTTACATTAACTATAAAAGGAAATCAAGGTAAAAACTAAACCCTAAAAATAGAATGAAACAAATTATTTGTGGCCAGTTGTCACAAACACAGCAATTACGCCAAGTGAGTTTAAATCGAAGTAATTTGAAAGTACATCCCATGTGGGACCCACCCTAAGGACAGAATGTTTTTGGTAATTATGGCATGGGTGATGATGCTTGTATTGTTATTCTGGGACTGTTGTGCCATAGTGAGGGTTAAAGCTGATGTGCCGTTGTGGGAAGGCAGAGAGGATATCTGTGCTGCCTTCCCTGCCAGCCTCCCAGGCCCTGGCTCTGCAGGAGTGAATCAGGCTGAGTGTGAGCAGAAGACGATGCCTCATACCTGACGCAAAAGGCAAAAATGGGCACTTTCCCCTGCCCTGGGCCCTGACTCCCAGGCCCTCAGGCTGTCCCTGGGGGCTCGGCACGCACAATGTACCAGTCTGAGTACCAAGAGTCCCTGTGGGCAGACCCCAAGGTGCTTGCAGCTACCAGACAGACAGAGGTGAGAGGACCGCCCTGAAGAGAGAAGGCAGCACCTTGTGTTTGCTGGACACGGCTGCCCACAGTCTCCAACACAAGCAGCATGGGGGGACCAGGGGCACTGGAAAGATTGTGTCTGGGCCTGGCCCTCCCTAGATGGTGGCTTCAGGCAAGTCATTCAACCTCCTAGACTGTCTCCATGCAGTGAAATGGGGATGCATTCACAGGGATGCATTTCAGGATGCCTCTCCCAGCTGTCCCTCCGCACTGTGCCCGGTGCTCTGCAGCAGGCACTGAATACTCACGCAGGGCAGAGGGAAGCGCAGGTTGGTCAAATCCAGACCCTTCTTCACAGGCACAGTCACGCGGTTGGGCAGCACCAGGTGGGCAGCGATGAGGTCCTCCAGCAGGCTATCTGACACCTCGCTGGGACACCAAGCATGACCAGCTGTGAAGGGGTGACACTAATTCCCCCATGCTATCTGCCCCCATCCGCCCCTGGCACTGGAACCAAGAGCCCAGCTTGGCAGGATTCCCACCAGAGGCAAGCCTCACCCCTTGCAGCCTGGATGGAGGTGGGAGGGGGTACACTGATCCATAGGCCCTGACATAGGCCCCAAGCAGCAGTGCCCTTGCTTACACTTCCTGAACCCCTCTGCCCCAGTCTGTTCTCTGAGGCAGCAGAGCACGGTGGCCAAGCACAGATGCTAGAGCAGCTCCTCCCCTCCTAGCTGTGCAGCCTTGGACAAGTCGCTCCCCTCTTTGGGCCTCTTTTCTTTCCTAGTCTCTGAAGTGAAGATAATAATGCCTGCCTCCTGGCACTGTTACACTAGGAGGAGGTGAGAACAGTGCCTCATCCACAGAAATGTTCCCTAGGAGTTGGCCACTGTGGTCCCTCTGAAGATCAGCTGGACAGGCACTGGGCTAAGAGGCTGCACAATCTATTAGTCTCCCACCCCAGCTCATATTCCAAATACGTGAAGGATTTTCTCTCCGTTGGGAGATCCCTGTTGGGAAACTGTCTTGGTGCCTGTCCCTCCTGCCCTCTTCCTCATGCTCAGAGCAGCCCTTGGCACTGACAGCAGGGCCCTGAGGGCCCCACACTTGACTCCTAGAAGTCCTAGCACTTACTTGATTCCAGGTGCATCCAGCAGGTTGGTCAGGCCTGTCCAGTTGATCTGCAGGTGCTACCAGGGGAAAGGGAGGCTGTGAGGCTGCAAAGAGCTGGGAGCCCAGGGCTGATATGCCTGCCACCACCTGCACAGAGAACCCTTACAGAGCATCAGGTAGCTGAGGATACCTCCCGGCTTGGCTCTCACCTCTAGGCTGTGGAGCACCCAGGCCTTAGCTCAGGATGGGACCTGGTGTTGGCCCTCCTGCTTCCTGCCAGGACCATGGCAGGAGGGGGACAGCCCAGAAGGGCACAGGCTGGCCTAGCTCTGAGTTTTCCTCAGCAACACTTTAGCCCACTCATGAATCCCTCTGAACTTGGCTTCCTCATGGGGAGAACTGAGTCTAACTTCTGGAGCTGGCTTGAGAATGAAATGAGGCGGAGAGGCCGCTGGTCTGGGTTCATTCGTGACGTATGAGGCTAAGTGAACAGTGCCTGCTCACAGGGAGCAGCAGGCCTGCCCCTGGCCCTGGGACTCACCGGCTTTTGAAGGAAGAACAGAGTCACAGCCCCCACAAAGGGCTTGTCCACCAACAAGGGCTCCAGGATGATCCGCAGGGTGCCCTGCAACTGGACAGTACAAGAATATGTGAGGAACCCAGGCTTCTTTCTTAATGTCTGCTGTGCTGAGCGAAGGTCATTTCTGCCTCATTGTATCCCACACCTTCCCTGTCAAGGCCACCCACCCCGACCCACCTGCTGTCACCACAGGGAGTGAACTCAATGCACAGTGTTTGCACACAGTTGGGGTCCCTCTTCCAGCCACAAAGGGCCATGAGCTGGCAAGCCCATTCAGCAGGGACCCTGAAGAGATTTCCAGCCCAACACAGCTCATTTCCACTTTTAGATCTACCTCAGTTGCTACACAAAGACTCCCCTGCACTCTAGAAACAGCCTTACCTCCCCCAGCAGCCAGTCTTGGGGACTTTGTGAACAGAGACAGACTAGGGCCCTGAGGCAAAGAAGGGGTTGATGAAGCCCAGCACCACCTCCTGGCCACCGGTCTACACTTCTTACACTGTCACCAGCCTCTGTTCAGTGTCATCACCACCTTTGCTGCCTTCTCCAGTGAAAGCCGGCTTCCCCGCTTCCCTGACCTGCCCCAGGGGCTGGGTTTTACCCACCTGGATGCCGTTCACACCAGCGTGTATCTTCTGCAGCTCCACACTGACCTCACAGTCCCCAATGTAGCTGACATGGCAAGGGAGAAAGAAGTAAGGAGGGAAAGATAGGCAGGGTCACCTGCTCAGACAGGGTAGGAAGCTTGCCCAGTATCACACACAGCCCTAGTCCTGGCTACTGGCTACCAAGCCTGAACTGTGTGTCAGCACGTGGCCACGCATTCCAGCCTTTTTAGACTCTGCTCAGACTCGGACCTATGAGGCAACCATCCAGGCTCTTGCGCCTGGGAATCTCTGGCACAGTCTGACCTGAGATCAGAAAGGCAGTGACTGGGGACAGCTGAAAAGGAGGGGCTCTTAGTAACTACATCTCTAGCACGGCTGCATCCCTGCTGAGTATCCAGGTGTCCACCCTGAGGATACAGGAGCAGCCCTCCTTGCTTAGGTCCAACCATCACCCCAGGGTGTTGTGGCGGGTGTTGAGGGGAGGCAAAAGTAACAAGGCCTCCGACTGCAAGAACAGAAGCCTGACTCCAGCTGGTGGCTCTTGTCATTTGCTAGGCACAGGAAGTCAGGATGGGTAAGGATCAGGAGACTGTCAAAGGTCTGAAGGAGAAGACTAAGGGGAGGGAGAAGGCCGCTCTCACACACCCGCAGGACATGGGCAGAGGAACCTGATGTCATGAATCACAGAAACCCTGAGCACCCCTTCAGTAGGGGCAGGCAGGATGGGAAGAGGGGGATCGTAGGCACTGCTGAGAGTCTGAGTGGGTCAGGTGACCTCCATGTTCCCTGCTATTCACACGTGGATCTGTGGCACAGCCTCACAAGAGCCAAGAGCACCTGGCTGCCTGTCGCCATCCCAACACAGAGGCCAGCCCCTGAGTGGGACAGGTGGCTCATGCTTTTCCAGTGTGTTCTCAATGCCAGCTAAGGACAACATTGGGTCAAGACAGGAAATAGGAGACATCAGAAAGGAACAGCAACACTGGACCTTGGGTGTAGCTCCTGTCTTTTCAGGCACAATTCCAATCACACCTCCAGGAGAACTTCTGGATGGAATCTTCTTCCTGACTCAAGCCCTTATGAAGCTCACTTGAAAGAGGTCCTCAAACACACTGAATTAACCATGCATGTATCTGGCTTCCTATCGTTTTCTTGAGGTGCCACAGAGCCCTGAACCTCACCGAGTCCCCTCCTCCTCTTGTTGCACTTCTCCCTCTAGCCACATCCTCTCTGCAGCAGCTAATCAGACACTCCAGGTGACCCAGCCTTGGCTTCCAAGAAAGCTCTGCTGCTGGAGCCTTGGAACCCACAGCTGCCATGGGGTAAGAGAAGCAAGGCTGGGCTGAGTGGTCAGACAGTGGTGGCTTCTCTGGGACCATCACTCCTCCATGCATCCTGACACTCCTCTCCCAGCGCCAGCCAGGATCTGGTGCCCCAGTCTGTAGGAAGTTGTGGTCCAGGGAGGAAATTCACACTCTAAACGACTCTGTCTTCATACCAGCTCTTCCAGAGCTGCCATTCCTCTGAGGTGCACACCTGGCTGGCCCCACCTGACCCAGGGGACAGAGGCTCACCATATCTGTAGGTCCAGGGTCACCTGTCGTGGGTTGCTTTTGTTAGTGTGTGCCTTGACTCCAGTCACCCTGGGACACTGGAAGAGATGAGGGGAGGGCCAGGTTAGCAGGTTCTCATGAAGGGAGGGCCCCAGCCCTCAGCCAGCACTGGGCTTGTCACCAACAATAAACATGACCGATACCCTCCAGGCTCAGGCACACACGGAAACTTATCCTCTGCCCCGAGCCGTCCCTTCCTTGAATATTACTCCTCCTTTCTTTCCCTTCCCACCACAGTCATCTATGGGGCACCTTATTGTGCAGCCTGGACTGAGGGGAAGGCAAGGAGAGAGGGGGACCATCCAGAGAAAAATAGGGTGGGGGTACAAGAAGGAGCAGACCATGTTATCCCAGGGGATCTGAGGACTTCCGGGACATTTCCCAACCTCGTCAGGATAGATTTACTGAAGGCTCCTGGAACAGGAAGCAATTATAGTAAGTCTGGCAGATGAATAGGACTTGGCCCCATAAGGCCAAGGGAAGAGGGCAGGGTCCCCAGCTGAAGGATCTGACCCTCAGGACTCAAGTGTCCCATGGCTGGAGCCTTAGTCCCTAGGTTATTTTCCGCGGTAACCATCCTGCTCTGCCCAGACTCTTCTTTTCCCATCAAGTGGTCTGGTTATCATTTATCAAAAATAAAAACCAAATTTTAAGCCAGGTATGGTGTCACATCCCTGCATTCCTAGCACTCTGGGAGGTGGCAGTAGGAGGCTCAAAAGTTTCAGCCCATCCTGGGCAATTTAACAGTTTGGCAGGACCCTGCCTGAAGATAAAAATATTTTAAAAGGGCTGGGGATATAGCTCAGTGCAGAGGCCCTGCATTTAATCATCAGTGTCACAATAATATTATTTCAATCTGGGCTAATGATATGCACACTGAAAAGGGAAGCAGGGGTGAAGTTCACTGATGTCTGCTATATAGTTTGAAATGCATTTTTTAAAAAGGATAGAAGCATGAATATATAGTAAATATATCAATAAGTTATCACACAATTCAGACAATAGGTATAAGACTTTGGATGAATAATTCAACTTTTTTGTATGTATGAAATTTTCTATAATAAAATTTTGGAGAAAAATTTAATCAGTCCTGCTAAAGGGAAGATTCCATTAACTTTCTGTTCACTCCGTAGAAACTGGTATTTACAAATGCATTGTCCCATGAAAAGGTTCTCAAGTATGGAGCCAAAATGCATTACAAGGGTATGTTAAACAGTTAATTTATATCATGTAGTTGCGTGCAGTCTGTAATATACATGGTATGCTAACTTTTATAAATGTGTAACTTTATTTTCTCATTATTTGGTTTTTTTTAATGTGTGTGTGATACTGGGACTTAAACCCACTAAGCTACATCCCCAGCCCTGTTTTTATTTTTTATTTTGAGGCAGAATTTCACCAAGATGCTAAGATGCCTGGGCTGGGTTTAAATTTGTGATCCTCCCAGCCTGTCTCCCAGAGTGCTGGAATTGCTGAGCCTCTTACTGACACCTCCCAGATGTGCCACCACACAGGGTTTTTTATATTTAATATTTATTTTTGTCCTAATTTTACATTTTTACTATTTACCTATTGGTACTGATGACTGAACCCAGACCCTTCATATTCAGCTATATCCCCAGACCTTTTGTTTCCTTTGAAAGGCGATCTCGATAAATTGACTGGGGCAACTCTCCCGCCTCAGCCTCCCAGAGTGTAATCCCATGGATTACCTTGTATATCCATGCCCACCTAATTTTATATTCTTTTTTTTTAAGAGAGTCCTCAGATTATGTGAGCTTCAGAAGGCTCTCCCTGGAAGACACTTGAGTAACCTGTGGGTGTATGGGGGTGCTCAGCCACCGTAAAAGCTCAGCCAGCCCCGAGACCCTCATTGGCAGGACAGATTCTAGGAATAGCCCCCTTCCTGGAAGCCCCTAGCACAGCGAGGAGGAGGGACAGCCACCTTTAAGCATCCACTCTATGCCCAGTAGGCTCATCCTGGCCCAGGCTCAGGCTCACAGCAGGGCAAGCGGCACAGGCTAGAATCTGCCCTCCACAATGCAGGGCAGTGCCCACACAGGCCACCCAGAGGCCAAGCCTGATTATGCCTCAAAACAACCTTCAGAAGTGGAGAAGTCAAATCATCCTTAATCATACATGATATGATGCTATATTTGAAGATCCTAAAAGACTACACTGAAAGAGTTTTAGAGCTGATAAACTTAGCAAAGTAGCAGGATACAAAAATCAACATCAAAAAAATCAAAAGCTTTTCTATACACGAAGAGTGAACTGAGAAAAAAATCAGAAAAAAAATTCCATTCACAATAATTAAAACAAACAAAAAACACCTAGGAATCAGTGTAGCCCGGGAAGTGAAAAAGACCTCTACAATAAAAAAAGAGCACTGGAGAAAGAAATGAAGATGGAAAGATCCCCATGTTCACAAATCCCAAGAACTAACATTGCCAGAATGGCCGTGTCACTGAAAGCCATCTACAGCTTCAATGCAATTCCTGTCAAAATTTCAATGACTTTCTTCACAGAATGAGAAAAAAACACGTACTAAAATTTATATGGAAACACAAGAGACCCAAAATAGTCAAAGCGATCCTGAGCAAAAAGAGTAAGGCTGGAGGGAGGCATCACAATACCTGGCTTCAAATTATACTACATTAGTCATCAGTCACGTGTGGACCAAGGGAACAGAATAGAGGACCCAGAGACCAGCCCTTGCAACTGCAGCCATCTGATTCTGGAGCAAAGAACCAAAAACATTATGTTGGAGAAAAGACAGTCTCTTAAACATATGGTGCTGGGAAACTAGATATCCACATGTGGAAGTTTGAAACTAGATTCCTATCTCTCACCCTGTATAAAAATCAACTCAAAATGGATCAAAGACCCTGCTATATGGCCTGAATCGTTGAAACTGCTACATATGTTTGATGAAAACATCAAACAAGCGGAAACACTTGAAATAATAGACGTAAGAAACAAATTCATAAAGTGGTCTATTTTCAGGATATGGTCTTCTAGCCTGAGGATGTGACTGAGGTCATGCATCTGAGAGGGTCTCTAAACAAAGCGGGGAAAGGTAAATAATCAATTAAGTATGGAATCTACTATGCTAACTCTGACAGGAAAAGCACTAGCAGCCAAGAAGCTACCCCCTGTAGTTTAATCATTTGCTTTTAAACCCCACAAGTTTACAGAGGGAGTGGGATAAGGGGATAGGCACCAGCGGGAGATTATTTCCTCCCACCCTAGTACTCAAGTCAGTGAGAAAAGGAGGAAGGAGGATACTTAGGGCTAGGAGGTAGGGAGGAGTGTGTGCTAGGAGTTAGGAGTTAGGGTGTGGGGCTGTCAGCCTGTTTTGTTAGGCCAGCACCCCATTCTTGCAAGATCAAGACAATTAAAATGTCTCGCTTTTGCAGCTCCCAGTTCTCAGTCTGATCTGTCTGCCGAGCACAATCAAAGGTAAGGAGGTTTTGTTCCTCGCAATGGGCACATGAAAAGACTTCCTGAATAGAACTCTATCTCCTCCCCTTAGGGGGAGGAGAGCTTAAGAGAGGGTAACAGGGTTATGGATATTATCAAAATACATTGTATACAGTATGTTACATGCATGAATAAAAATATCAATTGAAATCCAGTATATTGTGTAACTAATAGGTACTAGTAAAAATATTTGTCAAAAGTAGATCTTTTTTACACATGAGGAAGTTGAAGCTCAGCAAGGTTAAGTCACTGGCCCAGGTCACCATTGCAGAGGGAGGTGGGACACTCCTGGGTGCTGCCAGTGCACTGGGTGCTGGCTGGGCCTGCAAGGGTTCTAAGAGTTCTCTGTGAGCCCACAACAGAGAGGAGAGATGTGAAGATAAGAGGGTGGACAGGAGGCAGGCAGGGGAGGACAAGAGGGACTTGCAAGGCCCGACAGGGACAGGTTTTTCTCCTGCAGGGCTAGAACACTGGGTCAGCCTACAGCCTGCAGACTCTCTTGACATGGTAAAAACCATTCCTGATGATCACTTGCCAGTGACATCACATCCCCTAGACACTACCAGCAGAGGAGTGGCTGGCTGAGCTGGCTCTGCTCTAAACACAGCAGTCTGCAGGCTTCCTGGCTCTGCCTACTGAATTCTTCAAAAGCCAACTCGAAACATCACTTCCTCCAGGAAGTCTTCCTGACTAACACAGCCCCTACACCTCTCCACTCCTGAGCTCACACATTCCTCCCTCATCATGCATATATATGCCACCATATTTCCCCACCTAGTTTGTGTGTGTGCTTCCTGAAGGCAGGGGCATAGCCACACTTGACTGGGTCTATGGTGCCTAATACACAGCATGTACTAAGTCAAAGGTGATCGACACAAGGAGGTAATATGCAGGCTGGCAGATGTTGGGCCTAGCCAGTCCTGGCAGAACCTGAGTGGCACAAACCAGACTCTCCAGGGCTGAGGCATACCTAATCCACCCCACCTGTGGGGCTGGCTGGGCAGGGCTGGCAGCAGCTCTCAGCTGGCTGGCATGCACTCTGACTCCTGCTTGTTCCGGGGGCACACTGCATGCCAATACTTCTGGCATACTGGGTAGTGGATGTCATCATATGTCTGGGGATGTGTTTTGGATGATTAAAATAAGGCTCAGATCAATGAAAACATCAAGGCCAAAGGAGCAGGACATAGAGGACAAATTATCAAGCTCAGTCTAGAAGAGAGACTGTGATATTAAGTATGCTTGACACGTTTCTTTGGGCATGGGCCATTTTATCCTCTGACAACCATTGGTTTTCACAGAACTAGTGTTGGCTTTACTGACTGCCAGAATCCTCCAGAGAATTCCACACTGCTTTATGGTAGTATCTCAAATCATGAAGGGGGACTTGTCCAGCTGACGCCCGAATTAACAACTGTACAGATATATCCTGTATCTGCCTGGCTACCAACGTGGCCTGTTTTCAAAATTTTGCTTAAGAAGAAAGGAACTGGTTGCCACCTTTCCTTTCGAGTCCCTGACTCAGGCTCCTGGCAACCTGGAGAGATGGTGCTGTGGGGTCAAGGGGTGAGGGCTGTGTGCTGGGGAGTTCAGGGGAGTGGGTCATGCCCCTCTGAGGTCCAGTGGGATCCCTGCAGTTAGGTGACTTGCGAGTGGGGAGGCAGGAGAAGAGGCTGCACAGTAAGCCCAGGCTCTCCTTTCCAAGGTAGCACTGACCTTCTGTCCAAAGTAGAGCTTGGTGAAGGTGAAGGTCCTTAGGTAGGTGCTCTTCTCCCGGATCTTTGGCTCCAGTTTCTCCCGAACCTTGTTTTCCATGATCATGGTCAGGTAGGGCCAAATCTGGGCAATAATCTGAAAGGAATAGGGAGAAGCTCAGCTGCCCAGGACACAGTCTTGAGTCTCTGCGGCCTGGCCTCAGGGTCCGAGTCTCATCGTCCCTGTGCTGCACCATCCAGTTCCCTGTCTGCCCCCTTCTACCCACCTATGGTTTGTCTCTCAAATATCTAGGACCTCAAGGCTTGGTGCTATTGTGCAGAGCACCATGGAAGTACTCATTCTTTAAATTTAACAGTAGGAAGCTCTATGGTATATAATCTCATAAAAAAGTAGCAGATGCCAAAAGTTTAAGAAAAAGTTACAGATATGTTAAATTTTCCAGTAGTCAGACAAGGCAACCTTTGGCCAACTTCTGTAGCAGAATGAGTCACGATGCTGGTCTGGGTACACATCATCAAGTGTACTTACACACGCCTTGACGGCATGGCCTGCCACTGCTAGGGTACACACCGGGGCACCTCGTCCCTGTGCTGAACACTGTGGGCAACTGTGACACAGTGGTATCCGTGTACCTAAACTGAGAAGGCACTGCACAAATAATGGGCTACTAGAATTTCTCAGCTCCATTATAATCTTAAGGGATCACCGTTGTGTCTGTGGTCTGTTGGCAGAAAGTAAGCAATGCATGAGTATACAATGATCAAAACTAAAAAAATAACATTGTTACATTTTAAACTGATCTATAGACTATTTTGGTTTCATTCTAACTACTCACGTCCTTTTTTGTTTTTTTTTTTTTCTTTTTTATTGAGTTTATTGGTACTTTTTAAGTATACAGTACAGTTACATTCATCATTGGGATCTGGTGCCTTTATGTGACAGATTTTGATTCTTGTTTTCCCCCATACCCCTGACCTCCCTTCACCCCCGCCACCCTCCCCTATTTACAAAGACTTTGTTTCCATTTTTTCCTTTTCTCATATTTTTTCTTGTCCTTTATTTCCTTTCCCCTACCCTTCCCACTTTCGCTACACCTTTAGCCCTTTTCTTCCTATTTCACATTATCACATCCTTTTTCTATTCTAGCAGGAAAAGGCGGACGCCATGGGTAATGGGAAGGAGAGGGGTGTACAGAGCTGGCTGCAGGGCTGCTCCTCATTTTTCCCATGGGCCTGGGCCTCAGTTTTAAGATGCACCTCCCTCCAACTTGCCTCTTTCCCAAACCCAAAACTGGAGGAGCCTAAAGGTAGAGACTTCAGGGTTTACTGTCTTCCCCACCTCTGAGGCCTCTTCAAACCCCAGATTCTAAATTTCTGGAGGCGGTCCCACCTTCCTGCCTCACCAATGTCACTGTCCAGGGCCTCTGGAGTGCACCTACATGTGTGGTTCACCCCCTCAACGTCTCTGTCCAAGGTGAGGGTGGGCTCATCCCAACAGATCCCTCCCTCAGTGCCTCCATGCATTTCTGTGTCACTTGGGAAGGACAGAACATATGCAGTAAACCTGCACTGCCCAGCACCATGCAGGAGGAACTCTACCGGGTTTGCCACAGGGGCTCTGGACTCTGCATTGATCCACAGAAGGGGTACAGGTCCTAAAGCAGCAACCTCTTTCCTCCACATTTTACTTAGAGGCCAGGGATGGCTTTGATGCACTTGGCAATGATATTTCTGGGAATGCAAGATACCAACCTGAGATCGACAACTGTCAGGAAGTCCTTTCTTCTACCTAATCTAAGTCCTTCCGCTATGGGCTAACCAGGGATAAGGACGGCACTGACGTCCTGAGTCAGGAGACGGTTGGTGGGGGGTACAGGAGAGCCTTCACAGGAGTGGGCAGGCCAGGACCCAGGTTTCTCATCTGTGAAGTGGGGGTTCCTGCTGGGGGAGGGCCAAAGGCGATGCCTTCCAGGCATCTGGTGGCAGAGCTCAAGAGGAGTTCCCCTGGATGACGTGACAGCACTCATAATAATGACTATTAATAACCCCTGTACTCATCGTGTGCCAAGGCAGGAACCATAATTATTCCCAACTTATGAATAAGGAAACCAGCTCAGAGATGTTAAGCAAGCTGCCAGATGTTGCACAGCCAGTGGTGGTACGTCTGGGCTGGGAACCAGGCGGAAGCCAGAGCTGTTGTCTAATTAAGCGTCTTCCTCTCCCTATGAAGGAGCTGGTTTTAGCTGGAGAGCCAGTGGAGGGTTGCTCTTTTCTCTAGAAAGTACTTCTGTTTTCTAGCCTTTCCTCTGTGGGGATACATACATATATACATATTTTCGTTTGTTTGTTCAGGGAAGGAAGCCACCTAGTGAACAAAGGCAAGGTGCATGCTGCCACTCCAGCATGGGCACCACAGGGACCGAGGGCCTTGGCCTGTGTGCCAAGGCTCAGCGAGGTGGAGGTCTGCACCCTCCCGATGCCACCTGAGGCCTTACCTTGTTGGCCCACTCGACCCGCTCGACATCCGGAAAGTGGATCTGAAAACAGAGGCCCCAAGAGGGATTTAGACACAGCCACAGGCCCCTGGGAGCCAAGCAAGCGGCCTGGCAAGTCTGGTCGGGTAGCCTGGCATATCCCCTCTCCACCACGGGTACCTCCTCTCCTGTCCCCACAAAGGTCACAAGGGTGCGGCCTGGAGACTCAGCCATCCCTGTCCCCCTTCCAGGGGGGCAGGCAGGAAATAAGCAGCACCACCTCGGGCAAGGATCGCACAGTAGAGGCACACGCACAGGTGCGCGGTTCTGGGGCTGCCGTGACTTGAAGGGGGTGGTGTGTGAGACTCCCTGCAGAGTTGCCCTCCTCTAGGCCCCCAGCCCAGCTGTGGGGGGTGAGGAGGGGAGAGGGAGAAGGCTCCCAACTGCTTGTTTGCAAATGCACAAGCCCCATCTTCCTTGCCAAAGCACTGCACCCCTCATCCTGCCAACCTGTGACACCTGCGTTTCCTCCTTGTAAATTCCATTTTAATGATAAAAGTAATAGTTTCTGTAGAAAACTAGGTAAGTGCAAAAATTAGCTAAGCAGAAAGAAAAAAATGAGGACATGTCACCACGTACTGTGATGATCTTTAAGGAGCTCATGTCGTCAGTAGCAACTGTGGAAGGGGTACCTTTGGGGCCTCCCCTCCTCCCACCACCTTGGCTCCTAGGGTCTAACCCCTTCTGGAGGGTCCTCCTCAGGTAACTTCCTCTGGGTCACAGCCTTCAGCCCCTGCAGCTGGGTGAGTGGGGTGGTGTGCGTGACAATCTTCTGCCTTACAAGTCTCTGAGTCCTCACCCCTTGCAAGAGCCTTAGTCTCCACATCAGTGTACACTTCTCTCCCCTGAAGTTTTTATGGAGAGGCCAAGTAACATAGGAGTGGGCACGCAGGGTGCCTGGCACAAAACAAGGTCAGTAAACTAAATGGTGGCAATGGCCATGCTCGTGGCAGTCCCCTGAACATGGGGCCAGCTTGAGATCATATTGACCATGGGCCTGGATAGAACCTGCCCCCCACCGGGGGCTGGAGACATGTATCCAAGTGGGTCACACATCTCCCGTGTACCCACCAGGTGCTGGGTGGCAGGCTGGCGCTGGGCTTCCCCTGAAGGCTACAACTCACACTTGACCCCAAGCTGGCCCAGGAGGAGAGCCATTCTCAAAGTGGGGGAATACAGCAACCAAATTCTCTTTGAAGCACAGCTTTTGACTGCCTTGAAAGTCAAGAGGAGACTTCCAAGACACCCTGCCATTCTCCCAGCCTCAGTTTCCCCAGCTTGGCACAGTGGCCCATATTAATGCAGAGAAGTTAATACTCCAGGTGCTGAGGGAAAATCCTGCCAGGTTCCCCGAGATGGGAGCCGACCCAGCCCACAGGAAGCAAGGGAAGCGAAGGGGGAAGGAATAATGGACTGGGCATGAGTCCAGGTCAGCCAGGCTTTCCAGGTAGGAGAAGACACCAATCACCTTACATTCTCTGCAGTGCCTGGGGCCAGGTCCCAAGGTAGAAGCCAGGAAAGTGGGAAGCGACACCATTTCATTGCTCCCTCACTGCAACAGACTTCTGACACAGGCCTGGAGGGGGGGCTTCGTGTCACCTCACAGCCCAGCCACCTAGACCACTCCCATTGCCACTGAGGGCTTGCCCGGGCCATTCCCTCTGACTGAAACCTCTTCCTTCCTCCCATCTGACTGCTTCATTCATTGCCATCTCAGACCTCACTTCTTCCAAGAAGCCTTTCCAGGTGTCCCATGGAGAGGGCAGGTATCCCTCTTAGGCGCCTGGTGTTTGCCAGTCACAGTGCTATGCACACCTCATCAGAGCCTCGGTGCCGCTGCTTCCCTCCCTTCTAGGCTGGGAGTGCTCGGAGAGACGACTGGTCCTTGTTCCGAGTCACAGCCTGCTCCTAGCACATGAATGTCTGCATACATACTTGTGTAATAAATGAACGCATGAGTGAATGAATGCCAGATTTTTGCCCTCAAGCAGCTCCCAGGCTGGTAAAGGAGGCAGGTGGAGGACAGACCTGTGTGAGGGATCAGGTCCAAGGTGGGGAAGCGAACATCAAGAAGAGAGTTTTAGGGCCGGGGATTAAATTCGATCCCCTGGTACCAAAAAAACCCCCAAAAAACAAAAAACAAAAACAAAACAGAGAGAGAGAGAGTTAGATTCCAGCAGTCACCTCAGGGTACAGCTCCTTCTGCCTGAGCTGCCGGCTGGGCTGCCTTCCCAAGTCACTGTACTTCCCATCCTGCCTGGCCACATCTCAGCTGCAAACCCATCCACATCCCAGCCCAGGCAGTTCTACATCTTTAGGAGCTGAGTGGTTCTGACTCTAGTCCCTGGAAAGGTGATCCAGCTTGGCAGGTCCAGCCCTGGGCAGCTCTGGGAGCTGGTCAGATGAAGATTCCTGAGCTGCCTGCCTCATGCCTCCTGAATCAGAGCATATCAGGGTGGAGCCCTGTGACTTATTTTTAATGAGCTCCTGGCAGGATTCTGGAGCTCAGTCAGGACTGGTTGTGAGGAACTAACAACCAGCAACCCCTTGCATTAGGGTAGCCCGTGGTTGCCCTAAAAGTGTGGGCAGCAACAGAACAATCAAGCCTGACTGCTTAAGTTTTCATGGTCTCTCTTGGCTCCCTATCCCTGCATCCAAGACTCCTCACCGAGGCTCTTCCACAGACAAGTTGGAACCCCTGAAAACAGAAGCAATTCAGTCTAAGAAAATAAGAAACTTTCGGGGCTCCCTGTTCTGCTGCAGGCACCTGCACGCCTCCCTCTGCCCGAATCTCAGCACCAGCCTTCACCCCCAGTGAGGTGACACGTGAGACCTGACCACATTCTTGTGACCGTACCAGAAAGCGTGGAGCAAGAAGGACTTCATAGAGACTGAAACTTAAAAGCAGCTACTCATCATTAGTGTCTTCCTACTTTGATGTAGACAGACCAGGGTGATTTTCCATCAAAACTTGTTTGTTTTTTTTTTAATCTTGCTAAAGAAATCATCCCCACTCCAGATTCTCAGTTATCCTACGTTTTTATCTACGGAGTTTCCCATTTAAATATTTATTCTTTCTGGAGTTTTTCTTAACATGGTGAGATAGGGAGATGATTTTCTTTCCCTCCATACTTCTACTAAGGCAATTTTCTGCCATCATACAACAATGACAACAAAAGTCCATCTTTTCCTGACTTGTGAAGATATTTCACTCAAAAACCAGCTTCTTGCGTGTGCTCTGTGCTTCACTCTGTCAGTCTGCTATCCTCTGCCAGTATCATACTGTTTTAATCACTGTGTTTTTGCAAAATGATCTGGGGTAGGGTGATCCTCTTCTTTGCTTTTCATTTTCAAATTCATTTGGATAGCAGATGTGTTAGATTACTGTGACAAAAATATCTGATAAAGTCAATTTATGAGGAGAAAAGGTGTATTTTGGCTCTTTGTTTCAGAGGTTCATGGTTGCTTAGGCCTATTGTTTTAAGGTCTGTGGCAAGGCAGAATATTGTGCCAGGGGTTCAAGGGGGAGAAACGTTTTTACCTCATGATGGATGGGCAGCAAAGAGAAAAACAGAAAGGGGCTAGGGTCCAGGGCGTGCTCCCGATGACCTACCGGCCTTCCACTAAGCCCCACCTCCTACAGGTTCCACCCCTAACAACAGCACCACAGGGTTGGGGACCAGGGCTTTGACAGCCATTTCAGATCCTAAGTGTGCAGTTGATATTTAGTTTCCCTATGAATACTGACACCTCTATAACATGAACTTTTACACTCAGGAGCAGAATATTTCCTTTTATTTATTCACTTTTTATGGTTATTTAATATGTTTAGGGTAATAAACCTTTTATTACATTGCCATTTTTGAAGTTATTTAAATATTTTTATTTCTGAGCAGCTTTGGTAAAATTTGTTGATAGTTCTAATTGTTCTAATTCTATTTATATGAATTTATCATCTCCAAATAATAATTTGTATATTTTTTGCTCCCTATCTTTATCTGGTTCATTTTCTTGCACTAACCTCTGGTGTTGCGCCAAGCAGCAGTGACGATGACAAGCTTTTTTCCCCTTTCCCTCCTAAAGCAGAGTCGTCTCCCATTACTGGTATAAACCCCACTTTAAGGTAATAAATTTAGCCTGATATTCACTTAGGTTTCATAGAACTGTGACTCAAAGTGATGCCTAAAATTTCTGTTCTTGTAAAATTCATACCAGGTTTTAGTAGATCAACTTTACAAAACAAATGTAACTATTATAGATCACAAACATATACTAATAAAAGATAAACTATTTTCATCTTAATATTTATGATTTCCTTCCTTATTTAACCTAATCTGTTGCATTTTTATGATTTTAGAGTTGACCTTCATGAGTCTCAGAGTGTAATCACACACACACACACACACCGCCGGCCCCAGGGTACCAACGATAGAACTCAGGACTTTGCATTTGCATGGCGGGCACAACACCACTGAGCTAAATCCCAAGCCCTAACCATTCATTTCTAGTTTTTCTTGTTTTATGATAAATTCCCCTTTCAGTCTTAATATGTTTGTTATGCTGCTGTTGTTTTTTTTCTAATTTCCATTATGACTTCCTCTTCATGAGTTTTTAAATAGTGATGTTTAAAAATACCCAGACATGTGAGGTTTCTATAGCTTTCTATTTAGAATTACTGTTTCCTAATTTCATTTCTTTGTGGTTTGAACAAAGATGGAATATACTGATAGCTTCTTTGTGGCCTGGTACATGATTAATTTCTGTGACTGTCCCAGATGTGATCAAGCTGTAGTGTCCTTGCTTTATCCTTCCTTATCCGTTGCTTATCATTTTCAGAGAGGTATATATTAACATTTCCAAGCTCAAGTACTGACTGGCTAACCTACTTCCTCATGTTAGCTGTTGACTTAGATTTCAAGTTTATATTGTATAATATAGTAGATATGCGGCCATGATTATATATTCACAAGCATATAACATCCTTCCTTGCCCTTATATTTGATATATTCTATTTTGTCTAATATAAAAATTGCTATTTAAACCTTGTTTCAAAATTTCCCAGTTCTTTTTCCATGCTATTTTCAAACCTCCTGAGTTCATATTGGCTTATGTTGTTTAATATTTGCCTAACCCCTTATCAGCCCCATTTTACAGATAAGGAAACTGAGGCTCAGAGAAGTTATGTGACCTGGAATCACTAGCTATGGCATGCTGGCTGAGGGACAGACCCACTCTGCACTTCTTACTCTGCCCTGCTCACTAAACCACACACTTGACCAAGCTTCCTTCTGTACAGGGTCTGGTTTAGCGGCGGCTTGCCCTCCTGGGGCCTAGGCCTCCCTGGGAAGTCATGCTTTACAAGGCAGTCACACACACTCAGGGCGTTCCATAAACACTTTCTTTTTATACTCTTAAGACTGTACAAGGTGGACAGTAAAGATATAATTACCCCTACTTTACACATGAGAGCCTCGCAGGCTAGTTTCTACTGTACTTGTCAAGATTTCCCAGGTGCTCAGAATAGAGTCCCCAACGCCATGTGACCTGAGCCCAGCCCTCAAATCTTTTTCTCATCCATTTCTCCCCTTCCATCTTTCCCCTGAAGGTAAGCCTCTGAAGTCCATTCTTCAGTGTTTTCCAACCTAAGCCTTGTACATTTGAAATTCTGCTTCTCTCAGCCTCAGTTTCCTCCACTGTAAGAGGGGTACGATTTCACAGTTCTGAGATGGGAGGGGACAATGCATGCATGGTGCCCAGTGCTCTTCCCAGCTCAGGAGTGTTGTGCAGACATCCTGACACGTTTGACCAAAGGTATATGCAGAAAAAAGTCACCTGGGTTGTGTGTCCAGTTCTGCCTGACCCAAAGCCTTGTAAATTTTCTGCTGAATCTCCCGGTGCCTCTGACTCTGCACTTTGAGAAATACCACTGACAGGAGAATAGAGAGTGAAGACAGAACACAGCCAAGTGGTTAAGGTGGAAGGAAAAGGAATGTGACTGGTTATTTTCTTGACCTCTGCTGATTGGCTGAGGGGTCTGTGCCCCCAGATACCTACTTCACTTATAGGCTGGGCTCAAAGCCTACAAAATGCTCATGAGAAACTCTGCCCAATGGGGTAAACCATAGTAAGGCCTGAAAAAGGGACCCAAGGAAAGCCTCTGTCTTGAGTCTTTCCTTACTCAGAGAACAAAGAGAAGGTGGAAAATAAGGTGGGTGGTTCATCCTCAAACTAAGTCCTAAAGCACTGAGGTTTGTTCCAATTCTCCATGAGGCTGGGAGTCTCTGAGATCAGCCTCACATCATTTACCCAGGCAAAGAGCTAGACAGGCAGTGGTTCTCAAGTAGTTGTGTACAAAAATCACCTCCAGAAGAGATCGTTAAAATGGAGAGTCTTGGTCTGGGCCCTCAGAGATTCTGATTCAGGAGCACTGAGGCAGGATCTACATCTTTGCCAAGCTCTATTGGTGGTTCTGATCTTGGTGGAGGACATGCAAGAATAAATGGACACTGTCCCCAGGTTAGAGGCCCTTCTCGGGCCCTGGAAAAAGGTGGATTTCTACCCCCTCTTCCCCAGGCTCCTGGCTAGGTCTGCAAAATCAGTGTGGGGCTCCAGCTGTCACTCCTGGATGGCACTGCTCTGTCATCAAATTCTCACCATCACTCTATGAATCTCAGTTATTTTACAAAAGGCCTTCTTGTGGGCTGGGGAGTTAGCTTAGTCATAGAGTATTTGTCTAGTATGTGGAAGGTCCTGAGTTCGAGTCCCACCACCAGAAAAACAATGTCAACAAAGGGACCTCTTCCCTCAAGAACAAGGGGAAGCAAGAGGTAGAAGGAAATAAAACCCAGCATCATGCTTTTGCCTGGCTCTGGGACTGTCTTTCCCTCTGAGAGGTGAGCCACTCATGTCCCCTATCTGCTTTCTACAGCCAGATTGCAGGAGCACTGGGAAGGGCAGACAAGGGGTTAGATGAGTTCCAGTCCTAATTTCCTGCAGCCTCAGTTTTCTCACAGGGATGAGGCTGTTGATCCCACTCTGCCTGAATCCACAATCCCACAAGGTAATAGACCTGAATCTACCTCTAAATGGTTTAGGGCTGGAGACAAATTCAGTACTCTAGCAAGTTTCATTCCCCACAAAAAGCAGATACTATACTATTTGGACTGACAGCACAAATGAGAATGTTTAGCCAAAGCAGGCTTGGAAAATCCCAAAGATGACCACATAGTCCAGCCACCAGAACCTGAGAACCCTGCCACTCCTTAGGAGGGCCTACAGGAAAGTTTAAATACTCCACAGTTCCATGCAGGTCTCACTAAACTAACACTCCTGTTCCAGTATTTGGGCCAAAGCCTTCCAGGCAAAGTGTGCTGATACTTTAATGAGGGCAATTTGAAACACTGGCAAGAGATTGGTGGTAAAGAGAACTTAACAGATAAGAGTGTAAAGCAAGTTCAAGTCCAAGACAGAATTCCTGGCAAGCAGAGTCCACTAAAGAGGTTAAATCAATACTCCCTCTTTGCTTCATTTCCTAAAGCCTTTAGGAAAAATAAGGAGCCAGAGTGAAGGCTGCATCCCATCGAGCCAAGGCCATGAGAGCCCATACAGAAGGCTCCAGGGTGGGGAGGAAATCTTCATAGGAGCTTTGTGCCAACAGAACTGCTTAGGAGGCTGTCTGCTTTGTTTGTTTTGAGACAGGCTCTTGCTATGTAGTTCAAACTGGCCTTGGATTCACTCTGCAGCCCCGGTTGGCTTAGAACTCACAGGAATCGTCTTGTCTCAGCCTCCCAAGTGCTGGGATTACAGCACCACCACGCCTAGCTGAGGCCTCCCTGTCACTAGGCAGATTCTGCTCCTTCCCACAGGGACGGTAGCTCCTCCCCGCATGAAATAGTACAGACCCTCAGACACAGGAATATGAGAGACTCACACAGACATGGAGAGATAGAAGTGCACACATTGCATGTGTTCACACACATACAGCTACAGAGAGACCTACAGACGCATCCATGGACTGTCTCGGTCTCTCTCTCTCTCTCTCTCTCTCTCTCTCTCTCTCACACACACACACACACACCGCCCAACACACCCACCCCGC
>NW_022900949.1:51505791-51557493 GCF_012274545.1 Fukomys damarensis | reverse complement strand
TCTCTCTCTCTCTCTCTCTCTCTCTCTCTCTCACACACACACACACACACACACACACACACACACACACCTGCTGCCTCAAAATGATGTTGCCAACCCCTACCCCATCCTTATTCTGGGTACTGTACAAATTACTCTAGGAAGGAAGCCCCTGGACCTCAGGTTGGCTCCATCTTTCTAAGTGTTTCCTATCAGGAAAGTGATCCCTCACTTTCATTTCTTTCCAGATGAAGCAGAGTCTTCTGTTCTTTTTTGCCTTCTGTTTTGGGGAGGCAAACATTTAACCATGAAAACTGCATGCATGCATCCATCCATCTGGGTTTTTTGTGGGGGGTGTTGTTGTTTGAGACAGTGTCTCCCTTTTGTAGTTCAGGCTGGCCCTGAACTTACTATGAAGCCCAAGCTGGCCTTGAATTTGTGGTAATCCTCCTGCCTCAGCCTCCCAAGTGCTGGATTACAGGTGTATACTACCATGCTCAGATGAAAACTGCTTTTAAAATCTTTTCTGTTTTTAATTACCCTGCTGAAAGTGCTGAAATAATTGCTTTGTCAAGCTGTCCAGCACTGTTTATAATCCACAGGCTCCTTAGTGACGCACCTCAACAGCAAACTACCAAAATCAGTGGCACTGGGCAGAACACTGAGCAGAGGAAACTCAAGGTTACCGAGAAGAGAACACTGAGGCCTAGGAGCCTGACATTTCACAAAGGAATAAGGGCTCAGAGCACTAGGGGACGCTTGGGTGTGCTACAGAGTTAGCAGGGACTGAGGGCTAATGGTAAGTTGTCAGAGAGTTCAATGATCCAGTTAGGTTTCATAATGCTGATGGGTTAAGAAAACTTTTCTTCTTGCTTATCAAACTAACAAAGGTCCAAAAGTAATAATATTCAGGGCTGATAGGGCCACAGGAGTCTTTTAGATGTCTGTAAAATGTTATAAGCATTGATGTTTCAATTTAACTTTCAGGAATCTCTACTATGGAAACTGAAAAACATGAACGAAGTTTTACATCGCAGACATTCACTGCACCATTTACTCAGCATTAGTTTGGTCCAACCATGTACTAGGTACTGCGCTAGGAGCTGAGGGTACAGCAATGAACAAGAAGCGTGCCTTGCCTTAAATGTATAGTCAGCCTGGAAGAAAAGTGAGACATACAAACCAGTTGGTAAGAAGCCCTGTGATAAGAGATGTATGCTCAGGGCTCTGTGGGCGCCTGAGCAGAAGGGCTCACAGGATGAGTCAGCAGACCCAGACTAGCAGATGAGGAGGAGGAGTTCCAGACAGATACAGGCCGCACCACCCACCCCAGCTAGGCCCTGGGAAGGAAGACCTAGAAATAACTGAAATCATCAATGTTAAAGAAAGGGTTAACTGACGTATGGTGTGTTCATATCAAGGATATCATTGTCCTTAAAAATATATTTGGAAAAATGTTTGTAATACAATGTGAGGAATGTTTTTTTTAAAAAAAGGAAGCCAAGGTACAACTTTAAAAATAAAACAGTTTTCATAACCTTCTATGTTCAGGAAGTACACTCAAATATAACCATGCATCTCTGGGTAGAAGAATCCTAAGTGCTTATTCCCACTTGGTCTTTTAGGCCATTTCTAAATATTCCACAAGGGAAATGCACTACTTTTATAATGAGAAAACCCAAAATTTTAAATCATACGTAGTTATGTTAAAAAACAACAACAACAACAACATGGACAAAGGAATGGGAGTGGTGCCTCTGGGGTTTTAGGACATACTGTGGGCCAGAGAAGTCTCTGGGCTTGTTGCTCCAAATGGTTCATGGATACACAGCTCATGCCACACTGACATGGGCTTCGTGGGCAGGAGCGGCCCTGCCCTCCCGCACAGGTAGGATTTGTAGGACCTGGGGCCTTGGTCCCTGTGTGACCTTAGGGCATCAAGGCTTCTGTCTTTGGCTTGAAGTGCAGGGCATGTAAAAAGAATGCTGCAATGTTGCTTTGTCCTTATCATAAGTCCCAACAGAGCAGCAGCCCATCTCAAACCCCTCCTGAGTATCAACTGAGAAGAAAAGGAAGCCAATGGCCTGAAGCACACGACAACATTCTGTGCTGTGAGGTCTAGCATCCCAGGGACTAGAAATCCTGGGACTTTCTGGGAGAAGGAAATCTGATGGAGGGCTGGGAGAGGACAGTGAAGAGGAAGGAAAGGTCACATTCCAGGGCCTCAATCCCCAGTGTAGCTGGGCTATAACCCTCACAGGTAATCAGGGGGCAACTCGCACCTCCCAAAGGCTCCCCTAGTCACTGGGTGCATCCTACAGAAATGCCACCTCTGCTGCTACCAACACTCTGAGCCAGGTGTCAAAGGAAGACAGTGGTCAGCTCTCCACACCTTGTCCACTGGGGGGGGGGGAGCTGCAACACAGGCAGAGGACAGGACTGTCTCCACCCTTAGCCTTGATTCTCCTCATTACTCAGGTCCTCTGGTACCTGGCTTGCAGGAAAGGTTGCTCTGGACATTCCTGTCCCAGAAAGCTTTAGCACTTCTACATGAAGTTATGGGCAGGGGAGTTCGGGTGCTGCGAATTGCTCTCCTGGAACCTGCATACCCTAAGAGAAATAATGAGCTCCAGTAACCTATAGAAAGCTTGGGACCCAGAGCTCCCACCCTTACTACAGCCAGCAACACTACAGTGCCTCTTCCTCCAAGGAGGTTTCCTGGGTCACTTTCAGCCTGAGTTAGGTGTCCTCCCCAAGCTGCTCAGCATCTTGAGCTGCCATCTCCTAGGAATGTTCATGCTGTCTCAGAAAAGTGTTCTCATGGGCCTGGATCCCCATCCTACTTGTCAGGTCCTCAAGAGACAGTATCACTCATGTCTGTGGTCCCACCTGTAACACTGGGCCTCCCACATCACAAGCCTCCATGCGTGTTTCTCGGCTGAGAACAGGAATGAATGCCTAGATGCCTAAGATCCCTGTGTTGGGCTTGGAGGGAAGAGGGCCCGTACTCTGCCACTCTTATTGCCCAATCCTGGCCCAAGACATGATAAATCCATAAATCATCACTAAGACATGGGGCAGAAACCCAAGGGCATGACTAAAACCTGATTGCTTCTTCCTTCCTGAGGAGATGCCTGATGCAAAGACAACTTGAATGAACTCCCAGAGCTGCAGGGACCTCAAGGGTAAGAAGTTTCTCCCAATTCCAAGTGACTCCCAACTAGTCTGGTGTTAAAAAACCAGGTTTTATGGCACTAGTCCAAAGGATTAAGCTTTTTGACCTTATTTGAATTACTCAGTGACAGCTCAGAGTTATCACAGCATTTATTACCTCTAACACAAGTATCACAGTACAGGACAGACCATGAGAACCTGGGCTGTAGAATAATCTGTTCTGCTCACAGAAAGAAGGCCAGACCCTCAGCACTAGCAAAGCAGCCAGCCCAAGTGGCTCTTTGGAGACTTAAGGGGGATAATACCAGGATGCTGCCACAGCCTTGGAATGTCCACTTCTTTGTATAAATGGTTCATCTTTTCCGTGTGCTCGACTTGGCCAGCATCCCCATCCCACACCCAGTTAGATGGGGTGTGGGTAAGAAAGATTGGGGAATGAATCTTACGGGGCGAGTAGCACTGCAGAAACACTGACTTGGGACTGGTTAAGGATAGTGGGCTCCTATGACTCTAAAGGATTTCTAGAAGGGCAGGGGATTTAGCTCAATGGTGCTGTCTGCACTGCAAGCTTGAGGCCCTGAGTTCAATCCCCAGTACTGGAAAAAAATCTCTGGTGCATCTCCTAAAACTTCACCTTCAGAGAGCAGTCAGAGCCCCAGAGAGGGTGTCTCTCAGTGAATGCCCACCGGTTTCCATGTTCACACCCAGTTCCAAGTCACATTGGCACCACCTGCCAGCAAACGCAGGAGGGCTGACTTCTCTAACAAAGCTGCCAATGATTGCCATCAGCTGGCAGGACAGCAAACCCTGCTAGACCCTACATCACAGACAAAATGCCAACTCTCTGACAGTTCTTTCCCCTCTCTAAGCTGCCTCCAGTTATTTTCCTCCCAACTGGCCCTCAGCCACCCCACACCCCAGCTGATCTGGAGCCAAGAGAGTTGTTCACCAAACTTCCCTCCTCACATCAGCTTAGACATAGCAAGGGAGAAATAAACATTGTTTCTGATAAACCAGTCTAATTGGTGAACTGATGAATGGTTTAGTGAACAACATGGGGCTGGACCAATCAGTAAAGGCCAATTCTGTGCTATGGGAGGCAGCTGGGGCAGTCAAGCAGCATGGTTACCACAAGAAGAGTCTCAAGGCGCCGAGGGCCTAAAGGCTCAGCTCAGGTTGTCAGTGAGGGAGCACTCATTGGACCGCCACAGCCCAAATTCCAGAAGCACAGAACAGGCCCAGGTGTGTGGTGTTTCACTGAGGGGCTCTGTGAAACCCTCTACTTGCTCTACCTTTAGCCCTCTACAATCAATCAGCTCCCAAAAGATGGGGTTTTTTTTAATGAGATATTTGGCCATTAGTGTCATAATAGGAAAAGGTAGCATCAGGAGGCCTGGAGAACTGAGGCCTCCTCAAAAGTGACAGACCCCACCAAGCAAGCACTCATGTCGCAGTGGCTCTAACAAGTGGTTTTCAACATTCATCTCACCACAACTCCATGTGGAAACTGAGAGCTTTAGTGGCTCGCCGAGGCCCACGGCTCAACAAGTAATATCAAGGGCTGCAACTTGTCACTGTGTGGCACGGTTCCCACTCCTAACAAGGACAATCTCACTGAGGTGGCTCTCAAGTCCTTCAAAAATATCTCCAAAAATGGTGCCAGGGTGCACACTTATGTAAACATGCAGCCACTTCTTGCAGAGGGTGAGGAACAGTGTCCCTCTAGATCTTTTCCAGGCCAGGTTCACAGACCAAAGGCATCCACAGGAGGTTTGCTCATGGCTGCTTTTTGAGTTCTTTACCTCCTGGAAGAGGAACAGGACAGTCTGAAGTTTGACTAGAGATCACAGAGCAGAGCTGAGATATCCCTGAAAATCAGCCTAATCTCCTTGTCTGGGTAGAAAAACAGGATGGGAAGGAAGAGTCATCTGTGTGACTCCCCCTGGAGGCAGTAGCTTGCAGCAGAGAAATCTAAGACTGGGCAAGAAAGGAGGGCACAGCTGAAAGCTGAAGTGGGCAGCCACAGCCCAGCAGGGGAGAGGGACAGTATCCCCACTCCAGCTTAGCTTGGCCTCAGACTCCATCATGGGAACTTGGTGTAAATTGGGAAAAGGTGTCCCTTTGAAGCAGCACATGGCTTGATAAGCAGCAAGAGTGTTAGATATCCAGCCTCCCCCCTCACAGGGTGCTACCATACAGGAGACAACTTGCACAACTGTGCAAGGCAATGGGGAGTGTGGGAGCCACACAGGAGTCCCTCAACTTTTCTTCAGTCTCCCCAACTATTTACCATCTGGTAGTTTTAAAGAAATATGTCCTTGACATCAAAGCAGGTCATAAACCATTGTCCCCTCTTCCATACAAGGAAATCAGTTCTCAAAAGAGGGAAGGCAGGCCAGGGATTTAGCTTGGTGGTTCCGCCGCCTTCCTTGCAAGTGGAAGGTCTTGAGTTCAATCCCTGGTAACAAAAAAAAAAAAAAAAAGGGAAGGATTGCTATAAATGTAATTCAGCATGTAATGATAAAGATAACCCTTTATTTGTAGCCCAAGATCTTGGGAAAGGGCCCTATCATCTTTGCCTTCATAAACAGTATGTGTCCCCGAGGTAGGGAGGAAGAGAGGAGAACTGCACCAAGCAGGCTCCAGGTTCTCCCCATTCTCCCAGGCTCAGAACTTCACGAAGCAGATCAAAAAGCCCACAGTTGGGTCTGGTTGTGTGTTCTCCCCAGGTGTGCACAGATAACCACCCTCTGCAGATATGCTTGACATTCGGGAACCCAACCACAGCACCCCAAACCAGAAAGGATCCTGGGCTCTGAATCCTTCCCTCACCCCACTCTAGAGGCTACCAAGCATGCAGAGTCCCACTTCTACACATCCCAGGTCTCCTCCTGCTGGTCCCCGCTACCATGTTAGCTGGAAACATTTTCCTAGTTGACTTCTCTCCTCTTGACTTACTCCTCCCTCTATACACTGCTTTCTGAAAACCTTCCACAGGATCAAAATCAGCCCAACCACCATCACACCTGCCTCACCTGGCCCTGTCCATCCACCCCTACCACACATGTCAGCCAATCTGAGAACACAGTGCTCCCTCAGAGTGGCCAGTCCATGCCTCCATGCTGTGTTCACAGCTTCCCTTGGCCTGGAATACCCTGCACAGCACCACATTTCGATCTAAAAGGTGATCCCAGCTCAGGCCCTCCTGATTGGCCTGCCAAGCCTGCCAGGGGCTTCTGGAAAGCCCAAACTGAGGCCAGGCCCTTCCGAAGACCCTGTCAAGAGGCAGGGGTCTATGGTCTGGGGACAATGTGATATGGGAATCAGGCAGGGTGTCCTTCACCAGGCTTTTGACACCACCACGATTGGATCTGAGGACCCTATTCAGCCTCCTGTCCCCAACTTCCCTCAGACCCCTATGGAAATTGCCAGTTATGCATCTGTCTCTCACCTGAGACTGCCCTCTTGGTAGAGAGACACTGTCACCTTCCCGTGCGTCTTTCCACACAAGGTCAGACCTGGGGAATGGACAGTGGGGTGAGGCACCCAAGGAGTGTCTCCTTGTGTTTAAGCTAAACTCTCTGCTGGCTCTGTGTTGCTCCTCGTGTCCCTTGCCCCAACAGAAGCCAGACCTGTCTCTGTGTGTACATGTGAGTACCAGTGCCCCTATAAGATTCCTGGTCCAGTTTCAAAAACATTGCTGCTTTAAACAGTTAAGTGCCTGGAGGCATCCATAATACAGGAAAGGGACAAAAACATGGGCCCACCCTCATCGGCTGAAGCCACAACAGGTCACAACATAGGTCTGACAGGTGATCTGAGCTCCCTCAGCATGGAGTAAGGGCTATGGACAAGTCAGGTCTGCTCTCTGGGCGCATACCTTTCAGAATGACAAATCACACAGAACAACCAGAATAAATGAGATCCCTTCAGAAGAAATTCGTTTTGTGCTTAAGTTGAATGTTTCAGGGGAGAGGGGCTGCCCCAGTGACTGCTGCAATTTTTCATTGTGCACCCTTATCACTAACCCCTCCTTCCTATATAAATAACCCCATTTACAAAGCTGTACTGTCAAGCCATACAGTAAATTTCAGTAAGTGTTGTGGGCTGAGTTGTGTCCCCCTCAAATTCTCATATGTTCTGACCTCCAGTACTTCAGTATATGGCTGTATTTGGAAACAGTCCTTAAAGATGTAATTAAGTTAAAGTAAGGCCATCCAAATGGGCCTTAATCCAGTATGACTGTTGCACTTATAAGAGGAAATGTGGACAGATACACAGAGGGAGAATCGTGCAAAGATACAGAGACACACAGAGGCAGAGGCCTCAGAAGAAAGCAACCTGCAGACATCCTGATCTTGGGTTTATTGCCTCCAGAATTGAGGGGTAATACATTTCTGTTATTTAAGCCACCCAGTCTAGAGTACTTTGTTTTGATAGCCCTACCAAACTAAATTCAGAAAGGCTTACTTTCTCTCTTTTACGTTAAATATAAATCGCCTTTGTAATATTTTCTTCTCACAGTCCACCTCAGACAGCTGTGATGAACCGAGGGCCCACTGGACTTTAGAGCACAGGCCACACACAGCGGGAGGACATGAGGGGTCTGGGGACCTCTGGGATCTTCCCCTGTGAGCAGGACCACACTGGGAAGGCCCTGAGAAGGTGACGCCCTGACCCAGAGGGTCAGGTTTGTCACAAGCCAGTCCCCCAAACCCGAAACCCTCCTTTTGCCAGCATCGGCCAAACTCTCCTGATTATAAGAATCACCCAGGGTGCCTCGGTCCCACCCCTGGGAGTTGTATGGTAAGCCCAGACCTTGATTTTAAGTGAGTCAGGCGATGCTCAGGACCAGGCGCATGCGAGATACCGGAGACCCGGCCCTTTGATACCAAGAGGCGAGATAATGGTTGGAGTATGAGATGCGAGCCCGCTCATCCCCACCGCGCGCAGCTGCGGCCCCTTCGCCACCAGCTCTGCCCCGCCCCGCCCCCACCCCCTGCCTCAGCCGAAAGCAACCGGAGCCCGCTGTTTCGGCCTTGCTATGTTTTCCCATTTACATTTTGTGCCCTGCGTTCGTCCTCTGAATCAACAGGTAGTGGAATAAATGTCTTCTGTTTCCCTCACCAGTAACTTCGCGGAGTCCCAGGCGTCCTTGTTTTTCTCCTGGGTGTGGCCCGCCTATGACTTCACTCGGGCTCAGGGCCTTAAGTGAGACCCAGGATCTCCGCTCCCATTGCTGCGACGAGGGGACGGTCACAGCCCCAGAGTCCACGCGCCAGGCGGGAAACAAGTGTGCGGTTGCGAGGCTCCCGCCTCCCCCGATCTGCGCGCCCCGGCTTCCCCGCGCACCGCAGGTTCTTCCGGACCGGGACCCGCACCGCCCCCGCGACCCCGCTCACCCAGGCAGGCAGGTGCTGGCCCCTCAGCTCCCGGCTGATGAACTGGCGCTCGTTGTTGAGGAACTCGAAGGCGGCCTCCAGGCGCCCGAGCTTCCCGAGGCGGTTCCGGCGCCACCACATCCAAAGCAGGACGCCGAGTAGCAACCACAGTATGCTGAGCCCCAGGTAGCCGGCCAGGTAGACGGGCGCCAGGTAGAACAGCACGCGTACCACGAAGGTGTAGAGCTCCGGCAGCAGCTGGTTAGTCAGGCGCAGCTCGGGGCCCGGAGCGCGCTGGGCTCCCGGGGCTCCCGGGGCTCCCGGCGCACTAGGGGCGCATGGCTCCTCTGCTGCCATCTCCGTTTTGCCCTCTCCGGGAACTTCACCCGAGCTCAGGCCTGCACGCCCCGACAACACCTGGGCACATCTGTCCTCCAAGCTAGAGGACAGAACTTCGGAGCCTCTCCTGCCCTGCCAGGGCTTTCCCGCCCCGCTTCTCCTGCTGAGCTCCGCGCGCTTGAAAACTCTGAGTGGGGCGGGGCCCGCAGCGGGGGTGGGGAAAGTCCGGAAGTCTCCGCCCTGCGGGGCTGGACCAGGTGCAAGGGGTGGGGCCAGGGGGCCGAGGATTGGTTGGCTTCAGGTTCGGGGACTTGAGAGTCCCCGCTATCGGCAGCAGGAGTGCAGTAGCCACTTGGAGTGAGCTAAGTGACTCAAGACTCACCAAAGTCTGGGTATGACGGAAAAACATCACCGAAATCAGTGTAAGAATTGCTGCTCACCTGAGGTTCTTTTTTTAGAGTATACAAATCCTGTTAAAGCCTCTGAAAAATCTTGAAGATAAAAGCTCCAGTTAAACGGTATTGTAACTGAGTTTCTCAGAATATTTGAGTTGAGAAACACCCTAGTGTTTCTCAGAATATTTGACCACAGAACTCTTTTTTTCAAAGCACCTTTATCAATTACCCCAGGTCAGCAGAAGCCAAAGAAACGATAACGTATGACTGAGCTACAGCGAAAGCTCTTGCCACTTGAGGCAGAATGTGGCTGGCTGTCAGGGTGGGTGGACCAGGAAGTAAAATTGTCAGAATTCTGCTCCTCATCCCTGCAGAGCACAGAACCTTCCCCCAGGGTTCAGGTCTACTGGAACTGGAACACTTCTCACAGATTGAGAGATTGCCTTGATCCTGTTTCAATTTCAGATTCCTTTGAGAGAAGATCCGGGCGTATCTACCACTCCCTTTGCTCTTCACACTCACCAGGCTCACACCTCATGCCTCACCTGGGTTAGAGTGTTTGGGGAGGATTATGGAAGGTAGTGTATTTGAAGGAGGGTTACCAGAGAAAGGACGCTTATGTATGGAGTGGATACCCATAGGCAAGATGTCCAGCATGAGGCCTGTCACCATCCTGAACAAGTTGCCCTCAGCACTGCCTTTTTCTTCCTGGAATAAGTCAAGCTCATTCATGCCTCCAGTTTTTTGTAGTTATTGTTACTTCTACCTGGAATATTCCTCTCCTAAATCTTCCCCACAGTAATTAGGGTGGTGGGATTATGATTTGATATCTTTCCTCTTTTAAACCTTACAGTGTTATTAAATTACCTCCAGAAATTAAATATATGAGAACATTGAGACCGTTGCATCTAAAACTTCATATTCCACTTATTAAATTACCACTTAGAACACTGAAGTCATTACTTTTTTCATCTGATATTGTGGTTTTCATCTAAAATGTCCCCAGGGGCCAGGGATTTAGCTCAATGGTTCCACCACCTGCTTTGCAAGTGCAAGGACTCAAGTTCAATCCCTGGTACCAAAAACAAAAACAAAGCAAAATAAAATGTCCCCAGCAGTCTCATGTTTGGTATCTGGAGGTGGGCTCTGGTGAGAAAGGATATGTCACTTTGTCACTGGAGGCATGGCTTGGAAGAGTGAATTCGTGTCCCTAGCCCTTCCTCTCTCTCTCTCTCTCTCTCTCTCTCTCTACCTCCCTTGCCCTCTCCCTCCTTCCCTCCCTCTTTTCCAGCTGTCCTATGGTTAATACTTTTCCTCTACCACTCCATTCTGCTATGCTTTTTCTGCCTTGGAGCCAATTGACCATGGACTGATTGCACTGAAGCTATAAGCAAAAATAAACTTTTCCTCCTTTAAATTGTGGGTGTCATGTATTTTGTCCCAGTGATGGGAAAGTGATTGATATATAAAATTGGTCCCAGAAATGGGACTATTGCTGTGATGGTGCCTGTTCATGTGCTTCAGAAATCTTTGGAACTGGTTTGAAGAAAAAAATTGGAAAGATTTGGAGATGTGAGCTACAGACGCCCTGGAATGTTGTAAGTAGTGCTGAATATGACACTGGTCAGATCTCTAAACACTGAAGTGCTCATAGGAATGAAGAAAGTAAACCCCAGGCTCAGAAGGTTTTAGTTGGAAACAAGGACTTCATTGGCCATTGAAGTAGTGGCCATATGTGTTATATTTTGGCAGAAAATTTATCTGGGTAGTAAGTCCCTGGCTTATGAATGAGTTCCATCCTGGGAGAATTGTTCAAAATTGAAATTTGCTTGGAATCTGACAAAATATACCTGTGAAAGATCACAACTTGAATGTTTGTAATTTGGTGACTTACTGTATTGCTCATGCCCTGACTTTGTGGAGGCTGAAATTAAGGGCAATGAACTAATTAATCTGGTAAAGGAAATTTCAAGGCAGCCAAACATGTAGACTGTGGTATGCTTCAGCCAGATCTACAGTAAGAATCAGGAGCAAACAGCAGAGCTCAATGATCTGAAAAGTTTGCAGTTTCACTGGAAAGGAAGTGCCTGCAAAGTTGGGGCAAAGGATAATATAGTTGCTGAAAATATTAGCATTCAAAAGAAGCCAAGCACTTTGTATAGGGACAAGAAAAAGACGTCTTGAGGGCATCTCAGGAATCACCAAGACCCCAACCATTGCAGGTTCAAGGGTGCAAAACTGTATTTTTTTTTTTTTTACTTGAAAAGGGAGTCCCTGGGACAGCTACTCATTCAAGACCATCTAAAGAAGTTTATCCCTTAATCTGACCTTCTGAGCATTCAGAGGCTGCTGCAGCTATAGTGAAAGGGAGCCAGGCTATTGCTTGATCTAGCAGACCTTGACATCATCCACACAGTGCTAGGTTTTTTTTTTCCTGGCATGCAGAATACAAGAAATATGAGGGTCACAGAGGCCTCCACTCAGATTTTGGAAGGCAGCCTTGAAGGCCAGGTAAAAATGTGTGACAGGATCACAGATCCTGCCAGATGTCCCTGAGAGGGTGATGCATGAAGCTGTGAGCATGAAACGGAAGGTGCAATGGACACACCTGGAAGTTGGAGATTCCAGAAATATGGATCATCTGCCAAGGGAAGCTGCAAACAGTTAACTAAGATAGCACAATAGAAAGGCTATGTGAGCTGTAACCAGCAAGACCATAGTGGCATCACTGCCTAATCCTTTTGGAGACCGTGTCACTCCACAACCTGTCCTGGAGCTGGACATGTACCTACAGGATTTAGCATTTCCTCTGCTAGGTTTAAATCTTGCTTTGGATAAATTTCTTTCTATTCCCATTTCTCCATTTTGGAAAATGGGAATATTTGCCATTGTATGTTAGAAGTACTTTTAGAAGCATTTAATTTTTTTTTCTTCTTTTTTTCTGGTACCAGGAATCAAATTCAGGACCTTGCACTTGCCTGGCAGGTGCAGCACCACTGAGCTACATTCCCATCCCATCTTTTTTTATTTTTGTAGGGGCTCACAGCTAAGAGTTTACCTTGAGTCTCAGAGGATGATTTGGACTTGAACTTTTTGGCAATGCTGAACTGATAAGACATTGATGAATATTAAAGATGAATTAAATCCATATTGCAAAATGAGAGGGACATGAGCCTTTTGGGTGGAGGGAGAGAATATTATGGTTTAGATCTAAAATGTCCCCTAAAAGTCTCACACTTAGAGGCAGGGCCTGATCAGAAGGGATGAGTCACTGGATGTGTGACTTGGAAAGGTATATTCTTGTCCTTGGTTCCTCTCTTCTTGTTCTGCTTCTTGGCTTCCATGTGATGAACAACTTTCCTCTGCCATGCTGTTTTTGCCCTGGTGCCTGCTGACCATGCACTGAATTCACTGAAATGTGAGCCAAATGAACCTTTGCATCTTTAAATTGTGGGTGCCCAGTAAATCATCCCAATGGTGGGAAAATGACTAATACATGAGGACACTCTCATTGCTACAATCAAAAAATGTAGACTGTTTGATTACAGCACAATCTGGGGAGGATGATGCCTTCCAGAACCTTTGCTTGCACCCCACTGAGTTTATCATGTTACATGCCAGCTTTATAGGACAGAGTAACTCAAATTTTTCATGGCTACTGTTGTGGGTTGAATTGTGTTTCCCAGAAAGCTATATTGAAGTGCTATATCCTGGGACTTGTGCATGTAATCTTATTTGGAAATAGTATCTTGAGAATGTGATCTTTTATTTGCAAATGTAATCAAGTTAAGATTAGATCTTATTAGATTCTGCTCTGATTATTATTGGTGGGTCCAGAGAAGGTACAGAAAGGGAGGAAGGCCATGTAAAGACAGAAGTACAAACTGGAGTGATGCAGCTACTACCAAGGAAGGCCAAAGAATGTTGTCAAACAACAGAGGCTAGGAAGAAGCCAAGAAAGATTGTTCCCTAGACCCTTTTGAGAGAGCTTACCTCTGTCTTCCTACATCTTGATTTCACACTGATGGCCTCCAGAACTGGAAGGTGAATACATTCCTATATTTTTTAGGCCTCCCAGTGTGTGTCACTTTGTATAGCACCTCTTAGAAACAAATATAGTCACCTACTGAATGCCAGAGGCTGTCAGCACAGGAGGTTCAGGAGTAACAGAATCCCTGCTCTGATATTTCGAGTGGAAAAGATAAGACAACAAACATTAAAAAACAAGGAAGGGAAGGGAGAGTGCTATGAAGACAGGGCCATGAGCAGGTCCTGCTCTGATATTTCGAGTGGAAAAGATAAGACAACAAACATTAAAAAACAAGGAAGGGAAGGAAAAGTGCTATGAAGAAGACAGGGCCATGAGCAGAGTGAAACAATGTGATCAGAGCGGGCAGAGGGCTATTTTAGCCAGGGTGGTTTGGAAATGCCTGTCTGAGAGGTTGAGAATCTGAGTTGAGAATCAAATAAAAAGATAAGAAGTACGCGTACAATTTCACCTTATTAAAGGAAATTGGTATCATAAAGTTGTCTTCCTTTTGGAACAGAAAAATAAGTATCCTCCACTATGCAGGTGTCATTATTTTACTTTTGCATTTCTATGTGGGGCTGCACAGTCATTTCTACGTATCTGTCCTTGCTGTAGGACTAGGTTTCCCCGAGGGCAGAGTCTCTGTGTCAGTGCCCAGGTCTGAGCACAACACAGCAAGAGTCCAGGGACGAGCATAGCCTTCCTACATCTTGATTTCACACTGATGGCCTCCAGAACTGGAAGGTGAATACATTCCTATATTTTTTAGGCCTCCCAGTGTGTGTCACTTTGTATAGCACCTCTTAGAAACAAATATAGTCACCTACTGAATGCCAGAGGCTGTCAGCACAGGAGGTTCAGGAGTAACAGAATCCCTGCTCTGATATTTCGAGTGGAAAAGATAAGACAACAAACATTAAAAAACAAGGAAGGGAAGGGAGAGTGCTATGAAGACAGGGCCATGAGCAGAGTGAAACAATGTGATCAGAGCGGGCAGAGGGCTATTTTAGCCAGGGTGGTTTGGAAATGCCTGTCTGAGAGGTTGAGAATCTGAGTTGAGAATCAAATAAAAAGATAAGAAGTACGCGTACAATTTCACCTTATTAAAGGAAATTGGTATCATAAAGTTGTCTTCCTTTTGGAACAGAAAAATAAGTATCCTCCACTATGCAGGTGTCATTATTTTACTTTTGCATTTCTATGTGGGGCTGCACAGTCATTTCTACGTATCTGTCCTTGCTGTAGGACTAGGTTTCCCCGAGGGCAGAGTCTCTGTGTCAGTGCCCAGGTCTGAGCACAACACAGCAAGAGTCCAGGGACGAGCATAGCCTGTACTGCATTTGCCTGGATTTGAATCTACTCTCCAGCACTTTCTGCCTCTGGGACCCTGGGACTGCAGGAAAGCTCCTTAATTCCTCTGCAGTTTTACTTCCTCCTCTATAAAATGCAGATCATAATAATACTTAAATCATAGGGTGGCTGTAAGGATCAGGAAAGATTCAGTGTGTGTAAAGCTGCAGATCTAGATGGGGAAGTTGTCAGGCAAGAATTTAATTTTGCCTGGATTGTTTGACTTTTAACCACAAGAATGTATTTGTGTATAATTTTTTTACAATTTGTGATTGAGCTAAAATTCATACAAATAATATTTACAGGCGTAACCATTTTTAAGTATACAGCTCAGTGGTGTGAAGTATACTCATACTGTGCTGCAACCATCAGCACCACCCGTCTCCATAACACTTCATCTTGCAAAACTGAAACTTAACACCCATGAAACAATAAATCCTTTTCCACCCAGCTGCCAAATTCCTGGTAGCCATCATTCTACTTTCTGTCTCCATGATTCTGACTACTGTACCTCATGTATGTGGAGTCATAGTTGTGTCTTTTTGTGATTGTTTCCCTTAGCATAATATCCTCAAGGTTCATCCACATTATAGCATATGGCAGAATGTCCTTTGTTGTAGTCAATTCCTCATTGCTGGGACGAAATACACCTGAAACTTAAAGGAGGAAAGGTTTATTTTGGATCATAGTTATAGCGCATGGTCAGCTGGCTTCAAGGCAGAACGGCTCGGCAGAGGTGTCTGGTGTGGAAGAAAGCTGCCCACATCATGGCAGCAAGGAAGCAGAGAGAGAAAGGGAGGAGGAGTCAGAGAGAGAGAGAGAGAGAGATACACCCTTCCAGGTCACGCTTTTAATGAACTGCCTCCCCCAATTAGGCTACACCTCCTAACACCTAGACCAGTCCTCTTCCCAAAGTCCTGCCTACGAGCACATGAGGCCTTTGGGGGACATTCTCAATATAAACCATAACATACTTTTGTTCTTTTAAGATGGAGGTCTGGTTATATTGACCTCAGAACCCAAACTAACTCCTGGGTTCAAGCAATCCTCCTGCCTCAGCCTCCCACTCAGCTGGAATTGCAGTCACATGCCACCACACTCAACTTGTCCTTTCTTTGTAAGACTAATAGTTTTGGTTAACTAATTAGAATTTTGGTTTTCTGGCCTAGTTGGTTAGCTAAGGTAAGTTATTTGTAACATCTTTCTCTCTGGTCTTTAGGTGTCTAAAATAACTATTGAGCTTCTTCTTCCTGTGGCTAGAAGAAAACACTTTCTTTTGACCTCAGATAGAAGTCTTAGTTATTAGCAAAGAGTCCCCATCTAGTCTCCTCACATGCTGGCATGAGACATAGATGATTCTGCTCCACATGCAGTTTTCGTTTCTTTGGGATCTGTGGGATCTTTCATTAATTTCAGTCTTGTACCAGTTGAAGACTGCTCCTATTAGTGTCTATGTAGCACTTAGATTACAAGGTCATGTCCCAAGATCTTCGCAGGGCTGAGGACACAGGACTGACAAGAGTTGCGTCCATTGTGGAAGCTCACTGGATTCTCAGGCTGTCCTGACAGCAGCTCATCCTCATGGAGCTACCATGATCACTCCTAAGTCACAAATGCCAGTGCCAAGGCACAAATCTGGCGGTGCAGAGAGCAAGGAGCAGGTGAGAAGCAGGCAATCTCTGTCCTGTCTGCCCTTCTGGAAAACTAGCAGTCTGTCCTGCTGCAGCTACCCACCCTGGCAGCAGTCCCACCTATAGCTCCTGGGCTCCAGCCTAATGATTCTGTATTTTATGATCAATTCCTTTAATACCACAGGACTTTATATTTCCTCTTTTGAAAATTAGCTGTTTTTTCCAAACTATGGAAGTTATTTTCAAGAAAATTCTCACTCTTAGCTAAGTAAAATGTTTTGGTACGGAGGTGTTCATATTATTCTTATTCTTTTTATTGTCTGTAGGATCTGTATTGATGTTCCTTTTACATTCTTATTATCACTACATTGTGATTTTTTTTGCCCTCTATCAATCTTGCTTTCAATTGTACTTATCAATTATAGTTAATCTTCTAAATAACAAACATAATTTTCTATTGTATATATACTTATTATTTCACTGATTTTGCTTCTATCTTATTTACTTTCTTGGGCTTTACTTTTTTGGTTTATTTCTTTCTTTTATTTCCTCTCTTAGCTTCTTAAGATAGAAATTAGGATAATTTTCAACCTCTTTTATTATATATATGTATATATAGATGATAGATAGTGCTTTAGACTTCTGTCAAAGCACAGCTATAACTACATCCTACAGGTTTTTAAAATAACAAACTGCTAACATTTATTAAGATCAGGTAACTGTGTGATTGACACACAGTGCACATGCAATATATGCATCCTCTTTCAATTTATCTATTTACTTTTTAAATATAATTTACATAGCATAAAATGCACAAGTTTTAGCAGTTACCCCAATCAACTTTTTTTTTTTTTTTTTTTTTTTTTTTGGGAACTGGGGATTGAACTCAGAACCTTGCACTTGCAAGGCAGGCGGCAGAACCACTGAGCTAAATCCCCAGCCCTCCCAATCAACTTTTACCAATTATTCATCTATATAATCACCAAGTCTAAATATTGAACTTTCTTATCACCCAGAAAGTTTTCTTATGCTTCTTCCCAGTTAAAACTCATATTCCAGGGTGACTACTCTTCTGACTTCTAAAACCATTAATTAGATGTGCTTGTTTTTTAACTTCATATAGATCAAGTCAAACAGTAATCCAAGAGTATGTTCACTTTCATGTCTGGTTTTTTTTTTACCCAATTTAATATTTTTTATATTCATCTGTATGGTTTCATATATGAGAATTCAATTTTAAAATTTGCTAAGTAATATTCTATTGAATTATTCCAATGTGCTGAAATGAAAATTTAAATTTTCCTCTAATTTTTGGCTATTATCATTTTTTGCTATTTCACTGTGAAGAAAGCTATCAAAATTCTTGTATATATTGGTAAGTGAACATATGCTTTTGGTTTTGTGTAGAGTTACAGATCAAAGAATAGGTAAACCTTTAGTTTTAGTAGATATTTACAATGTTTCTAATGTTTTAAATTAGAAAGTATTAAGTAATCTTGCTTTCTTGAGATTTCTTGTTTTTCTTTATATTTATAACACAGCAGAGTTCTTAATGCTTTGTCAAACACTTAAAGGTCAGAGGACAATCCTAACTTTCTAGCAAGGATAAATATTTTATATTAATATTTATATTATACATATATTAACACCACAAGAGCAGTGGCTCTTCACCTTAAACATTTTTCATGACTTAGAAGCAAGTCACCAGTTTTGTCCATACTCAAGCAGAGGGAATCATACAAGACTTAAAATTAGAAGGCATCTTAGGGGCTAGGGATTTAGCTCAGTGCCTGCCTCACAAGCACAAGGTCCTGAGTTTAATCCCTGGTATCCCCCCTCAAAAGAAGGCATCTTAGACTTCTACCCACCACATTTTAACAATATTGAGTTTTACAAGCCACGAACATGCTATATCCCTTTACTTATTTAGGACTTCTGGAGTTTTTGATTCACTGGAAAGTATTTTTAGCTTTCAGAATAGAGGTATTACACAACTTTAAGACTTATTCGTAGATTTTTAAATATTTTTGATGTTATTCTTTGTTTGTTTGTTTGTCTGAGGCAAGGTCTCACTATGTAGTTCAGGGTGGCCTCAAACTCATGGCAAACCTACTGCCTCAGCCTCCTGATTGCTGGGATTACAGGTGTGTACCACCATGCTTGGCTTGATGCTACTGTAAGTGGTACTGGTTTTTAAATTTCATTTTCTAGTAGTGTGTGACTAACACACAGAAATACCATTGATTTTTACAAGCTTTGTGTTTAGCAACCTCATTAATTTATTAGTTTGCTTGTGAATTCTTTTGGATATTTTATTCCAAAAATCATGTTATCTGCTAGTAAACACATTTTTACTTCTTTAATTTCCATCTTCATGTCTTTTGTTTCTTTATATTTTCTTTTTGGAATGGTTAGGACCTTTAGTACAATGCTGAATAGTCATGAGAGCAAAATCCTTGTCATATTTGTGATCTTCAAGGGAAAGCATTCAACATTTTATCATTATGCATGACTTATCTGTAATTTTTAAAAATGTGTCCTTTATCAGATTAAGGAATTTCCCCTTAGTTTCCTGAATTTGGTGTTACATTTGATTAAATACTTTTTCTGAATCTGCAGATATGATCATATGATTTTCCCTTTATACTGTTAATGTAGAATTATGGTGCTTGATTTATATATACATATATATATATATATATATGTACTTATATACTTATACATATATATATACTTATATATATATGAAATAAACCTGAGTGCATAGTGCAAAACTCAGTTGATTCTTAGGTATTATCCTTTCAATAGTGATCTGATTTGCTAATGTTTTGTTTAGAAATTTTGCAGCTCTGCTCATGAAAGATATTGGTCTGAAATTTTCAGTTCTTGTGATTTTCTTTTGTCAATTTTTCAGAGGGAGGGGTGCTGGAGATTGAGCCCAAGGCCTCATGCATGCTAAATACAAGCTCTACTACTGAGCTATACCCTCACTGGTCAGTTTTCCTCAAAATCAAAAGGAGAAGAGGTTTATTTTGGCTCACCGATTCAGGTTTCAGCCCATGGTTCCAAGGTAGAATCATCACTGCAGAGGGAAACTGCTCAACTCATGACAGCAGGGATGCAGATCCAGGAGGATGGAGCTAAATAGGAAGGGGCCAGGGTCCACTCCCCGTGATCGAGTTCCTCCGACTAATGCAGGCCTCACTTCCTAACAGCCCATTTAGCCCACTTAACCAATTAATGAGGTTCGTGCCTTCACAATCTAAACACCTCTCTAGAAATCCTTTAACCCAGCAAAGCTGATAATCAATTTTAAATGGCACACCCGTTGTCAATTTTTTTTTTTTTCTGTGCTAGGGAATAAGCCCAGGGCCTTGCATTACATTAGGCAAACACTACTGAACTACATATCTCACCCTTGCCAATTTTTGATGTCAGGATTCTGATATCTTAAATGAATTGAGGTTTTCTTTTTTCTCTGTGCTTCGAAAGAATTTATATATATGATAGGTATTTTTTTCCTTTGATATTTTATAGAATTTACCAGTAAATCTGTCAGAGCCTAGAGTTTTCTTTGTGAGAAGTTTCTTAATTATTCATTTAATTTTTTAACACATAGGGCTATTAAAATATTTTGTTTATTCTTACCTCAGGTTTAGGTTCAATATGTTATAGGTCCTGTATTAGTCTCTTTTCCATCTCTGGGGAAAAAATACACTACCCACAATTTAAAGGAGGAGAGGTTTATTTGGGTTCACAGTTTCAGTGGGTTGAGGACATGGTTGGCTGGCTCCAAGGCAAAGACTGAGTGGTGGAGCCCTGTGGAAGACAGCTGCTCACATCATAGCAGCAAACAGAGGGATCCAGGACCTCTTCCAGGTCACACTCCAGTCACCCATCTCCTACAGGGCCACCTTCTAATAGTGTATTTAGCTACTGAATTCATTAGAGGATTTCTACACAGATAAGTACAGAACCCCATGACCTAATCATCTTAGAAACGCATCAGACTTGGTGGGGGACATTGGTTGATTGATTGATTTTTGTTTGCTTGTTTGTTTGTTTGAGATAAGTCTCAGTATATAGTTTAGGCTGGCCTTCACCTCACACTGTAGCTCAGGCTGGCCTTCAGCTCACTCTGACTTGCAGCAATCCTCCTGTTTCGGCTTCCCAGGTGCTGAGATTATAGGTGTGTTCTACCACAGTCAGCTTCAGGGGACATTTTACATCTAACCATAAATTTTCTTACTTATTCAGTTAAAATATTCTATTTTCTTTTCACTGATGACTGAAATGAATTATCAAGGATTCACTGATTGTTTATAAGCCTCGAGTTTTCAAGTAGTTGGAGATTTTGCAGCCTATTTGTTATTAACTTCTTATTTAACTCTACATTTCGCTAGAGAACATACTTTGTGTGGTGATCTACATGTATATAAATGTGTTTAATTTCCTTTATAGCAAAACATATAGTCTATCTTTGTTCCATATATCTTTGAAAGGAAGGTGTATTCTGTAATCACTGGATATAATATTCTATATATGTCGTTTAGATCAAGAGAACTGAAAGTACTGTCAGAACTTTTTTACTCACTAGTTTTTTGTTTAGCTATTCTAAGTCATGGAGGGGGGTCAAAATTTCCACTTCTGCTTGTTGGTTTTCTATTTCTTTTTTTGGTTCTATCAAAGGCTGTTTCATGTATTTTGAAGCTCTGCTATTAAGCACATTTGCAATTACGTATTCCTAACAAAATCATCGTTTTACCGCTATAAAATTTCCCCCTTATCTTTGATAGTTCTCCTTGTCTTGAAGTCTATTTTTTTCCCTGAAAACAGAAACATTTTATCCTTTCCCCATACATGAGAACTTGCGTTATCCTCAGGGCACAGTTTGACATGTGCATGCACACTCAGGATTCACCTCATGAGGCGCTCACTGCAGGAGAGAAGCCGGCAAGGCTAACCTGTGGTTAAATTATTCTCTCTCTCTCTCTCTCTCTATTTTTTTTTTCCTTTGGTGGTACAGGGATTGAACCCAGGGCCTCCCACAAGCTAGGCAAATGTGCTACCACTAAGCTCCACCCCCTCCTACCATAATCTTTCTTTTCAGTTGAGAGAATTATTGATAGACATGAAGCCAAGAAAGAATTTTCCCCACCATAACCGTCAGTCAACCCATCCACCGGCTTCCATAAACATGCTGTTTGGTGTGCTCATTGTGCCCTCAAGATGTCCCTTTCTCCTGATACACTGTGCCACCAAAATCTCTGAATCTTTCATTTAAAAAGCCATAAGCACAGCATCATTTTGAATGGGAAAAAAATTGAAAGCATTTCCCCTAAAATCAGAAACAAGGCAAGAATGACCACTTTCCACTCCTGTTCAACAAAGGACTTGAAATTTTAACTACGCAGTTAGACAAGAGAAAGAAAATGGATATAAATAAGAAAGAAGTTAAATTATTCTTATTCATATATGATATGATCCTATATTTGAAGACCTTGAAAGCTCTACCAAAAAAGTTTTAGAGCTGATAAACAAATTCAGCAAAGTAGCAGGATGCAAAAGCAACACTAACAAATCAATAGATTTTCAGCTGGGTGTGGAGGCACATACCTGTAATACCAGGCACTTGGGAAGCTGAGGCAGGAGGATCACTGTGAGTTCGAGACCAGCCTGGGCTACATAGTGAGTTCCAGATCAGTCTCAACTACATAGTGAGACCCTATCTTAAAAAACGGAACAAAACAAAACAAAACAAACAAAAACAATAGCTTTCCTGTACACCAAGAATGAATTAATTGAGAAGGGAATCAGGAAAACAATTCCATTCACAATAGTTAAAAAAAAAAAAAAAAACTCTAGGAATCAATGTAGCCCAGGAAGTAAAAGACTTCTATAATAAAAATTACAGAACACTGGAGGAAGAAATTGAAGAGGACAGAGAAGATGAGAAGCCCTCTTATCTTCATGGATCCCAAGAACTAATACTGTTAAAATGGCCGTGTCACTGAAAGCCATCTACAGCTTCAGTGCAGTCCATGTCAAAATTTTTTGTTTGTCTTTTTTTTTTTTGTTTTTTGGTACCGGGGATTGAACTTGGGTCCTTGCACTTGCAAGGCAGGCCACCGAACCTCTGAGCTAAATCCCTGGCCCTACGTCAAAATTTTTATAACATTCTTCACAGAACTAGAAAAAACACTAAAATTCATATGGAAACACAAAAGACCCAGAATAGTCAAAGCGCTCCTGAACGTCCTAAGGCTGGAGGGAGGCATCACAACCCCTGACTTCAAATCACACTGCAAAGTCATAGTCACAAAGACAGGGTGGTGCGGATACAAAGATAGACGTGTGGACCAAGGGAACAGAATAGAGGACCCAGAGACCAGCCCTTGCAACTGCAGCCATCTGATTCTGGATCAAAGAACCCAAAACATTATGTTGGAGAAAAGACAGTCTCTTAAACATATGGTGCTGGGAAACTAGATATCTGTATGTTGAAGATTGAAACGACATCTTTATCTCTCACCCCATATAAAAATCAATTCAAAATGGATCAAAGACTTGAGTCTAGGACTTGAAACTTCTTTTTAAAATTTAATTTAATTTATTGGTACATTCTAGGTAGACAGTACAGTTGCATTCATTACTGGGATCTTGTACCTTTACATGCCAGGTCTTGGTTCTCATTTTTTCCCCTTGTCCCACCCTCCCTTCACCCCCTCCTCCCTTCCCCCACTTCAAGCACTTTAATTCCATTTTTATATTTTCTCATATTTTTTTCCTTTTCCCTTATTCCCCATTCCTTATCCTTCTCACTGTCCCTACACCTTTGTAGGACCTGAAACTTTAAAACTGCTAAAAGAAAACATAGGGGAAATACTTGAAATCATAAGCAAAGACTTCCTGAATAGGATTTAATAGCAAGAACCAACATCAACTTAAAAGGAACTACATCAAATTTAAGTTTCTACACAACAAAGCAAGCACCCAAATGAGCAAAGAGACACCCAACAGGATGAAAGAGAAAGTCTTCTGACAGAAGATTAGTGTCTAGAATACATATACAGAATTCAAAAAACTTAATGCCGAAAAACTAGCCCAGTTGGCCAATGAATTTTACAGTCCTTTTTTAAAAGAATAACCAACATGTATGTAAAAATGTTCCACATCTCTAACCATTAGGGAAATGAAAATCAGTAAGTCCTGCTGATCATACAAGGGGAAAAGGAGCCCTTCTACACTGCTAAAGGGAGTGCAAATGTAGCGTACAGCCCCTACGAAAGTAAGTTCTGAGGTTCCTCAAAAACCTGATAGTGGGGGTACTGTATGACCCAGCTGTACCACCTGCTGGAATTAGCATACCACAGGGCTACCTGCATACTCATGTTCACTGCAGCACAATTCACAACAGCCAGGATATAGAGCCAGCCTAAGTGCCCATCAACAGATGAATGAGTAAAGAAAATGTGAAACACACACACACACACACACACACGAGTGGAATATTATTGGCTGTAAAGAAGAATGAAATTGTCATTCCAAGGAAATGGATGTCTCCAGGATGGGACTAGAGATCATTATGCTGAGCAAAATAAGCCACACTCAGATATTCTCTAATATTCCCTAATACATGGAATCTAAAAGGGGGGAAAGGTAGTAGGGGGAATGGATATGATTAAAATATACGCATGCATGAAAATACCACATTGAAACCCAACACTGTGTAAATTTAATAGGCACTAAATGAATATATACTTTTAAAAATCAGTAAACAAATATACTAACATTTAGATATAAGTGGATGGGAATATGAGTGATTTTTGTACTTTATACTTTTTCTGCATTTTAAAAGCCAAAATAGAGAGTTGCCTTTAGGTGCACAGTCTTTAAAACTATATGTAATTTCTTTTTATTCTTACTTTATCTGGTGTTTCCTGTTATGAATGTGTACTGAATTTTATCAAATGTCTTCCTGGCATCTACAGATGTGAACATGCTATTTAAAAAGTACCCTGGAGCTGAGCCACACTTGCATTGCAGGGAGAACCAGTTTACTGCACAGATGTCCACTCGGCCAGGTGCAAGGGGGAAGCGAGCCTTCCTCACTGCCCTCCAAACCACCCTCCGGGTCTGCTCTTCTCCCCTGCATGAAGTCATGAGCCACTCTCATAGCTTTTCCAACCAGTTCTGCTCTGAAAACAGTTTTATTTTAATAGCAGGGATCCACACTTGTAATCTCAGATACTTAGGAAGCCGAAGGAGAACTGCAAATGTGTGGAAAGCCAGGTCAAATTTAGCAGGACCCTGTCTCAAAATACAAAAAGCACTGGGGATCTAGCTCAGCAGTAGAGTGCTTGCTTAGCTTGTGCAAGGACTTGGGTTCAATCCTTAGTGCTGGGGAAAAAAACAAAAGAAATATAACCATCGTCTATTTGTTAAAAGCCCTACTTTTATATCTAATTTAAATTTCCTCTTTCCCCTAGTGCTGCCTTCAGCTGGGAAATCTGAAATGGAGACTGTGGCTTTACCTGTTTCTGAAGTACTCTTTTCAGAGGCTGTATGAGTTAGGGAAATCCAATGGCACAGGTACACGTATACACACACATACACACCTAAATTTATGATCAAGAATTGGCTCATGCAACTCCAGAGACCAAGTGGTCCCACAGTCTGCCATCTATAGGATGGAGACCCAGGTAAACCAGCAGTGTCGTTTAGTCTAAGTACAAAGGCCTGAGAATCAGGAGAGGCAGTGGTGTAATTGCCTGTCCTAGCCCAGGAGAAAGCAAAGGTCCCACCTCAGCAGTCAGTGAATTCTCTCTCCTTTGCTTCTTGTTCAACCCAACTTCAACACTAGATGGTGCTCACCCACAGTGGGAAAGTTAATTTGCTCTACTCGGTCCCGTCCATCTGTTCAAATGCGAATCTCTTTCCCAAATCCTCTCACAGACATACCCAGAAATAATGTTTAACCAAATATCTGGGTACTCCATCAACCAATTAAATTGACACAGGGAACTAACCATCACAGGGGCCTGTGGAAGAGAGCAGAGCTAAGGAGCAGGACAGGACGGTCCCACCGATCCAGTGCACAGTCGACTGGTGTTGGTACCCTAGAGAGACTCTGGGAGGGCCTCTGACCCAGGCAATGTCTCCCCAGTTTGCGGTGTGCTCTCCCTTAGCCTCCTGCGTGTCCTTTTGCCAAGTGTAGGGAGTCCCTGCTAAATATTTCTCTCTCACAGGATACTCCTGGGCGATAAGCATGTTATGGCAGCTGAAGGTGGAGACTCAGACCCTCTGCAAGTTTGTCCTCACTACAGTCTGCAGCCAGACAACAGCAGCTGCAGCCACAGCCTCTCCCTGGAGTCTACCCTCCTTATGTCCATTCTTCACTCACCAACTAATCTTGGTTTTGTTTCTGCAGTGCTGGGCATTGAACCCAGGGCTTCATGCATGCCAGGCACACACTCAACAAGTGAGCCACTTGTGGGCCCTGCAGGGAAGGTGATGGTTTGGAGCTCCTGTGGGCACACAGAAGACACGTTTCCCTCCAGAATGAGGGCTTCATAAGTCTGCCCTCGCTCTTGCCCTTTGGGGCTTCTGCCAAGACCCAGAGGTGAGGAACAGCATCTTATACTGTCCTTTACCCTGGAACAAACCTTCCAGGTCATGGCATATTTTTTTGATATACTGTCAGTTTGTTTGCTTTATATGTTAATATTTACATCTTTTTAAACTTTTATACGTATTCTTTTATACCCATTTCTTTTTTTCTACATGCTTTACCAGACTTCAACACTAACGTGTTTCTAGCTTTACAAGGTGGCTTAGAGGTTTTTCTCTCTAGTCTTTTATATTTTGAATAACGGGAGAACTTGGGGAAGTTAAGCAAAGCTTAGCTGTAAAACAGTCTCAATGTAATGTTTTATAAAGTGATAAAATCTTTAATAAATTTTCCAAGTTTTTAATGTTGCTAAACCATTCACTTTTTTCTGCCTGTTTTGGCGTCAGACTGGATCATATAAACATTGCCAGAGAATCCCCCATTTTCTTTCTTGACTTTGAAATTTATGGCCACGAAGTAGCACATAATGTTCTGTGTTGGTTTTCCATAGCTACCGTAACAGATTGTGACCACTGACTGTCTTAAAACAGCAGAAATTTATTCTCATATGGTTGTCAAGGCCAGAAATATAAAATGAGGGTGCCGGTAGGATTAGTTTTTTTCTGGAGGCTCTCAGGGAGACTCTGTTCCTGCCTCTGTCCTAGTTTCTATTAGCTCTGGCAATCCTTAGCATTCCTTGGCTTGTAGACACATGACTGCAAAATCTGCCTATTTTCACAAGGCCTTTCTGCCCTTTGTTTCCAACTGCCCTGTCCTTTCTCGTATGAGAAACTTGATAGTTTATGGAATCTTCTGTCACAAGTCAGAGTTCTTTCTATTTGCTAAGCGACTGTAAGAAAAACGTCACATATTTTCATCAAAATAAAAAACCACAGTAACTTTATCTGCAGGACAGCAGACTTCACAAACTATCAGGTTTATAAGATCTTATTTCCAGCAGCTGTAAGACTTTCCCCTCTAAGGCAGGGGGAGGTTGCACTGAGTTAGAGGAGGCTGTTAGATGGGGAGTGGAGGGAAGTTAGGCCCCTCCCTTTGAGAGTCCCTGCCCCAGGGACGCACCACTGGGAAAATACCTGCCATAAGCACATCAGACACACCGCAGCGCCCACCAGCACACCATCCTTGGAAATGGCAAGCTGGACCCACCTGTGTGCTGGAGGGGATGGCGAGATTGAGATTGGCATCACCTGCAGAAGGGATCCTGTAGCCCTCTGGGAGGGGAAGAGGTAGGGCAGAGGTCTCAGACCTCCCTGTACAGTGCCTAAAAGGCTTAACACACAGCTTGCAGGGCCCCACCCTAGAGTTTTAGGTTCAGGGGTCTAAGGCAGCGAGAAAAATTTGTTTTTCTTACAAATTTCCAGGAGATACGTTGCCCTTGTACCAGAGCTACACTTTGGGGATCAATGGCCGTGGCTTTGGAATCCGTCTGGAAACTCCACGTGATGCGTTGTTCGCAGGCCACTCACACACTTCTTGCAATGCTGTGGGGCAGAGTAGCAGGCTCCAGGCCAGAGGTCAGGGCATTGAGACTCCCAAGGATGGGGTGGGTAGGAAGGACCGCACGTGGAGCCTTGGAGCATGGAGCCCTGAGGAGCCGACCTGACCGAGCCTCTTTAGGACCCACATTCCCGGTGCCTACCTGGGAAGCTCACGCTGAAGAAGCATCAGCTCTGGAGGATACACAAGCACGACTTCAGGGAGTTGGACTTGACTTTCAGTACGGAATCCAGGAGAGCCAGGTAGCCTTGGGTACAAAGCAACAGCTGCTGCGAAGATTCTTGTCCTGGTCTTGTGCAAAGCTTTCCGTGTTTCAAAGGGCTGTTTGGTCTTCGATGGCGCCATCTTGTGGAGAAGAGGGGCACTGCCTCGGCTTCCCAGGTGTTCTGGTATGGCCACCTGGAAACTCAAGGGAGAATGAATGGTAATGTTGGAAATGATGAAAATAGCAACTACGAAGTGTCCAGAGCTTTCTATATGTATTCTAAATACTATCCTAAGCTCTTTGAACGCATTAAGTCATTTAATCCTCACAAAATCCCTAAATATGCACAGGGTTCCTGGCTTTCAGTGGAGGAACCCAGGCCCATAGAGTTGAAGTAATTTAATCAGGGCTACACAGTTAGTGAGGAAACTTCTTCCTATCCTGGATTAAGGTTGGCATGGAATGAAGTCAGACACACTTAAGTCTGTGTTCTAGCTTTGCCACCAGGCCTGTGAGGTCTTGAAGAGTTACGTAGATATCAGCATCTACATATGAAGAGCTCAGCATCTTCCTCCAGAAGCTTCCTGTCCTCCAGATGCAGAAAGAATTAGTGTAGTGAAAGCTCTCCACATATCCCATGGCTGCTGCAAAGGCTGGGGGGGCACCGTTCCCCCACATCCGTGCTAATACAGCCCAGGGTGGTGACCCCTTTGTGATTAATAAGACAAGGTATCATCCATCAGCGAAGTCCATCCCGCCCAGAGAAAATATGTATTGCTTCTGGACACTTCCTTTACAGGGGAAGTTTAGGAAGGGAGAGGGAGGGATTAACACTGCCTGAGCTTTAGACTCAGTATGTTTGACCCTTACTTGGGTCCAAACTGGCAGTGGCCAGGATGCCTAGTTAATGTCCTCAGAAGAGAGGGAAACACTCTACCCCTCACCGCCTCCCAGTGCAGAACAAGGGACTGCGCCCCCACTCCTCCTTGGGCACGTGGCCTGGGTGGGTGGGGGCTTGGCAACAACCTCGGCCAAGCGGTCAGTGGGTAGAGAGGGGAGAACATGGGACCTCTGTGGCCCTGGAGGGAAGAGTGAAGGGAAAGGGGCCAGGTTTATGGAAGAACTGAGGCTAAGTCTCTGAACCTGAGCGAGGAAAGGAGAGCAGAGTTGGGCCGGTGTGGCTTGCTTCTGTACTCTTGCCTAAGAACTTGGCATAGGACAAGTCTAGGGTAGAAGGGAGAGCAGGGAACTTTGGACTTGCTTCACCCCTAGCTCAAAGCTCTACAAAAGAATCCCCCTTGGGGTTGGGCCAGCAATAATAATATTGCATTCCCCCCGCAGGACAGGACTGTTACTGAGTAAATGGTGAAGGGGGAGTGGGGAACTAAAACCCATTCCATACCTAATTCCAGAAAGATTTCCAGTGAACCACAGTTTCAAGGAATAATAGCCAACAACAAGAAGGAACCTACTGTGAGCCAATTATTATTTCTAAAACTTTCTATAAAGTTGTTATTTAATCCCCAATGTAATGGCCTGAGGTATGGACAATTCCATTCCCTTATTTTATTTTAAGTCATCTGTAATGAAATGTTGAACTATAAAGGCATTTGAAGAGAAAGGTATTTTATAAGAAAGGATGTTAGCATTATACCAAAGACAAAAACTGTAAGGGAGAAAATGACAGCTCTGAATATTTAAAACTTAAAATACAGTTAAGAAAAAAAACCCAAATCATCATTACAATGAAGAGAGAAATTACACTCTAGGGGGAAATTCTGTAATAAATATGACATATAAATAGTCAATATACTGAAGGCACAAAACTCAATAAATAACTGAGATCTCTAATAGAATATTAAAGAGAAGGCACAAAAAGACAATTTGTAAGGAATAAAGAATCACAGCTCTTGGGCCGGGGATTTAGCTCAGCAGTTCGGTGACCTGCCTTGCAAGCGCAAGGACCTGAGTTCAATCCCTGGTACCAAAAAAAAAAAAAAAGAATCACAAATCTTAAAAAGTTTGATCTTATTGGAGGTCAAAGAAATGAAAGTAAAATAGAAACTGGATGCAATTTCCCCACATTTTCACTAAACAAAGATTTTTTTTTAAGATAACAAGCCAGGAATGATAGATAGCACACGCCTATAATCCCAGCACAAGTTTGAGCCTAGCCTGAGTAGCTTAGCAAGACCCTGTCTCAAAATTAAAAAAATTAAAAAGTAGCTGAAAATGTAGCTCACTGTTAAAGCCTGGGTTCAGTCCCAATCTCAGACACACACACACACACACACACACACACACACACACGCACAAACACACACAATCACATCCAGAGGTGGAGAAAGTGAAGGAAAGGAGCATTTCTTTTGCTGTTTATGCAGCTGCGTAATCCTCTATTATAGAGGTACAGTATTACTTATTTAATCATTCCTGTTATTGTTCACTTAGATCTTTTACAACCCTTTGTTATAAGAATGCAAAGATCATCTGTGTCCATCATTTTTTGCACTTTTAATTGTTTCTCTAGGAGGGGCTCCTCAGAATGGCATTTTAGGAATAGATACTGGATGTGTTGAAGGCTGAATGGGACCTGGGCAAGACTCCTGGGCATGGCTTCAGGGCTAGGAGAGAGAGGGCAGTAGGGGGATGCCTTTTCTTTTTCTTTTCCCATTAAGTTTATTGGTACAGTTAAGGCAAGCAATACAGTTACCTTTATCACTGGGATCTTGTACCTTTACATGATGTATCTTGGTTCTCATTTTTCCCATACCCCTGCCCTCCCTTCACCCCCTTCACTCTTCAAAGACTTTGTTTCCATTTTTTACTTTTCTCACATTTTTCCTTTTCCCTCCTCTTCCCACTTCCCCTTCAGCCATTTTCTTCCTATTTCACACTAGAGGATGCCCTTTCGATAAGGAGAATCTGGGGAAAGGGGATGAGGCAGGCGGAAGAGAGGTGGGAAGGCAAGAGCTGCCAGTGGAGGTTGGGACAGGGCTGAAACTCCCTGCTGAATGCCAAGCTAGGGCCTGTCGCACCAGAAAGCAGAGGGTGTCAACCCAGATTGGATCTAAGGACCACACTTCCTAAGAGGTGTGTGTGAAGTCACCTAACGCTTCCACACCTTAAATGAAAAAAATCTGTGCAAATCACAGGGCCTGGTGCATGCTAAGTTTCAATACAATGGAACTGTACTAGGAGGCACTGATAAAGCATTTATGGAATTGATTCTGGGACTCTGGCTAACATTCAAGTGAAGTTTCTAAGTGCCAGCCATCTTCTGAAAATATATATTGAATGCAAACCTAACAATAGCCCTATAACCTTCTGATCAACCCATTTTGACAAATGAGGAAATTGAGGCATGGAGACATTGGACAGTTTACCTGAGGTCATCAGGCAGCTGCTTGACTAGAGCAGCCTGTGGTCACCCACTGCCCCACACAGCCTCCTGCCCCCGTAACCCAAGGGCCTTCTCAACATCAGCCACAGAGAGGGAACTCAAAGACTGCATTTATTTGGAAGTTGGGGTTTTTTTTAATAACAAAAAAGTCACAGTGACTTGCATGAGGGGATCCATTTGAAGCTCCAAAGGAGAAGGCCAAGGCGGGGGCCAGGCGTTGCCCCTGGTTGTGGGTGCTCCCTTTGGATGGGAGCCGGAGGCTCCGGGGCTGCAGATGACACCTCGTGGACCTCACCCACTGTGCTAACCACTGGGCTGTTCTGGCCTGGATTTTCTGGAAGCTGGGAGGGGCAGAGGAGGGACAGAACTGTAGGAGGTGTCAGAGGTCATAGTGAGGGTCGCCCTGGGAGGAGGTCCTGTGCGACACTCTGGAAAATGACTGTCATCAAAGGTCAGGATGCTGTGCTGAGTCAGTCACCCAGAGGAAGTTGATCTGCATTCAGCTCACTTGGAAGAAGATGGGGATGTGGGAGATGCACTGAAAGATTTTCTTAAACAAAGGCAACATTTAAAATAGGGTGAGGTAGAGAGACCTGGGACAAGTTTGGCCCTCGGGGTGGCGGGGATGGAGGAAAGCAGAACACAGGCTTCAGAGTCAGAACTGGTGCGTGTCCAGGCTCTGTCACTTCTAGCTGTCACTGGGCCTCAGTTTCCCTTTCTATAAAATATTCTATCACCTCACATGGTGGTCATGAGGGTTAAATTAGAGTACATAGAGACAGCATCGTGCCTGGCTCACAGGAAGTGTCCAACAATGTTAGCTGGCATTTGCTCGGGCCAAACACTCCACTGAACGCGTCATGTGGATTGGCTAATACAGGGTTTTCAAAGCAGGGTCCCAGCCCATCCCCTGAAATTTGTTAGAAAAGCTAATTTTCAGGCCTGACCCAGACCTGCTAAATCATAAAAGCCTGTGTTTAAACCAGCCTCCCAAGGGACTTCCAGGAACGTGGCAGAGTGGTAACAACAACAACTCAGCCTCTCTGAGATTTAGAATCCAGACATTGGAAAAAACAAGTGGGTAGGGGTGGGAGTGCGGGAGTGGATCCCCAGGGACCAGGAAGGATCTGACAGGAAAATTTCAACCTACGGGAAACTGAAGAGACAAGAAGAAAACAGAAAAAGGGAGAGACAATCTATACTTTCTCCCTGGCTCCCAGACCCTAGGTCTTGAGAAAGAAACAAGGAATCTATAGGTAGAAAATGAAAGCGGGAGAGTTTTTAATTAACCTGACTTCAGTTTCAAGGCATGGAGACTAATACCTATACTAATTTAATTCATTCAATAAACATTAAGTTTTAACTTTGTACCACCAAGTCCTTCCCTGGTCCTTAGGGACTATAAAAGTGGAAGGGCAAATGAGATGTCACTGTAGTTTGTGATTAGATAAATTAACAACACAAGCCAGGCTCTGGATAGAACCTGCTTTCATGGAAAGAATCATCTATGGTCCAGTGTTCATTTACACACAAGGGGCTGGGACACTGTTCTGTTAGTAACTTCACAACTGACTATGACAGGCAGCTAATTTTCTAAATAACCAGTGATCACCGGAAAGCCGTAATATTCAAGGGATGAGAATAAAATGCACCCTAGCTGGTGGTCTCAGTTCAGCAGAACAAGAGAATCGCCTGGGGAGCTGTAAAGAGTCTCAATGCCTGGGCTCTAACCCACACCAACCGCATGTTTCTCTGGAGTTTGGTCTGCACCAGGAGATTATTTTTCTAAGCTGACTGACTGAAATACACAGCCCAAGTTGCAAACACCAGTCTAGATGGTTACAGATTTGACTTCAAGTCCTTTTTCTTCAGTCCTCACATTTCTCCTTTGCCTTTGTTTTCCAGCTGAGCTCCCACCCTGATAGGTTGCCAAGTCCTCCCAGAGCCGTCTCCACGTCCTCAGTTTCCCCCTTTCCCAAGTTTGGGCCCCGGTGTTGGGGGCTGAGAGGCAGGTGGTGTTAGCTATGGTTGAGGAGGAGGTAGGTGAGTCTTGTGCAGTTCACACACTGGGAGCAGTGCAACCTGCCCAACTCCTCCCTCAGGATGTCGTGGGAGGGAGTTCAGGGACGTCCATCCAATGAACGATTTTGTCAGCACTTCTCCAAGTGACGCATAGGTGGCTCTCGGCTCCTTTCATTTCCTCTTCCCATTCTCTATGGCTGTGAAACCTGGCATCAGAAAAGCTTACAGAGGCTGGTTCTTTTCACACTGGACAGCACCCAGTGAAAAAGCTGTCGGAACATGATTGTCACCCCAGAAGAATGCAAATATACCTTAATTTTGTGTAGCTTACAAGGTTACCAGAGTGCCCGCTTCCAGACCTTGAGGGACCCTCCCTAATCAGATGCAGGAAGGAAAGAGGAAGGACCTGGGCGACTTTGTCAGAGAGCTAGCAGCTATAATAATAAGCTATTTGGCAAGCTCAGCAGCTATGGAGAGTGAGAGTCCTGGGGAATGAAAGTACCCTCAGCTTGCACAGAGCACCTGTCCTTTATTTGGAGCACTTGAAAATTATGGAGACTGTCAAAGACCTCCTAGCTCCGTCTGTTTGATTTCTCTTGTTTTTTGTATTTAACACAGTTGTCTGCATTTCGGGAAAAACGCAAGTGTCTGAAAAACAAGATGGGAGCACTTTGCCTCTGTGCAAAAACTTCCCAGATTAAGGGACAGCACGTGCTGATGGTGGAGGACACTTAGGAGCCACCACTTTGGGAGGAAGAATTCTGCAGCTGCTTGCAGATGAGGCTTTCTCCAGTGGGATCTAACTGAACTGGGTCCTGAGGTACAGTGAATTTGGGGCTGGGTTTTATCCGTGTGTCAAGCTTGATGTTCCGGGGCAGTGCTGCTTATAATGCTGTGCACAACAATCAGTGGGGATCTTGTTAACATGCAGGTTCTAATTCAGTTGTCGGGACTGCCATTATGAGTCTGCATGACTGATCAGCTCCAACTGATGACAATGCTGACATCTGTGATACCTGGGAACTTTTATTCATGGCCTCTTCGAAAGTGTGCAGAGGTGGACTTTCAAATAGTACGTTTGTGGATTTAGCAACCTGGCCATACTTCAGAAAAGGAAATCTTTAATCTCCAGAAGTGATGGAATTAGTGGCCCCAAGGTGACACTTTGACTATAGCCCAGTGATACCAAGTTGGGACTTCTAGCCTTTAGGACTGAGAGAATAAATTTCTGTGTTAGGCCACTAAGTTTATAATTTGTTATAACAGCCACAGGAAACAAATTGGCAACTAGACTGAGGCAGAAGGGTGGCAAATTTGTGCCCAGCCTGGGAAATTTAGCAATTTAGTGAAATCCTGTCTGGGGGAAAAACATAAAGGAGGGCTGGAGATGCAGCTCAGTGTGAAGGCCCTAGGCTCAATCCCCAATACTAAGGGGTAAGAAAAGTGATCAATGAAGGACAAAAGCTAAGAGATGGCAGAATCCCAGAAGTCAGTGGAAGAAGTTTGCAAGTGAGTGATTAACTGTATCAATGCTGCAGGGGTCAAAAAGTGGCCGTGAGTCACTGACCTTAGCAAGGCGGAAGCCATCGGTGGACTTGAAGATGGAGATGCTTGTGGAGTGGCAAATGAAATCACCTGGAGCAATTTAAAAAGCAAGAAATGGAAGGACAATATTATTCTTTTAGTTTCCCACAAAAGACAGCAGAGAACTAAGTGCTATCCAGCCGAGGAAGTGGGTCAAAGGAAGGATTTACTTTTAAGATGAGGAAGATCCAGTAGAGGGAGAAATGGATGATGTCTGTAACAACCAAGAAGGTAGGGCGTGTGGGGCAGCTGGTGGGTGGGTAGGGGCAGTGAAATGGATCTGTGGAAATTCTACTTCTCGGTGAAGAGAAGGCATTAGCTGAGAGTGAGGGAGATTTGGCCCATACAGAGAAGACAAGGGGAAGATGGAGAAGATAGGGTTGAAGATGCTGACCTTGTGGATGGGGTGATGTGAGCACAATGCTGGGAAAGGCAAGGAAAAGATTCTCCCACTGGAGCACCCACAGAGGGTTGCGGCCCTATTGACATTTTGACTGTAGCCTAGCCATGCTAAATTGGGACTTCTGGTCTCTAGATCCTTGAGAGAATAGATTTCTGTGTAAGGCACTAAGTTTGTAATTTGTTACAATAGCCACCGTAAACAAATTGGTGACCAGAGGAGGAAGAACAGACTATCAAAAGACTCTCTGTCCTGTTCACTACCATGCACCTAGCACCCAGCCCAGCCTGCCATACAGTCAAGCCCAACATGTATCTGTGGAATGAATAACCCAGCAGGAAGCTGGGCCTGAGCTGCCCACCACACGGATCCTCTCAAACCTGTAGTCTAGCCTTCTCCACTCCCAGCCAGGAGGTGTGAGAAGCATCTCCAGCTCCCAAGTTTGCGTTTCAGCCATAGTTATCCAAAGGAGCACCAAGAGAGTGTTCTGACTTCTATTCCCCGAGTATCTACTTCAGTCAAGTATCCACGAGGTCAATAAACAAAGAAATGAAGCCACAATGTATGGAAGATTAACACTGTGGGTGGGGACAGCAGAAAGTTTCCATGACAAGGAATAGCAGGAAGACAACCCAATGGGATCCTCTCCAAAGAGTACAACTTCTGGGCTCCTTGCCATGTGCTCCTACATTTAGCATTAGTCCTCAAACCATCTAGGACACGGGTACTATTGTCCCATTCAGAGAGGGCAGCTGAAGACTAGAGCAGGTCATTTGTTCAAAAGTCAGTGGCAGAGCCAGAATCCAAGTCTGCTCAGCATCAAGAGGCTGTGCTTCTGAATGCTGCATAACCTGCCTTCATCTTCTGGCTCCATGCAGGAAGGAGAGTCCTCATGGGTATCTGGAAGAAAGGGGTGTTCTGGGAAAAATACTGACAACTACAACAGTCTCAGCAAAAGTTTAAGAATATTTGAATAAGCATTCATAAGACAGGTGTTTCTCTTTATTTCTTTATTAATGAGTCATGATACACAAAGACTTAATAAAAAGTTACATAAAAGGCTCAAGCATCATCGAGATGTTCAGGCATCACTCTCGTTTCACGACAATGGCCACCTGGTAACACTGTGTAACAAGCTGAGCGCTCAAAGGCGCTCAATAATTCAAGTATCTTTCATTCTAAGTAAACCCCACATGGAATTTCCAACCCAATGAGCTGCTAGTGGAGAGGACATATCTGTGGCTCTGCACTTATTATAACACAACTTAGGGGGCTTTGGGTTAAGGGTTCCCACGTGTTAGTGGGCCACATCTCTTGGCAAAGTGAGACAGGCCACACCTGGCCATGTACTCTCCAGAGCAGGTACCATGAGGTGGTGGCAAAGTCCCAAGAGAAATATCCAGATGTCCTCTGTGCGACACAGGGCATGGGTACTGAGCATAGCCCCACACAGTCTGTGGGGTTAAGGATGGCTAGGATTACCTCTGCAGAGAAAAGGAGCCCTTTAAGGAAGGTGTCAGGACAATGGGAGTACATCTGAGACACACAATGGCAAAAGCATGGGGTGAGATTTCAGGACGCGTGTTCAGGGGATGTGAAGGTTGCTATTCTCTGTAAAACCAGTGGTAACAAGTGGATGACAGCACAGGCGCAAGTCGCAGTGGACTCTCCTGTCATGGAGCAGCACGGCCAACCAGGTTTCCCAGACTGGCCCTGCCAGGTGACGGACATCCCTGGGTACACTACTCCAGCCTGTCTGGAAACCCCTCTGTCACAAGGGTCCATTTCTAAAAATGGGGTGTTATCTACACATTTTACCTAGGAGGAAAATGAAGTCATAAGAGAGGAAAGTTTAACAGCCCCATTGAGAGGCTGCAGAAGACCAGCCCTTACAGTCTCTCCCTCAGGCACCCTGGAGTTAAGCTGCGGGCTGAGTTTAGGAAAAGATGCCCTGGAAGATGAGGCCAGCTTTTCTGACAGGGGGTGAGGGAGACGAGGAGTGGCACAACCCTTTTCTGGTTACCTTTATGGCTCAGGGCTTCATTCTAGGTCAACTGATCTGCTTCCAACAAGACTTCCCCATGCAGTGGTACTGGAGTGAGCGGGAGGCGGCTGTGTCCACTCCGGGCAGGGGTGTGCTGGTGGTGGGTGGCGCCTGGTGGGAGTTTCCCGGCAGTGGCTGCTGCCTTCTTTGCTGTGCATAGTATCCTGGTCCTCACACTTTCCTGCCTACGCCCCCTCGTTTCCAGTCTTCAGCGGCCATCAAACTGCACATGTGCCTGCTATGGTCCTGGCTCAGAGGACCCTAAGGCCTGGGAAAAGCCTTGTCCTTCTAGTGTTTAAAATACTTGTTAATATTTCTTATAGGTATTGGGAAACTTCTGAAGTGCCTTGTCTGAAATGTTCTGTCTTATCCTTCCTTTTAAGAACAGAAAAAAAAAAAAAGGCTATTTTGACAAGTAGAAAGTCTGACTCACAGAAGTCTGCACTGTTGCCTTTTGTAGCAGAATCACTCCTCAGCTGGGCCCTCCAGGCTGATGATCATCAGGGTTAGGAGCCCAGAATACTCTCTAAACGGGAGAAGAATCTAGGTGTCTGTGGATCCTGTCAGGGGCTCACTTTCCATGGGTGTCTTTCTTCTGTAAGTTTCTTTCTCCAAAGAGGATCCGGGCCATCTGCTGGGGATGTTCTAGTTTACAGAGGGACACCTGGAAAGTAAGGTCACTAGCATAGCCACCATGTCTACTAATTTTCTCTTTGGTGCACTCTTCCTGCTGCCCAAAGGCCCCTACCCTGGCTGGAAAAATCCAGTCTTCGTTTCCACCAGCAGCACCAGAGAGGGAGGCACATTGTCAGGCAGTTGGAGGAGACTGTCCCTTAGAGAAACAGGTGTATGGGAGCAACATCATTAGCACAACCTTGCTCTCCTCTGCTATTATTGTCAGGATCTTATCACTGTCAAAATCCAAGAGGTAATAAAAGTATGTGCCAAAAGGCAACCAAGTCTGCAATACTAGAAGGCTTTGCTCATTTACTGGGCTCATGGAGGTGGTGGTCAGTTGACTCAAAGGGAAATGGCTTTTAGTTCCGGTGGTATTTTGGTGATAACAGCATCAAATCCTTCTGGTTAAGATTCATCATGAGCTAGAGCTTTCCGGATAGTGTCCGTGTTGGCTTCCTCTGATGAGTCACGTGTTTAATAGGAGAAGCACCAGGCAGCACAGGTGAAGTGGTGAAGCAGGAAGGGGCAGAGCTGAGAAACCAGGAACTCTTACACATCTGGGGAGCTACAGAACTGAACAGACTGTCTGAGACATAAAGGAACATTTTGAAAAGCCCACCTGCTTACCTTAATTTGTACATTTAAGGGTAATGAAAGCTCCTTTCAGAACTGACATACTCATGTCAGCCACTCACCTCAGCAAACTAAAATTCTGTTTTCTAATATCTGCATCCTCAACCATAGCAATGCCCTCTTCTCTCCAGTTTTTGGGCCACCAGTAGGGTCTGTTTCTCTCCCACATCTGACCCACAGCCCAAAGTCTCCCAGCTACACTAGTTAGCCTCCCAACTTCTGTTCTCTCAGTCACTCTACTTCTGTATTGGGTTGTGAGTTTGGCACTGCTGGAAAACTCAGTTAAAAAGATAGCAACATTGATTCCAGACATGTTATCAAAGAGGTCTGCTGAAGATCTGAGGACTCCACCAGGCGGTGGGCACAGACCCCTTAATAAAATAATCATCACTAAAATAATTTAAAAATCTACAAAAGACATCTGAGCTCAGATCCTGTAGATAGGGGTCAAGGGGAGGAAGCTTGTTCGTGGCTTGTTTGGTACTCTGAATGTGGATAAACACCTCCACATCAAACCAACGCTATGTAGTTAAAAGACACAACATACCCACCGAGAGGGGGAACTGGGCTGAATCAGCACTCAAGGAGCCTGGATACTGCTTGTTTACCGGTGGCTTCCTTGTCTCTCTTAGGAGATGGAAAAGCCAGGGCCCTCCTACAAAGCCAGACTCTGTCTGCTTCCGGCCCACCTCCCTCTCTCCCTTCTTGTGCCAAGTCCTCCGGCCTAGGGTCGTGGTTAGAAATGGTTTTCAGTGCAGTTAGGTAGTGGAGAGTTCTGAGGGCTGGTCCTGGTCACTGAACTGGGGCCTCGGCTGTCACAATATCACACACTGCAGTTTGTGGGTGCCAGTGGCACGGTCTCCTCGCCATTTGGTTTTCTTCTTCTTCTTCTGGCTTTTTTCGGGAATCTGTTGCCTTTTAAACAGGGAAGAACAGAAAGAGAAAGTCAGAATGGGCTTTGCTCCTCCTCTGCCCTTCTCCCCCTTATCCTGGATGGGGGACTTGGAGACTCTGCTGTCTCCACTGGAGGAAGGCCTGGCTGGACAGCACCTCTAGAGGCAAAAAACTGAAGAGGAGGAGGAAAAAAATCCTAAATCACCCTACTGATGGGAATTTCTGAGTTAGGCTGCGGCTGTATTTATCTAAATCATAAACTTCATCAGAGCATTGGCCTCTGTTTCTGTGTTTCATATTTCAAATAAAATGACAGGTGAAGTGGGTACAAAAGTCTTTTACATTGATTGTTCTTGTTAACTTTTCCTATGTCCAAAACTTGACCTTGGAACTACAAGTCCATAACCGAGACATCAGCATAAGGGATTGTACCTAATCGAGGCAATCGCCCAGAAGCAAATCATTTGACCACATGGAATGCCAGCAAAAACGTATGTGGAGGCTGCAACACTCCCATTACACCGAGGAGTAATATGAAAATGAGATGTGGAACACGTGGGGTATTTATTTGCGAGGGCACTGAGGCCGCAAATAGGAACACTAATCAAGTCCTGGATCTGATTTACCACTAACCAAAGCTCTGTCAACAACAACAGGGCAGTGTATTCAAGCCATGGAATTTGAGAACCACAGGTTCTGCGGCTCATGTGTTAAAAATTTGGAGAACAGGATAAAAAGGTTGGCAGGGACTGCGGCCAGGAGGCCATTTCAGTCATCGGAGCACGAAGTGGTCAGGATCTGGACCCTGACTCTGCAAGACTCTTCGTCAGGACTGCTGAGGCTTGGTCCTGGAGTCAGCGTTGGTGCTTCAGGGAAACACCCTCAGGTGCTCCGACAGCAGCACAGGGAGGAGGGGGTCTACTCTTTAGTGGAAGTACTGAAAACTCTATTGGGAGAACCCTAGGGTGAGCAGGCTCCATGCAGGACTGCCCTGGGCAGAAATCATTTCCATTTAGCAGGTGGGGTATCACCATGTAGGTTCCCAGCAACCTCACTTACAAACCCATACATTAGGGGAGGTCAGAGGCAGGTGGAAAATGCAGAGGAAATAAATGGAAGGAAGTATAATAGTCCGTAAAAGAGGCCTGAAATGGCCCAAGCTCCCGGCTCAGGATGGGAGCTGCATCCCCCCAGCCCAGCCCTCCAGTCCTCCAGCTGCAGCCCAGCTGATCCACACTGCAGAGGCCTGTGCTGGGGAGGGGCGCCGTGCTCACCTAATTACTCTAACGAGGTCATGGAAGGCTTTGTCCACATTGAGAGGCGGGTCCTTGGCACTGGTTTCTATGTAAGGAATCTGGAAAGCAAAGCTCAGCTTGGTCAAAGTGGCACTGAGATTCACAAAGCACTCAGAGGCGCTGAGGAACCTACATGGCTTCACGGCCCCCCAGCCCTCCAGCAACCTCAAACCTCCTCTGGTAGCTTCTTTTAAGGTTGGAAAGTTTTACTAATGGCTTTTCAAATTCTCTCTTGTTCTTTAGTCACAGACATATTTAACAGCTCCCTAAAAATAGAATAAAATGATCTTTTTATATACTCGAAGACTAAAGATTGTTTCATTTCTCATACTAAGATACAGTTTGAGTTATTCATTTTTCCTTCTGAGCTCTATTTACCCCTCTGTCTGGCCCTTCCGGAGTGGACACCAGAGGGAGAGCCTGAGAGGCTGGGCTGTGAGCAGGACTCTGAACTGGGTGCCCCTGCCAGGTCTGTGCCAGCCCCACCCGCAACATGCCTGCCAGTACCAGCTCTTGCTTGGTCTGTACATGAGCTGGGAGCCCGGCCAGGTTTACACAAGGGTAACGCTGAGGAATCATCACATGACTGCTGGGTAGGCAGCAGCATGTGGGCACGGTGGCCGAGGTGACCCCACGGGCCATGTCCACCCTGAACCTTTGACTGCCAGACAGAGAACAAAGGCTCCAGGAGGTCAGGACACAGTCCTAAGTGCTCAACTTCTCCTGACAGGGACTCCACAAAGATCAGAGGTGCTCATCTTCAGGGAAACGTGATGGCACCCTTTGGGTAGGATAGAAATAAACTGACTGAGGTCAAACATAAATCATTTGCCAATTACAAAATTATAACACAACTGAACAAGAAAAGGGCGGTGGAGAAAATAAAAATGACCATTCATTGAAAGTATGGGAGGAGGGTAGCAGAGTAAATTGTTACTTTAGAGGAGTACACAGTACTGTACAGCATTGCCTAGAATGCATTCACTCATTAACTTCCCGTCAATGATTTCTGTGGGAGGTCAGATGTCTACACCTGTGGCCTCAAGCACAGGGCTTATATGCGGCTGACAGACACACAAAGGGCACAACTCAGGCCTTGGACATCTTCACTGGTTATGTATCTGAGGCTCCAGTAACCCTGAAAGGAAAGTACCGTTCGCTTTGGGCTGTGCCACTGTGGGCTATTAGGCTGCCACAGTCTCAACCTCCCCACCTGACCATGGCCTCATGTTCATCTCTGAGGCAAGTGAGCTCCCGCATTCTCCAGTAGGGAGCTGGAGCTCAGCAACACACTGGGCAGGGCCTACCATACCTAGCAGAGACTCAAGGATTGAATAGGTTCGTGTTCCATGCCCCACCTGGCCTCCTATGGACAGGTAGGGGTGTGAAGCTCAGCTTCGGGGCCTCTTCCAGGCCAGGTGTCATGTCCAGGTGTGGTAGGTGCCTGTGCGGATGAGGACAATGTGGTGCCCTATGCATACAAAAGGGAAGCGGGAAAGCACCTACAGTGTAGCCGAAACCTGCTCAGAGTCTGTCTGCATCCTGTACTCCTGCCAGCTCAGCAAGCCCTGGTTTCCAGGAGTCTCAGGGTAGTGCTGCCTGTGGTTCCACCCCATGGCTCAGAAGGACATGCGTCGTATTATCCCCCCAGGTACCCAGATACCCTCCATCTTCATTCTGGGGTTTCCACTTTTATCACTGAAGAAAAACTGATGTGCATTATCTTAAAAATTTAGGATTTCATTAGCAGCAAGACTTAACCTAAGGGAAACCCCAAACAAGCAATAGCACCATTAAACTCCACCAAAGGACTAGGAAATGCTATCTTCTGCATTAGGTGGGAGGAACCTATCTTGGATAGCCAAAGAGGAACTTGCCTCACGAGCTATAGCTGGAATGCCATTGATAGCAGCACGCCAGTCACTCGGTTCAAGCAACACATGAGGTGGCAGCATGTGCTGTGGGGGAAACAGCACCAGATTGAGAGACTAGAGATCCTGGCCCTGGGGGGTGGGAGCAGCACTCGACAGCCATGAGGTCCCTCGAAATCCTTAACCTCCTGTGTCTCCTTCCTTTTTATCTGCAAAATGGGGCTACTGCTACCTGAGCAGTTCCTCGACCAACCCAGAGCTGCAGAGAGGGAAAACCTTCCACACACCCAAGGGAAGCACTTAGCAAACCCTCCTCAGACCTGCGGGACCGGACAGGATAATGGAGCCCAAGACTAAAATGCAAATGGCACCTCAGGCCCATCTCTGTTCAGGACATCAGGTGTCCTGCTGTTCCTCCACAAGCCCATTTCTAATCCTAACTTCTGATGTCAGCTCCTGGGCTGGCCTTGCCTTGCTGGCCACTCCCTACTCTGGTAGGCATTCTCTTCCACTGGCTCCTAGATACGCACTCTAGTCCTCAGACATCACTGACCATTCAGTCCTACAAGCTTCTTCTTCTTCATCGCCCACAGCAGGACATGGCCTCATTCTCAATTCCAGGACCCCTTTCACATCTATATCCTTCTATCCTCCTTTCTGCCCTAGCCCCATCATGGCTTAAATTCCATCACCAGATGATTTCTAATGTTAACCTGCACACTGGGCTGTCTGACCTCTGTTGTGGCTTCTCCACTTGCCTGTCAACAAGGTTTCTCAAACCCAAGATTCCAAACCATCTCCTGGTCTCTCCCCACACCTCTCCCTTGCTGTCCTACCACACTCAGTGACTCAGTGCTCACAGGCTTCTGACAGTTGCTTAAGCCAGAGATCTTGGAATAATCCTCCATACTTTTTTTTGCTCTTGTCCCACAACCAATCTGGGGGAAAATCCTGGGAAACATAGCTGGAATCCACGGCTTCCCACCACCCTCACAAGCACCACTTTGGTGCAAGTCAACCTCATTGATACAGCCCGTCTCCCTGCTCTCAGTCTTGCCCCCTATGGACCACGCCCCACCTGGCCACCAGAGAGGTGTTCAGAGGTAGTCAGACCACACTGCTCCTCCTTTCAAACCCTCCAGTGGTTTCCCTTCTCACTCTGGTGAAAGCCCACAAGGCCTTACACTACCTCTCTGGTCTCGCCTCCTTCTGTTCACCCCTCCTGCTCGATCTGTTCAGCCACAGTGGCCTCCTTGCTGCTTTACAAACTCCCAACTCAGGGTCTTTGCATGGATTATTCCCTCTGTTACAATGCTCTTTCCCAAGATATCTGCATGGCACACTGCCTTAAATCCTAGCTGAAATGGACCCTTCCAGGAAAAGCTTTCCCTGCCCACCTTATTTGGAAAGCATCCCCCTGCACTCCACATTCCTGATCCCTTTTGCTGATTTGCTTCTTTCCATAGCTCACATCACCTCTGGACGAACTCTAATTTGCTCTGTTTACTGTCTGCCACTGGACATTATCACCACCAGGCAGGGATTACTGTTTCCTAGGGCCAATGGAATGAATGAGTGAACCAATGGAGAAAGCACAGACAGGGAGAAACAAGCAGCATGCCCCATCCTCTGAGCACAAAGTGGGCCACTGGGCAGAGGGGAGGGGCGACCTGGAAGCAAACTTCCCAGTTGGCTGAGGAGCCTTTGTGTGTAACCAAGAAGGCCAGGGGCACAGACTGTGCCATTGTGATACAGGGACTCACACCCATCCAGCACCATCGAGGAGAGAGGGGATCACAATGAACTAGAAAAACTAAGCTGTCCGCTAATGGATGTTCACAATGTAGTCCAGGGCAAAGCTGTTTGGTCTCTTGTCAAATGGGGATAATGATACCTCCCACTGCTGTAGTTGCGAAGAGCAAATAACATGGCATAAGTGCCCCTCTGGCACTGTGCCTGGCACAGAGCAGGGCTCAGTGAGCACAGCTGATCCGCTGACTCTGAGCAAACTCAGGCACTGGCTCAGCTGGGGACAGAAGCCAAGTCCTCTCCAGAGTCCAGGATCTGTTGTGTCTGGCTGGGTGAGGGTTGAACACCACAGCTTTCAGGGAGTTTCTAATAACTGCACAAGGTGTTTGTCTCTGGTTTACTGACTTGTTTTAAAAATAGCTCACCACCACATTTTACCCAACAAGGTTTGCCTCTCTGTGGAATCCAGCAGCTACCTAGGAGGCCTGAGTTCCTTTCTCAAAAATCAGCACAACAAGAGTGATGTAATATCCACCTTTACACACCCCTTGACCCCAACACACACACACACACACACACACACACACACACACACACACACACACACACACACCTACATTGTGTTTGGCCGCCATTTCTTTTCCTTGTTCCCTGGTGATTTTTCTCAGGTGCATCAAATCAACCTTGTTGGCCACAAGGATCATCGGGAATGACTCCCTGAGGGGGAAAAACAACAACTCTGTGAAGCCATCCACCCACTTGCCTGGTTAAAGTGGTGCAGCCAAACCTCATGCATAGCGTAACACAGAGAGAGGGAGAGCCCTGTGACATGGCCAAAGGGACCTGGGGAGCCCGGGGGCCGCTGGCTGCCTGCATCACCATCACTCCATCCTTTGCTGTGTTGACCACAAGGAACTCTGCAACCATCAGCAACAACTCACGAAGAGCAGGGGCAGGGTCTGGTACAGCACAAGCACCTGATCAATGGCAGCTGTCAAACGAGGACAGCTCCCAGGAAAGGAAGCACAGAGTCAAGGCATATCTGCCTAAAAATTCAGACTTATGTGGCCAAATTGCCGTCCAAGTTGAATGAGAAGTCATCTGACAATATCTGTGGCAGCACTGGATATTTTCATTAAAATGTTGTAGTATGACAGGTGAAGGAACTGTATTACTTTCCTTACATTTCTTTGATTAGCAACAAAATTAAATATTTTCCCACAACAGTTTTATTCTATGCTCTCTCATATATTTGTATCTTTTCATCTATTCAGGGATCCAGCTTCCATTACTCTATTGAAATTGTGTGTGTGTGTGTGTGTGTGTGTATCCCTTTGTATAGTAAGGTTATTAACCCTTTTCCCTTTGGAATAGATGTTAACTGGATTTTGTTTTTAGTCCTTGCTGGAATTTGTTGAAAGCTTGCTATTTTCCTATTAGTTTGCCCCTTTATTTTCTTTGCATTGCCTATTTGACAGGCAAGTGACATTAACAGTTGTGCTGAGTTGTGCTAATTAACACTGTGCTGTGTTAAAATTATTTAACTTTTCTACACAATGCTAAGGAAAAACAAGCCTTTAATTAAAGGCTTAGAAATCTCACAAATGCCACTTGACCAATTACACATTCTGGAGAGAAAATTCACTTTTTCTTTGCACATAATATAATGGAGTTGAAAAACAAAAGATGTCACCCACGATTCCTGACTGAGGGGACAGTTTATGGAGATGGGAGAGAGATGATCCCTTGGTGTCTTGGAAATAGTCTGGCATGGAAGGCACAGGAACAAACAAGGCTGGAGAATTCAGTTCTGGGCTCTGTACCCAGCTTCTACCTGGGGGCCCAGGGGCAGAGGTAGAACAGCGACCCCTATAGGCCAAGGGCAGGGAGGCCCACCCTGCCAGCCTCACCTGTCCTTGACGCGCAGGATGAGCTGGTGGAAGCGGTCCACGTGCTCGAAGCTGGCCTTGTCAGTGACGGAGTAGACAATGAGGAAGCCATCCCCTGTGCGCATGTACTGCTCCCGCATGGCGCTGAACTCCTCCTGCCCAGCTGTGTCCAGCACTGGGGAAGGACAAGGCTGCTCAAGGGCTGCCACATACCAGCTGGAGCCCCCGTGGCCTTCAGACCCCAGTCTGAGGCTGTCTCCACTGTGGCTGCACCCTGGGTATGCGATGGAGGCTCCCCTGCAGGGCTCAGCTCCTTCAGAGGCTCTTCATTGTGCAGCTCAGTGGGGGCTCACTTCAACCCGGTGCTCACTGGGCCTCAACTGCATCCACAGGCAAGCCTCATGAGATCAGGGTCAGCTTTCGCACTGTCCCCAGAGATGGGCCTGCATCCCCGCAGATGCCTTTACAACTGGGGATTCTGTGGGAAGGCATCTGACTCTGAGCTCCATTTTCTCCTCTGTTAAATGGAAAGAATGCTTCTACCTTGCAGCCCTGGGGGAGTGTGTGTTTATGAAGGAGGCTGCAGGAGCCCTGAAGAGGCCAGCCAGCCAGAAGGGTCTCCCAGCCCTGGTGTGGACAGATACTAAGTAAGCCTGAGGGAAGGGCCGGCCCTCCACAGCCAGTCTCTCACTACCTAGGAAAGGGGATCTGGGGCAGGAAGTAGGGGCAGAGACAGGAGGGAGGCAAAGGCCCTTCCCTCCAAACCACCCCCCTCCCAAGCCCGTTATGCTCTCTTCCTCCTGCTGGGATGAAGTGCTCACCCTGCCTGCTTCAGGGAGAGATCAGAGGACAGCAGCCACAGCTAGGGCCACCCTTCCATGGCGCAGGGCAGCAGCTTCAGCCCCACCAAGCAGAAATCTGACAGCCCAGCATCTTCCATGCCCCTGCTTACCATCTGGCCCCCAACCTTCCCGACACATTGCTCTCTGACTAGACCCAACTTCTCCCTCTCCCTGGAGGCAGCAGAGCTGGTGGACAGAGTCTGAAGCCAGACCACAGTGCCGAGTCCAGTTCATCCTTTCTGGGGTGTGATCCTAGGCAGGCCCCATTCTCTGACTCTGTATTTCCTCAAATGAGGACAGCCAGGGTAGTTTGAGTTAATGTTCATAATTCCCCAAGAACAGGGCTAGAAGCCCTAGGGCAGTGCCTGCTGGGAGAAAGCTGTCATCCTCACTCAGGGCCTTCTCTCCCACCCTCAGCCTGGGACTCCTTCCTTCAACCATTCCTCTGCCTCAGCTAATTCTGGCACAGTATTCTGCTGGCTGATCCCCAGGGCTCTCCTTACTATATACCAACCCTCTCAGATACTCTTCTTGCTGCCCATTTAACTGCTCCCAGAAGCCTCTGCCACTGGGCTGTTATCTTCCAGAGGCAGGGACCTGGTCTGTGTGACTCATCTATTGGGGGCCTGGCATAAAAAGTACCCAAAGTGTCTTTGAATGTGTAAATAAATGAGAAGTCTAAGTGATTTTGTTAATTCATCTAATATCTGAGTGCCCCCATGAGCCAGGTAGGTTCTAGGCCCTTGTGGAGATAAGGTGAACGAGGCAGAATCCTTGCTCTCGCAGGACTAACAATCCACCATCAAGACAGATAAACGGATGGCTGATTCAATTTTAGGCAGAGTAAGTACCTACTATGAAGAACATAGCCAGGTGGAGGTCACTGGCGGAAGTTTTTCATCATTGTGTATAGGGAAGGAGGGCACCTCTCAGGAGGTGACTGTGAGCGTGACTGAACGTGGAGAAGGGGGGAGCCATGCGAGTGACACGGGGAACGGAACTCTCGCCAGAGGGGCGACAGCACAACAGTCAGAGGTGCAGGTGAGCCAAGGTAAGCTCGATGGGCTGAGGAGGAAGAGAGAAGAGACGGGGCAGGCTGAGAGGGGCTGCTGTCCTGGGTGAGGTTTACTTCAGCATTGGCAAGACAGGGCAACTGGAGCATGGGCAGAGAATGGCATAACTGGAGGCATTTTGAAAAGTCCGTTCTGGTTGCTGGAAAGGAAACAGGCCATGGGTAGAAGCAGGGGGCCTAGTAAGGAAGTACATGTAGTAATCCAGGGAAGATAGAGTGGAGGGCTGCAGAACCACGAGCCAGGGGAGTCGGTGAGAAGTGACCAGATGCCTATATTCTAAAACAGAGCGGCCCTAAGGGTGCTGCTGGATTCGGGCCAGAAGAACCAACTTGAGGACAAACAGGGTTTGGCAGGCTTAGATTCTGACACAGCCTGAAGAGCTCAGCAGACCTCTCTGTGGGACTTCAATAGGCACTGTAAGGCTTCAGTCAGATTCTGAGAAGAGAGTGAGAGGCAGGGATGTCAAGCGTCCATGGGTGGATGGTAAACAAAGCCACGGGACCAGCTACCCATGCAGCCCAGGACTCCACATCTCCTCAGGCAGGTAGTGCAGACAGTACTTGAGAAAGTGACCTGTCCCCATAGCCATACTGGTGCCCACCCTTCCCCATTCTTCAGTACTTCAGAGGGGCAAGTAGTGGGGACCCACGATGTGCCCAGACGTGAGAGCAGCTCGTGGCTGTTCTGTCTCATTCCTTAGGCCTTGGCCTCATGTAGCAAATGAGAAGCATGAGGACCCTTGGGCCCTTAGAGCTCTGACATCCTAGAATTCTTTCACGTAGCTATAAAAAGACAGGATCCATAGCAAGGTGAGGCAGGACCCACAATGGGGTGACAGAGAAACAGAAAGATTTCAACTGGATTCCTCCAGTGGAGCCTCCCCACCAAATAAATCCCACTCAGAACTGAAATCAGTAAACCAGATGAAAGTGTATGAAACCGGCTGAAGTGTGGATGGGGAGGCCTGCATTCAACAGCAGCAGACATTAAGGTAATATCGTAAGTAATACATTTAAAGATGCTGAAGATACTTATTAACCAAAACAAAGCTAGAGATCTAAGATATTTTAAAAACATGATCATACAAAAAATTTTTTAAAAAAGCTCAATAGGAGGTTGAAAGTAAAAATGAACCCTCTGGATAGGAAAAAGGTCATTTTTGACATTGATGGTCTTAGAAATTATATGATTCATGTTTTCTAAAAGAACTGTTGGAGGATGTACTTCAGCCAAGTTAAAAATAAATCCATTAAAGAAGTGTTTTTATGAACAATAGTAAGCAAATCAGCAAAATGAGTTAAGTTTAAATAAATATTGCACAACTTAAAGAGAATAGGTGACAATTTAGACCTAACATCTATGAGGATCCACGTCTGAGGAAAGGGGTCAGGAAATAGTAAGTGACTATAGGTTGAGGAATCTGAAAAATCAAGATCTGAAATCCAAACTTTTTATATGCCAACATGATCCTCAAAAGGTTTTGGATATTAGAACATTCTGAATTTTGGAGTTTTGGATTATGGATGTTCAACTAGTAAAGTCAATACAGATGTTGTAAAGTCTGAAAAATTAAAATCTGGAACATTCCTGGTTCTAATATGATAACCCTGTCATGGTGTTAGAGAAGGGATACTCTGCCTGTACTAAAATTTAAGCTTCATTTGGGAAGAGGCTAAAGATCTTGATTACATCTGATACTGCCAGCTGTAAGTGTACACACACTTATGTATACAGCATAACGACTAGATGAACAAAAGCAAAACCTTAAACTTCCAATCAATACAAGAGTGCTCCTTCAGCAGCACATATACTAAAATTGGAACAATACAGAGAAGATTAGCATGGTCCCTAATCAATACAAGAGAGCAAGAAGAAAACAAAGTAAATGGGACCAATTCAACAAAAGGCAAAAAGAAACCTAACAAAACAAGTAAGCATTAAACACAGAAACATGAAATAAGATGGCAGAAACAAATCTATCACTAATCACAATAAATGCAAACAGGTTAAATTCACCTATTACTAGCAGAGCCTAAATGTAAAATCCATTTGTCAGCTACTTACAAAAGACACATGTAAATCAAAATGACAAAAGATGAGAAGTAAAGAATAAATAAATAACATGCAGGCCTTGGGCTAATCAAATGAAAGGTATCCACAAAGTAGAATTCAAGGCTAAATAATTAAGCAGGACAAAGGCAGCATATTTATAATGAGAAAAGATATAAGTATCAAGAAGTGCTGAAGTCAAGTGTACCTTGACTTAGTATAATTGCCTTAGACGTTTTACATGCTCTTTGCCTATCAGTCTGATTTTTGATCTATATATATGTTAATTAACTTTATAAGGTCTCATAAATAAATGAATTGGATGCTGGGAAAATAAAAGGGAAGGTAAAGGGATGGAGGAAAAAGTACTGAAATATATTATGTACAGGTACCAATTCTTTATAGTGAATGTAATCATTATGCACTGTAAACATGTACTAATAAAAGTCAGAAAAAAAGAAGTGCTGAAGTCATGTAACCAAGAATGTTACTTTTATGTATCTATAGACTTACACATATACGCACATAAATATGATTTTAAAAAACAACAGAAATTGACAGATTTCATAATGTGGGAAAACTGAACAGGCCTCTGTTAAAGACAGGACAAATGGCCTCTCTAAATTAATGACCTGTACTTAACAGAAACAAAAATATAAAAGAATTTATTCACTTAAAAGTTAAAAGGGAATACTGTTCTATAACTTTCCAGTTAAAGAGAAAAGCAAAGCAGAAATTACAAACAATTTAGAATTGAAGGGTAATGGACAGTATCAAGACCTCAAGTTTTGAGGCCAAAATGGTATTCAGAGGAAAATTATAGCTTTAAATGCACCTCAGAAAATGAAACTGAAAGTTAACTAAGCATTTAAATCAAGAAGCTAGATAAGGAAAAATAAAACTAAGAGAAAAGTCATCAATAAAAGTAGAAAGCACAAAACTGGGAGAAAGGAAAAGTAGTTGATAACTAAAAATCAAAAGCTGATTCTTGCCAGGCATGGTGGCGCATGCCTATAATCCCAGCACTCAGGAGGCTGAGGCAGGAGGATCACTGTGAGTTCGAGACCAGCCTGGGCTACATAGTGAGTTCCAGGTCAATCTAAACTACACAATGAGACCCTGTCTCAACCCCCCCCCAAAAAAAAACCCACAAAAAACAAAAAACCAACCAAACAAACAAAAAGCTGATTCTTGTCTCAAGCTGGGGATGAAACACAAGGCTTTGGTTGGGCTAGGCAAGTACTCTACCCAAGTTACATCCCCAGCCCCAAAAGCTGATTCTTTAAAAAGAACAACTAGGGACTGGTACTGCTTCGCAATTCCATCGAATGGAAGAGGCAAGACCTCTTGAAGGCGCTTATCAAGAAACCTGCACTTTGTCTGCCAGACCCTCCATACTCTCCGCCATCAGGGTTCCCGCTGTGGTGACAGCTCCCCGGGAGAGCAGGTGAATGTGCCGGGCCTGCTGTATGAAGAGCTCCATGGCCGAGGACCCCTTGGAGCACAGAGCAGTCTCGCTCAGATCGAAGTGACCCTGGGTAGCACAATGGGCAAGGCCTGGGCCCATGTTCTCTACCGGAAGCCCCAACATCGCCCAACTCATCAGACTCAGTGGTTTTCCATCCTTTCTGACTTCAGCCTGGATCTCCAAGCGCCCCCCCCCC
>NW_022900949.1:51469060-51505586 GCF_012274545.1 Fukomys damarensis | reverse complement strand
AGCCCCCCCCCCCCCCGTGCAGTCCCAGCCCCACCCAGATCCTCACACATTTGCCGGTAGATCCCACAACTAGTTTGATCTTTAATCTTTGCCTGTCCAAGAAAGAAAGAGAAACCAGAGATAGCCTAACTCTGCCCTTGCAGTTCATCTCTGAAAAACAACAGGCTCTGCTGCACTCTGAGCCAAGCCAGGCTCCCAGCCACATCTTGTAAGAGCCAGATGCTTATGATGACCTGGCCCCAGAAGATCCAGATGATGACTTGGATGTTTGACAGTCAATTTTGCCAGGCTGTAGTGGGAGGGGAAGGGGACCCAGAACCACCGTTCCGTTTGCATTGGCCTGAACTCTGTCCCTGCCCTGCCTTTGCTCCTTTGTTTAGGGAGTCTCTGCCTGCAGGTCAGGGAGCAGCAGCTGATCAAGGTGAAAAGTCAGAGGGCATAGGAAAAGGGAAGAGAATAGGAACTCTCTTATAAAACGTTTTCTATCATAATTCAAAAATAAGTAAAAAGATAAAAAGAAACTAAAAAGAAAATCTTCAGCATTTCTCATCTTGAATGTCGACATATATTTAATTGTGAAAGAAAACTACAAATTTTGATAGCAATATATTTTCAATTCTAGATGAAATATTTAAGAACATATTGATCAAAATTAGCTCACAAAAATATACAAAACCGGAATATACCAATAACTAGATGAAACTGCAGAGACTAAGCCGCCTCACGAATTGCAGGAAGCTGTTCTTGCCACCCTGCGCCAGGTGGGGGCGGCAGGCGGTGTGCAGCCTTCCTTTCCTCACGCACACCTGGAAACGCATCACACAGACGTCCGTCAGCAACACTGCCTCCAAGGCGGAGGATAGCAGGCCGCCAGCCTATTAAGAAATTATGATTCTGCCTGCAATCACCATGCCTGATGTTATGAAGGTAGGAGGACTCCAGAGACTGAAAGCATTAGTCACTGGAGAGAAGAGGCATTCTGCCAGGGTCCGCATGCGCGCACGAGTGCATCTGTGGGTAGGGGAGAGAGGTTCTAGAGATAATAACAGTATTGCAGAGGAGGATTAAGCCAAGACTGCTCTTAGACCTGGTGGATTTCAGAAGCCAAGCCCCATATGCTAGTCCCAGGCAGGCAGGCAGCCAACATGAAGAAGACACCAGCCCGACCCACATTGAGCAAGTCCCTCTTCCTCCTCTTCCACCTCCTCCTTCCCCCACTAGAGGGTGTGGGTCTGATCACTAAGAACCAGGTGGGCTGAGCCTTGATTCCAAGCTGTCAGCTCTGCCTTGAAAGCCTGTTCTACCCGCCACGGTGGCACACGCCTCATCTCAGAACTCTGGGAGGCTGAGGCAGAAGGACTGCAAGTTGGAGCCCAACCCGAGCAACTTAGTGACTTATCAAGGCCCTGTCTCAAAATAAAAAATAACAAAGGCCTGGGGAAACATTTCAGTGTAAAGGCCCTGGGTTCAGTCCTCACTGCTGAAAACGAGAAGCAAAGAAAGGCAGTCCGCTTACTCCCTTCAGCTTTCCTAGTTCCTTCCAGCGCAGGTAAATTTGACTACCCCTCATCCTCAGAAGGGGTCTCAGCTTCTGACCTCTCCCCACGAACACCTCCTACTGCTGTGCACTCCCTCCCATTTGTGCCTCTATACCTAGCTCAGCTCTGTGCCATTTGGTGGAGCCCCAGAGTGGGTACCTGGCATGCATTTTCCTGGGCCTCCCAAAAGCTTTGGCACCTAATGAAGGCTCTGAAACTGTATGCACAATGACGAGACAAATCATGCGCAGGCTACAGGAAATGGCTGTGTTAAAGTAGCCCATTCCGGCTTTAAGGGAACTCACTAAAATCTGATTTTTTTAACATTCACAGTGTACTTTTCAGGCTGAAACAAGGATTCCAGAACATGAAATAATTGAGATAATAATTTCTAGAGAGGATGCAATTAAAGAGCATGCCTAGAGTTTTCTATCTACTTGTAATCCCTAGACCCGTTGTGGGGAGGAAGAATGATCACGTCCACTTTATAGGAGGCTTAGGTGGGGAAGCCTGTGCCCTTCCCAGGAATAGATTAGAGTAAAATAATGTCACCCAGTTGAGCATAGATAACAAGGAGGACTTTTTCCTGATTGAATCTGCACTCCCTTTCTGTGAAAGGGTGTGTGGCAAGTAGGAGTGGGTGCTAGGCTGCAGGCCTGAATGTCTCCACCACATGCTGTTCCCAGAAAACGTGCTGTTTTCTTCTTCTCTAAAGGGCTGGCTGGGTATGGAAAGCAAGGCCGCTTGGGACTCTCTACAGGAGAGGGAGCTAAAAGCCCTATAGAGGTGCCAGCTGGCTCCCTGGCAATGGGGGAAGAAGAGTACCTCTGGCGTCAGCCCCAACCTCCTCAGCACAATGACTTAAGGACAATATCAGGGACAGAGTGGAGGCCACTGGCTCCGGCAATACCCATTCTTGAGGCCAGACTGCTACAGCTATGGGAAATGGAATGAGGAGGCCAAGGGAGATGCTTTCATGGGTCCACAGCTCCAGAGTCAGTGTGCAAACTGCACATGTGGGTGCACATTCTGGGATGATAGGTCCTTGAGAAGGCAGGAACACCCCTGGTCCCCCAGTATTCTCAGCCAGGAGAAGGAGGAAAAAGCAATGGGGGACAGAGCAACATGGTCTTGGGTTGTAACCAGAGCTCGAGAACAGATAGGTGCCAGAGGGGTGAGGGGCCTGCAGAGCCTTAGCCTCCAACTCCGTGTACACCTCCCAGCCGTTCTGGGAAGCCAGCCCCTTACAGGTGAAGAAACTGAGGCCGGGCGAGGCCAGGAGCTGCTCAGTCTCACACTGCTAATGAGCAGCAGCCGAGGCAGGAGTGAACTCAAGCAGGCCTGTCTGAGCCTAGGCTTTGCTCTGCTTCTTGCATCAGCCTGTCTTTGAGCAGGGACCTGGCAGCTGTGTCCCCAAGGCCTGAAGAGGAAAGAGTGAGGACAGAACGCCTGAGACTTGCAGAGATGGAAGCTGAAGGTCTGGAGGCTGTGCTTCCTACACCCACCCTGCTGGTTATGCCACACTCCAGTCCTCCACACCTGCTGCCCGGTGGCCATGTGTGCCCAGAAGAAAACTCCTGGTTGTGCTGGCAGGGCCTTCAGAGCACCCAATGGCTGTAAATATAGCTTTCTCCAGTCTCCCTCTTCTCTCTGGGTGATGGCGTAAACATGCCTGGGGTCTCCTGCTCCAGGTCTCTGCTCTTAGCTGACCTGAAGCAGAGCCCCAGCAGGAGAGAATCTCCGGAGGCTTCCTCCCCACAGAAGTCCACGTGGGAGGCACTGGTGGAAAATGCTAGCAGGAATACAAAATGGCCTCCTAGAGTGGCTGGGAAGTGTTCATGGGGTTGGAGGCCAAGGCTTTGTCTCCCTGTTTCTCTCTACAACAGTCACTTTGGAAAACAGCTTGGTAATTCCTCAAAATTTTAAATATACCATCCTGCAATTCTACACCTTGTGGGGCCAGGGATTTAGCTCAGTGATTTCACCGCCTGCCTTGCAAGTGCAAGGGCCTGAGTTCAATCCCAGGTACCAAAAATTAAAAAAAAATTCTACACCTTGGATATGCTCTAGAGACCTGAAACATAGTCCACGCAAAAACTCACACTTACACGTTCATAGCAATATGATTCATCAGAGCCAAAAAATGGCAACAACTCTAATTCATCAACTGATGAAAGAATAAGCAAAATGTGATGCATCTATATATTAGGGTATTATTAACACATAAAAAAGATATAACACTGCAATATGATAAGCCTTGAAAACACTGCTCTAAATGAAAGAATCTAGTCACAAAACACCGTGTGTCACATGACTCCACTTACACGAAACATCGAGAATAGGCAAACCTGTAAAGGCAGAGAGTTCAGGTACTGCTCGCGGGAATGGAGAATTTTTAGGGTGGTGATGGAAAAGTTCAGGAACTACTCAGCGGTGATTATTGATGTGTGGATCCAACAGTGATCTGCGGCAGCACAACTTTGTGAACATTCTAAAATCTACTGAACTGCACATGTGAATTTTACATGTAATTATATATCTCAGTGAAAAAGTTACGTGAGAAAAAGTATCAGCCTATCTCCCTTTGTTGAGAGGCTCACTCCCCTGCCCTCTCAGGATGGTGGCTGACCTGCCCCGCTCCTGCCCCTCCGGCTGGACACTGGCTCCTGTCTCTCGCAAGGACACTGCTGCTATATCTGTCCCCTCGCTCTTCAGCAGCAGCCTTTTCTCTCTCCATTGTTTTATTTTCATCAGTATTTAAACATGCTATCTTTCTTTCATCTTAAATAAAATGAAATAATTAAAAACAAGAAAGCCTGGCCCCAGGATCTCACATCCTGTTTCTCTACTCCTCCTCACAGCACTGTTCCCTTTCTGTCCACCCTCTCCTCTACTCTCTCTAATCCACTCTAATCAGGCTTTCATTCCCAACCACTCCAGGCTTCTTGTCAAGTCACCAATGACCTCTGTCTCACTAACTCAACAGGCAGCCTGTGTCCCCTCCCGGCACATGGTGTGGCTGATGGCTCCCTCCTTTGTGAAGTGCCTCCTTCCCTTGGCCATGGGCCGCACCCGCTCTCTCTGTTCTCCTCCTACCACAGTGACTGGTCCTCCTTACCCTCCTGTCCCATGCCTCTACACCAGTGGTGGCGTACTTATGGCACGAGTGCCACAGTGGGCTGTGTGTTAGCACTGAAAGCTTTAAAAGGTCCGCCATCACTGCTCTAGATCCTGGTGTCTCCTTCTCTAACCACATTCCCTTCCTTGGTGATCTCTCCTCTGTGGCTCTCCCTGTCACCTCCCAGATTTGCTTCTCTAGCCCACAAGTCCTTTGCTCCAGACTCACACAGCCAGCTGCTGCCTTGACTTCTACTGCGATGCAGGAAAAGCAGCTCAGATATCTGTCCAAAATCAGACTTTTGATTTCTCCCAAGCTTACCTCTCACTAGACTTCCTAATCCTGATAAGTGTAATTCTGTTCTCCCAGTTGTACAGACCAGACTCCCCTCTACTCGCCCACCCCATCTTATATGCTCCAGCACAAATCCTATGATTTCCTCCTTCAAAATACTCCCAGCATTCACCTCTTCTCACCACTTCCTCCTCCAGTGCCTTGGTCACAGGCTGTTCACTAGTCTCTCTGATTCTGCCCTGATTCCCCTACCAACTGTGCTACACACCAGAGACCCAGAGCAGGCCTTTAAATCATCAGTCAGATCATTTCCCTCCTCTGCTCAAAACTCTCCACAACTTATTTTCCTTTGAGACCTTATGATCTCAGCTGCATCCAGCCCACCTCCTTACCTCCAGCTAGCCTCCCCTTTATGTACTATACTAACTATTCCCCAAACAGACCAGGCACAACCTGCCTCAGGGCCTTTGCACCTGATATTCTCACTCCTGAAATTATCTTCCCCTGGGTACACACAGAGCTATCTCCTGCAATCTCTGCTCCACTGTCACCTTGTGAGAAAGACCTCATTCTGTTTCCCTTTCCTTGTCATATTCTCCTTCATAGCATTTATCAGCACCCAATACCATCTATGTTTGTTTATGCTCCCCTACAACGAGCTTCATGAGAACAAGAGTTTCACTTTACCAAATGATGTGTTCCAGAGCCCAAAAGAGAGGTAAGTTTACATCAGGCACTTGGAAGTATTTACTGAGTGAATTAACAAACACTCCAAGGTTCAGAAGATCTGGGATCCAATCCACATGCCACTGTAGAAAGAGATGGCATGCCTAGACCAGGGTGCTAAGTCTCACTCCTGGACTTCACAGACAGAGAGAGGGGCATGGGTAAGTGGGACCCCTCAGCAGCACGTGTGATAGGCTCTATTCCTAAAAACAGGAAGCCACCCTTGTAAATATTAATATAAATTGTATTTAAGCAGTTGCAGCAATAATACATATGCTACCATGTACTAAATTCCTTGCAATGTGTCTTTTTCCCCTCACTCCATAGGCAACAACTAAACACCAAAAAGGTATCAAGTCTAGGCTGGCACCAGAGATGCAATGGTGGGCAAAAGACAAAGCCTCTCTCCTCAATAGGCTGACATTAAAGTTTTCCATTTTCTTTGTGATAACTGCAGGGCCATATCCTATGTGGACATGGATACCCCCCTCCTCAAGGTGCAATGTCTTTGTCCTGAAGCTGTCTCTGCCTAAAGGAAAGAGGAGCCCCTGATCACTAGCTGGACAGGATAGCAGAGGCAACCCCAGGGTCAAGAGGTGAGAACATCAGCCAACCCAAGGGCAGGCAGGTGAGACCTCAGACTGACCTGTCAGGACAGCGTGCTTAGCTGAAATTGGTCATTTGACCTCCAGGAGTGGTCCCACATAAAGTTCCAAAGTTAGACCACAGTCCCATAATCTGTGCAGGCAAACAGGACTTGCCTATTGGTGATGTATGTGGGCAAGCTTGGGAGGAACCCAGACTTTGGGGCAAGCCACACACACCTCCATCACCAAGACCAAGCTATGGGATCCTTCACCTCCTATGAGCAAAGATAAGGACGGAGACTCCCTAGCTCTGGGGTGAGAGGAAATGGAACTCTCATCAGTTGTGTGACCTAAATCATGCAGCTCACCTCTCAGGGAGTCTCAGTCCCCTCTCCTGTGGACTCCACTGATCACAGAGCTGCTACACAGGTGCCAGGGCAGGAGGTCTGGGCTTCCCTGGGAAAGAGCCCTCAGGACACAGGTCTTCAAGCAGCAGCAATTTACAAAGGTACAGAATATGTCAACTACTTTATAATCTAGCAGGTTGAAATGAAGTGATCAAAGACCTCAGCATAGAGTGCGGCCTCCAAGGAAAAGTCTGGTCAGCAGTAATTGCTATCACTGCCCTAAGGGCCAAAGGAGGAACAGCAAGAGGACTTGGGAACAAATGTGGATTCCTTGTGAAGAAGGGTGTTCCATAAGCACGCCCTGCCTAACCTGGCACCTTGGAGATCAGCAGGTTCCAGGCTACTGGAAGCATTAGCAACAAAGGCTGCAGCAGCCAGGAGAAACAGGAAGACACAGGCCTGCAGAGCTGGGTTCATCTTGGCAGGCCAGCCGTCATGCTGCTTCCTCCAGGGAAGGAGAAGTTCCTCCCACATCACTACCTCCCAGAGATAGAGAACAGGTAGAGGGGCAGGTCTGTCTGCACCCCATTCTTAGCTGGGGCCCTTGGGAAGAGGCTACTCCGAAGGTAGCCCAATGGCTGGCCCCAAGCATAGAAGCCCACTGGGTAAAGTCTTTGGCTTAGAAAAAAAAAAGCACTCAATAAATGTTCCATTTCCTTTCCCTGCTCTTCCAAAGTCCTTTCCTCCTGTCACCAAGAAAGAATGTGAATTCAAGTGTTCAGGGGAACACCAGGTCCAGGACCCTTGGAGAAGACAAGAGCACTTGTGTCTAAGGTTTGGGCAGAAGCCAGGGTGGAAATGTCCCAGCTTCTGAGGCTGCAGAAGAGCCAGGTTTTTGCTATTTGTGAAGACAGAGCCATTGCTGGGGAGATGGAACAGACAGGCTACGGCGCTGGTCCCCTGATCCCCTAGGTGAGAAGAGCTATCTGGAGACTCAGCGTTCCCTGCTGTTCTCTGGGGATGGAGGACAGATGCAGATTCAAAAGACTCGTTGGGAGCCAAGTGCGGGGAAGGCCCAGAAACATCTGCTTCAGTTCTAAGTGGGCAAAGGATTTGGCCAACATCCTACTCTAGACGCACAAAGCTTGGGCCAAAGTAGGAGGCAGCCTGACAGGATGGAGGACGTGCTTGGCAGGGTCAGCAGCAGGTCAAGGACTGGATCTTCCATTACCTAAGTGTGGCTCTAGGCAAGACACTTCTCCATCAGCACCTTGGGCTCCTCAAGTATAAGTGGACACCAATGGAGCTGCCTTCCATCCCTGATCCACCAGAAAAAAATAGGTATACAAGAACTCTAAGACCAGGCCAGGAATTTAGCTCAGTAGTGCTGCTGCCTGCTGCCTACCACCTGCCTTAGAATCACAGGGTCCTGAGTTCCATCCCCAGTACCAAAAACAAAAACAAAAAACTCTACCACCAAAGGGGTAAAAGCAGGACTCAATGAGACATCTGCATACCTGTGTTCACAGCAGCACTATTCATAATAGCCAAAAAGAGGATACCCACTCAAATGTCCATCAACAGATAAAACAGATACTCAAAATATGCTACATATAGGCAGTGGAGTATACAGTATGCATATTGTACCATATATTACTACACCATATGCATTATATTATATATGTTATCCATGTACGATGGATGGAGCATACTATTCAGCTTTAGAAAGGAAATTCAGCATATGCTACAACATGGATGAATCCTGGCGATATTATGCCATGTAAAATAGGGCAGTAACAAAAAAGCAGATACTGTATGATCTGACGTATCATAGCACTTAGATGAGGCACCTAGGCAGTCAAATTCACAGAGACAGAAAGCAGATTGGTAGATGCCAGGGACTGAGTGGAGAACGGGGCGTTACTGTGTAATGAGTAGTACAGTTTCAGCTGAGGAAGACAAAAGAGTTCGGGAAACATGTGGTGGGAATGGTTGCTAAACAACGTGAATCCAGTATGTTGAGTGCCACAGAACTGTACACTTGAAACATTTAAATGGTAAATTTTATGTTATACATATTTACCACAATAAAAAAAAAGCCCCAATACAGAACTCCAAGAGCAACGGTTCAGGGTTTCCTAATTCATAAGTAAGAGAACTGGGTAAGAAGAACCATGAGCTGGAAGCCAAGGTGGGCTGGTGCTCACTCAAGAGGCCAGAAAAAAAGGCCAGGGAATCGGAAAGTAGAGCTAAAGCAGAGAGGTGGGGACCAGGGAAAGGCGGAAGAGATGTCCCCAGAGCTGGGCACTTGACTGTGGAAAGTGAGACAAAGGTCTCCAACTCTTGTGAGAAAGGACTCAGAACAGGCCTGCTCCAAAGCTTTGGGGTCCCCCAGACACAGGAGAGCATGGCTGCTGCCTCCTGTCTCTTAGGTTCCTGCAACCCCTTGAGATAAAACAAGAAACAGATTTCTAAGAAACCAGGCACCCTTGAGGACTCTCTGAGGAAAGACAGAGAGGGCTTCTTGAGCAAGCCCACACGTGTCACCATTCAAGGGGAACACAGCACCTGGCCCGAGCATCTGAGCACAGTCAGAAGGGACGCGAATGCGTGCGTTGGTCCTGATAATCCAGCCTACACTCTTGTCCCAGGGATCGCAACTCCCATTCCCAAGGGCACTTAGCTTTATTTTCCTCACCCACAACACAGAGGTACCGAGCACCACATCAGTGCTTATAAGGATAAAAGCAGTGAGTACAATGTGCTGCCCACAGGCCCTCCGTACAGCAACTGCCCAATAATATCATCACTGTCATGATAATCCTCCTCCTCATCATCACCGTGACCACCAACATCATGCTGCCGTGTTTCTACTCTTTCTGGGTTTGGAAGAAGAGAACCCAGAGTCCACAGCACTTGCAGCTCAGTGGGGTATGGAGCAACTGAAGGCACCTTCAGCCCCACCCAGATGGGTGGCCTCCAGGGAGGTAGGATGTCAGGGTTCTGGATGCTCATGCAAAGTCCACCCCAGGGCTGCAATCTACACTAGAAAAGGCTAGACTCAGAAAGGTTCAGGGTTACACTTAAGCCCCAATACAACAGTCCCTGGAATAAAGTTCCCCAAATATGGAACGTGCTTTGAAAAGCCATACTAATTAATATTTAGCTGAAAAGTTTTTGGTTGTTTTTTTTTTCTTTTTTGCCCCTCTTCCATGTCTTCCTTTGCTTAACAGAAAGACCATATACTGAGTAGAGAAGTGAGTTGGTCTCAGCACTTACTGAGCACTCCTGAGGGAGGCCTGGGTGGGCAGTGCTGTAAACCAGGGCCGACTTGCACAGTAGGATTGAAGGCTCTGAGAATCTCTGCTTCTACAGTAATGCTGTGGCCGTGCTTCCCCCTCTCCGCTGATACTGCTATAAATGTTATCACGAAATCTAATAATCACCCTTGAGAAAAAGCATTTTTTCCCAGAAACTACTGTCCAAAGGAAAAAAAAAAGTTAAACAACTTTTATGGCTGCAAAGAAATACTGAGCTACAATTAGTACCAGGCATGGTTACTCTCTTACACGCATTATGCAATATTTTCTAGAATGTTTTCTGTGGACACAGCCCAGAATGGCATGCAAAAAACAGTCCCTTTGGAGCTAGGTGTGGTGGTGCATACCTGTAATCCCAGCACTTTGGGAGGGTGAGGCAGGAAGACCATAAGTTCAGATCCCAGCTGGAAAATTTAGCAAGATCCTGTCTAAAAAGGTAGCTAGGAATGTAGGTCAGGGTACCACTGATCCCCAGTACCACAAAAATGCCCCTTGGGAACCCTAAGGATAATGCTTCAATGTGGCCATATATTTAAGGTTCTTATAATTCTATTGTAAAGAGACTTGTTTACATTTATTTAACTCACTGTATCCTGAAGTGTGCTATAAATTCCAATGAGTGACGCATGCAATTATTTTAGAAAAAAAAAGTGTGTTTTTAATTTTAATAGTTTTATGTTATATATGTATGTTTATTTTAATGAATTAGAAAAAAAGAAAATAACAGAGCTAGCATACCAAACCTGTGACTGTACATATTCTGTTGTTCAGAATTCATTCACTCATTTATTCATCCCACAAATGTTTACTGAGGATCTCTTCTGAGCCAAGTAGTATTTTAGATGCTGAGGAACTGTACTAAATAAAATTAAGCTCATGCTCTCAGACGTTTATATTTTAGTGAGGAGAGATGGAAACTCAAATACATAATATGTTCAACAGTAAAAGAAATAGAGAAATTGAATAAGGAAAAACAGAGTTGGGCGGTCACAGAAATGACAAGGGTAGCTGGACACTAGTGGAGATGGTTTGGTCAGGGACAATCTCGCAGATAATGTGACATCTGAGCTGAGACTTAAATGAAGTAAGTATTTCTGCAGGAAGAATGTTCTGCACAGAGAATACCATGTGCCAAATCCCCACAGTGGGAACACGTTGGTACCTGGTGGATCTGATCAAAATCCCAGGCTGCAGACAAGCCTTCGAAAGGTAGTGCTTTCTTAATGGAGATATGACTCAAATACTATAATATTCACCCCTTTAAAGTGCACAATCCAGTGTTTTTTTAGCATGTTCACAAAGTGATTCAATTCTGTTTATGGTCAAGATGGAGTTAACAGGAACTAGACTTACCTTCTCACCTGGAAAAACCAAAAATTAAATGAAACAATCATTTTCAAGACACTAGATATCAGACAACAGAGAACAGTGATCCCCAAAATAGGATACAAAATCAACTAGGGTATCTATGAGTGTCTTCTGGCCTTGACAATTTCCAGGCTGCAGTGTAGGGAGGGGAAACTCAAGGATAATGAAAGTCATTTTATAATAATTAAAAGGTCAATTAATCCAGAATCTATATCAGTCCTAAACATTTATACATTTAATAAACACATGAGGCAAAAACTGACAGAAATGAAAGGAAAAAAAAAGGGAAATCCACATTTATTCTCTGAAATTAAAAAAAAAAAAACTCTCTCTCTCTCTGTCAATAGTTGACAGAAGAAAACCAATACAGAGGTAGAAGATTTATAAAACATTATCAGCCAATTTGCTCTGACATTCAAAGAACACTGCACCAACAATAGCAGAATACAAGTTCTTTTCACACACACACAGAGCATTTACCAAGATTGACCATATTTTGGGTAAAAGAAGCCTCAATAAGTTTAAAAACACTTCAAATAATGCACACTAAGTTTCTCTGGCACAATGGACTTAGAGGTCAAGAACAGAAAGATTGTTGGAAATTTTCAAAATACTGAAAAATGAAACAATATACTTCTAGAAAGCAACTTACTCAACCTGATAGCGGACCTCTATAACAAATCCATAGCTAACATCATGCCCAATGCTAAAAGATTAAAAGCTTTCCCCTTAAGGACAAGACAAGGATGTCTACTCTCAGGACTTCTGTTCAACAGTGGACTGGAGGCCTTAGTCAATGAAATAAAGCAAGAAAAAGAAATAAAAGCCAACCACATTAAAAAAAGAAGCGGTAAAACTATATCACAGACACAACCAACGAGGCCAAAAAAGAAGCAAGCTACAGTCATAAGATTAATATATAAAATTGAGAAGGTGGGGATTTAGCTCAGTGGTGCCACTGCCTGTCTCGTGTAAGCACAAGGTCCTGAATTCGATCACTGGCACCAAAAAGAAAAAGAAAAAATATATATATTTGAGTACATATATACTAGCAGCAAACAAGGAAAAACTAAAATTTAAACTATAAAAAAAATTTACAGTAGCATCAATAGATACAGGTATAAATCTAATAAAATGTATAAAAGACCTATACATTCAAAGCTTAAAAAAACTGATGAGAGAAATTTTAAATGGGAAGAGATACAGTAGTGCATTCATGGGTTAAAAGGCTGAACACTGTTAATCCAAAATTTTAGCTGGTTCTAAGATTCATATGAAAATACTCAAGACCTAGGCTAATTTAAACGACTTTGAAAAAGAGCAAAGCTAGAGATTCAACATTATCTGATTTCAAGACTTGAAGGTCAGCAGTTATCAAGGCAGTGTGGTACTGGTGTTAGGACAAACAGATTAAAGAAACGGATTATATGGACAATGGATGTTCGCTAGAAGCACAAAAACATCTCAGCAGAAAAAAGTCAGTCTTTTCATCAAATATCTTGAAGGTCAGCAGTTATCAAGGCAGTGTGGTACTGGTGTTAGGACAAACAGATTAAAGAAACAGATTATATAGGACAATGGATGTTCGCTAGAAGCACAAAAACATCTCAGCAGAAAAAAGTCAGTCTTTTCAACAAATAGTTCTGGAATCTCTCCATGTCCATTTACAGAACACTAAACTTCACTCCATCTTCATGCCTTTTTTTTTTTTTAATCAACACAGGACAGATAATAAACCTAAATGTAAAACCATTAAACTTCTAGGAGAAAATAGGAAAAAAAAAACTATTGTAACTTTAGGTTAGGAAAGATTTCTTAGACACAACACTGAAAATACAATCCATAAAAGAATTGATAAACTGGATTTCATCAACATTAAAAGGTCTGGCCTTTGAAAGAAAAACAAGCCACAGACTAAAAAATAAAAACATATTTGCAAAGCACATATCTGACAGAAAATTTGTATCTCAGCAGTGTTCAAAGCTCCCTTTCCAGACTGACATTCTATGATTAATGAGTCTTTAAGAGGGAAACTTGGGGAATACAAAATAATAATCAGTAAAAATTTAGAGCAGTGGTTCCTCACTTCACACTGCCTAGGTTTGTTGAACAGGTTGTTGGGCCCCATCATTAGAATTTCTGAATTAGTAGGGCCCCGAAAATCTGCATTTCTATTAAGTTCACTGGTTATAATACTTTGAGAAATACAAAAAAACCCGAACTAGAAACACAATGTCAGAGGCAAGATCCACTCAAAAAGACAATTACCAAACAAACTATGCTTATTAAAAATAAGTTGTTCTCCCCTTCCTTATTAGCCAGACATCTGTAACTGTTAATCAGAGACTCTGATCAAGCAAGCAATAACAAATATGACATCACTGAGCTGGCATGATTCAAGCCTTGTCTCTGTTGAATGCACATTTTGCTTTTCACAAAGCTTTTCAAGCCCTCTGTGAAGGCATTCCCTGTTGTAATTTATGCCGCCCTTCTAACGCCTGCCGCATCTTCCTGGCCCTCCTTCTCAATGCCCCACCCACACAGGGCTTCCCCGGGTCTCACCATCCAAGATGGCCCACTGATTGTCAATCTCTGTATGCTTCAGGTAGGAGTCTTCAATGGTGGGGTCGTAGTCAGGCACAAAGATCTTCTGGAAAAACTGGATGGTGAGAGCACTCTTCCCCACACCCCCATCGCCCACCACCACCAGCTTGTAGGTGGGGAGGTTATCACTGGGGACAGCGCTGGTTGCCATGGTTCTGGTAAGTCAGACCTGGGAAGGCAAGACATGTGGCGTGAGGCCAGGGTTGTTCCAGGGCCTTTTCTCTCTCTAAATTAGGGGGAAATGTTCATGTATTTTCTCCCTTCTTCCCAAAGGTAGAAAAGTTGGAATATAAAGAAACAAACAAACAAACAAAAATAGTATCACCCACCGAGAGACAATCACTATTCAAATGACTTACGTCTACCCTCATTTACTGAACACCAACCGTGTGCCAGGCCTGGTCTTGGGAACGTGGTACCACAGGTGTTCGACAAGAACAGGCAAAGGTACGTCAAAGAAGTTCTCCACCTACAACTATACGGGTAAACTAAACTCTGCCCTCGAACTACACAGCTAATCCTGAGGACTTTGGTCAGAGCAGGGATGGCATAACAGTTCACCTTTCGTTTTCTTTTTCTCCTCTTTAAAAAAAAAATTCAATAGTACAGTACATGCTGACAGCCCATAATGATTACATTCGTCATAAGAAGTTGATACATGCAAGTACCGTCTCTTATTTTTTGTCTCCCATTCCCTATTCTCCCTTCCCCTCCCTTACTCCCTAGATCCCGTTCCCATTCCCAATTTCAAATGACCCACCTCCCTGTTTTCTATTATCCATCCTTTATTTTGCTTTTAATGTTTAAAAAAATTTTTTTACTAATACATGTTTGCGTTACTTGATTCATTCATTGTGGGGGGATGGTATATGCGTAACACATCTTAATTCTTTTTTCATCCCTTTGCTCTCCTCTCCCACTAATTGGAACGGTTTGCTGGAAAGGATATGAGGTCTAAACACAGAGGTAAATGGGACCACAAGTGCTTAGTACATCTGAGCTTAGGGACTCAAAGGCTCCTCCAACTCTCCAAATTCTGTGATCCTGGCTCCTTTCCCACTGGCTACCTTCCCTTTATCATGCACAAAGTCATGCTGGAATCTTAGGGTATCTGACCAACCCTGTCTCCCTTGGGGAGAAGGGGAGGAGGAAGTGGAAGCTTCTTTTTCATGATGTTGAGCCTGGTTAAGGAAGTGGTCCACCAAGGTGATTTTGTCCCCCAAGGATGTCTGCAAGGTTTTGGATATTTCTGATTGTCAAAACAGAGTGGATGTCACTGGTATCTAATGAGGGATGCTTCTAAACACCTTGCAGTGCACAGCACAGATCCCCCTCCCCAATAAAGAACTGCCACAGCTGAGAAACGTAGAGCTAAGGAATCAGGAGGCAGCTGGGAATGTGGGACAAGGGTTCTAATGAACAACTGTGCCTTAACTGATAAGGACTATGATAAGGCAATAGCAGAGAAGTGAAGAGTAATTACTGGAAATAAAGTCACAAAGTGACAAGGAAGAGAGGCGTGGGGGGGGTCATGGGAGGAACACTTAGAAAAGCAGGAGGGAAACCAGCATCTGACACAATGATAGAAGCCAACAGTCTCCAGGAGGAGGAGGCCGACAGTACCAGATGTTACACAGATAAGGACTATGATAAGGCAATAGCAGAGAAGTGAAGAGTAATTACTGGAAATAAAGTCACAAAGTGACAAGGAAGAGAGGCGTGGGGGGGGTCATGGGAGGAACACTTAGAAAAGCAGGAGGGAAACCAGCATCTGACACAATGATAGAAGCCAACAGTCTCCAGGAGGAGGAGGCCGACAGTACCAGATGTTACACAATGGGTGGGGGTTGGGGGGCACCTAAAGAACAGTTAGGAGGTGTACCAGGGATCTAAGCTACTGTGAACCCGGCCAGGGAGGTAAAACATCTTGGGACAAGGGTTCTAATGAACAACTGTGCCTTAACTGATAAGGACTATGATAAGGCAATAGCAGAGAAGTGAAGAGTAATTACTGGAAATAAAGTCACAAAGTGACAAGGAAGAGAGGCGTGGGGGGGGTCATGGGAGGAACACTTAGAAAAGCAGGAGGGAAACCAGCATCTGACACAATGATAGAAGCCAACAGTCTCCAGGAGGAGGAGGCCGACAGTACCAGATGTTACACAATGGGTGGGGGTTGGGGGGCACCTAAAGAACAGTTAGGAGCTGTACCAGGGATCTAAGCTACTGTGAACCCGGCCAGGGAGATGTAAAACCTCTTGCTGTTAAGGCATCTTAGGTAGTAGGAAAATTGGCCCCGGGCAGGAGGAACAAATGAGTGATCTTAGCTCTCTGCAGAAGAAATCTGAAAATCCCTTTCATGCTGGAAAGGGGAGAAGCAAGGCATGTGTGGCAGGGGAACAAACATATGTTCTCTCAGAGGGGAGGGAGGCAGAAAAGGACAAAAGACTATGGTTCCTGTATGCTGCCCCTACTTGGAAAGGCCACTGACCTCTCCAAGCCATAGTTACTTTTTCTACAAGATTCAAGGGCTGGCTTAGGTGATTTTTTATAGTTATTTTCAGCTCTACAAGAGCCAGTCTAGGATTTGACAGAAAGAGGGTTAGGCACTAACATGGGTTATGTGGCCGTGCTGATCTGCACAAGGGTGCGGGCCAGGGTTGCTGCAGAATCGTTCAGTCACTTAAGTTTGATGCTGACATTTAGGATTTCCCCACCGTGGGGAAGTCTGCACTTGTAACGCACTGCAGTGAGAACAGGATTCTCAGGCTGGGTGGAGAATGCACTTGCATAATTATATAAGAACTGAAAATGGACATAGCCTCTCTCTCAGCTCTACATATGTGAGAATCCATTCTAAGTCAATACCAGGAGAAGTGTACAAAATGAAAAGAGTGGGGGATGGAAATAAATGGTGGGAGAATATAAAGAGTTTATCTGTGTCATTTGACTATGCAGCCAATTAAAAAGAATGATATTCACTAGTCTAGAAAAATGTTATGAATGAAAAAACACTAAACTATAAAACAGCAAATACATACATATGACCCCACTTTGGGAATGCCCCCATCTCTAGGGGTATATCCAGGCATGAAGGGGTTTTTGAGGTAGCTGTCCTGAGTCAGTTTGCAGGGCACTGTAGTTTTCTCAGTGTGTCAATTTTCTAAAATAGACATGTACAGTCACCCTCCTTATCCATAAATTCTACATCCACAGATGCAACCAACTGTGGATTGAAAAGATGTTTTAAAATTGTGTTTGTATAGAGTTTTCTTATCATTATTCTCTAAACAATACTGTGTGAATATTTATACAGCATTTATGTTGTATCCGGTTCATACTTAATGTAAAGATGATTTTAAAATATGGGTGAGTGTATATACATAATGTCAAGATGATTTAAAAATATGGGAGAATGTATTATATGCTAATATTGTTTCATTTTATATAAGGAATTTGAGTACCAGCAGGTTTTGATATCCATAGAAAATCTCGGAATCCCCCTTAGATACTGAAGGATAGCCAAGATATGTGCATAAACTAGAAAGTTTGACAATATTTCAATGTTTCCCATAAAATAAAATATTTGAGCCACATGAAAATATTTGATTTCTTTCATTTAAGCTCTTTTGCAGCAGGACAGGATCAGGTGCTGTCTGTAACACCAGAATCTGGTTCCCACTTCTCCCTACAAAGATGGAAATGAAGCCAGGCATGGTGGCGCATGCACTCGGGAGGCTGAGGAAGGAAGCTTGCTTTGAGTTTGAGACCAGCCTGGGCTAAACAGTGAGTTCCAGGTCAGTTTCAACTGCACAGTGAGACCCTGTCTCAAAAAAAAAAAAAAAAATGGAAATGAGCTGTGGCTTTAATTCACTAAGCTATCCCAACAGAATCCACAACAGGATGGTGGTCCAGAGGGCCTGGAGGGGAATCAGAAGGTGACAGAAATGGGAGTCGGTTCCCCTCAGGCCAGCAGAACATGGCATCAGCTCTTCAATGCCCCTCATTAACTTTTGCTGTCCTCACCTAGTATGGATAATGATGCTGGGCCAGTGCTAAAATGTGTTTGCTGGTGAAAGAGGTGGTTTTCAAAGTTTTTTTTAAAAAATACTAGTGGCCACATGAATGAAAACTACAAAGTGAGTGGGAAGATATCAAGAAGTAAAGTCCTCCTGTTGATTTTTCATCCTGAAAGAAAACAAGATAGCATATACTTAACCTCTGAGTCAGATCTCTGACCACTCACAGCAGAATCACCTGAGGTCTTGAAAAAATGCACTCTGCCTGCCAAGGCTGTGGCAGGAAATGGTCAGCTTTTTACAGGGCCCTGCAACCCTGTGTGTCAGCCTTGCAGATATCAGGAAGTCATAGCCTTGGGGTTCCCTCCCTACGTGGAGCGTCCTGGGACTCAGTGGAAGAGGGATAGACTCCATAGTTAACCCACACCTCAGGTTGGGTCTTTGTCCTGAAAACCTTTTACGTGCTGCCCACTGCTGAAAAGTCAAGTCCAGACTCCTTCACTGGGCATTCAAGGCCTGTCACTGGCTGCCTTCATGATCTCTTTACCTATACCCGTGCTACAGCCTTTCATACTCTACCCTCCATCCCCAGCCGTGTTCTCCCAGTGTGCCCCGTGATCATAACGCGCCCTCTTCACACAGCCAGGACCTGGGGAGGGCACACACCTCTTCCTGGCTCAGGCCTAGGTAGTGCCTCCCAAGGGAGGCCCTGTCTCCATTCTGTGCCTTGAGACCTGTGGTTCCTGGTGCAGGGACCATCATCAGGTGTAAGATCTTCAACACAATTACTGTGCACAGAGGATAGAGACTATTCTCTTCCCCATTCCTCAGAGCCTAGTACAGCACTGGCATAGGGCAGACACTTGCTGAAGGAGCAGGAGAACTCGCACTGGTGTTTCTGAACAATCTACCAACCAGAGTTGGCCCTTGCCACACAGAGAGAAGGAACAACCCTGAGGCAGGGGTTGGCACTGTCTGCAAGAGGTTAGACCAATCCCACCAACAGGATCCTTCCAGAACAAGTGTGCGTCCAGGAAGAAAGACAGGGTTTCCAGGGTAGGCAAATGAATCCAGGGAGCCTACCAATTTTCAGAAGGGCTGTAGGCTAAATATCTCTGGATGGGCATGTTTTCCACTCAGAAAAATCTTCCTGGCTAAGTGAGGCATCCGTAAATGGGAAGAGTAATGAAGACAACAAGAGGCATGCACCACTCTCCTACAAAATTTACTGGTCTCCCATGGTGCAGAGAAAGTTTTTTGAAAGCCGAACACAGGTTATAATGAAAGTCACTACATGATAAAAAGTTGGTTGGTTCTTAAGGTGCATGTTGCTTACATTCACAGCATCCATCTCCTTTCCAGCCTTCTTAACTAGAAGACACCTTACAGGTCATTCTAGAATGCTGACTCTTCAGTTTGAGGGATCAAGAATGGGTCCCTTTGAGGTCAGAGAGTGATATAAGGTAGACTTAGGTTCTTTTCAAAGTTTGCCCTCTAATTTTCTGCACTGAACAGTTGAATGACCTTGGGCAGGTTACTTCTCAGGGCCTTGTTTATAAAGTGGGGTTAAAGAGTCATACTTTGTAGAATCACCCTAAGCATGAAAAAACATGTATGAAATATGTCCAGCTCAGGGAAGATACTCATGTGTCCTCTTGCCTTGTTTACTTTGCTCTCTCTCCCCCTCCCTCCCCCAGTGTGTGTGGGGGGGTTCTCTCTCTCTCTCTCTCTCTCTGTCTCTCTCTCTCTCTCTCATGGCTCTGCTCTGAGGCTCCACAATTCCCAGCTTCCTCCTCCTCCCTCATTAGAAGCCCCACTATTCTCAGCTCCCTTACAGCCAGATGACATAAGCCTGTCTGGGAAGGACACCCATCATTTGGAGCATTGTTTCCATGGGAAATGGCTTTGAGGTTCCAGGCAGACCCTTCGATGCAGAAACCAACTTTGGAAGAGCAGCCACTTGGCAGTGGAGGCAGCTGAGCTGGTCCCCATGGCAACTACTGCTCCTAGGGCCCCACCCAGTCCACAGGCTGCACCAGCAACCTAAACTATTGCTCATGCTGGAAACTTCCTCCTGAAAGGCAATATTGCCTCAACAATTTTAATAATATGTGTACAAAAACCTCAGGCACCTTTAAACTGAGAAGTAAGCTTTTTTGGTTGTCTGCTTTTTGCTCCCTTTCCTTACCCATGTCAGCACCATTTCGCATGGTTTGAAGTTGTTTTCTGAATGCCAGATTCACCTCTCCACACAGATCATAAGCTCCTTGAGGACTAGCGTCCTGTCTTCTCATTCTGTTCCTCTCACAGGGCCAGGCAAGGACCAACACATACGAGGCTCAGTGTCTATGCATTAACTGACTAACTGATCCTGCCTCAATGCAGCCTTCCATGCACCCAAACCCTCCCTGTACCCAGAAGCAGGGGAATGGTGCCCATCCTTGGGAAAGAGGCTAGCTCACAGCCATAGGAAGTGGATGGTTGGATGGACTGGTGACCCCACTATATCCTTTTCACTCAAGTTTCAAGTGGGGTGGGTGCGTCTGAGGCCTCCTCCGAACAGTCTTCAGCAAAGTCCCAGCAGTCTTCAGTGGGTACCTAGGAGGTCACAAACAGCCTCAACTCCAAAGCTAGGCTGCCCTGTTCACTCATGAGTGTTCAGCCTTGTTCCTCTATATGGAATCCTGTGTGATCTGGGGCAAATTTCTTAGCCCCTGGGAGCCTCAGTTTCCCCATGCATAAAGCAGGAGAACAAGGCCATGAGAATGTGTAAGGTCCCAGTGAACATAACTTGGAGGGCCCCTTGCTGGGATTACTTGCACTGATAAGCCTATTAGTGGGGCTCCTGCACTCCTTTCCAGGTTGCAGTGATTAAATGCCCTTCTCTGACCCATCCTTAGTCCTAGCTAAGGACACCCACAGCAGAGGGGTATGGGAGGACCTAAAGTAGTACAAATGCTTAGGACAGTAGTGGGCCCCAGGAGCTCCCCTAGTAGCAGTATCTAGAAGTTAACTCTCTCTCACCAAATCTTCCCCTTTCTTTCCAAGTTTCCAGGTTCCAGGGTTAGTTCTACAGAGCTTGTTTCCCAAAATAATCCCAAACCACTGTATTTTGTTCCAGGTAAGCAACAGGTACATGTGAGAGAAATGGCTTTGACTGCAGATGCTGTCCAGTTGTCGACAGGCTCCATGGTCCCTGCCAGCTCTACCTAGCACCACCTCCAGAGCAGTATCCCACAGTCCTGGCCAGATGTTCAGTAGGAGGTGTACAGCAGTAACACCCACTACTCAATGGACCTCCACGGTGGGCTGGTCAGAAGCTAATGGTCACACTTACGACTGTAATGCCACCCTATTCCAGTTCTTTTATTAATCGTCATATGGCTTTTCTTCAACTGTCATCTTGATTTATGACCCTACAGGGCATTCTTCTTCCTCATGGTCCAAATTACAGGACCACAGATTAAGAGGCTGGGTCAATGGGCAACCCAAAAATGCTACAAACTTTATTGTCAGCTTGGTATTCACTGTTCTTTTGCCTATTTTGATATTAATTACAGCAGACCCTCAAGTACAAACAACTTAGGTTAATGAATGATTCATCTGCTTCTTGTTATCTATCATGTGTACCCAGGTAAAATGACTTACAACCAACTTGAGTTACAACCAGCCCTTGGGAACTGATGAAGTTCGTAAGTCAAGAGTCCTCTGTACTTTAAAGATACCCATCAGCTGAGCTGTAAGTTTCCTAGGTAAATAAGGCTGGAAGAGGAGGAAAATCTATTAACAGAGCTGACTTCACATGCAGCTGAATCAGTCCTGGGAAGCTAATCTCATCCCCATGAAGCCTGGGTGTGCCCAGCTGTGGGGGATGAGGACCTTTGGGGGGAGTGACCCAACCCCTGTGGAGGAAATGGCTTTGCATTCCAGTAGCTGCCCTACCCTTCTGCACAATTCCCAGAAATGGGCAGCTTCCCCAGAGCTGCTGACCTGCAGGTTGTATGTAAATGGTGTGTGACCTACTGGCATCCCTCAAGGGTTCATTCTCCCCTCCCCAAGACTTTGCCCCAGCTCTGCAACTTTACCAACTCAAGCCCAACACTCAGCTCCTTATTAGGTCACTCAGCTCCTCTAGGAAGCCCCCAGTATGTTCAGGTCTCTCCATTCTTAAGACTTAACCATGCACCCAGCCTTGTATGTTACCTCACGCTACAAGGGACCTTTAAATACCAAGTCTGGATGGCAAGTGTACAGCAAAGATGCTGTTCCTCCCCAACAGGCCACGACAGATATCACTGACTGATCATGAGCCTTTTCCTTGCTCAATCTTAGAATCCTTTCAACACAGCATTCCTGGCAGCTGGAACAAGGTGACTGGCACAGAGAAAAAACACGTCTACCATTCTAGATCAAACCTACCACCCTTCTTGTTCCACCCTTCCATACCACCTAGTGGCCATCTTTTTCCTTGGCAAGGGCCCAGGGCAGTAATGGCGAACCTTTTAGATACTGAGTGCCCAAAATGCAAACCCAAACCCACATTTTTATCACAAGGTGCCAACACTGCAATTAAACCTGAATACTGAGGTTTTAGTTTAGAAAAAACAACTGTTATCAGATACCTGGCTGCTGGGGCAACTTGGCTCATATGTCAACAGAGAGGGGTCTGTGTGCTAAAATACACATGTCTTATGTTCAGCAGCACTGGCCTAGGGGCTTCAGGAGTAGGCTGCCTGGCTATCTACTACCTGGGTCTTTTGTTAACCCCCTACTGACTGTTTATCTTCCAGTCTTCTCTGCCAGGATCACACCTGACTGCTGGCAGCAGAGCAGAAATGAACTCCCAATAGTCTAGCAACCCAGGTAGAGGCCAATGCTTGCAAAAAGCCACTGACTCTTACAATTTTGGTCCTACAGTCCTCCGGAACCATGTGCTTCTTATATCACCACTATTAACATTTGTGTCTTTCCCGTAAGTGTGGGGTACCTTATGGACAGGGCCTGGATATAGCTACCTACCACCCAGCACTGAGTCCCAGAAGATTATGCAAAAACTACAGTACTTGCTGTGGTCATTACAATAGCAGGCCTATTAAAGAATGGCAGGAATACTTAACACAAGCAATGTATCAGAAGCTGTTAGAAGATTTTATCATTAATTAACTCACCTAATTCTCACAACAACTTCTTCAGGTAAGGGCTTTGATTATTGCCATTTTATAGTAAAAAAAACTGGAACGCGGAAAAGTAAAATAACTTTTCTAAGGGTACCCAGCTCGAAAGTGGCAGTGCCAGGACCTCAGACCATCACGTGGAACATCCTGCTGTGGCTGGTGTGGTAGTGGACATGTGTGCACAGAGTCAGGCTAGGACAGGTTACCGGTGACTCAGGGAAGCCACCAAGGCCAGATCAATGTCCCTACAGAAGGAACAGTGGGGCTGGTCAGGGCCTAGAAGGCACCCAGGGCAAATGCTGGTCACTGTGAACAGACACCCTGCCACTTCCAACTGATTGTGAGAGTCTGCTGGATAGGACACAGACCTGGTCCTGGTAGGGCCCCCAGCCCTAAGGACCAGGGAGGAAGCTAGGGTCACCAGGAAGCTGATACCTTATTTTCTAGCACCTCCATGTAGGACGCTATTTGTTGTACTGGTTCCTGCCACAGCCATCTAGTGTCCCATAAATGAGCTGCTTGTGGCCCAGCTTGGGGCCTCCCCTCACTTGGAGCTTTTTATCAAAGAGCTTGTGCCATGGAATCAGGCTGTCACCACAGCAAGCAAGATGCTTACCTCTGTAGTGGTGGGGACAATGGCAGTATCCGCTTCATGGTGATATGAGAGGCTGTCAGGACTATATGGCATGTGGCTCAGTGTCTGGCAGAAAGTAAGTGGTTCAACAAATATCAGTGGTTACCATCACCAGCATGTGCCCCTTCAGAAGCCATCCCAAGTGGGACAGGGCCCTTTCTGGGCTCCTCAAGCTCCTTGTAACTAGCCAGTTCCAGGGAGACAGCCCAATACAATGCAGCCCTTCATATTCCTCCCTAGATGGCTTTAGCTCCCAATGCTGCCTTGGAGGGGGCACCATGGACCTGCCCTGGGTCCCCACAGAAACCCCCAGGACAGCAAGTTCCCAAGTGTTTGCTGACAGAATGATGGGACAGGAAACTTTCCCTTTCATACACCCCCAAGTATACAGGAGGTACTATAGAGCATGCAGAAGATTCCAAATTGCTATTGAACTCAGCTCTAAACAAAGCATCTCCCTCTGGTCCTCATGTCCAAAAGTGTGCTTTATTAGAAAGCCTAGCCCCTCTCTGGGTGCCTGATGAGTTTAGCCTTCGAAAGAAGAAAGCCAATGGGCCCCAGGGCAGGAACCCAAAGAAGAGAGATCCAGAAGTGAAGCCACCTTTTTCTATAATGACACCCACCTGCTCACACTCCACAACCCCGAGGCCTCCAGGCAGTGCCCCATAGCATCTCTTGTGCACTGGGTCCCGGAACTTGGGGATACTGAAATGAACGAGTCCAGCCCCAACCCTTGGGCTCACAGTGTGAATGTAGGGTTGGACAGGCAGACAGAGGTTACAGCTCAGGGCCAAGTAATGTGGGAGTTTAGGAGTGGGGGCATGTCACTCAGCCTGGGAACCCTGGGGAAGGCTTCCCGGGAGTGATGTCTTAAGTGACTTTTCTCAGTGTTGAGATGAAATACCTGACACCCAAAGTTAAAGGGGAAAGGTTTCTTTAGCTCACAATTGGTAGAGCTATAAATTGGTTTATAATCAGGTGGCTCCAAGGCAGGGTGCATGGCAGACAGGCACTGCAGAGGAGAAATAGTTCATGGCGGGCAGAAGGTAGCAAAGCAAGAAAGGAACCTTGGTAGTTTCTTTCTGCCCCTTTTATACTCTATCTAGGCTATCAGGACTAGGGCAGTGCCAAACCAATTAGACTGGACTGATTTAGTAATCACATACCCTTAATCCCAGCATCACACACTCTAGATTCAGCCTCTGGAAAAGCCCCACTGATGGCTGCATGAGGCTTTGCGGTATATCTCGACACAAACCATAACAAGAGGCAAGAGGCAATGCCTCTTGGAGTCTTAAAGTCCAAGCAGGTATTAGCTAAGTAAATAAAGTGTGTTCCAGATGAGGAACAGAAGCTACAAGGTATGAAGTACAGAAAACCAAGGAGGCCCTAAGTTCTACAAGTGACACAGTCTGATTGAGTGTGGATGTGCATACAGATTCAGCCCAGAACAGAGGTCAGCAGTGAGTCGGGGAGGCTTGGGGCATGGGTAAGGCAGGGGGTTACTGTGGCCCCCTGATGCTATGACATCTTCATCTCACCATCCCCACATTAAGCACAGTTCATGTTGCATACTGGCTGCTCAAGAAGCTTTGGATGATGAAGGACCTCAGACCCTCCCCTACACAGGTTATATGGAACACAATGCAGACTGCTGCAGTATGGACCCGCTAGAGGGCTTCCCAGTCTACAGGGCTCCTACAACTCACTGTGATGGACCTGGGGGTTAGCCAGTAGGAAATGCAGGCAGAGGCCCAGAGAGGTGAGTCATGCAGCACAAACTCAACATGCCCCAGAAGCTCAGAGGACAGGGAAGAGGACAGAAAGGACTGGAGGGTCAGCAAGGAGCAGGGACAGGTGATGGCTAGCTGGGCCATGGGCAGGATCCTGTGTGAAGAGCTGTTACCCCATTTACCAAGGGGATAGAGAGTCAGAGATGTTAAGGCATTTGCTCAAAAGAACACCTTAGTAGAGGGAGAAGCTGAGGTCTGGTGCCCAGCCCCAACAAGCTACAAAACTAAAACTCTATCCCAGTGGCCACTCAGCCAGCCCACCAACCCTGGTGGGTCTAATGGCTTTCACAACTCAAGAGTGGCTGAAGTTCCCTGCAACCTTCCCAACACTTGCCTCGCCTGGCCTCTGGGGTTCCACCCCTGCTCCCCAACTGTGTCCCTACACCTCACCAAGGACAGGAAAGGTGGGCGGGACCCCAATACAGAGGTGAAGAACAGCCCCCATCCCCGGAGTGCATGGGCTTTGTGGGGGCAGGGCTGCCATCAGCCTCATAGCTTCCACACATAGCAGCTGAGGGAAGAGGAGGAAGTGGCTTTATTTTTAAATCCTTGTTTTCAGTCCCTGGAGGTCTATTAATATTTTCCTAGTGCGGAGGCCGTCTCACCTGTAGCTGAGGAGAAGAACTTCTGCAGCCTCCCACAGGAATCAGCACGTGATTGGGAAGGTCAGCCCATAGTCACCCCATGGGAAAGGCCAGCCTCTGGACACCCTGGCATTCCCCATACCAGGGCCCTAGCGTCTCTCTCTCACCCCATGCTGGCTCACCTGAGCCCTCTGTTCATTGGGCCTCTCACCTCACTCTTCTCCTTGGGCTGTCCAGGCTCTACTCTGCACAAACCAGATTCAGCTGTCATCTCTTCCCATGGCCAACCCAGGCCCCTCTCCCCGGCTCTCTGCCTAGACACCCAATCTCTTCCTCCTCCTCCCTTTATTGCAAATCTGAGGTCAAGACCCAGCAAGTCTGCCACATGTGGCCCACCCACTCCAGTGGCTCCTGTCTACCCTCTGCCTGGTGCCCTTCACTAGCACAGTCCTCCCTCCTGCTCCAGCATTATAACCCCTCAACCACTGCTGAGCACAAGAGTCCTCCTGGGAGTCTGAACCTCTAGTCACTCACAGGGCTTTCTAGGCCCTCCCCAAATGCCTGGCACCCTTTCCCCTGGCACAGTGCTACTTCCCAGAGATGACTCTTGGTCACCAGGCTCTGGCCCCATAGGCAGTGTCTTCCAGTGAACTGCCTGCACTATGAAAACAACCCCCAAAAGGAGCTGCTTCAGTTTCCCCAGATAGTTCTGAAGTGAGCCCAAGTGCTTCCTTCTACCCGCCCTCTTTGACCTCCCTGAGCATCCTTCACGTAGCCCTGTGCCTCTGTCTATGGAGTACCAGGTGGCAGCCATCACTCCCGTTGACGACTCATGGGCACCTTGCCAAGAAGGCACTGTTAGCCCTCAAGCACCCTGAAGGTCAGAGCTCTGTGGTTTGTCCAGGGCCACACATGTCCATCTGAGGTCTGGCCATAGGGCTCCTAGCTGACCACAGGACCACTCCGCCTCTTTTGGGGAGCACGCCCCTCCCTGCTCCCCTCAAATCCTGGAGCTGGTGTCAGAGTGGGGCAGGGGCTGGACCTTGACTCTGTCCCCCTCCCCACACCTCTGTATCATATGACTGCTGCAACCGGAGTCTACAATAGGGTTTCCAGACAGTTCACATTTTTAAAAAGCAGACAGAAATCTGAGTTTTATGTGAGAATTCCTGATTTTTAAAATACTGGCTAGCAATTTAAAATTTTAAACATTGTATAAGCCACCTGGCCTTCTTGGGCTTGTACACATCCTCAGACTGCCCAGGGATACGGCTGCCCCAAGGCCAACTTTCCTCAAAGCCTTGGTCTGGCCTGCCTTGGGCCACAAAGAAGTAAGAGATGGGAGGAAGTAGAGCTGACCCTGAGGAGGGCAGCAGGGGCCTGAAGGGAAATTTCCAGAGCAGCACTCTCCAAGTAGTGGGGAACTCAGGGCCCCATGAAGGTGTCAGAGCTTGGGGAGGCAGGGGGCAAACAGGCACATTCAGAAAGAAGTGTGGCTTTGATTTGTTTGCACCATTTCTATTCAAAATATTAAAACAACTAACAAAGAATGTAAACATTTTTATGCTTAACTGAGAAACAAACAGGGTCTAGGCTTTTCCCTGTAGTGGGGCAAGGAGACCCAATCTCTATTTTTAAAGAGTAACCAGAATGCAGAGAGAGGACTGAGGCCAAATGAAAGAGAAACTTCCTGAAAACGAGTCAGGCATGGCAATGAGAAGGCCAGGGAGGTGTGGAATTTTCCTCTGCGAAGGCCTGTGGAGCGCCCTGCAGGAGGAGGAGGACTGGCTGCTTGGCTTGGGCATCCAACCAGGGCTGCAGGCAGGGTGGGATGCCTTCTGGGGGACTTTTCTAGACCCAGAAATTCAAACCCAATCAGCTGAAAGCCACAGCTCTAAATGAGTGCTGTGTGTTTTTCTGCCCTCCTAACCAGCCTGGCCAGGACAGGCGCTACGGCACAGAAGGAGCAGGGCAAAGTGGGCAGACTGTTCCACTCCCAGGGGCATGGCTCATCCAAAGGGTAGTAAATGGCTGAGGCACCAACCTCCCACTCCTCTGTTTTCTACATACAACAATTTCATTAAAAAACCATCAATCACGGGTTTTCCCCTCTGGGGCTGTATAACTTCAGGCAAATTAAAAACCTTTATGCAAAAACTATTGCTGGTGGTGGCAGCAGCAACCAGCTAGAGGTGAAACTGGGCTAAGTCCTGTGGCCAGGATTGATAATCACAGTGCCTGTAAGTCCTAACCACATGCTAAGCACCTTACATATACTTCCCTGGCCCCCACTGTACCCCCAGCTCAGGTAAGATTACTGTTATGTTCTCCACAAGCACCCAGCTTTTTGCTGGACAGCACTTTGCATGTTGGTAATTAATGCTTAGTTGTTTATAACATAATGTGCCTTCTTAGTAGACCATCAGTGCTCAGCACATGGCTGGCACCAAGAAGGTACTTAATAAATACATGTTGTCTTTTTATTTTATGTCATCTCTAATTCTCACAGCTACTCTGCAAAATGTTCCAACAGGAATGCACAAAATCTCAACGCCTGAGCTTGCTCTGGTCATGAGAACTGAAGCCCTGACAAGAATTATATCTGGTTAATAATAATGACAATAATAATACCATAGCTTCTGCAGGTTCCAACCATAATCCTAGAATGAATGCATAGTTCTTAGTTAGACAAGCACTTAATTGGTCCTTTATAGATATAAACGGGTCATTCACAGCTTAGTCTAAGACAGATGTCATCTTTGCTCTACAACCCAAAGTAATGAAATTTGGAGTTTTTTGAAGGTCTGGGGAGAAGAGTTCAGGAAAGTCAGTCCCTGGGAAATGGCAGTAAATTAGCTTTGAGAAGAGAGATGCCAAGCAATAATTCACCAGGGGTGTGACCAAGCAAAGGGAGGATCTCTGACATTCACTGTTAACTTCTTCCCTGTTCTGAGCTGTAGGAACTCCCTTCTAAACCCTCAGTGAAAGCCTGTTATATACAACACAGTAGTCTGGTGGGCTTAGAGAATGACAAAGCTGAGCCTTCTGTACACACATGTGACACAGTGAGCCCTCACGGTCCTCAAAAGTACTGCTAAAGCGGAAGAAATACTGCTTGGGCAATTAAAAAAATTAATTATACCCTCAGAAACTTCTACAAAGAAAGAATCCTTTGGGAAGAATTAGGAAACTGGAGAGAGCACCTCCCACTTCCACATACGTGGGATGAGGGCCACCGCCAGTACAAGTGGACCAGAGAAGAAAGGAGGACAAGGGGTAGCTGGGATGTCTCCATTTATGGAAATGGAAAAGGAGGCTCAGAGAGGTGGGGGGAAATCACTCAAAGTCATACAGACAACTTACAGTGGAGCAGAAATTGGGGCAGGGCTCCCCCAGGAAGAGAGGGCTGAATCCCTAATGCTCTCCTGACTGCCCAGATGGGTGGCCCCAGACCTCTGCCTGAACAGCAAGTGCTGCCAGAGACCCTGCCTGGGGCAACGGCCACCCTTGCTTCCATACACAGATCCTTTCCGCATCAACCCTAAATAGAAAAGCCCCTGTGAAATGCTCCATTAGAATGGTTATTTTGTTGAAGTGCCAAATGACTAGCTCCTGCTGCCACTTCCCATCCCTCCAGCCATCCACAGTTGGAATCCAGAAATAAAACAAAGGCTTTGTTTCTGTATTTTGATTTCCTCCCTAAAATCCCAACCATGCAGGAAACACCCACCCAGTACCAGATAAGTGGACTCAGGCCGCTGTCCACTGAGGATGGGCAGGGCCTGGTCAGCGAGGGGAGATGGAGGGAAGGCTGTGAGGCTGGCAGGCCTGAGCTGCCAGGGAACACCTGACCTCTGCCCACCCAACTTCCTCCAGCCGACTTCCTTTGAAGGGAAAGGGCTTGGGTGTGAGGAGCTCCCAGCCAAGGAACCTCAACCTGAGGAATTCGGGTGTGAAGGAAGGCTGAGAAGTGTCTCACACGGGCTTTTCATATATGCCCCGAAGGCTTTGGGACATGTCTCCACCCTTCTTCCCTCAACTCCTGGTACAATAAAGCAGGCATTGAAAGAACATGAGAGAGGCTATTTTGGGCTTTGGGGCCGACTCCTGAGAGAATGGTAACTGGCTGAGAAAGATGCGTTTGACCTTCTTTGGGCCTCCATTTTCAGTGGAGTTAAAATACAAAGAGGTGAATTTGTGAGTTAAAGGATAAAAAGAGAAAAACACTGAATTAAGATTAATTTTGCTTTTGAAATAAAAATAATACTCTAGGGAGGAGGCAACGACCTGTCCCAGCCTCCCCATATCATAACTCCTAGAGGGTGAGTGGGCTTCCCAAGTTCGACCACAATTCAAGCAGTTTCCAAACAGGTCCAATGCCTACAAAAAAACGCCATTTAATCTCAGCACTTGTTATACTAGAGACAGCTTACCATATAGTATGTTGATTCTTTGTAAACGCAATCTTTTAATTTAGAAAGCAGACCTGTAAACACCACATATGTGGCCAAGAAAGAATTGGTTTTATAACATAGGTAAATGCTTTCACTGGCACCATTTCTACAGAGAGTCAAGCCCCAATGGAACAGGGCCTTCTGAGGGCAGCTCCCAGCCTTTGCTGACTTTTGTATCTCCATCAGACGGAAAAGAACTGGGCAGTGTGATTCCCTGCTGGCAGCTCGGGGACAGAAAACATTTCACCTCATCCTTAATAAAGAAGACTTAGGGATTGCTTCAGGTCCTCAAGGTGTATTATGAAATTAGTTTGAATCTTGGCCCCTAATCATGACTCAAGGAAAAAAAGGATCTGCCTAGTAAGGAAAGCATTCCCTGAACTACTTGAATCTTTGATGCACAGCTTTTAAAAATCAGTGCTTTGCTCACTGTTCTAACTCAAGCCCAAGATACAAGCAAACAGAATCTCACCAGGATTCTGGGAGTCAATTACTGGGTAGAAAAAGGGACCACGAACAGTTGGGTGAAAACTGCCTCCTGTTATCACAGGCAGCTTATACTGTGCAGCTGGAGAGTTGGCTGCCCCACCTGCTTCTGCTTGGCAGAGAGGAGGACTTGTTCTATAGGAAAAGGGACATTGGCGATTAGAAAGTGTCTTATTAGACTTAGTCTCTTTCCTTCAAGGTGGTTTTATACTTTAGAATATAAAAAGTATTTTAAAAATACATTTAAAAAGATGTTTAAGATATGTCATCTAACAAGTCACTGTCACCTCGATATAAAAAGGGAATTGTGCCTTCTTTGTCTTTTTTAAGTATACCTTCCACCTTCCACCTTTCATTTAAATTCCAGTTCAGTTGGAGCAGCTGCGATTAAACCATGCTCTGCAACCCACAACGGTGAGGGTGGGTGAACACCTTTGAAAAAGGTCAAAGCCAAAAATGCAAACTGGTCCTATACCCAGTGTGGTCAGAAGCAGCAAACAGAGCTTCCATCAGCATCCTTGAAGGAGGCCCAATTGGCATTTTCAGTGGATTAGCTGGGGACATGAAGCCAAAAGAGAAAGCCAATGCTTGGAAACTCAGGGCAAGGCTGAATATGAGCTCAAGCCAGCCAGGTCAAATGATGGGGATCCGTTTTTAAATATTGCCCTACCGTGACAAGGGATAAATCCAGACAAAACAGTCATAATCTCTTCATTCTGCTCCATGGGTACATGATGTTTGCCATTTATCTTTTATATTTGTTTTTAAATTAAAAAATACAAAATGTACCTGATCTAGGGGTTCATAACGGACTACAGAAGTAATGAGTTGGGAGAGATGACTGCCAGACCTTTCTGCCTCTCTTGCCAACCAGCCTTGGCTATGTGCCTGCATGGCTCCTGCTGCCTCACCTTATCACTGTACATAGGCTGGTCTGACCCCTCCTCAGGAAGCCCCATGGTGGTCAGATTCTGTCATCTACAAAGAAGGGCCATTGTCATTTTGGTCCTCCAGTTCTGGGAAGAACAGGTGTATCAGAAGGATCATGTGCTTCACAGAGAACTCAGAATCATTCTTGCCTCTGCTTCTCTCACGTGATGATTCTGCCGACCTGCTTAACCTCCCCCAACCTCAGTTTCCTCATCCATAAAAGGCTAAAAGCATCCAGCAAAATTACTATGAGGCTCAGAGATAAATATAAAGCATATATAATATGGGGCAAGCCCATAAGCCTTTGTTGAAGGATATATATATATATATGGATGGATGGAAAGATGGTCATACTGGGAGGCTATCTTTAAACTGTGTCATTTGAGGAGCAGCTGGAGAAAAGTAAGACCTTCAAAGGTTGGTATGGGACATGTTAAGAGGAGAAAGGAAAGAACTTTGTAAGGATGAGATTACCCTAAAGGAGTTGACTGGGGATGGACAATAAGCATCCTGTCTCCAGAAGGGTCCAGCTGAAGCCACAGCCACCCCTATGAGCTGTCACAGGAGGATTCCCCCTATTAAGAGTTTCCCAGCCATTACTCAGAGTCACTTTCCCATTCTGGCTACATCTGTCTACTGATATACTGTTATTAGTTTAATCTTTACCTTAAAAATCACCATATTTAAAAGAAGAATACTTTTAATTTAAAGTTTTATTTGGCCTAATCTAGGCAAAAGACCCATTGAAAAAGCAGGTATGATGTGATGCCTGTATTTTTTTTTTCAATAACAGAGATAAACAAGTATACAACTATTAAAATGGAAGATGCCGTGTGTGTGTGTGAACTGAAACTTAATATGCTTAAGGGGCCCTGCATCAAGGAGCAAAATCTGTTATTTGAGGTTGCTCGAGTAATGACAATGTTCTTCATTCTCGTGGTCCTTTCTGGTCTCCCAGCATATTTCGCCTGAGTATTTCATCTAATCCCCATGACAACCCCGAGGGAAGAACAGAAAAGTCACAGATGGAGCCCAGCCTAAGCAGCACAGGCCCACCCAAGCCCTGCAGATAGTCACAGAAACCTGGGACTGACACTCAGCACCCGATTCTCCATGCTGCCTCTGCTCCACCACCACATGCTGCACAGCCAACTCCATTTTTAGCATCTCCCAACCTTACTAGCAAGAACAGCCCGTATGGAAATCAGCCTCTCTAGACAGACAATATGCCCTTCTGGGACCCAGAATGTCACCCCGGCAACTGGTGATGCCCCACACTGTCATCTGGCCGTCTGGCCATCACCAGGCGCCCTCTACTGAAGCTGTCAGGAATATTAAAGGACAATGACAGGGACGGGATTGCTTGATGGCTCCCCTGAGAAGGAAAGCTCTGGCCAGAAAGCTGCCTTGGATCACACTGGCCAGAGAAAGGGCCCAGAGGTGGAAACCAGGCTGAAGGGAGCTGGGGCAGAGGATCTCTGGAAATAGGTGGGACCATGCAGCAGAAATGTTGCCTGGACGAGATGGGGACCATGGATTACATGGCAGCAGCTGCCAAGGAGCACACATGGCCTTCACCTAAGCCTCCACACATCAGCTCAACCATCTGAAGTATGGATTGATGGCAGCATTGCCTTCTTTGTCACAGCCTCACAGTACTGGCTACCAGGTGACTGTAATGGTAGCCCTGTGCACTCCTGAAACCTACCTCCCACTGTTTTCAGGCTGCCCTGAGTGGCACACTTGCCACTGAAGTGGACAACAGGGCCACTGAGCAGGTCCTCAATAAACACTGGTGAAGAAAGCAATGTCACTTTAGATCAGGGATCGCCAACCTGAAATCCAGGGCTCATTTTCAGAGAAACCCAAATTCTCTTGAATAATATGCCCAACTTGCACATCAATTTTTCTGGATTTCTCATTGTCATATTAAAAGGGCTGAGTTCAGAACATAAAAACCTTAATTCTGAGCTCCAGGCCCTCAGCTTTCTTGTTTACTTGTCCCATGCAAGAACTCAATGGAAATTTACAATGACTTCAAAAGTACTGAGAGGAACTTTGAGAGATCTGAGACACTGCTTAACCTACTGTATCCAAGTTTTATTACCTGAACCCCAAAGGGACTCCATTGACTCAGCACCACAGGGCCCAGGGGCATTATCTAAGACTGTTAAGACAGGGTCTCAGAATTCACCAACAAATTCCTCCCAAAGCTGAATTCTCACCTTAGTCCCCAGACCACGGGTTCTTGCTAGATGCCCCAGGTCACAAGGAGCTCATCCAGCCCCTTCCTTTTTCTGATCTCAAGACGAAAGTGCAAGTACCTCACAGATGGGTCATGCCTGCTTGGACTGGGCAGATACAGAGCCTCTGGAACTCAATGTACACCATTTGGACACCTGAGAACATTCCAGTTTTGCACAAGAACCTGCTCCCACTTAGTCATATGAATATAGTTTGAACAAACTCCACAAAGTGCATGAACAGGTATGTTTTCAATCAGTGTCAGGGAGGCACACACTAAGGCAGCTCACTGGTAGAATGGATTACAATGATTACACCAGTTGTAAAACATACACTGAAGGTCACAGTTCCCTGAGAACTCACTAGACCCTGAAGGCTGGTCAACATGTGATTTTGACAAGTCGCCCCAGGAAGTCGATGTATTACAGCCTAGCAGTCCTTCCCAATTCCAGGTAGTCACTGGAGCTTAGGAACCAACAACGGACTTGTCACCGTATAAGAAAGTGATATATCTATGGGTAGAGCTAATAGTAAAAGTTACACCGTCACAAAAGTGCCTCACATAGCTGAAAGCATAAGAAATGCAAAAGAGAAACTACTTTATGCAGGAGCAAAGCTGACAACTCTGGAAGATAATCACCTGCCTCCACAGTGGTTGCTAACCAACCTTCCCTCCATAAGGAAATCTCAAGGTCACCTCTGGGGGCTTCAGTTTCCATCAGAGCACTGGGCTTGCTCACCATTCCTCCCTCACACAGGCTAGCCACTCTGAAAATTCCAGGGTATCAAAGTCTCCCACCCTGGCAAAGAAAGGCCAACTAGACCATAAACCACTGACAGAGATGCTACCCAGCCACTCGGCAGTATGAACAGAACCAAGGGTGAAAACTATGCCTTAAAACATTCTCAGCCCCACTCAGATGGCACAGGCAATTTACAGGAAATTATGAGGTTCACAAAAATGTTAGCAGCTCAAGTTTCTTCTCTGGAAAAAGAAGCAGGAGAAACTCTTTGTGAAAGTGCTTTGTTCACTGCTAAGTCTCGACACATGTCAGTTATTAACAATACACAAAGCCACCACTTCGCCTTCAACCCACCACACGTCTGAAGAGAATGCTAAATTATCAACACCTAACACAAACCCTGGTGTCACCAGCCAGAACAGACACATGGCCAAAGCATCGACTCTGGATACTATCCGAGGCAAGTTGTTGACCCTTTCCAGCCCCAGTTCTCCCACCTGCACACAGGGATAAAATCTTTGAGGTGTGTCAAATGATGAGCAAGCCACATTGAACGCCTGGTCCTTGCCAGCCTTGCTCTCACGGTAGTGAGGCCTCCAGGCTTTTAAGTCTGATCTGCTTACTCCCACTGCCAGGCAAACCTCTGTGGAGCCCACAATGTGAAGTCTCATCAGTCTCACTACCTGGTTCAGGACACAGTGTGGGTCCTGGAAGAGCAAAAACCGCTGTAGTCTAAGCAGTTCCACACCAGCGGTGTGGGAGGAGGGACAATCTCAGAGCTTGGATGAAAACCCCAGAAAGTGGTCTTTGTGCCCTTCTCCAGTCTGCACCTTGCCCCAGGCCAGCACCCATCTCAGGTCTATCTGGGGTCTAACTGGGCGTCCAAGGGCCCCGGGCCACAGCCAGACATCACCATCACCATCCTAGAAGGCCTTCCCTGACCTCCCTCACTGGAGTACTGGCCCCTAAGTGCTCCTAGCACCCCTGGGCTGCCAGGATCCCACCACTGACCACGCTGCCTTGTCCTCTTTCTCACGGGGCAGGAACTGGCACTTTGTCACACCTGATGGGCACCCACCTTGTCAGTTCAATGCATGAGTCCAGGCCCTAGTGGTGACCAGAGCCCCAGTTCCTGAACCCCGGGGTGGGAGCAGTGAAGAGTGCTTTGTAAAGGAGGCTGGTTTTTATTATTCAGATGAATGACACCCCACACGCACACTCCCAACCCCCGCGGATCCCTGCCCTCCTTAACGCCATTTTAACAGGGGAGAGAGACCTCTCCTACCCCGAGTCCCGCCGCTCACCTCTCACCTCCCCGCCAGCTCCTCTCGATGCAGCCACGGAACCCCAAAGTGATTACCATGAAAGGGTCTCGGGTGGCAAGCAGGCCCTCCCCAGCGGGGTCTCGGCCGTGGCCGATTTCTCGATCGCACACCGCTAAGCCGGGAGCTCGCGAAGGGGGCAAAAGGCCAAGCAGAGACGTCCCGGCGCTCGCCCAGCGCCCGGAGAGCGCAGCGGAGGAGCTCGGGGGCGGCCACACCTCCCGCCCGGAACAAAGCCTCG
>NW_022900949.1:51423450-51468698 GCF_012274545.1 Fukomys damarensis | reverse complement strand
AGGCTGGGCCACGGGCCGGGCCCACTGCACCGCGCCCGAGCACTGACGGGGATCAGGCGACAGTGCCGAGAAACTGGCTTTAAGGTGGACGCAGAGTGGGAATTTGCTCGGACCTCTTTAAAAAGCTTCGACGCTGGAACCTTTAAATCTTCGCTATAGCCGGGGCAACTTCTGAGCCTGTGGGCGCCTCCTCAGTCTTAAAAGTCTAGGCAATCCTGTTGGAAGGTCCTAGGCAATCCTGGCCGCCGCCGGACTGGAGTCCCCTTGGAATCCTGAGGCGTCTTTTTCCTGAGTCTTGCTGCCAGCGTCCTTTCCCTCTCAAACCATTGGGGTGCACTGGGCTGGGGCCCAAAGTTCATTTGCTTGGAAGTGAAGGGAACAAGCGACCGTGCGCACCATTTCATTGTTTCAGTTCCGCTAACCCCTCTCTATCCGTGTCATTTTCTTCCCATTAAAAAAAAATGAGATATGATTCATATACCATAAAATCCCACCTTTTAAAGCGCGCTATTTGGTGGTTTAAAGCATATTCACGAAGTTGCGCAGACATCACTACGATCTCTTGAACATTTTAATCGCCCCTCCAATGTAGTAGTCCTTCATTCTCCCCTCCACGCAGCCTTGGAAACCACTAATCTACTTTGCAGTCTCCATGGATCTGCCTATGCAGCAGGACATTTCTTTCTTTCTTTCTTTTTTTTTTTTTTTGGTAGCGGTATCGAATTTAGGGCCTTGTGCTTGTGAGGCAGGCAGCTGAACCACTGAGCTAAATCCCCGACCCATTGTTCAGGACATTTCTATAAATGGAACCATACAATATGTGGTCTTTTGTAACTAGCTTCTTTCTGTAGGCACAATGTTTTCATGGCCCATATGTGTTTTCGTGCATGCAGCAGTACTTAGTCCTTTTGGTGACTGAATAATATTCTATTGTACATACAACATTTTGTTTGTACATTGATCAGATGATGAATATTTAGGTTTCTGCTTTGGGAGTTATTGTAAATAAAACTGCTGAGAACAATTCCTCTACAAGTCTTTGTATGAACATAAGTTTTCACTTCTCTTGGACACATATCTCAAGGTGGAATGGCTGGGTCAGGTCGGTAATTATTTTTGGAAAAACAATTTGTTTTCCAAAGCAGCTGTACCCTTCTACATTCCCACCAGCAATGTTTGAGGGATCCACAGTCTTGATAGCCTCCCAACACTTATTATCGTGCGTCTTTTTTATTACTACCATCCTTGTGTCGGTGAAATGGCATCTTGAGCATTTGGTTATCATCGTTTCTGAGGACTTGTGTGTGTGTGTGTGTGTGTGTGTGTGTACACGCCTTGATGGCTTGGAACCAGCTGTACACCTAGGGAACCTAGTCTCTTCCTATTTTGAGGACTTCTCCTTCCACTCCAGACCTGAGGGGACCTCGCTACTCTTGAGTCCCACAGCCTACTGTAGGCTGCCACTGGCATCTCAACCACAGATCTAACCATTCAGTGAGAGCTGTGCTCCCCATGTCTCCACTTCCATCTGCTCCTCTCAAGGCAAAGTGGACCCCAGGAGACTAGATTGGATGCCATTGAAAGCATCCCAACTTGGCAGTAGGGAGTAAAAGAAGTGGCTGGGAAGGGAGCTTGGGGGAATAAGTTCACTGGTGAGTCTTGCCCTGGAACCTTCCTTTTGTTCTGCTTTCCATTTACAGCAGGCCATGAGGAAGATGCAGAGAAGGCATTCTGTTTGTCTGTCTGTCAACCCTTCCCTGGCTTCTTCTATCAAAAGATATCGCCTCCTTGGCCCCGACTGGCACCATAGCCTGGTGCCCTCAGCAGGGCTGAGACAACATCTATACAAGAGTTGAAAGGTATATGGATATTGCTTCCATATACAAATCTCTAATAAGATGTGTTCTCCAAAATGGAGTTTACACAGCTAGTGATCATACCCAGGTACCTGGGAGTCTCTAAAAGGCTGCGGTATCTGCTCTTCTGAAATAAAGTTGTGGCTCAGTTGCTGGCAAACAGGGGCTTTGGCGACAGGGAGACAGGATAAAAGTGAGGACTGGATTTGAGAGTTCACTCACTCAGTAAACACTGCCAAAGCATCCTGAGTGCCTGCAGAGTGATTGCCAACCAAAAGAAGTGTGGGGGGCTGTGGGAGCTCAGAGGAGGGGTACCTGGCCCAAGCGGCGAGAAGGCATTGAGAAGGAGTGGCTGATCCTGCTCTAAGGACAAACAATGCTATTGGGAGAGACAAAACCTTCTATGCTGAAACCTGACTGCGCAGATCTGCATGGTTGATCAGGTATATATGAGTCATAGTAGGAGGTCAGACTCCTGGCCAAGAACCCAGGCAGAGATCAGGCTTAGCTTACATGCTCCAAGGTCCAAGGCCAGCCACTGGGCCAGGAGCCAATTCCTGGATAGGGCAGAGGTCAGAGCTGCTGGGCTGCTTAGGGGGACCTCCCCAGTCAGCGACAAAACAAATATGTTTCATGCACTGCAGTGTACTATGCTTGCTTCTCTGCCCCAAGGCCTGGTGAATGCCTAATAGTCTAGTGGAAAATTCAGGAGGACATGGGGACCCCAGGGCTGGAAATCAGCCAGGTCACCGTGGCTCAACCTTCCTCTGTAACCCTAGCTCCAGTATGGTCCCTGAGGGAAGAAGTAGCTGTAGGTTTCTGAGCATTTGTGAATGATGTGCCAAGTGCTGGACCTGGGAACGAGTCTATACACCTCCAACTACTCTATGTGGAAAGCCTTACCAGCCTTCCTGGCAGAAGAGACCATGTGTCCAATCCTACACAGGGATGGACTGACCGGAAAGCCTGTACTCTCTCTACAATACCATTGGCCACAATGGGCACGTCAGTTATATGTGGCTGTATTGGAGAAGCAAGAAAAGCTGGACAGAAAGGAGACCAGCATTTGGTTTAGTTTCCTAGTCGCAGCTTCTTCAGGCTATGTTCAGATCTTTCAGTGACCTTGCAGAACCAATTCTTAAAAGAAGCTGGTCCTAGCCCCAAGCCGACCTCTCTTCTGTGCCACATATTATATAAAGGCTCTTTCCCCCCTTCCATTGTGTTAGCACCAAAAGCTACATCTGCTTTCTGGGGTTCCCAGGCCAGTACCACCTCATCCTTGCCTTCCCCACTAATGCCTCTGTACCTGCCACTTCCTCTGGTCTCCTTGGGAGTAAGTCTTCACAAGGTTTTCTTCCCTCACATGGACTCCTTCTTGCTCTCTGGAGCTAAAAGAGCAATTTCTGATAAATCTTCCACCCACCTCACTATCAACCTTCTCCTTAAGGTTGTGCACACTCAACTAATATGTTTGTTTCCCATCATCATTTTTTTTTTCTCCTTGTTGTCTCTTCCTCCATTTAAACAAAAGTCTGGTGGCTTTTAAACTTTTGGGGTTGCAACACATAGGAAGAAATCATTTTTGTACCGCAAATCAGAACAATGCCCAAGTGAAACAAAAGTTTCATAGAACAATACTACCTCTATTATGTGTTGTGCCCTTTGACCTATTCTAGTCTGTGTTATTAAAAACTACTAGCAGACTTCTGAGAATATACTGGAGCAGTAAACAGCAGCAAATCAACCTCTCCAAGATTCAGAATCCAGACACACTAGAAAACAACAGCTTGGAGAAGAAAAGAAGGAGGGAGGTGGATCCCCAGGACCCAGGAAGGATCTGGAGGGAAAATCAAAGCCCACAACGAAAGTGAAGAGACCAAACACAATACAGAAAAAGGAGGGGCAAACAGTACTTTCTTCCAGCTCCCAGCAAGAGAGGGAAAAATCAAATCTAAAGAGACGCAGTGAGGGCAGGTGACTCCAGAGGCCTCCAGGGAGAAACGTAGCAGTGGAATAGAGCAACAAATGCAGTGCACTACAACAGCTAGTGAGTGACTGCAGTCCCAGTGACTGCTGTGTCCCCTGGAGAGGGCCTTGTTCAGAAATCATTTTAGGGAGGGGCCTACTCAATCTGGGACTTGGAGCAGCCATGAGTTGGCTTCATCTCAGGTCTCCCAGTGTTGATATCCCATGGGGACTGGATGAGACATAACCACAGGAGATGTCCAGGGTCAGGGAACTGAGGTCAGCCAGAAAGAGACACCCAGAGTGTTGTAGGCTGAACAATTCAAGCCCTAACCCCACAACCAGAGGCCAGGATCAGCCTGAACTTCTGTGAAGTTGAGAGCACCAGAATCAGCACCCCACCCAAATCCTACTACAGGCTCGCTGGGATCATAAAGCACAGATCTGGAGTCTGTCGTCCACCTTTGTCTACCAGTGACAGCAGAGGCATATCCTGAATTGGACATTACTGCAAAAATGTAGACCCCAGAAGACAATAATAAGCTTGAAATTGGAGAGAATGCTCTTTGTTTTTCTTTGCTTTTTTTCCCCCTTTTTCATGAGTGTGAACATTGGTTTTAGGGTTTTTGTTCTGTTTTGTTCTTTTTTTCCCCTTCTTTCTTTCCCTGCTGTCTTCTGCACCAGTTTCCCAAAGCTTGGATAATCTTCCTTTGTCCTTTAGCCTTGCTTCTAATCTCTTTCTCTTATTTTATTTCTCAATTTTTCCTCTTATCCTTTTAAAATTTTCTTCCTGAAGGGCAATATCGCTTTATTGAGTAGATATGTACTGTATATAATTTTCTGATTTGTTTTATATTTTGTTATGTAAATCTTGTACCTATGGTTAAAGGTAGCAAATTAACAGTTATAAGAGTTTGTCATTTTCTAGACTGTTCTTGATGCTATTGTTAGTACTGATTGTACTACTTAACCAAGGTAACATAGCTGTTATGATCAAATGATTTTCTTTATTTGCCAGTACTGAGCTTGTCTGGGGGTCGTAAACAATATCATAGTCCAGTCCCAAAAAATTGAGTGCCAGGCCAAGCAGGCAACAGCTTCTCCTTCCTAGGAAATTGAAGAGGCAGGATCTTTGGACAGACTCAAAAGCCAGGTATACTTGGAAGACATCTCTGAAAATTAGTCATTTCCTAAAGTCATTCCCTAATTAGTCTGGATATCAGTAATAAAGCTACCTACTACAAACTACTTACAACAAACACAGAAAATAAAGAAACAACAACAACAAAATAATTATGAGAGAACATGGAAGTAAGACACAATCCCAGACCTCCCACTTGCCCAAGGAAAATCTGGGGTGTGGAAGAAATCAAAAGCCACCCTGCTGAATTTTCTGAAATGATAGCAGCGGAAGTAACAAAGCAGATGAACAAGTCTCTACAAAAAATAAATCAGAAATCATTACACAGATAACTAAAATGACGACCATAATAAAGGACACAAAAGTATTACTTCTGTCACAGAAGTAATAGCAGAAAACTTCCCAAGCATGGAAAAAGAATTTGACATACAGATAAGTGAGGCACATAGAAATCCATCTAGCCATGATAAAAATAAATAAATGAATAAATAATACACCAAAGCATATATAATAATCAAGATCCCAGAAATTCAACACAAGAACAGAATATTGAAAACTGTTAGAGAAAAATAAATCATCTACAAAAGCAAGCCCATTTGAATTATAGCAGACTTCTCAACACAAATGCTTAAATTAAGAGGCACTTGGGGGGAACTATTTCAAGCCCTAAAAAGAAAACAAGCCCAAACCCTGATTGATGTATCCCACAAAACTATCTTTCAAAATTGATGGAAATACAAGATTCTTCCAAGATAAAGAACATCTGAAGAAATTAACCAGCACTCCAAAAAGTTCTGAAGGATATTCTAGAAAAAGACAATGAAGACAACAATTCCTTGAATCTCAATGGAATGAGTCTATCAGCGAGGCAAGCAATTAAACAAAAGGGAAAGAAATGGAACCAACAACAGGACATGACAAGGATACATCAATACATATAAATTATAACCATTAATTCACTAATCAAAATAAACAGACTGGCAGAATGGATCAAGAAGCAAGGTCCAACAATATACTAAATGCAAGAAACACATTTTAATTCGAAAAGAAATCCAGACGGAAAGTCAAAGGATAGAAAACAATACGCCATGCAACAAGAACCCACAAAAAGGTAGAGAAGATAGCTGTTCTATTTGCAGACAAACTAGATTTCAAGCAAAGACTTATCAAGAGAGACAAAGAAGGTCACTACATTCTTGTAAAAGGAAAAATCTGAGAGGAAGAGATAACGATCATAAATATATACACACCAAATATCAGCACACCCAACTATATAAAACAAACATTAATGAACATGAAAAACCAAACAAGTGCTAATACAGTTGCATTGGAGGATCTCAGCACCCCAACATCACAAAAAGATAGATCAAATGGACAAATAATCAATGAAGAAATATCAGAGCTGAACCAAAGCTTTGAACAAATGGACATAGTAGATATCTAGAGAGAGTTATACCCCATAATAACAGAATGCATATTCTCCTCAGCTGCACATGGGACTTTCTCCAAAATAGACCACATAGAAGCTCATAGAACGTGCTTAAGTAAATGGAAAGAAATGACCTCATGCATATTATCAGATCATAGTGCAGTGAAATTGGAAATCAATAGCAAAAGAAACACAAAAACCTCATAAACACATGGAAATTAATAACACTGTCCTGAAAAAACAGTGGTCACAGATAAAATTAAAGAAGAAACTAGACAGTTTCTATAATTAAATGATAATGCCAGTATGACATAGTGGAACTTATGGGATGTAATGAAAGCTGTCCTATGCGAGACATTTATATCAGTGAATGTCCACATCAGAAAAACTGAGTGAGCTCAAATAAATTACCTAATGTTTGGGGGGTTTTTTGTTTTTATTTTTTGATTTTTTGAGACTGGGTCTCACTATGTAGTTGAGACTGACCTGGAACTCAATATGTAGTGCAGGCTGGTCTCGAACTCACAGCGATCCTCCTGCCTCAGCGTCCTGAGTGCTGGGATTACAGGCGTGCATCACCACGCCCAGCTAAATAACCTAATGTTGAACCTCAAGTGTCTAATAAAAGAAAAGCAAGTTAAACTCAATGTACATTTGAGAGAGGAAATTATAAAGATCAGAGCAGAAATTAATGCAATGAAAAGTAAATAATACAAATAATCAAAGAGATTGTTCTTTGAGAGAGTAAATGAAATTGACAAACCCTTAGCCAACCTTACCCCCTCCAAAAGGAAAGAAAAACTCAAATTCATCCAATTAGAAATGAAAAGGGTATAAGCTGGGGATTTAGTTTAGTGGTTCTGCCACCTGCCTCGGAAGCTCAAGGACCTGAGTTCAATCTCTGGTACCAAAAAGAAAGAAAGAAAGAAAGAAATGAAAAGGGTGAGATTACAACAGATCCTGCAAAAATCCAGAAGATTATCAATACCTACTTCAAGAACCTGTACTCTAATAAGATGGAAAACTCAGAAGAAATGGACAGGCTCCTAGATACATATGAATCATAAACTGAATCAAGAAGATATAAAAATTCTAAATAATCCAATATCAGGCAATGAAATGGAACAGTAATTAAAAACTACTAAAAAAGAAAATCCTAGGTCCTGACAGATTCACAGCTGAATTCTGCAAGAGATGTAGAGAAAATCTAATGCTGTTAATTCTCAAACTCTTTAATGAAATTGAAAGAGAAGCAACACACCCAAGCCCATTACTGGAAGCAAGCATTACAATGAAACAAAAATCAGAAGGATCCAACTCAAAAAGAGAACTACAGGCCAATCTTCTTAATGAACAAAGATGTAAACATCCTCAATAAGTTACTGGCAAACAGAATGTGGTAAATGAAGAGAATTATAACCATGACCAAGTAGGATTCATCCCAGGGATGCAGAGATGTTTCAACATATGCAAATCAATAAATGTAACACACTATGTTAACAGCACAAAGGACAAAACCACATAATCATCTCTATAGATGCAGAAAAAGAATTTGACAAAGTCCAACATCCATTTATGATAAGAAACCCTACAGAATATTGGAATAGAAGATCTTTATCTCAATCTGATGAAAACCATCTATGGCAAACCAACAGCCAACATCATACCAAATGGTCAAAACTGAAACTTTCACTCTAAAATCAGAAATAAGAGAAGGATGTTCACTATCACCATTCCTAGTCAATAGAGTCCTAGAAAGAGTAGACAGAGCAATTAGACAAGAGAAACAAATAAAAGGAATAAAGATAGGAAAATAAGAAGTTAAATTATTTGCAGATGGCATGACACTACACAGAAGAGCCCCAAAACTCCTCCAAAAGACTCCTAGATTTAATAATCAGGTTCAGTAGTGTAGCAGGATACAAAGTTAACACTCAAAAATCCATAGCATTCCTGTACACAAATAACAAACTCACTGAGAGAGAAATGACAAAAACAACACCTTTCATAGTAGCACCAAGAAAAATGAAACACTTAGGAATCAATCTAATGAAGGAAGAAAAAGTCCTCAAGTTCTTAAGGTTAAGACCTTAAGGTTTTAAAGTTTTTAATGTAAACATTAAAAAACTACAGTACTCAGAAAAAGAAGATGAGAGAGAATATCAGAAAATTGAAAGATATTCCTTGTTCTTGGATAGGCAGAATCAATATAGTGACAATGGCCATACTTCCAATCTGTTATACAGATTTAATGCAATCTCAATCAAAATACCAATAGCATGCCTCACAGAACTAGAGAAAGTAATTCTAAAATTCATTTGGAACCAGAAGAGATCTAGACTCACAAAAGCAATTCTGGGCAACAAGGGCAAGGCAGGGGGCATTACAATCCTGGAGTTAAAAATATTCTACAAAGCTACCATGATAAAAATAACATTGTACTGACAAAAAAAAAATCAGGGATCCGTGGAAAAGAACAGAAGATGCAGAAACAACTCCAAACACACTCAACTACCTTATCTTTGACAGAGGGGCCAAAAACCTTCACTAGAAGAAGGATAGCCTGGTAGCCTTTTTAATAAAAGGAAAACTTTCATTAAATACTGGGAAAACTGGCTTTCCACATGCTAAAGATTAAAACTAGACCTGTATCTATCACCAGGCACTAAATTAAAATTGAAATGGATCAAAGATCTAAATATTAAAATAGAAGAACGTAATGTGCTCCCAAAATGGACATCAGAAATGAATAAACACTTCTCAGGTGAAGAAAAAGAAACAGCAAATAAATATCTAAAAAATGTTCAAAATCACTGGCCATTTGAGAAATTCAAATTGAAACAACACTGAGATTCCATCTCACTCCAAAAAGAATGGCTATCATCAAGAAATCAATCAATAACAAATGCTGGTGAGTCAGTGGGGAAAAAGAAACTCTTCTCTACTGTTGGTAGGTATGTAAATTGGTACAACCCATATGGAAATCAATAAACTAAAATGAGGGTACCATTTGATTCAACTATTCCCCTTCTAGATATCTTCTTGAAAAAGTTAAAAGTATCATGCCACAGTGGTATCTACAAACCCAAGTTTATAGCAGCACAATCTGTAATAGCTAAATCTTAGAAAGAGCCAAGGTGTCCAGACGGATAAAGAAAATTATACACATGGAGTACTACACTACCATAAAGAATGACAAACTTGAGGCGTTTGTAAGAAAATGGTTGTACCTTGAGAACATAATTTTTTTTTGTACCAGGGATTGACCTCAGGACCTTGAGCTTTAGAGGCAGGCGGTGGAACAACTGAGCTAAAAATCCTTGGCCCTTGAGAACATAATTTTAAGTGGAATAAACTGGACACATACGTTTACATATCATATTGTTTCTCTTGTGTGAGAAACCCAAAGGGTAAATAAATGAGGAGCATAAAGGAGGATAGATATTGGGAAGCAAGAAGAAAATGTTCAAATGGGAAGGGCAACAAGGGAAAGGGGGAAAGGAACAGACATTTTAAAAAATAGAAAAAATGGAAGGAAAAATAGGAGAAACAAAGTTTTATAAAGGGAGAGGGGGAAAAATTGAAGAGAAGTGAGGGGAATGGGAAAAAATAATTAAGATATAGTATGAACAGGTACAAATTCCCTATGGTGAATGTTATCATCAGGGATATCAAAAGTGTACCCATAGAAATAATTTTTAAAATACCATCAACACCTACTAAACAACTTCATACCCCATTAATGGATTGTGATCTGCAATTTGAAAAGCACTGAAGCACATTTTGACCATTATAGCCTCAGGGTAGTGACACTACAGCAGAAATTTGTCAAGAATGAAGACAACAATAAGATTTTGAAACACATGCTATAGAAAATAGTTTAAAATTATAGAGTTTTGAACATCAAATGCCTGGATTTCCTCTGGCAGGTAGGACTCAATAGGTTGTACAGACTAATGGTTCTGCTGCAACAAAATAGGGTAAGTCTCTCCAGCTGTACCCCCACCCCTGCCACCTGGGCTCTTTGCCAATTTGGGGAGCTGGATAATGCTCAAACTTTTCCCAGAATGAGGATCTTTAGTGGAGGAAAGAGGAATCAGCAAGTTCTTTGGTAGCCATATGGTGCTAGAATGACACACTAGAATATTGGGAGTCTTAAACATACAACTAATTTGGTCCATGATATATTTTTGAGCTCTGGGTCTAAGGATATATCAAAAAAAGAAGAGTGAGACTTTCCATAGTTGCACAGTATTTGGAGAACTAACGTTTCCTGAGAACAAAGGGCCTGCCTCAAGCCCAAAGCTAGCTCCCACCTCAAGATTTTGAAGCTCCAGGAGGACAGAATCTGGACAGCTGGACCAGGACCCCCTGAAGAGCAGAGCTCACAGGGCATGGTGTTGCATGCCTATAATCCCAGCACTCCGGGAGGCAGGAGGACTGCAAATCTTAGCCCAGCATGGGCAGTTTAGCAAGCACCTGCCTCAAAGTAAAATTCAGGAAATAAATGCTGGGGATGTGGTCCAATATGAAGGCCCCAATACTGCAAAAGAAGGAGAAAGAGGGAGAAGGTGGGGAGGAAGAGGGGATGGGGAAAAAGAAGAAAACAGCTGTGTCTCCACAGTCTTTCATGGCTGAGAACACAAAGGCCTTCAAGGCTTTCAATCAAAGCAGCATGGCTGGAATAGAGGCAAACAACTAAGTCAGTGATAGCAAACCTTTTGGAGACCAAATGCTAAACTTCAGCCCAAAACTCACTTGTTTATTACAAAGTGTCAATGTAGCAATTCAAACTGAATAGTGAGGTTTCAGTTTAGAAAAAACAATGCATACATTAACATTTTTTGTCTTAAAGGGGGGGGGCATAATAACACGCATGCCATGGTTTCCAAAAATCAACATCCAGCCCCAATCCAGTTCAATTCTGGATTTATGAGATCATTCCTCACCCCATCACATTCCCAGAAAAGAAGAGCGTATTCTGTGTTAAAAAAAATATGTACAAATTTGCATATAGTAAAAAATAAGTAGGGCTGGGGGTGCATCTTGTCGCGTACTTTGTAGAGTGTGTACTTTGTATTCATGAAGTCCTGGGTTCAATCCTCGGCACTAAAAAGCAAACAACAAAAAATCAGACCTGTTTGGAGGCATGAAAATATAATTGATAAGTATGAGAAAAAAGTGGACAGAGGCACATAGATCATTTAGATGTTGTATTTGGTAGACAAGGATTTTGACTGATTGTGGAGGAAGGGTTAGTGAAGGTATAAATTGGTGTACTCACTCAGGACACAGAAATCACACAATGATGTAGAAAAGGAAACTAATATAAAATTACTACATTTAAGAGGGGATTACTATTAAAGAGAAAAGAGAATTCTAAACAACACATTTATATCAGGTATAGGGAGCAGCCAAGGTCTTAGGCGGCACACGCAAGGAGAGAACAAATTTGAATGAGGTTCCACACTTTGCCTTCCTCCACCAGATGGAGATGTACATCTGGCTGGAGTTGGTGCAGCCATTCACCCTGAGTGATGCTACTCACTGAAGTTCTCAGTAGATGGAATGTACTGGAAAGCATTCCTCCGGGTGGATGAGGGGAGCCACCCACAGAAAGGTGTCACACCATGGAAGCTACTAGGGAACGCCCCATAGGAATGTGTCGTAAGTTGACTGATGAAGTATGGGATGAAGCTGCCATAGACATGTGCTGTGTGTTTCTGGCTGTCACACAATGTGGGAACCTGTCAGCAGAGCACATCAGAGCACAGAGAAGCCTTTCCTCCTGCAGTGGCTGCCACTGCTTTTTATTGACAAAGCTTAATTTTGTGTCAGTGGGAAAGGGAGAAATATTTGCAGGGTCCACCTCCATTATTACCAAGCAGGCAATGAAGGGTGGGTTTGGCAATAAATTGATAACTGGTACAACTCGCTTTGAAAAAGCATTCAGTAGGATCTACTAAAGCTAAACACACACCTACCTTGAGACCCAAGATTTGTACTTCTGGGGCTAGGGATTTAGCTCAGGTTTGCTGCTTGCCTCACAAATGCAAGGTCCTGAGTTTGATCCCTGGTACCAAAAAAATTTTTTTTGTCTATTTTTGGGTTTCTACCTAGGAGAAGTATGTCAATATGTTCACCAGGAGACATAAATAAGAAGCCTTATTGCAAGTTTATTCACAGTAGCCAAAAATCTAGAGGCCATCCAAACATTTCTTCACTGAATAATGAATAAACAGGTGTAGTTGATTCATACAGTGGAATTCTATACTATGATAAATAAGAATGAAGTATTGAAACATAACACAAATAAAACTCACAGACATGATATTAAGTGAAAGAAGCCAGATAAAAAAGACAACATCGGGCTGGGGACTTAGCTCAGTGTTGCTGCTGCCTGCCTCGCAAACACAATGACCCAAGTTCAATCCCCACTACCAAAAAAAAAAGACAACACCTATCAAGTCTAATAAAAAGTAAAACCTCAGGAAAAAAAGTAAAACTAGTGAGAATAGTGGTTATATTTTTGGGTAAGAGAGTGATAAACCAGTAAGACGTGCCAGAATTATGTATCTTGATCTGAGTAGTGGTTATTCAAAGGTATACAAAGGTAAAAATTTATCAAATTTTTTGTGCATTAATAGGGCATGTTATGCATTTCTCTGTGGGTGCGTGTGTATGTGTGTGTGCATGAAACTTTAAAATCTTCCCAGACATGGTGGTGTACACTTGTAATCCTAGCACTTGGGCACTTGGGAGGCTAAGGAAGTAACATCATTATCAGTTTGAGGCCAGCCTGTGCTACATAGAGAGACCCTGTCTCAAAAAAACCAAAACAAAAACCAAAAAACAAAAAACAAAACCCAAAAATCCTCAAGCCTGGCTTGGTGGGACATACCTATAATCTTAGCAATCTGGGAGTCTGAGGCAGGAGGCTTGCAAATTCCAGCCTAGCCTGGGCAATTCAGCAATTCAGTGAGACTCTGTCAAAAAACAAAAAACAAAATAACAAACAATGACAACAAAAACACTTTACTTAAGATTAACATGGTGAATAAAATAGAGGAAAAGGTTAAAAAAATAGATGAAAGGAGAATGTCATCAGAGGAGTGAAATACACAAAAATAAAAGGGGCAGTATAAAACTGAAAATTACAATAGCTGAAATCAGGACATCAATGCAAAAGTTTAATAGCAGATTGAATACAGCTAAGTAAATATGCTTTCTGTAGAGGGAGACAGTATTTCTGTCTTCCAAAGTTGTAAGCAAACCTTTCCTTTGCTTCAAAAGGAGACTGTCACTATTTCTCAAGGCTGCTCATGATATAGACACTCATGAAAAGACAGGAATACAGTCAGAGCCCCTGCTTGCAAAATGTGCAGAGGCATGAGTCTGATGGAGAAATGTCGCTGATGGGAGGGCCCTATGATCTGACTGCTGGATGTCAGGGCAGTGAATGGCTCTATGCAGCCTCCTCTAACTTCTCAGGAAGTGTGAATGGTGGACAGCATGGGCCTCATCAGTGCTGGGCACACTGGCAACCTGAGGCTCTGTAGTAAAAAGAGTCACAGGAAGTTGCTGGGACAAGTCACTGGGACTCAGATCTGTGGTTTGTTGTTGACTCCCAGGACTTCCACATCTTGAAGGAAAGGCAATACCTACAGGAGGATGACTTCTAAGATTCCCCAGCAACTCTGAAACACGATTGAAGTTACAGAAAAACTGAAATGGTACTTCATATTTACATGCTGGAAGACTCAATATTAAAGTGTCAATTCTGGAATCAATCTTTAGAAGTAATGCCTGGTGTGGTGGCACATGCCTGTAATCCCAGTACTCGGCAGGCTGAGGCAGGAGGATCACTATGAGTTTGAGACCAGCCTGAGCTACATAGTGAGTTCCAGGTCGGTCTCAACTACATAGTGAGACCCTGTCTCAAAAAAAAAACAAAACAAAAAACCCAAAATTTAATCTTTAGAATTAGTGCAATCATAACCAAATTTCCAACAGGATGGTTTACAAACTATTAACAGCTTGAACCTGAAATTTGTATGAAAATCAAAGAAATTAGAATAGCCAAAGAAATTTGAAAAATATAAACTATTCGGAGGATTTAGATTATCTGACTTTAAGATGATTAGCATACAACTACTTATCAAGTGGAATAGAGTCCTCACACTTACATGGCCAAAACGATTCTGTGAAGTAAAGGTAAATCTTTTCAACAACTAATGCTTACACAGTTAGAAATACATATGGGGGAAAATGATCTTGATCCCTAACTCATATAACATACAAAAAGAAACTCAAAGCAAAGAGGATACACTGAAGCCATAGAATGCACAGCAATAGAGAGGAATTAAACCTACTGATATGTGCAACCAGCTGGATAACTGTCCAGGAGAATTACAAATTCCAAGGAAACTTTGCTGAGGGAAAAAGACCAATCTCAATAGGTTACATTGTATGATATCATTATATAGGTTTTTAATAAATACTCTAAATGACAAATTTTTAGAAATTGGATGATACACAGGTGTGTGGTAGTTTCAAGGGCAGCCAAAGGGATCTGTGTATTCAGGATGGTGACTATGGCGGTGGACACCTGTGCAGGTATTAAAATTTTACAGAACTTAATGTACACATACACACAAATTAGTGCAATTTAAACTGGGGAAATCTGACTGAGATGCATGTACTGTATCAACACCAATATCCTGGCTGTAATAATGTGCTGTAATTTTACTAAATATTATTTCTAAATATTGTCATTGAAAGAATTGGAACAGATTGTACAAAGGTTTTCTCTGTGCTGTTCCTTACAACTATGTAAACTTATAATTATCCCAATAAAACATTTCAGTTAAAAATGAATATGAGCCAGGGGTGGTGGTGTGTGCCTATAGTTCTGGTTATTCAGGTGGCTGAGGCAGGAGGATCACTAGGGTCTACAAGTTGGAAACCACTCTATCTAGAAAGAAAGAAAGAAAGAATTTGATACGGATAATAAGCCTAAATGTAAAGTTAACTTTGTAATGATTCTTTTCATCTTATTTTTTCTTATACTTCTTAGAAAAAAATAAATGGAATATCTTCCTAATGCAGAGGTAGGTAAAGATTTTTTAGGATAAACAACATAACAAACAAAATAAAAATTGATAAATTACACTTCATCAAAAATTTAAAACTTCCAGTGATAAAGTCAGTTTGGTGACTTCCAGTGATAAAGTCAGTATGAGCTGTCAGAAGCGGTCAAACATGGAAGCTTGTGTATCTGAAACTTATGCATGAGTGCCCAGAAGTTATGATTTCATTCCACCTTGACCAAGGAAAACAAATCGGATACAGGGGTGGGGCAGGATGGCCACTGTGACCCTTGCCCCGGGGAATTGCTACCCAGCAAAATTCCATAATGGGAAAAGCAACAACATTAGCTTTACTATCACAAAACTCAGAAAGATGTTATCTCTCTTGAGAACACTCCTGAAAGGTGGGAGTCATAAGCCGCATTTTAGAGATGAGGAAACTGAGATCACTTACATTCAGGATCCAGCCTAGGCTGTCTGGCTGCAAAGTTCTGGGTCTACTGCAAAGCCTCACACTCAGAGCAAGGTGCAGGAGGGGTGCACTGTCACTTGTCAAAAAAAGAAAACATTGTTTCTGGAAGCAGAAGAGTCAGGTTAGACAAAGATGTATTTATACACTTTTATCATCTTGGATGAAAACTGCAAGTCATCTGGGAAAAAACAGCCTGATTTGGTTTATGGTTTGCTCTTTAGGTGAGCAGACTTATTCTTGTTTCACAGTCACATCAGTTCTAAAATGTTTGACAAAAATGCTCCAATTTGAATCTCAGAAGGAATTCTTTTGAGTAAACTACCACCTTGTGGCAAAAAGCATAACTTGCAGGAGAAAGAATTTGCTTTTACTCTTGCAGATCCTACATATTTTCCATAACCATGAAAGTTAGAAAATTTTGCATCATAACAAATAAACAAAAGTGCACATCCCTCTGGGCATGACTAATTTGAAAAAGACATCTGACTTTGGGACAAAGCAATCAAATCACTGACCCATATCATTACACATGTAGATGACAGAAATTTTATTAAATCAAGATTGTAAAAAAGCAAAGGTGGCCTAAGGTGATACATCTGGAAGAAAACTGATGAATGTTCATACTGTTATATTGTCCAAACTGTGAACTTTTGCAAGTGATGAGATTGCTATTAATAATTGCACAGGACAACAGTTACAAAGTGGGAGTGTGCCAAGGTTTAGCCTGGCACAGATGGGAATATATGTTGTAGTAGAGATCATGTGGTAAGAAATCTAATCTTTTCAGAAGAAATAAAATATCTTTTTATTTGTGTTGGCAAGAAGAGTTTGGTATCTGATTTGAATTTTATTCTGTCAACTAAGTTCAAAAGGAGATTCCCAACAGTTCAAGAACTTGAGTATGCACAACTGTGGAAATGAATATGATGTGCAAATTATTTCACAATGCTGTGTTTTAAGGAGTGGCACTGCGGCTCTGTGAAAAATTGTCCTAGAACTGAATATTGTTATGGGACAGAATGCAAGAAAAAAGTATGTGGATTTAGAGCCCAAGTGAGAGAAAGCAGGTGCTTAACAAGATCAGGGGAAAGGAGGATGCTCAGTCCCGTGTTTCTGTTACCCTGCACTTGCAGAGAGTTGCGTGGCCACATACCAGTGCTGCTCTGCTGAGACTTGGTGTATGCTGCAGCGTCGTGCTCTGTCCACAGCTCTCAGTTCCTCTCTTCACATTAACTCCTCAATATAGAACTTTTTCTGGCTTGCACTGAACTGAACTACCCTCAGCACATTCATGTGCTGTTGAGGGGTGAAATATTTTATAAATATCAAATCAATTTGACTCATGTTGTTCAGTTCAACTGTATCCTTGTTCATTTCCTGCCTGCTGGATCTGTCAGTTACTCTGAAAGTGGTTGTTGAAATCTTCAGTTATAATAGTGAGTTTATCTACTTTTTGGTGGAAGTTTTATCAGTGTTTGCCTGACATATTTTCATGTTTTGCTAAGTGCAAACACATTAAATACTGCTGTCTTGATAGAGAACTGGCCTGTTTATATAATGCCACTCTTTCTTTTTTTGTTTGTTTTTTTGAGACAGGGTCTCACTATGTAGTTGAGACTGACGTGGAACTCACTATGTAGCCCAGGCTGGCCTTGAACTCATAGCGATCCTCCTGCCTCAGCCTCCCGAGTGCTGGGATTACAGGAGTATGCCACCACGTCCGGCTCCACTATTTATTTTTGATAACTCTCCTTGCTCTGCAGCTTGCTTTGCCTGAACTTGCTACTTTCCCGTTCTTCTGACTGGTGTTAGCATGGCCTAGCTTTCTCCATCCCTTTACCTTATCTATTTTAATTTTTTTCTCTTTAGAGACAGGGTCTTGCTATGTAGTTCAGGTTGGCCTTGAACTTGTGGTAATCCTTCTGGCTCAGCTTCCAGAGTGCCGGGATTACAGGTGTGTGCCACCATGCCCAGAAAAAGTGGTTTCTTATAGATAACACACAGTTGGGTCTTGTTTTTTAAATCCACTTCAACAGCCTGTTCTTTAATTGGCATAATTTAGACAGTTCATATTTCAAGCGATTATAGATATACTTGGATTGATATCTGCCACGTTAGCTGTTTTATGTTCATATTTGTTCCACCTGACTTTCATACTTAATTTTTGATTCATAATTTTGTAGTTCCTTTTTTCTTTCTTGGAGGTACTGGGGATCAAACTCAGGGTCTTCTCATTAAACTACACCCCCAGCCTTTTTTAAATTTTAAATTTTGAGATAGGGTCTCAGTAAATCACTAACTTGCTCAGGGTGGGCTTCAATTTAAGGTCCTCTTGCCTCAGATTCTGGAGAGTTGGGATCGCCAGGCATGCACCAGCATGTTCAGCTTGTAGTTTTTAAGAGCCCTTTTAGACTCTTCAAAACCTGCCTCCTGCCTGCACCCAGTAGTAATGGAAGTCTGTAGTAATGGAAGAAAAAATCTGCACACCAGCTCTGACAGCCTGGGTCGGAAGGTTGCAGGACTCGGAAAGGCAACTGTCAACACACACAAGGACAAGGTCTTTGCCTCAATGTCCAGACACTGACATAGGCTCCAGCCAATCAGAGCTTTCCTGCGGCCGAATCCTGCGGGCAGGGGGCGGGACTCGCTCCTGCCGGTAGCTGGCTCGGAGCCTCAGCTAGCGGATGCGTGAGGTCCCGAGTGGGCGTGTCCTCCGTGTCCTCAGACACGCTGGGTTGTCAGGGCAACCGTGACCAGTGCTACAGAGTCGGTTGGAGACGCCGCTTGCACCAAGGATTGTGGCCCAGTCGGGAGTCAATCGCAGTGGCCGTTCCCCGGTAGGACCTGGAAACAGTAGGTACTGCCGACTCCTCTGTCCTTTTGTGTGTCCGGACGTCTCCGCGGGCGCTATGATGCGCGACAGGCGGCTCTGAGCGCCACTCCAAGCTGTGCGCGTCCCCGGGGCCCAGCTCAGGCGTGGGGAGGGGCCTTCGGAATCCCCGAGGATGCTCGCGGTGCAGAGATTTGCTGCCTCTCAGAAGACCTTACAAAGGGGCGGAGAGAGGGTGCTACCCTGCACGCCTGAGCCCTTGGTGATGGGGCTGCGCTTCTTTGCAGAGCCATGGGAAGTAAGAAGAAGGAGATTGCCCTGCAGGTGAGCCCAAGGGGTGCTAGCTTCCAGCACCCCGATGGGATTGGGGGCCAGGAGGACATGTGTGTGTATGTGTGTGTGTTGCACTCTAAAAAGTGACATTCTCTTGCTGGCAGTATATGACAGTGTTCTCAAACTTGAATGTTGTACCCTTCTGTCTTAGAAGTAAAAAAAAAAAAAATTAGCTCCTTATACTGTACTTATGTACATACACATTGTACACATTGGGCAAATGCTTTTTTTAAAACTTGTAGTGCTTATGCAACCATATGACCCAAATACGGATTACAACTACAAAACCAAGAAAAGATGAACCATCATAGTTCCATGTGACTGCTACACTTTGAAACGCAGTTGCAACTTACTTAGATAATATAAACAAATTCTTTTGAGCTTGGACATTGTCTGTAATGCTGTGCTCTGCATAGGCTCTGTATTCTCACCTCTAAGCTTTCAGTCACTAACAGTATGTTTTGGGATATGAATGTTTGTTAAATAGAGTGCCTTATTTCATTTAGGGCAAGTAAATCTGTGAGCCATTGTCTGCTTCTTTTTTTCTTTGACCTGGGCAATCAGTAGTGGGTGCTGGTAAAGTCACGGTAAAAAACAAAATGCAGGCATGGACCCTGGAATTGCGAGAGTGTTTTGTTAAGAAATCATTTTGCTGAGGAAGGAGGACTGACTGGCATTGCCTCTCTACTTACATACAGAAATCTGTGTATTTGTCAGTAAATCTTTTGAAGGTAGTGTCTGGGCTCTATCCAGAACACTGTCCTCTCTCTAGGTAAGGTTATTTGGGGTTCCTTCTTCTGTGGCTGAGGCAGAAATCATGGGGCATCAAGGGTTAATGTGGTCAAAAGATGCCACACATTTCCATTCATTCCCCACCAAATGTGAAAAAAAAAGTGAAGTTCAAATATTTCCCATACTTTTCTGCTCCTCTCCCCAGCTTCTAGAGGTGAGATTCCTCAGCTGCTCAGAGTCCTGCCCCAGAGGTGATGTGCATCATGCCAAGGCAAGGGTGGGCCACAGCGAGTTGCTGGTGCCTTACAGCTGAGCCTCTGGGTGGGGCGTGGGCTCTTCTGATCCCCCATCACTTGCCTTAGGACTGCAGCTGCGGGTCCACGGTGACAGCAGTCCAAATCAAGTACATTTTGTGTGTTGAGCCCTGGGGATTTAACCCAGGGCACCCCACTGAGCTACTTCCCCAGCCTCCAGCCCTTTTATCCTTATATTTAAATTTTATTCTGCAACAATGCATAAGATTCTAATAAGTTGATACGTAGGGGAAGAACAAAAAGGGAAAAGAAAAAAATGTGAGAGAATGAAAAGATGAAAATAAAGTGTTTGTAGATGGGGAGGGGAGGAGGGGGTGAAGGGAGGGCAGAGGTAAGGGGAAAAAATGAGAATCAAGACTTGCCATGTAGAGGTACATGATCCCAACAATGAATGCAACTGTACTGTATCCCTAAAATGTACCAATAAACTCAATAAAATTAAAAAAAAAAAAAAGACAAAGGCTCACTGGTTTGTCCGGGATTGTCTCAAACTCTTGGTCCTCTTACTTCAGTCTCTTGAGTAGCTAGGATTACAGGCTTGTGCAATCATGCCTGTTTTTTTCTTTTTTCTTTTATTATAAATAGAAAAAGGTGAAGAGTAGGCTTCCTTAAAAAGAGGGACCTTTAATAGAGGATTTGCAGATATTACATGCTGCTTGCCATTATTGTAGGTAATATATCCTATCTTTTTTAAAACATTTAAGTTTTAACATAGTTTTATTTAGAACAAGTTATAATTTTCATGGTTTTCTAATATATATAGTTGCAAAGTAGCTCCTTATGAAAACATTATTACAAAGAGGAAGAAGATAATTTTTTTAGTAGAGGAGAATGACAGACTACTTTGATCCAGTGGTCAAAATAAGTATCATCAAAATATGCAGGTGGAAATTGGGTATCACCTAACTGGATGTAATGAAAATTCACATCAGCTCCTCTAATGCATCAAGCAAGATGCATCATCTGAGGCCTATTAGCATGAAAAGGACACGCTCAAGTCAGGGATGGTCTACAAAATAACTGGCATATGGTTTTCAAAAGTGTTGAGGTCAAGAAAACAAAAGACTGAAGAATTATTCCAGACTAATACTACAGAGGTTTGAGCAATAAACCTATCACATGATTTTGATTAGCTCCTTTGCCACTGAAGACATTGTTGGGACAGCATGTAAAACTTGAATGGTACTGAAGGATTAAATGGTAATAATATATTACTGGACTTTCATTTTGATGATTGTATTGTGATTATGTAGGATATTACATTCCAGGGGGATGGGAGATCTGTCATGATAATTTACTTTAGAATAACTCAAAAATACTGCCAAATGTTCTTTATACTTAGAATTTGAAATTTAAAGATTATTCTTTGAATTGTACTTAAAATACAAATTTTCAGAGTAAAAATGTATTTTTTACATAATATACAGACTGTATACTGTATAATATACATGTATACTGTTAATGGGGATGGACAATAGGCATTTCTCCTTGCATTTTATATCTAGTACAAACCAGAACTCTGTAAATAAGAAAAAATGTGAAAAATGGCAATAAACTCAACTCTTAATTATTTCTGATATTGAATGAAAGTACAGATTGCAAAAGGAAACCTGCAGTATGATACTGACTATATACATTTTAAAGACAGAAAGCAATTTTATATATTTTTTCTGGACAAATAACATCTAACTTTTTTTTATGCCTGAGAATCATAAAATGTCAAGTACAAATCATTTTCAGACTAATAGTTTTTCCCTGGGAGGGAAGCAGAAAGAATAGGGAGGAGAAAAGAAGACTGGGGAGAAAAAGAGGTAATTTAATCTCTACTTGTAAGTATTTCAGAGAAAGAGAAAAATCTAGAGAAAAATACATTGATTGGGTTCCTATCTTGTGCCCTCAGTGATATAGCCATTTGATCCTCTTTGTCTCTAGGTCAATATCAGCACTCAGGAGCTTTGGGAAGAAATGCTCAGTTCCAAAGGACTAACTGGTAATTTAAAATAAAAATGTTTTAGATACAGTCTTTCTTAGATTGTTAAATGATGTGTTGAACCATGAACAGAAGGGCTGCACTAATAAGTACTATTTTCCTGTAATTGTGCCCTCATAAAGAACCAGGTGGTTTCTTTGTGTTATGAGTATAGTTCCTCCTTATCTGAGATTTCACTTTGCATAGTTTCAGTTACCTGCTCTCAACCACAGTCCAAAAATATTAAATCATAATTCTAGAGCTACATAATTCATAAGTTTTAAATTGTATGCCATTCTGAGTAGTATCAGGTAATTTCGTGAAATCCATCTGGGACATGAATCATCCTTTAGTCCAGTGTATCCATGCTATATATGCTGCCTTCCCATTAGTCTTTTGTAGCCAGCTCAGTTATCAGATTAACTGTCTTGGTATTGAAGTGATTGTGTAAGGTCCGGTACTAGTCAGTTTCAGGCATCCACTTGGGGTCCTGGAACATGTCCCCTTAGAAAGGGGGTATTATATTTAAATCTGGCTTGAACACCATAAATTCAGTCCAGGAAATGAGTCAGAACTGTCAGATAGTAGAGTTCCCTTGTTTTAGAGCTGGTTGCCATACTCAGGATAGTTTGGTGTGCAGTTACAGAAACGTCTTCTAATTACCTGATATACAAAAGGAGAATGTACAAGAAGGAAAATGTACTTGGAACTCAAGGATGGAGAGAGAGAGAGAGAGAGAGAGACAGGCACCACAACTAGAATTACAGTCATCAGAAAACAGCACAGCTGCTGTCCACAGGCTTCCTCATCCCTGTCCTCTTTGTATCAATTATCTAAAACTAGTGGCTGAAAACGATAAATAGTATCCCATAGTTTATGTGGGTGAGGAATCTAGATGTAGCTTAGCTGGGTGGGCACAGGGTCTCATGAGGGTGCAGGAAAGATGTCATATGGAGAACTTCAAGGCTCAGTTTGGGGCAGGTTTGCTTCCTAAGTGCATCTATGTGGCTATTAGCCAACCGTAGAAGATCCATTTCAAAGCTGACCTTAGAAGATCCATTTCCAAGTTTACTCATGTGGCTGTTTGAAGATTCAATTCCTCACTGATTGTTGGACATCAATCTTCTGCCATCCCTTCCTCCCTGCAGGTACATGGAAACTGGCTTCCTTTAGAGCAGCTCTGAGAGAGCACCAGATGGAAATCAGTTTTGTTAATCTAATCTCAGATATTCCTTCCTTTTCCCATCTTTTTGAGACAAGGTCTCACTATGTAGTCCAGGCCAGCCTTGAACTTACTATGCAGCACAGCCTGGCTCCAAATCCTCCTCCTCCCACCTCAGCTGCCTTATCTGTGCGTGCTACCATGTGTGGCTCTTTTTTCCCTTTTAACTGGAGATTGAAACCAGAAGCTTATACATGCTAGGCAAGAGCTCTGCCATTGAGCTACATCCAAGCTCCTTAAAAATTTTTCCTTTGAGACTTGGTAAGTTGTCCAGGCTGGCTTTGAACTTACCATCCTCCCTCCTCTGCCTCCAGAATAGCGGCCAGAACAACTGGCCACCAGCTTCTTCTAGATACTTCTGTTACTCTCTGTGTGTCTGTTCATATCTGTTCCTGTCCTTTGGGTCTCCAGACCCCACCAAGTGACTCTTTGGCATTTAAGAACTCTTCCTCTTCTGATGCCATCTTTCTCTCCAGCCCCTTCCTACTGTTTCCTGAGGAGTGTCCTGAGCTCTAACGTGTTTCCCATTTCTTCACATTATCAGTGTTGTGCCTTCTCCCTAGATTACCATTGTCCATCACAACCTGTAGATGCCTTTCTCATTCTCAGGCCCAGCTCTACAACAGACACCCTGCTTGACATCTTTCCTTGAACTTCTGTGTGGTGACTTCCTCCTAGGAGCCCCTTAGGGCTCTGTCAATCCTCCACCCTGTCCTGTGTGGCCCGGATCTCAGCTCTGACCCAGACTCAACGCAACAGAGCTGGTCTTATTGATTCAGATTTGTGGGTATGAGAATTGTCACACTCTTGAACTTGAGGGATTATAGACCCTTTTTAATTGTGCCAAGGCTTAAGCATTGTGTTCCTGTGTCTTTTCTGGACACAATTTCAGGGTAAAACTAGTCATTATTTCTATTTCTTTAGCAACAGTGATTTTTAAGGATTTGCCATGTTCCAAGCCACCCTCTGATCACCTTTGTGAGGGTGGCTAACATTTACTGAGCATGGACTCTGCTGAGCCTGTTCTTGAACCTTTGCTGAGTGAAGGCAGATGGGCTCTTTTTAGCCCTTCTCATCAGGCAGGTTAGAGGAATACACACTCACATAATACCCACACTCACACACAGGATATATATTCCTCCCTCTCTCTAGAGCCAATAGAAACTTGCTTCCAAAGCCAGCCATTATCTTGGAAGACTTTCCTTCTTCTGATTTATTATCATCTGCCTTTTTTTTTTGGTACCAGTGATTGAACTCAGGACCTCATGCTTGTCAGGCAGGCACTGTGCGGCTGAGCTACATCCCTAGCCCTATCATCTGTTTTCTAACATGCAAAGTCTAATCAAGTTTGTACACACAAATGCATGTGCACCTGTGTACACACACACACACACACACACACACACGTTTTTTGTCTCTGTCATTCCTTCCAGGTGTCTTCTCTATTTTGCTTCCTGTCTTTCAGGAGAGATCAGGTGTGTTCAGCGTGGTATGGCTATCAACTGCTTCCCATCTTTGAAAGTCAACCCCTGCATGCCCCACTCCCCACTCCCTCCATAATCTTACAAAAGGCACATAATCTTATGTGCCTTTGTCCCCACAGCTCCTCTCAGTGCCAAGGAAAACGGTATGAGAACCTAGTAGAAATGAAAGGTGAACAATCAATACAAATACTTCATAGAGATTTTAATGTAATTGCAGCTTTTTTTTTTTTAACCTTTGGGATATGAATCTGCCTTCCTCAGTGGGTCTGTTTACAAGGTCTTGAGTCTCCACCCACATGACTGAAGTAGTTGAAATCCATATATCTGTCGATTGTGAAAATGCTGTTCTCAGAAAAGCCTTAACCTCTACCTGGACACCAACAAGGCCCAAATTCTTCTCTTGCCCTAGTCTCCTTCTGGGTATCTGGTTTCCTTTGTGACCTTTGCCATTGATTTTTTGATTGGCATCAGAAACCCAGCTCATCTAAAATTGAGTTTGCCCCAGCCATCTCCACCCTGCCCATCCAGTTCTTTTCCTGTGCCAGGCTCAGGTGAGATTCTTTTCATGCACACTTGATTTTCATCCTGTGTTTCTACTTCCTCTTGAAGGTGTGGATTCCTTCCTCCTTTCCCTTCTATCCTCACTGCCACCCCTGTGTCTCCCTTCCTTGCTTCCCCCATAACCAGCCCAAGTCTCACTTTCTGCAGAATTATGCTATCTGGATGAATCAGTCAACAGTACTCCTGAGGTGGTGACTCTTGCTTCTTTCCAGGAGCAGTTGAAAGAGCGTGGGCTATGGGATCAGACATACTTGGCTGAAAACTTGGTTTTGGTGTGCTGTGGTTTGAACATGTCCCCTCCAAATGTTGAAATTTAATGACCAATGTGATAGTATTAATAGCTGGGACCTTTCCCATTATCTCCCCATTACTGCGCTACTCTGGCTGTTGACTACAAATGCCACCTATGTGGACCAGGCACAAGCCCACGAGTGGGAAGGCCTCATGGCAAACATCCCTTCTCTGAAATGTGGCCACACAGTCTAGCACTTGCTGCTTCATGATTGGGCCAGGCAGGTCCTGAATGTGTCTGCTGCACAGACACACTGGTCTGCACAACTTCTGACGGGCCATGTGGTTGCCTAAATTCAGATAAGGATTCCTTCACACCCAAACCTGCTATCTATTATAGATTCAGACTTAATATGACACAGGAATCCAAATTTCCATCTGCTCTCTATCAGGTTCTCTTTCCGGGGCAAAAGCATTTTGACAAAGTAAATGAAACTACATTACTCAAAGTAAATGGCTTTTAATTCATCAAGGGAAAGATTAAAGCTGTGTTTACTCTCAAAGTAGATGAGTCAATTGTATGCTGACCAGTCACCTACTGTCACCTTAACTCTCCTTGAAGAATAGACTGTTTCCCAGCTACTCACAGATTGCAAGTTCAGCGCCAACCTGGGAAACATAGGAAATCCCTGTCTCAAAAACTTTTAAAAAATTGGTCTAGTCCAATTCAGATATTCACCGAGGACCACTGTGTCAGGCCTGGCACTGAATATAGCTTGGAAAACCCGTAAAGTAAGGCAGCCACCTTGAGAAAACGATTTTCCGTTGTACTTACTTCATTCTGTTTAGAATTCAGTATACTGAATCCATAAGAATAAGAGAATTCTGTGTTTCCATGCTGATTCATAAATTCATGGGATAATAAATCCTTTTCACCACTGAATACCCCTGGAAGCAGATGTCCATTTGAGGGGCTGGAACATGTAGGATTAAACTCGCTTCTTGGCTCTGTGCAGTTGTTGATGTCTACCAAGGCTGGTGTGGCCCCTGCAAACCTGTGGTGAGCCTCTTCCAGAAGATGAGGATCGAATTTGGCCTGGACCTTCTACATTTTGCATCAGTAAGATCCTTTCTTGGCAAGAGCAGTACAACACTGCAAAATGAAACTGAAAAACAATAAGGAATGGGAAGCATGAACTACCTTTTTCAGATAACTGGAAGGCATCAGTTGTTGATATTGTCACGACGCCTTATAATTTCTCTAGATGTAAAGAGAAACTACCTCCTGAAAGTCCCCTTGGCTCGGGCAATTTCTTGATGCTGTGTGAAGGGAAGGAATACATGTTATTCAAATGCATATGCTCCTCTGGCTCATGAACACTGTTGGTGAAATGTCACTTTTAGACAAAGTTTCAAGCTTTCCGAGCTTTGCTTTATAAAGGGGAATTTTCAGCAAACATTACTTGAATTAACATGCGTCAGAGGTTCTGTTGATACACTGCCTGAATTTGAGGTTCAAAGGTAGTAAAGGCAGGAGATAACAAAATTTAATGCTAATCTCCCAAGAAGGTGGACATCAAGGACTGTGCACTTCCTCTTGTGAGAGTCAGTTTTGGCACCTTCTAGAGTATGCTGCAGGCAGCTGGCGTGGGGGTCTTCAGTGTCTCTGACAGTGGGTTTGGTATCAATGAAGGCAACATCTGAGGACCTCTCACATCTGCTGTTGCCAGCCATGGCTATAGAAGGACATTAGATGGGGGACTTCCCTCAGATGGGTGCAATAGCTGTGTGGGAATGGGAAAACTCTTGTTTCCTCTTCCCTTGATTCTTTAAGGTGGGAGGCTGCCCAGAGTTTTTACCAATGTGTCGACAGGACAGCTGATTAGACACAGCAGCAGGAGAGTGAGCTGGGCTTCTCCTGGGTAGACTAGAGTTCCTGTGGCCTTGTACCCACTGCATCAAGGCTCCTGCTGACAACTTGATTTTCTTTAGGCAGAGGCAGACTGTCTTGATGTCCTTGAAAAATACCGAGGGAAGTGTGAGCCCACCTTTCTGTTTTACGCAGTAAGTACATTACTGTTGCAGTACACAGAATGTGCATCGTGACTGTTTATTTGGCATGACCACTTCATTCTTCTTTGAGGGCAGTGACTATGTCTTTTCATGTTAGGAATTATATTCTTTACCTCTGCCCAATAAGTGCTTGGCATAGAAAGTGCTCAGTAGATATTGGTTAATTGAATATTCCATGTATAGTCATTTAGTCAGTCACAACTTTTGTGTACTGTTTTTTCTTTAACTGTCAGTTGTCCTGAAGGAAGCTTTGAAGGAAGGGGCACAGAGAAGAAGGTACAGATCAGAGGAACAGAGAATCATTTTTTGGTGGGGAGGGGTTTGAGACAGGATCTTACTATGTAGTTCAGGCTGGCCTGGAACTTGTGGTATTCTCCTGCCTCAGCCTCCCAAGTACTAGGATGACAAGTGTGCACCACCACACTTAGATCAAGAGAAAATCATTTTAGAACTGTGAGCAAACCCAAGGGCGTCCTGGTGGGAAGGCCCCAGAAGGTGGCAGCAGAGGTGAACATCCCACAATTGAAACGGATGGTGGAGGCTGTGGGCTTGGAATCAATGGGCCTTGATCTTTGATACACTTTTAAACATTCTTGCTACCTCCTAAGAGAGGTTAACTATGTGAAGAGGAGGTCATGAGATTTGGAATTCATTCCAGGGAGGAGAGTTGGTGGCTGTAGTTAAGGGTGCAAATGCCCCTTTGCTGCAGAAGACCATCCTGGATCAGCTGGAGGCTGAAAAGAAGGTGCTGGCTGAAGGCAGGGAGCGAAAAGTGGTGAGTGGAGGTCCTTTCTGCAAGCCACTCTCACAAGCATGCTCATAGCCGGAAGCCAAAAGTCCCTCTCACCCTGCCTCGGGTTATCCTGCAGCTGCCAGTGAAATGCTTCATAAATGGGCAGTGCTGGGTCTGTTCCTCACAGAAGGCTCAAGAGTGTAAAATGCCCACTATGATATGTCTGCTATTTGAAGTTTTTAAAAAGTTGTCTCTTTCATCTAGAGCCCTTTAACATCTTTTATCCATTTCTCTTTTGCTCACTATTGCAACTCTTAAATACTAAACTTGGAAAAGAAAATAAATTTATAGAACTGAGTAGAAGTGTGTTAGCTGCCTGTTACTGTAACAAAATTTCTTCAAGAAAATTCCACTTAAAAGTGGAAAGGTTTATTTTGTTTCACAATTTTGCCAGGTCACTTGGACCCATTGTTCCTGGGCCAGTGAAAGGCTGTGCATCATAGTGGGATTGTGTGGTACAGGAAGCTGCTTACCTTGTAGACACAGTGAAGCAAACACAGAGAGCAAAAACTACTGTCTCAAACCCCTGTCAAGGGTGAACTTCCAGTTGCCTAAGACCTTCCACTAAGCCCTTCCTCTTTAAGTGTCCACCACCTTCTGATAATGTCAAGCTGAGAACCAAGCCTTTAACATGTAGACCACCAGGGGACACTTATTCAAACTCTGGTCAGTGAGCAGAAGTGTCCCTTCTGTCTCAAGGGGAAATCTTTCCTCATGACCCATGCACTCACATTCCTGAAGGTTTCACTTGTGACCCCCTATATTTAATTTCTCTAATTTAGAACTCAAGCCTGTCATTACCATGAAAAATAGGGTCAGCATGGCTTGTGATTTTGAGCAGCTGTTTCCACAATAAAACAGACTCCAAGTTCTTCACAAATAAATGGTTACTTCTGAAAATGGATACACCATAGAAAGAGGTAATTCTAGTGCTTTGCATATCTGCCAAACACAAATCAACATTGTTCAGTGTTCAGATTTTCATATTCAGTTCAAAACAGCAAAGCCTTTTTCTTACAGAATGGATTATGACCAAATAATCTCCCCCCCCAAAATGCTAGCAGGTTTTCCTAAAGAAAGAAAACTACAAATGGTCACATTTTTCTGTGCTTCTTCTAGGGACTAAGATCTATCCTTTTCTTCTCTGCATGGTATAACCTATCAGTTAATATTTATTTACATTTTAATTCTTTGTCTTCTCACTCTATTTTTTCTTTTGTCTTGGTCTGTACATAAACACTTGACAAAAGAGCTAGAATCTTTGTCAGGTACGGGGGTACATGCCTGTAATACCAGCACTCTTGTAGGCTAAGACAGGAGGATCACAAGTTCAAGCCCAGCATGGGCAACTAATCAACTGAGCATCCTGTATCAAAATTTAAAAATAAATAAAAGGGCTGGGGATGTAGCTCAGTGTAAAGGCTTTAGTACTTTTACATATACTTCCAACCACTAGAAAAGATCTCATAAAGTGTCTAAGACTTTGATAATCTTGACATCCTTTTATTGCTACTCTATATTTAGACCTTTATTTTTTGTTGTTCCTCAATGTTTTGAAGGTCTTAGTGATAATTTAAACTGGCTAACTACTCTCTGCTCATGACCAATTTGTACTAGGTTAAAGATGAGTCTCTTTCTGATGAAGAGGAATGCTTGTCTCATGAAAAGGATGATGGTGAAGATGAGGACGTGGGTGAGTACAGAACAAGCAAGGCCAGAAGGCAAGGCAGATTCAGATTGGATGTGTATTTTAAATTTGAGTAATCTGGCTAATAAGCAATCTGAACTCTGTCCAAGTAGACTGACCATCAAACCTTTTGCTTCCAACTGCATGAGTTCAAACACTCTATGTTGAATCTTCCTTCTGCTCTCTAACAGCATCTTTGGTATATTTCACATCTTTCTGGTATAACAAGCATGACTTTCATGGCAGTCACCCAGCATCAGGAAAGCTCCGCTCAGTTAAATGGAAGTAGTGACATTAGTAATGTAAAGCAATGACATGGGTATTTTCTGAGTCCTTATCTGAAAAAAGAGAAGCTGAAGCTTCTTTTAGTGTCTCTTGCTGAAATACCAGCCCAGACCAGCCTTTCTCCCTGCAGTCCCATGTCCTATACCATATACCCTATGTCCTACTCTGTAAGTAGCAACTCACAGGTCTGACACTTGTGGGCACAAGCCCTTTCTGAACTTTCCTCTGACCACAGCCACCCGACCTGCAGTGTGAAGACAGTGAGAGTTAGGCTGCTGCCGGGAAGATATTTCTTGGTGGTCACTGGAACACCAGCGGAACCAGATTATGTCAGGAGATAAGCTGATACAGAGAAGGAAGTTTTAAAATTATGATTGCATGCAGTACAAAGGCTGTTTTTTCCTGTGTGGATAATAACCGTTTGAAATGGATTCTAACAAGGAAGGAGACAGTTTAGAAAAGGAAGAGAACTGTGTAAAAAGAAAACTAGAAACGTGGCTCCTGCAGGAAACATTTGTTGCCTCATTTTTGTATTATATCCTCTTTCTTCCCACCTCCGTTTTCTTCCCAGATCAAGTCTAACATGGGAAACCATAGCATATATCTTTTCAGTTCACATGTTTTTCAGATTTTAGAGTAGAAAACCCTCCTTAAATATAGGCATTGTTTTGTTTCACTGTGACACACCAATATAAAGCTGAGAAACAGAAAATGGACAGTGTGGGAGTGCTGATTCTGGACCCCATCAAGGCCGCACTCATATGTATGGGAATGCAGTGGAGAGGGGCTGCTGGATATGACCAAACCTCTCTACATCTCCCTGTGGGCCTGCCCACAGCTTGGGCCTAAGCAGTGGGCTTTGCTCCTGTGGCCACTCCCTCACTGCTTAGCTGATGGCAGACACTGACCTAAGGGCAGTTAATCCACAGACCAGCCAACTGATAGAGCACTTGCCTAGCACGCACCCTGGGTTCAATCCCAGCACTACAAAACAAAAATAAAACAAACAAAAAAATCTTAAAACCCAAACAACAAAATGAGTGGGTCAGTCTGGCCTTCTGTCAGGGGAACCTGACCTGAGAGAGGCCTGAAGCTGCAATATGGTAGCATGTGCTGGAGCGGAAGAGTCCGGGAAAGATAAAAAACAGTAGCAAAGTAGCCACTGGAGCTCACAGCAGTCAGAGGCTGAGAATCAGGAGACATGGGTAGGAAGGGCTGAGGGTGGCTGGGCCTGTGTTGCCTCTGCTCCAGCACTCCTGCCTACCCAACTTCAGGCCACCTTATTCAGTTGTTTCTGGGCTTCTGTTTCTAGTCTTTCAGTACCCTCCCTGTCATATGTCTCCTGACCTTGGGTTCATTGAGCCTGTTTCCTTCCCTTGAAGCCAGGTTGAGGTTGAGCCCTGGAGCCAGCCTTATACTTTCCTGGAATCTAGGTCTTTAGAGGTAAAGCCAAGAGGCCTGTGGAGGGATTCTGGGAGCCAAGCCTATCCCTGCCACATGGTACAGTGGAGCCCTTGGGTAGGGGCTGCCCTGTCTCTGCAGGTGGCTTCCCATCAGCCTCTAAAACCACTGCCTGACAGCACCTTCCCTGCTTATTTCAGTGTCATCAGAGAAGACCTGTACCTTGGCCATCATTAAACCAGATGCAGTAGTCCATGGAAAGACTGATGAGATTATTGTGAAGGTAAGAGAGGTAACATTTACCTGTACGACTGTCCTCATGTCCTTCCTGGTGGATAAACAGAGGTGGGGCATCAGACAGCAGTACCCTGGGGGAAAGAAGGCATCTAAGAAGTTGTAATCTTCATTGCACACAAGTAAATGAAAATGGTAATCTGATTGGGACAGACACTGTAAAGGTGAGGGTCTCCACTGCTTTTAATTTTGCATTTTTAAAACCTTTCAATTAAGTTAAATGTAATTTTGGGCTGGCTTGATTTATACTTTCATAATACTTATGTATACTCTACAGATCCAGGAAGCTGGGTTTGACATTTTAACACATGAAGAGAGAACTATGACAGAGGCAGAAATGCAACTTTTTTACCAACACAGAGCTGGAAAGGTCTGCTCATCTGCTTCCAGACATTCAACACTCATTTCTCGTTCTCCCCCAACATTATACTTATAGACGGAGAGTAGTTTGGGAAAAGATAGAATATTGTGAAGAACAAGAATATGGGTCATGAATTTGCTCTCAGAATAATGATTATAGCCTATATCAGGTACAGTTCACATTAAGTAATGAAATAGCGGTTTATTATCCTGGGCGTGGTGGCTATAATCCTAGCTACTCAGGAGGCTGAAGCAGGAGGATAACACTGAGACTAGCCTGTGCAGCAGAGTGAGACCCTGTCTCAAATGAAAAATAGCAAAAGGGGGGAGGAGGCTGAGGATGTAGATCACTGATAAAAGCATTTGTCTGGCCTATGTGAGGCCTTTGGTTCAATCCCCAAAAAGTTCCCCCCTCAAAGTCTCAACTATATCCTCCTTTTGGTTATCCAATACCCAATATGTGATTTCCTCATATATGGTCTTTTAAATGTTTCTGCCTAATGAAAATTATCTTAGGTTCAACCCCAACTGAGTCCACTTAAAATCCCACTTTTCTGGGTTCTCAGGGTGGGCTGGTCACCACCACCCCTGCCCGGACTCTCCACAGCAGGCAGTGGCTGAGTCCTGCGGGCATACTGGTGGGTGACAAGGTTTCTCACTGATTTCCCCCTTCCTGTGGGTAGCATGAGTTCCCTGACCCTCTGCAGGCCTCACTGGCTCCTACCTAGGGTCATCATTTTCCCTCTCTGTGATTAGGAGGTCTTTGAAAAGATGGTGCATCACATGTGCAGTGGGCCGAGCCATCTTCTGATCCTCACCAGAGCAGAGGACACCAAGGATGTGGTTACTGCCTGGCGAGACCTCATGGGACCCTGTGATCCCAATGTGGCTAGAAGGGAGCAGCCTGAAAGGTACCGTCACCAGCTGTGGTCCTGCCATTCATTTGAAAAGCTATATCCCACTGGCATTCGCCAAGAGTTGTGGGAAACACAGAGGCTCTCTGGTGGCCAGGAGATGCTGACATCCTTTTTCACTGCTCTGGTGCCCAGCCTGTGCCAAGTACCTCCTGGGAGTGGCCGGCTCCTTCCTCTGACCTCTTATGGAGGCTGCTGCTTGATTCAGTCCTCATCACCGCTATCTCTTAGCCAGAGTCCCAGTATGCTTCCAGAATACAGCTTCTAGGGCCCTACTTGGGCCTGTTAAGTCAGAGAGCCTGAGGGTGGCCTGAGAATCTGCACTGTGGACTCAGCTCCCCACTCACCCAGGGTGTCGTGAGGCCCTCTGGAATCTGAGCGTGCTGTTCAGCATACTGTACCAGTCTGGCTTGCCTGCTTCTTGGCCCTGTGATGAGACAGCCAGGTGTCACCAATGACAAACCCATGTGTTTTGGTCTTTGAAGCTGTGGACAACAGGAAAGGAAGTCATAAGAGGCCCAGGAATTGCAGTTATACCTTGTAAGTTTCCAAAAGCATTTGTGTGTGAGGCAGCTGGGCAGGTAAAAGAAGCCGGGACTCAAATCCTAGGTACCACAAACTCAGCAAGCCTCTTCTCAGCCTTTGTTCTTTCATCTGTAAAATGGGATATGAGAAACCATCATGATAGGATAGAGGCAGTTAGAATAGTGCTTGACACACAGAAGTCCTGGCATGTAAGTATTATTTTACGGGATTATTGTGAAAATTAACTTCAAAGCTGCATCAAACACTGCTTGAAGGTCTTCTACAGCAGTATTGACAAAATTGCAGCTTCTGTGCTTGCACCTGTACTCAAGCATGCTTAAATGGGAATGGCCGTTTCCCTGCTAGCTCCACAGAATGCAGCGAGATCCTGTCGGAAAAACTCCTGGCATCTATTCATTGTCAGCTACTGCTATCATCTCTGCTGTTCTTGGTAACACTACAGAAAGAAAGCAATTTCACAGAAATGCGGAGTGCTGATTGGCAGCTGATAATCATGTTGCCAGAAAGCAAAAATTTGTATTCAAATAAAACAATTGTTTCTTTTACATTTTGCCAATGTTTCCAGTCTTCGGGCTCAGTATGGCACAGAAATGCCCTTTAATGCTGTCCATGGAAGCCGAGACAGAGAAGATGCCAACAGAGAGCTGGCCTTGCTTTTTCCCAGTTTTAAATTTTCAGAGGAAGATATTGAAGCCTTTCAGGGTAAGTTCTCAAGGGAAATTTGCTCTTTATTAGAAAAGGAATTTGTGACTGTGTGCTTGTGTATGACTGATAATTATTTGGTAATGAATTATTCAATCTAATAAAGTCCTGTTCTGAAAATATGGGCAATCAAGCAACTTCAGTATCAACAGTAAACTATTTTTTTGTTTTCATAGAGTAACAATATTATTTTCTAATACCTTATTACATTTTTTGCTGCTTATTTTGGGGTTATATTTTCATTGAAAAGACACTTTGTTTGCACTTTTGCGTGGAAACCACTGCGAAAATGTAGCAAACTTTCTGAAGCTGACTTCAAAGCCAAGTGGCCTTTTCATGTCCTTCATGTTCTGCATACCCCTGGTTGCAGAAGCCCCTAGTGGAAGCTCCTGCGGCCCCTCCCCCTCCCTGGAGCCCACTTTGGCCCTCTGTTCTTTCCCATGGGAACTTCCCATTTAGTCTCTAGGAAAGTACACCAGATCTGCCAACACCTCCAAATCTGATGAGAACCCAAGGTGTCCACAGCACGCCTGACAGCCCATTCTGTAAGTGGAAGAACTAGGCTTTGCCTGTGCCATTCTAGCTGCTGAGTTATGTGTCTCCACCTTGAACCTAAGGTGAGGTGGAAGGGCTGGAAGATGAGATGAACATCCAGGGAAAACTCAAAGGATGTGAGGGTTGGATCTTTGGAAGGCCACATACACATCTGAAATGGTAATAACCTATGTATGTCTGGCTGGGTCTTAACTGATATATTTGCCTGTTTGCTAAGATCTAAAGTCCAACCTTGTCAGAATTAAGTGGACAGAGGGCAAGATAAGGTGGGCAGGAGCTGGTATGTACTGACCCTTGTTGAATCTTGCTGTTGCCTTGTGAGGTAATTTTTCCCACTGCCATCTGAGAAAGAAGGTGAGTGAACTAGACCTTAGGGAGTCAGGAAGTCCTAGGAAGTGTGGCTCAGGAAGACACAAATTCATCCTAGTGCATGTGGTCTTCAGTCATCCCTACCGGAACCAACTATCTTATCTTAGATCTGTGCTCATGATGCATTTCCTTTGTTCCCAGGGTCACAGGAGGCACACCGATGTAACTCTGTGTTAGGCAAGTGAGGAGTAGGAGGGTGAACTAGCTGGGAAGTACCAGCATAAGTGTTGGGAGATCTGGAGCCTCTGGCCTCAGGTGATAATGAACAAAGGGGAAGTGGTCTGAGCCCAGATGGCACCTCAGGAATAAGCGGCCACACAGCCAACAAGCTTTGCTTTGAAGCAGCGTCACTGGGGTCTTGATGTGGCATACCTTCTGTTTTGGGGAGCAAATGTATTTTCACTTACCTAGCACTTTTCCTGCCAAGGAAAAGGCCCTGAGGGCAGGGGACACAAACATTGTAGACAGTGCCAGGCAATCCTGGCTCCAGTACTCAGCTAAATGGCTTCTGGAAAGTTACTTACCTTTTCTGAGCCTCAGTTTCTTCATCGGTGAAATGGAAATAATGACAGACCCACTTAAACCCTAAACTAAATCCATAACAATCATCTTCCTCATAGATCTGTTGTGAAGATAAAAGGAGACAAGACGTAAAGCCTTTAGCCTGGTGGCACAAGTGCTCAACAAATGTTTTTGATTCTCCTAATTCTCTAAGTCCTAGTCCCGAACACTCACATATGCTGTCCATCCCAGCCTGTCCCCCAGCTTGGTCCTCAGTGATAGTTGGCTCTTCCTTTTCCTGCTCCTTTGTGGATGGCGGGTGGGGCAGGACTGGCCATCTGTGTTTCAGAAGTCCAGCAAAACATGTCATCCCACAGGTACTGAGGCTGAAGGAGCAGCAGGCCCCACAGAGGCGCACTGCATCCCTGAGGACATGAACTGAGATGCTGTACTGAGGGCAAGGCCCCAAGGCCGTGATATGAAATGTCTGAGCACTCGGGTCTGCATGAAGAAACATCACAATAGGAACTTTTTGTGCACCAGTGCCTTCTTGGTTTGGCTATCTTTGTGGACAATGAAAATAACAGTACATACTTTCTTGCCTTAAGCAGTACATAAAATATAAAATGTTTTTTCCTGGATTTTATAAAATATGCATGAGTTACTGTACTCTGCTGAAACATGGCATCACTTCAGGGGATACTGAGCCACACAGAGCAATGTCTCCCCAACAGTAAACCTACACTGATACTAAATTTTAGATGCTAACTTGGTAACCATGAACTCAAAGAGTTCAACAAGATGGGCTATGACAATGCCAGCACACTGATGTGGGGCCAGGTATAAACCAGCATTCAGAACAGCCACTGAAACACTTCCAGAACTGATGTGTCCATCTGTGGCTCTCTATGAATAAGGGCATGTTCAAAAAGCAACAGAAAGTTATATATGGCGCCAGGGCTCATCTAATTTTTGACACTTCCTCCACACTTCTTTGGCTCAGGCCTAATTTCAGACCTGAGAGCTCTGAGCAGAGCCAGGCTGTCTCCAACTTCCATCAATTGACTGCCTTTGCCAGCCTTCAGAGGCACTTCCTTTGAGGGGTACAGTACAAGTAACCAGGAAGTCCTGGTAATATTACCACGCCCTGCCACTCTTGCCAATTTGCTCCAGCTTATTGTAAGGTCACCAATCCCAGACCTACCCTATCCTCTCTGAGGACAAGTCTGTGTTCTTCCACACACTGAGGGAAATGCCAGCAACCTGCTGTCATTTTCTGATTTTCTCAAGCGCACTCCTAGGACTTAAGCTGCTTCAAATGGGCAGAGTGCTACCAGAAGACAGCCTGCTATGGAGACACTACATTTTCTCGTCTGAGACAGAGGATAGACCCTATGTTTAAGGTCATCGTTATTTTTTTGTGACCTTCTGTTGCCTCTGGATGGAGATGCCATATCCATAGTGCTTATCATGATCTGTGCAGGGCCCTGCATGAAATGTGTTTATCAGAACTGTTGGGAAGCAGGACCCACTGTTCTAGAACCCCAAGCCCACAGCTCAACTCTTTCCTTGTGTGTGAGCTCAAGAGGGGCATTCGCTTGATCTGTGCCCCTGTGAGCTGGCAACCTACTTTGAGGAGCACAACAGCTTTACACCCAGCCTTCCATATCACATGTAGCTCTGAAGGAGTTATCTGGAGGGGATGCACTCCGCTGATAGCTACTATTATCTCCCTAGCCAGGAAGCTAAGGATCTTCCATCATGGTGAGATGAGATGGAGCGACCAAACTTCCAAAAGCAGAAGAGGGGAACTGAGCTGAGGGTGTTATTCATGGATCTTTAAACCTTTCCAGAAGTAGCTAAGAGGGTCAGGGCTAGGCAGGGGGGAAGCTGAAGAACTAGGTAACAAGGCCAGAGTGGGAGGAATGGTGACCTACCCCTTCTATTACTCAGGTTGCTCAGGGGTGCTGTGGATTAGCACTGCAGGTTGTCTCCCAAAAGTTAATGGCATAAGAAGTGAGGGGATGGGTGGGATCTCCTGAGAGGGGCTTAAGGCCAGCTCACTCTCAGAAGATTGTACTCCTGGCGGAGACTGTGGGCCTGGCTTCTCAAATAGAAGCTGCTTGAGGATGGGCCTGTTTGAGCTGTAAGGCCTGTCAGCTCCTCAAGGTCAGTTGCCTGATGGGAGGAGGGCAGGCCACCTGTCCCATGAAGTCAAGGAGGGTGGCTTCACTCTAAGGGCCGGTTTTGGTTGTGCCCTCAGTGAGAAGGCTGATGGCCTGGAAGTCAATACCAAAGGGCCTTTGGGGGTTCTCTGAGCTTTCCCAGGCCAAGTCCTGGACCAAAACTATCATGTGAGAAACAAACATGGGCTCAGTATTCAGGGAAGGTCAGCAGTGCAAGGTACAGGATGGGGCAGTACCAGTCTCCATCCCCAGTGGCAAAGTGCCAGGATCCCTTCCACAAGAACCTGGGAGGGTGTGACCCTTTCTTCTCCTTGCTCAGTACTTAACTATGAAAATGGGGGCCTGCCTGGGCTTCCTCCTCTCAGAGCTTCTTTCTACTAGAACTTCCTTCCTCACCAACCACCTCATTGTCCTCCCCATCCCATGCCTTGTGGCATGTATCTTTGGGTTTCTGTTTCCAGTGAGGGCTTACGTTGGGAGGTGCTGTGCACATTTCACAGACAGAAAAAAAGGCAACACACAGTGATCGAGAGCAGCTGTGTCTGCAGAGGGATGGTGACAGCTTGTGCATGGTGCAGGTGGGCCTCTGCCAAACTCTGGCCTGAGTCCAGCAGGTGGTGGCAGTGGACGTATGGAATACCTAAGGAGAGGAGGAAGGGGTAGATACAACATTGTAGGGCAAAGGGCTGTGGTTTGGTGGTTGGGAGTAGCCATTTATCAAAGGTCTGCTGTCTTCAGGAGGCCAGAGAGAGTGGGTCTTCAGACTGTTGCAGGTGTCTCTGCCCCAAGGCAGTGGCTTGCAGTCAGAAGTGCAAGGCCACTTCTCAATCCTTCATTCACAAAGAATCACAGATTCCAAAAGGCAGTACACACTATCTTCTAGTTTCCGAATGTTCCAGACATTTGGAGAACAGACTCCTTTTAGAAGCTGCCATGATTTTTCTTGGCTTTTATTAGCATGAGTTAAAATCATATTATCCAAACACTAAAAGAAGAACATGTACTGTTCTGAATAAAGTGCTTAAGGAAAAAAATGCAACTTATTAAATTGGACATTCTTTTCTAGTTCATAAATTTTGGGTTACAATCAGAGCACAAAAGGAGAACAGAATGCAGTATTAGAGCAAGAAGCTTAGCTAAGAACCTGGGCAGTAGACACAAGACCATGTCCCCTTCTTCCTACTTCCTTGCAGACTGAACACTGCACCTGTGTAAAGCAGCAAACAGCTTTGTTTTAATAAATACATTTCCTTTCATTCATTCAAATCAAAAAAGTTAATTATCATAAAGCACTTTTTATTTGCCCACTGTTTTTAGTTACAGGCAAGATTTATCCAGAGTTGAAGTGTGAACATGTTATTTCTTTGGATTTTCGGCTTTCTAATACTATTTATGTTCAAGATTGTCTCAGCATTCATTATTGGTTTCATTATATTTACCTGGTACTCTTCAACACCAACATTAGAGTGTTTTGTGTTACAAATGCCAACCAAGAATATTTTCTGCTTACTAGAAACAACAACGAGTGGGCCTAAGTAAGGCTTTATTTCCAATATATTAGGTTTTCTTGAAACTGTTTTGCTCACATTAGTACTCTGTATCTGCATCAAACCCACATTCCTATTATGACAGACTTTAAAATCTGTCAAGTTCTGAAAAAATAACAACTTGGAAATCTGTTTGACTCTTGGGTGGTCATGTTGAGAACATAAGTACATTTCAAAAATATTATTTGCAATCAGTCAGATTTAAATCTTCCGAGGAAGGTGCATGTTGGTGATGGGGCAGCTGCAATGTGAGCAACCCATCAGGAGTGGCTGGTGGGTAGGCATGGGGTCCCCTCAGTGGCACACACTCACCGTAAGCTTCTGGACTGCAGATCTCACATCATGGCCTCAATGCCTCTAGTTTCCTTCTAGCAAAGGGAAAAGGAAGGCTGGTTCTACCTTTAAATAGTCAAGCACAAACTGTTGAGTTCAACTGGAAGCTGACCCAGAAGCCAGAGAGGAGGTGCCAAGCAAAGGGCTGTAGAAGGGCTAAGCAGTACTCTCTGTAAAAAGCAGTCATCTTCAGTCATCCTGGAGAGATTCCTTCCTCTCAACTTGAGTCATTTTAGCTTCATGCAGGAAAAGTTCTTGGATCTCATTTGACAAAAGCACACCATTCAGCATTCCTGAGCAATTAGTATAAAATTTGCTGAGATAGACAGCTTTCCAAACTACCTTGTTCTTGCTTCTTCCTACAGATGTGTCTGCAGAGCACTCTAATTTCACAGTGATACATATTTCAGGAAGCACAAAGTGATCTGACTTTATTTCCAGAAAGTGACAACCTACATTTAGTTTGGGCATAAAGTTCCACATCTAAATCCTGCCAGATACTGCCACATCAATGTTAGGATTTAGCATAGCTCTAAGTGCCCAGTTCCTGTCAGGAGTAGCTCATTGGAGTCATGGCTGGGCTTTCACTATCAGTAGTTAAATTTCCCTTTGATGTTTTACAAAACCCATGGTGGTTCTGTCACCTCTTTCCACTCCACTCCACCCTGTTCTTCTGACTTGGAAGCCTGAAAATTTATTGAAATAGGCTGAGAAAAGGCTCTGTATCTGCTAATATTGATGGCAGTAAGATGCTAGCAGTAAGATGCTAGCTTACTACTTTGCACAGCACCATGTATAGTGCCTGTTATTCAGGCTAACTATAGCCAACTTTTTCTTTTTTTGTTTTTGTTTTTATAAAGAAAATCTATGTAAGTTGAGGTTCAGAAGTGCATATATATATATTTTTACTTACAAATATTCATCTGACCAAAATTCAACATAACTTTTATGGAACACTAAACAATTGTTTCGTTTTTAAAATAACATTTCATTCAAACTGTATATAATTCAGTAAAGTTTTTTTTCCTTTTTTTTTTATACAGCAAGCGATGCTTAAACCCTGGAAAATCTGTAGAAAAGAGATTTTCACACGAAGTAAGAAAAGAAAAATCTGAGGTATCCCTCATCCACACATCCACTCATTTTGACTCACATGTACACACACACACACACACACACACACACACACTCTCTCTCTCTCATTCTCACTCACAAAGTGGCTGCAGCATAGGCAAAAAATTGTAGGTCCAAAGGAAAATGATTGATTGTTCTAATAAAGAGTCCAGGTAGCTCAGAAAAAAAACAAAACAAAACACAGTCTTCTGAGGAAATTACTACCTCAAAAAATGTTCTCAAGATGAATGAGATCTAAGCCTACTAAATTGCTTTTGCAAAACAGCTCCCTGCAGTCCAAGGTGACTTGTGCAAATAGAAGGAATCAAACGAGGCTAGTTCCTGTACTTCCTTAAACAAGGACGTGGGGTGCTCGCATGTGTCCAGGCTTGCTCCCATCATGCCAGGTACTGCTGCAGTGCTGTCTTTGCCCTGAAATCATGAAATCACAAAACTCCTGTTAGCCATCAGCTCAGAAATATAATTGAAGCCAAAAAAAAAAAAATCTGGCTTGATGGTAGTTGAGGGGTTCTAAGAAGGCAAATTTTTCTGAGAAAGGGATAAGCCCAACTTGGCACCTTAAGGGTAGACAGTTATAGATAGAAGACAGTTTGGCTATATTCTTCCTGTGGTTCTCTTGGACAACCGTTCTTACCCTTAAACCTGCTGTAGCTTGGTGACAATCTGCATTCTCTTGTACTTGCTGATGTTCTATACTTACTTTTCCTTTGTCACTAGCATGTACTTGTAAATCAGTCTAGAATTCTTTGCTTTTTCTTACTGCCATGTAGGTTTCACTGTGATGCACAACAGTAGGGAAGGACACTTAGGGTTCTGAATGCTAAGAAGGAAATCTGACCCAGGAAAAAGTGTCGATGAGATGGCCGGAAGGGACCAAGAGACCGTGGGATGAGGCTGTGTGCATGGTTCAAATGTCTCACAATGGTTCAAGGTTACAATTTCATTTTGTTCTTTTCACTGCTCTTGATGACACCATCAAAGATCAATGTAGAAAAAAAAAAATCCATGTGGGACATGGACTGTTGTAAGTATGAAAAAAAGGTGGGTGGGTAAAGAGGAAAGCTTGTAATATGAACAGTGCCTATCCCAGTCCTTGTAAGAGTAACCTCCTTTAAGCTGGTCCTGAAAATGCATCTGTGGAATTATCAGTCAAGTTTTAGCAATGACCTCCCCTTTTACATTACAGAAAGAAAAGAGTAAAATTTTCAGAAACGATTAGCTAATGAAAATAGTACCAAGTATGGGCCAGGGATTTAGCTTAGTGGTGCCACCACCTGCCTCGCCAAAAAAAAAAAAGTACCAAGTAGACTGATAAGCTATATGCAAGTGTTGGATTCAGGTATGGCTTCTGTAATGAAGTAAATGGACATAATCTACAATTTTTAAAGTGGTACATTAAGGAGTATTCTTGCAATTATGTAAGATTCTATAAAGATTACAGTTGTGATTAGTCCAAACCATCTGAACAGAAAGTGCTAGATCTGGGCAAGCTGGGTTCTAGAAGGACACTTTCAAAAACAAGATTATGAATGATATCATAGTTACCCCTTAATGACCATCTATCTACCTCCCAAAACCTATGAAGAAGCTTATGAAGAGCAGTTGTGGTGGAGGTGGGAACCCCATACCCCTGCAGATCAGGGGCCCTCTAAGCTTAGGATGGAGAATACTAGTTAGTTATAGCTCCTCAACTGGAACCCAAGAGACATGTTAGATGTCATAATGGAAGTGTTACCTAAGGGTCTTGACTGAAATCCTGTATCACTTTGAAACTGCCAATTCAAATTTCTTCTAGATTTTACTCAGAGGTTGGCTACATTTGATTATTTTGGGGCTCAGAAACTATGCCCTTATATTTTGATACTATCATCATCTAAGGAGTCTTTCAGATGGATGGTTTTGGAAGCAAGATCACCTTTTCTTAGATGGTCTTTTTTTTTTTTTTTTGGTACCAAGGATTGAACTCAGGACCTTGTACTTGCAAGGCAGGTGGTGGAACCACTGAGCTAAATCCCCCGGCCCTTTCTTAGATGGTCTTAACGCTGGACAGGTCACAACTTGAATCTCCTTCCTCTCTTTTTCCTTTTCTTTTCTCTCCTTCCTTCCTCCCCACCCCTTTCCTTCCTGCTAGTAAGGACTGAACCCAGGGCCTTTGCATGAAGCTACTGTACTGGAAACTTATGTGCCATACAATTTTGGGGAACCAGCACGATTGTTTTAAAGCAATGCAGTCTGTTTTTTTTTTTTTTTTTTTTGGTACCAAGGATTGAACTCAGGACCTTGTACTTGCAAGGCAGGTGGTGGAACCACTGAGCTAAATCCCCCGGCCCTTTCTTAGATGGTCTTAACGCTGGACAGGTCACAACTTGAATCTCCTTCCTCTCTTTTTCCTTTTCTTTTCTCTCCTTCCTTCCTCCCCACCCCTTTCCTTCCTGCTAGTAAGGACTGAACCCAGGGCCTTTGCATGAAGCTACTGTACTGGAAACTTATGTGCCATACAATTTTGGGGAACCAGCACGATTGTTTTAAAGCAATGCAGTCAGGGCCCACACCTACCCCACTGCATGCTGGTGAGGCATTTCTTTTAGCATTTTAGATCACCCCAGGAACTATTTTAAATAGATTTGTTTTCACTTCTTAATAAGTATGAGAAAAACCTCCAGTGACTCACAAGGCTCTCAACGAGAAGAGGTGGGCTGACAGAGCCTATCAACTAAGCCAGAAGCTGCAGAAGGGTGGCAAAGGGTCCAGTCTTCAAATATAAATTTAAGTCCAGCCTGCAGAATGTAGCTGGCCTTCACTTGCCTCTGATATCACACTCATCTGACCAGCAGCCCGGGGCTCTTCTGGTTATTCAAGAACTTGTCTTCTCTGACCTACAGGACAGGAAGCTTCAGGGAACAGAAGACCAGCCTACTCTGTGTGCTCCCGAGTCTGGGATAGCTGTTTAATTGAGAAGCAGTTATAAGTACCTCCTCCCTTCATCAGAGAAGACAGATGAATTAACAGCTAAGATTAACAGCTAAGATGCAGTATGATGTGTTCTATACGTGCTATGACAACACAGTGGGTTCCTGGAATAGCCTGTAGGGAGAAGAAGCCGGTCAAGCAAGGCTTTTGGAAAAAGTGACAGCCTGATCTGAGATTTGAAGAATGAATGGCCATTGTCTACTAATTCTCTTCCATTGCTTTCAGGACACCTTATGTGCCTAGGTCTCTTCTTACTACACTGGTTGTTCCTTCTGCTGATCTTTCTCATCTTTCCCTAAACATGGGAAGGCTTCAAATCTTGGTCCCTAACACTCCTCTTTCCCTTCACTCTTACTCTTGTTCAGTGACTTCAGCTAGCTCCATGGCTATAAATACTTCCCAAATCTCCTATCCCACTCTCCCCTGAATCCTTTGGGTATACAGTGGGTATAATAAAACTGGCATATCCAAATAAAAACTCTTAACTGTCCCCATCCCTTCCCTTATGGTCCTCACCATTTTGTGGAACTGCAACACTCTCAATCCAGTTGTTCAGGCTAAACGTTAGGCACTTTCCTTTCCTCTCTTTAACATCCTACCTTGAATTCATGAGCAAGCTGTACTGGTTCTATCTTCAGATTAAATTCTGAACCTGATCACTTCTCAATACTTCCATCATGCCTAACCTCACCTTTTACCAACATTATTGCATACCTTTTATCTGTTCTCCCTGCCTCCATTACTGCCCTACTACAGGTGATTCTGTACAGAGTCACCGAGACTTTTAAAAATTCAAATCAGATAATGCCTCCTCTGTTCAAAGCACTCCAATGACTTCCTATTAAACTCTGACTAAAAGCCAAAGCTGCTACTACAGCCTACAAGGTTCTTCATATTCTAGCTCTTTCCACCTATGACCATGCTCTCCCTCACTGGTTTTCTTTTTTTTTTTTTTTTTTTTTTTTTTTTT
>NW_022900949.1:51410637-51423048 GCF_012274545.1 Fukomys damarensis | reverse complement strand
TTTATCCAGTTTCCAACGGATGGGCAAATAGGTTGTTTCCAAGATTTAGCTATTACAAACTGTGCCGCTATAAACATGGGTGCACATACTTCTCTGTGATATGATTCTTTCAGTTCTCTTGGAAAGATACCCAACAGAGGGATGGCTGGGTCAAATGGAACCTCCAGTCCAAGCTCTTTGAGGTATCTCCATATTGATTTCCATAGTGGTTGCACTAGTCTGCACCCACCCCAACAATGGAGGAGGGTTCCTTTCTCCCCACAACCCCGCCAACATTTGTTATTGTGTGATTTCTTGATAGCAGCCATTCTTTGTGGGGTGAGGTGGAATCTTAGTGTTGTTTTCATCTGCATCTCTCGAATGACCCCTCACTGGTTTTCTTATAAGTCTTCTCTCTGAGCATGTCCGTTTATTTCTGCCTCAAGGTCTTTGAGCTCCCTGTGTCCTCTGCGTGGAATATTATTCTTCATCTAAATACCTGTCGTGGATTAGATTTTTAAAAAAATGACCCACAAGGGCCAGGGATTTAGCTCAGCGGTTCCACTGCCTGCCTTGCAAGCATGGGCCTGAGTTCATTTGATCCCCTGGGTCCAAAAAAAAATGACCCACAAAAGCCTCATGTGTTTGGAAGGTTATTGGATCATGGCAGTACTATACTCACCAGCGCATTTAGCCACTGGTGAGGTTAGTAGCTAAATGTGCTGTTAGGAGGCCGGAGGCCTGGTTGGAGATGGGTCCCTGGGGGCATGACCTTGAAGGGTATATTTCCCTTCCCAGCTCCTTCTTTCTCTGCTTCCTGACTGCCATAGGATGAGCTCTGGCCCTTTTCGCCATGCATTTCTGCCTTGGAACCTGCTGACCATGGACTGAAACTGTGAGTTAAAATAAACCCTTCCTCCTTTAAGTTATGAGTGTCAGATATTGTTTCTCAGCAACTGGAAAGTGACTAAGATAGAAACTGGTACAAGAAAAGGGGTCACTGCTATGACTATACCTGATACACTTTGGTTTATGGGAAGAGTTTGGAAAGATTTGGGGATGCTATCTAAAGAACCTGTAAGCTGGGCTTGACAAACAATACTGGTCAGAGCTCAGAATAAAATGCTGATCAAAATGCAGACAGTGGCTGAGGAGATTTAGCTCAGTGGTTCTGCTGCCTGCTTCGCAAGCGTAAGGTCCCAAGTTCGAACCCCAGTACCAAAAGAAAATGCAGAGAGTAAAGGCCAGGCTCAAGTGGTTTCAACTGTAAAGTAGGACTCCATTGGCATCTGGACTAAGGACCACATGTGTTATGCCTGGCAGAAAATTTGTCCTCATTTTGCCCATATCTTGAGACTTTGCAAAAGACTGAGATTAAAGCAGTGGAGTAATTAATTTGGCAAAGGAAACTTCAAAGCAACCAACATTCAGGCTGTGTATTGGTATTACTGCCTGAGCAAAATGGCAGAGCTAATGGCAGAGCTAAATGACTTGAAAAGTCTACAGTTTTATTGGAAAGGAAGCACGTACAAAGTTGGGAACATGGAGAATATGGCTGCTGAAAATATTAGCATTTTTAAAAAGCTAAGTAACTGCATCAGGATAATAGAAAAGATGGCTTGAAAACATCTCAGAATCAGCAAGACCCTGCCCTTCTCAGGCTCAAAGGCACAGAACTGTAAAACTTGGGCCGGGGATTTGGCTCAGTGGTCCCACTATCTGCCTCCTAAGCTCAAGGGCCCAAGTTCGTCCCCGTGCAAAAACAAACAAACAAAAAGCAACTGTAACTTTCCTTTGGGGAAACTCCCCACCCCACCTGCAGGCCACCTAAGGAACTGGTTCCCAGGGGTTTGTTCCACTATGCTCAGCCATCTAGACACTCAGAGGCCTTTACAGCTATGGCCCTAGAGTCATGGCTCCTGCTTAAGTTGGCAACAAATCTTGGCATCATCCATGTAGTGCTAGTTTTTCAAACATGCAAAATCTAAGAGTTATGGGGTCAGGGAGGCTTCCATCCAGATTTCAGAAGGTGGCCTGGAAGGCTACAGTGTGTGCTTCTAGGAAGGTAGTACATGGAGCTGTGAGAGTAAAGCCAAAAGTACAGTGGAGACCCCACGAAGTTGGAGATGCAGGAACTTGGATCATCTGCTAGGAAAGTCACGATGAGTACACCCAGCCTGAGAGAAGCCATGAAGAACTGCAACTGGCACTGCCTCAGGGATATCCAACCCTTCTGGAGTCCACATCTCACTACAACCTGCTTGCTATGTGTGGTGGACATGGAACTACAAGATTTAATGTTTGCTCTGCTGGGTTTTGGTCTTGGTTTGGCCTGATTTCTATTTCCCTATTTCTCCCTTTTATAACGGGTGTGTTTATCCTATGCCACTGTAAATTGGAAGTATTTGACTTTCCTTTTAATTTTTATAGGAGCTCATAGCTAAGAGTCTGCCTTTAGTTTTAGAGAAGACTTTGAACTTGGGCTTTTCAGCACTGCTAAAACTGTTAAAGACTTAGGTAACTCTTAAGAGATGGACTAAATGCATTTTACATGGTAAGACGGACATGAGTCTTCTGGAGGCCATGGACAGAATATTATGGTTTAGATAAAAAATGTCCCTCAAAAGTCTCACATGTTTAGAGTAACTGGATCACGGGGGTGCCATACTCATCAGTGGATTGACCCCCTGATGGGTTAAGTACCTAAATGTGCTGTTAGGGAAGTAGGACCAGGTTGGAGGTAGGTTATCAAGGACATGACCTGAAAGGGTTTATTCCTTCCCCAGCTCCACCCTTCTCACTCTGTTGCCTGGCTGCCATGGGATAAGCAGCTGTCTTCTGCCCAAGTCCCTATCACTATGTATTTCTGCCTTGGAGCCTACTTAAACCACGACTCAAAATGAACCTCTTCTCCTTTAAGGTGTGGGTGTTGCGTAATTGTGTCTCAGAGAAGGGAAAGTGACTAAGACAACACCTGTCCAGTAGACTCCCTCATTTCCATCCAGATCTCTTGTCAAAATCACATCCTCAGAGAGGTTTTTACTAACCCATATGGAAAAAAAAAATCTTTATTTACATTCCCTTACTTTGCTCTATTTTGCTTTATATTACTTGATATTGTTACGTATTTGCTTAATGTCTTTTATATTAGAGTCAAAATTCCATAAGAGCAAAGGCTTCAATGTTTGTTCACCATTGTATCTCTCATACATAAAATAGTGAGGGTAGGTATTTAACAGGGCAAATATTAAAGAAAAAGTCTATTGAATGAATGAAGAAGATTGGAGGGGGGGACTAGGATGGTAAATCAGGTGGAACAGAATACATAAGCACCTCAAGGTGTGATATGTAAGCAGGCAGGTATGGCTGGAATACAGAGATAGTACTGGGGTCGGGGGTAGAAAACGGGGTTTCAGAATGAAAAATCCAGAACCAGATCTTGAAAGGCAGCATATGGAATGAAAAACTTGATGTTTCCTGCTGTGTTATTAAACCCAGAAGTAATTCCTTGGAATGGGAATATGAAGGCTGTTCCAAGGCAGTGTATATAGCTAGAAAGAGCATTTTCTACTATTTTGAGTTTAGCTGGGTCTATGATTATAATTCCTGCCCCTTCCATGATATGTAAGCTCTTTGAGAATGGGGACTGATTAGTGGTCATTACTACATCCCTGGCAGTAAGGCTAGGCTGGTACAAGAGAGTGATCAGTGAAGTTTTGAGCTAATCGATGTTTTTGATATTGGTATGCTTTTCAAAAAGACACATCCATTTCTATTGTAATGATCAAGGGAAGGCAAGGAAGTAGTACCTGGATCCTCTCCAGATATCCACTAATATTGTCCAGACACATATTAATTCAGAATGAGAGGAGAGTCTTTAATAATTTGGTAATTGTTAGTTTACATCTCACTCAAATGACATAGCTGGCTCACAGGATACTAAAAAGAAATCCAGGAATCTAAAAGATTTTAGAAGGTTGGTTATCTGAATTAGTAAGGAATTTAAACCATTTCATAAAAGAATCCAACATAGCCCAAAGCAAGGTTCTTTCATGTTGATACTCACTTGTCACAAAGATTTGTATCTGGTGACTGACTCAGTTTATGTAGAATATCTACGATGCCCATGTCTCGTAATTTATCTTGGCGTTCTTGTGAACCTAAAAGATTAAAGCTACCAGGTTACTAGGAACAGGATGCAGACAGCTATTCTGGCCCTCCTTCCTATAGTTCATCCTGAATTCTGCTGCTCGACTTACTTCTCCATGGACCAGAGGGTCAAAATCTTTAGCCCAACATAGAGCCCTCTGTCACTGAGCCCCACCTTTATTACTTTTTTCAGAACATTTAACACTGGCCAGGCCATACTTTTTCCTCTTCCAAAGATGTCCTATTTCCCCTTCTATTGTGTCTCACTCTTTTCTCCAAGCACTTCTTGCTGCCTCTTGGTCAGCACAAGTGGTAGTTCTAATTTCATACTGCTCCATTCCATCAGTCAGACCTGGTTATGTCTCTCTGGCACACAGATCTGCTTGGTATTTTGACCAATGAGTTGAATCCAGTTTCACCTCCTTCCACTTTGTTCTGGACATAAGCACCAAGTATAGTCATTCCTCTGGAGTTTTTCTTCTCCATTGAAGACCCGACAGTGATCACTCATGCACTACCCTCTCTAGACCCAGCAAACCAAAAATCCCTAGGGACTGAGTTCAGACTCCAAGGTGATTATAATACCGCTAGCCCATCACAGAGATCCAGTATTGGCCAGAGACCTGCCTGACTGTATACTGGAATCACCTGTACCTGGGCCACCCTAAGAGAGTCTAACTCCCCAGGTAATTCTAGTATGCAGCTTAGGTAGAGAACTTTTGATCATTATAGACTGGCTCCTTCATTAAACACTACCTCTCTTACCGATGAACCCTCTTCTCCATTTATTGCTTGTGTGCAGTCCTTAAATGTGCATTTTCTGCTCTTCATGAAAGGCCTATCTTCCTACTTTTTCTGCTTATAATCTTCATGTGTACCTGAGCAACTTCTGCATCAGCTTTCTCAATGCAGGGAGTATTATTTACTTCTCACCCTTACTCCTAGTGATGTAGTACAGTGTTGGCTCCAGGGTGATGGCTCAGTCCTGGTTATTTGAGCCAGTTGCACTGATTCTCAAACCAAAGTGTGCCTATGGGGTGATGCGGGTGACCAGTCCAATGATGGGGCCTCTGCCCAGGAACTCAGAGGCACTTGGTGCCTTTCCTGTGTGAGACTCTCTTCCCATAATTTTCTTCAGAACAAATCTCCACAATCTCTTACCTTCCTCTTCATTCCATATGAGGTTTGATATGCAAAACATAGCAGCAAGCTGCAGTTTGACATGTGAATGACCCTATTGATGCAGAAAAGGAATAAAAGTCAAATTGGAGGTAATCGCATTTCAGACCCCCTCCTTTCTGGATATGTATTCTGGGTAATTCTAATACCTACAAGTATGAGGCCACAAACACATGTCTTCAGAGGCCATGAAGTTAACATTAATGAATGTTAAGGCTGTGCTAAAAACAACAGGAATGAGCAGGATGGTAGATATGGAATATTAAGGATCATTAAAAAAAAAAATCTGGCTAGCCAAACAAAATACCTTTAGGGTTACAATGCAGTATGCAATTTATGATTTAATCAATGCACACAGAAACAAAGGCATGTAACAATTCAATGCTTTAACAGGCTACGCTTTCAGGGCACTTATAGCCAAACTGGATAGGCATTTGGTAAAGTACTGATTGTCTTATTTAATGTGATCCAGTAATTTCTTTTCTTTTCTTTTTTTCCCCAATGATCCATAATTTCTTTGAGAAACAGTGAAGATATTGTCAGGGAGTTCTATAATAACTAGACTTTCACATGTAAACACCTTATAAATGGTTTACTCTTCTGACTTACTGAAATTAAGAATTATAAAATATATTCAGCTTCTGGGATAATATTTTATTTCTGTAAGAGTAAACTAAAAAACTAGACCAAATCTCTACCTGATTTCTAAAATGTTGCAAGTACGACTGAGCAGCCTACTATTCTAAAACACAATTCTGGTTTATTTTTCTTTAATGAATGTATAATCATTTCTGGTTAAATTGGGTCATTTATCCATATAAAGTACTTTCTCCCAAATGAAAGAGGACTCAATAGTAAGGCAATCCCTGTTGGTCAATTAAAAAACACTTTCTAGTACATTTAAATAATTTATGAACATCTCAGGTAAAACCAATTATAAGACAGGCTCAACAGTTTGTTTTTTTTTAGACAAGGTCTAAGTCTATAGTTCAGGCTGGCCTCAATTTGTGATCCTCCTGCCTCAGGTTCCTGAGGGCTAGGATTATAGGAAAGTGGCATGATGCCTAATTTCAATAGTTTCTTGAAGGCTAAAAGAGACTTATCTTCTTGTAATGGACTATACATCTCCCGCAAGAAAACAAAGGAATGGATATGGCTTCCTCCACTAAAATCTATAGTTAGTGATTCTTTTACCTGCCAACATTTTAAAGAGATGCAAAGTTTAGATAAAATAGAATAAAACTTATCATGTGCTCTCAGCCTCAGTTCATCAGTGAATAAAATGGGTAAATGTGAATACATGAACTTGTATATACTGTAGGAAGTAGTTAGAAGTGTATTTATTATTCATTCATTTCACCTGGATGGTGAAAGAGAGGGAACTTAATTTAGGTGGAATGCACAGAGATAATTACCTGTTTGAAAAGGCATTATTTAAACAGAGACTTAAAGAACAGAAAGTTGTCAGATACACGAAAATCAAGGGGTTAGGGGCTCCAAGAAGGAAAAATCTGTTGTAAGAAGGAACTATATATTCAGAGAAGGTGTATGACCAAAGTGTGCATCCTTGTAGGCCAGAGTAGGGACTCTGGATTTCATTCTGAGTTCAAAGGAAGCCTCTGAAGAATTTATACAGTGGAGGTACAAGATCTGATTTACATTTTTAGAAGATCATTTTGGCTGAAGAGAGCGGAGTAACAATGCAGAAGTATTACTATCTAGTCAGTGAGGTATAAAATATTATGGCTTGGACCAAGGAGGGGAACAGTGGTAATGGAAAGAAGAGAACATATTCAAGAGCAGTTTTGGATGAAGGGCTCAAGGACTTGCTGATAAATTGATGAATAAAGGGAGAGAGGCAGGAAAATCAAGAGAGACTCAATCAAGTTTCAGCATGGGGTAGATGGAACTATACTGAATAGGAAAGGCCAGGGAATAAGACATTTAAATTTAGGGGATTATTTAAGAATTCACTTTAGAACCTCTAACTCAAGAGGCTATCACACAGCCACATAAAGATGCTGAATAGGTGTCTAAAGAAAGATATGGGCTGGGGCAAACACCCGGAAATCATCAACATAGATATAAAAGTACAAACCATGGGGTAGATAAGATTCCCCTAAGGAAGTGGTTATCACTCTGTACATAAGTATACACCTTTTAAGAACCCTTTTATTTTTATTTATTTATTTATTTATTTATTTGTTTGTTTGTTTGTTTTTTGAGATAGGGTCTCACTATATAGTTCAGACTGACCTGGAACTCACTATGTAGTCCAGGCTGGTCTCGAACTCATAGCGATCCTCCTGCCTCAGCCTCCCGAGTGCTGGGGTTACAGGCATGAGCCACCACACCCGGCGACAAGAACCCTTTTAAAAGGAAATTAAAAAAGAAAATCCTGACGGCCAGGGTACAACCCAGACCTATTATACTAGAGTCTTGGGAGGGAGAGGACAAAGCTATAGTGTTTGAAAGTTCTCTAACAGGTTCTACTATGAATGCAAGGTTGTGAACCAGGATCTCAGGAACACATGTATGAAATAAGAGGGTCCAGGGGTAATTAAGGAGATATGATGCCATGGAAGCCAAGAGAAAGGGCTGTTTCCAGGAAGAAATGGTCAATTGTATTTAAGTCAGCTGTAAGTGGGAGACACGAGAAGACAATGTGTCCCTTGGATTTGGCATCATGGACATCACTGGTGATCCTAAGTAGAACAGTTTCAACTGAGAAACAGGGTTGAAGGCCAGATGAAGTAGATTACAGTGATCTTAGAGGTAAGAAGGAGACAGCATGTGCAGAAGATGCTTTTAAGAAATCTGACTTTGAACACCAGCAGAGAACTACGTGTACCTCAATGGGAATGGGAGGTTAATGAGAACTTTTGTTTTATTTTTGGTGGTACTGGGAGGTTCAAAACAATGGTCTCTTGTATATTAGGCAACTGCTTTACCACTTGGAGGGAAACTTTTAAAAGCTAAAAGACACTGTGTGGATCTGGAAGTGGAAAAAGGGAATTCCTCGTTGAAACAGGACTTCACTGAACAAATACTTTTTAAGCATACACTAAGGGCCAGGCACTATACAAGGTGTGAATAAAAAACTGCATAAGCTGTCATAGTCCCTTTCTCACAGAGCTTGCACTTTGGTAGAGACAATCTGTAGGCCCATAAAGATATGTCACTAATAATTGAGCTCAGTGCTCTGAAAGAAGGAAACAATCTACATAATAATAATAAAGATTAACCTAAACAGGTAAGAGTCCAGAGAGGAAGTATCAGTTCAGCTGAGATCCGAAGGGTGAGGAGAGGTGAAAGAAGTGTTCGAGCCAGAGGTTCTGGCAAGTGTGAAGGTCCTGAGGTAGTAAAGAGCATGGTCTCATTGAAGAAATGAAAGAGGCTAGTGTAGTGAACAAAATAGAAGAGAGGAACAACATAAGTTGGGGATATCAGTGGCTTATGTCATACAGTATTTGACAGACATCATAAAGATATAGATTTGATTCAAGAGAGAGTCATGAAGGATTTTACCTTCTATTCTTAATAAAACAAAAAAGTCATCACTAAAAGCGATAAAGGAGTGAAGAGATAAAGTTTAAAGAATGAAGAGAGGATAAAAACCTATTTTTGTCGAGAATGAGGGCTGCAACTTACTAGAGAATCACTGAAGGACATCATGCAGGCTGAGTCCCCATCTGGGTTTTGTAAAGTGAACCATTCACCTTGCTTCTATACCTTTTCTCCATGATTGCTGACTTTGAGGGGGCACGTAGAGAAGGTAGGTTGATGGTGAAAGGGAGGAGGAAGGGTTATTGCATAGTGAGAATTCTGCTCAGAGATTATGACAAAATAAAAGGAGCAGTATCTGATATTGGCAATAGGCAGTTTTTGGCAATGACATGATGCAGAGCACAGCCATTATAGTTAGGTGGCAGGTTGTGATTGGAAGCAAATATAAGAAACTATAGAGATTATGACAAAATAAAAGGAGCAGTATCTGATATTGGCAATAGGCAGTTTTTGGCAATGACATGATGCAGAGCACAGCCATTATAGTTAGGTGGCAGGTTGTGATTGGAAGCAAATAGTTAAGAAACTAAGATGCCTGAATAAAGAGGGAGGCAGTCAGCAGAAGAGTAGGGTGGGGAGCGGGGTGGTAGGTGGAAATATTACCAGTGGCCTAAGCATTATGTGTTTGTTTTTTCCAGTTTCTTCAAGACGGAAAAGAGTTCCTTAAATCTATTATGGAGTAGTTTATTCTTCTTTTTAAAATATCTGCTCAATCTGTTTTAAGCCAACAGCATATATAGTCCCAGCCTTCTAATGCAGTGAAAGAGGACAAAGGCTCACCATGTAATACTTGATTTTCTGCAGAATGTCATCATTAGTCATAATAAGTTCTTTTGCTGTTGTTCCATCTGCTATGTTAGCTAGGATACACAGTGTCTGGAAAAGAACAAAGAGACAGCGATAAAGAAAGCTCTGAAGTCCCCAGAGCCTGGACAACTTCTCACCTGAAGGTGCATGGATTCTCACAGGTTCCACTGATGCCCTATTTCTCACCTCCTGACACTGCCAACAGTAACCACACCCAATCAAAGTCTACCTTAGACCAAAGCAAACCCAAACACTCAAAGACAGGAATGAGGGGTGGGGATAAGGTAGAGACTCAAATTCTTCTGCAACTTTTTCTCTTAGTATGGTCCAAATCCTCAAATATCCTAGATGGTATGTAGTTTTATTTCTCCTAGATTACTTAAAAGTGAATTTGGCAAGATAGGCGGATACAAATCAGTATTCAAAAATTATCTGTATACTAAGCAAGGGGAACATTTTATTGAAAATGAAAATTGTCAAAATACTGTTTATAATAGTATCAAACATATGGCATACACTAGGAGGGTAAATTTGGACAAAAGAAATGCAAGACCTATATACCCAAACCTACAAAATAGTGCTCCCTGGAATTAAAGATGACCTAAATACCTGGGAAGATGTATAGAGTATTCATGGATTGGAAGACTTAATATTGTTAAGATAGCACTTCTTCCCAAATTGATCTAGTTTTTGTTTAATGAAAAAACAAAATTTCTTAACGAAATTATGAGACTAACAATAGATATACTGTGCATCATTACATTCAACGTAGCTACTCAGCATACAAGATATAAATCAAGCAATTCTTACAAATAAACCCAGATAACATAAAACTTTCTTTTCAATGATATAAGATAAACTAGTAATATAAATGAAACAAATTAGTATATATGTTAAAATATTTTTGAAAAAATTGAAATACGTAACTTGAGGAAGTATTTGAACTTTTCCCTACTACCTATTTATCTCTTCTATTCTGCTCTTTTTTATATTTATATAAATTTTGTGTTTCTCAAATAAGAGAAAGCATGTGATATCTGAGCTTGTGTGCCTGACTTATAACAGTACATTCTCAAGTTGCATCCACCGATCTATTTGATGCCATCCCAATCAAAATTCCAGTTGGCTTTTTGGGAAGAAATTTGGCAGAAAGTGATTACACAATTATTAAATAAAAATTCACTTGTTTGGTGTGACTTCTATTTTGCAAAGTATAGAAACACAACAACCACAATCAGCATTCAGCATACAAAGCAGTTCTACTACATCCTCTTTCCCCAGTTTTCCTGTGCTATCCCATTGTAGTTCAAACCCTTCCCACTCCTTTTATCCTTTAATACCTGTGATTTGTTTTCTGTTTCTATGATTCTGTCTTTTGTGGACTGCCTTATAAATGCAATTATACAGCACACTGCTTTTTTGATCTGGCTTCTTTCATGCAATATAAGTCATTTAAGAGTCATCCATGTTGTTGAATCTATTAATAGCTTGTCCCTTTACATTACTGACTGGTATTCTATAGTTTATTCATTTGGTATGCTTTTAGTTTTCATTGTAAAAGATGTATAGTGACATTTTATTATTTGTTCGAAAATTTGCTCAGTTTTTTACCTTGTTGTTTGTTTTCTTCTTGTTTTGAGAGTCTTCTATATATTGTGGACACAGTGTCCACTAAGTCCACAGGATGTATGATTCACAAATATTTCCTTTAAGTGGGTGACTTTTTGTTTCATTTACATTCCACACAGTATAGCTTTTATATTTTAATGAAGAACAATTTACCTCTTCGGGATGGTGTTTTTACTGTCATATTTAAGAACTCTTTGTCTAATCTCAAAGATTTTCTCCTGTATTTTTTTCCAAAAGTTTTATAATTTTACCTTTTGTTAGGCCTATGAGTAAATTTTTTCTAACATGTGAGATATGAATTTCTTTTTTTGGCAAATGATTCAGCACCATTTACTGACTTCTTTCTTCTCTAAACCGCCTCTGCACTTTTGCCAGTAATCAATTGGCAACATATGTTTGGGTCAATTTCTGGAACTCTCCAATCCATTTTTTTTATCTATATGTGCTATCTTTTTGCTAACTGCCTATCTTGATTACCATATTTTGTATATCTTGGATCAGATATTTAAACATTCCAACTTTTTAACATACTTCCTTCTAAATCATCTCCAAAATTTGAATGAAATAGTACCATCTACATTCTGCAAAAATAAACTGTTGCTATTTGTCTTTTCTTTTGCCCTCATCCAAATTTTGCTTAGCCTTTCTACTTTGCTTTACTTTTCAAGTTAGCAGAATTCTATCCAGGTGAGCAGGCTTCATAGACAAAATTCATTCCTATGCTCTCCAAGTAGAACAGTTTCTTTTGAGCAATGGATATATGTCTTGTTGAGTCTCAGTAAGAATCTCATTTCAGTGATGCCTAAAAGATTATACTTTTTCTGTGTTAATTTTTGTGTATCATAACATAGTTTGTTAATTTTAAAGAGAAATCACCAAACTATCTCTTAAAATCATTTTTTCAAATCTACCATCTTTCCTGCTTATAAATTCAATACAATCTTCAAAGTTCTATAGCCCGTACTTCCTAGACTGTCCTTCTGAAGCCTGCTGAACTACTCTTAAGTCAGGAACACAGGTAGAAAAGCATGAGTCCTGGAGTTAAGACTCTCTGGGTCCAACTTTCTACTAATGAGCTTGGGCAAGTTTCAAAGCTATATA
>NW_022900949.1:51294676-51410300 GCF_012274545.1 Fukomys damarensis | reverse complement strand
ATATATATATATATTCAGCTTAATGAATTTTGAAAATGACACTTGGGAGGCTGAGGCAGGAGGATCACTGTGAGTTCAAGACCAGCCTGGGCTACATAGTGAGTTCCAGGTCAGTCTCAACTACACAGTAGACCCTGTATCAAAAAAACAAAACAAAAAAGAAAATGAACACATTCATACAGATGATACCTATGTGAGGAAAGTGAACATTACCAGTAATTAAGATTCTGTGTTAAAATCTTACGTTTGCAGGTAACTTTTAAAGGGATCTATCTATCTATCTATCTATCTATCAATCATGTCCATAATAAATTGCAGGCAACATAGAAAAGTAATTCCTAATTGGTTTACTTATAAATGCATAGTTTCTGTACTTTTATGCTAACCATAAACTCACCCTTCTAAAATGCAACAGAAAGTTGGTATAGCAACTAAGAAAAAGAAGATTCCAAAAACAGATCACAAAAAACCAAACCAAACCAAAACAACAACAGCAACAAAACTTGTTTTCAAGGGGCCAGGATTTAATTCAGTGGTGCTGTGCCTGCCTCGCAAGTGCAAGGTCCTGAATTCGATCTTCAGGACCAGGAGGGAAAAAAACAAAAAACAAAAAACACCAAGAAAAGATGATGCCAGGATGATTAAAGGAGACTGCTTCTGTAGATAGGGATGGGGTATCCAGTGCGTAATACAAAGGGTGCAAGTATATGCTGTCCTCTATTCCAAGGAAAAGAATTACTGCGAAGTGTTCAAGGAGTGGAGGAAGATCTTTGTTTTTGTCTCCAGAACATGTTCCATCTCAGCACTGAATTCTGCAGATTTGAGTATTCCAGAAGACTCTTGAGAGCTACCTTTGTATTCACATTCAGAACATACTTAAAGAAAAAAAGGAACACATACCTGCTCTTTAACCTCGATGTTATGCTCTCCTTCTAGAATAAGGGTGACAGCCTGCATAATTTGCTTTCCATGAGTACTCATTATTTTATCTATATGCTGGAGAACAATGAGAAACCCACAATTATTACCTGATAAACAAAGGAAAACATCACAGAATGCTTCTAAACATTAAGTAATATACATAACAGTAAAACACCACAGCATATAGAACTAGATGCCAAAGAACAGTTTTTATTATATTTTGAAGCTGCATTTTGCCTTCAAATGCACATATTTTTAAATGACTTGATCCTGAAGAGAGCATAGAGTGGTCTAATAGAATACAGACCTAAAATCATTGAGGATCTTAAGTCCATAGATATTTCAGAAAGAGGAAGCACAAAAAATGGATAGCAGGGGAAAACCCTACTGACACAGAAAATATGGTGCAGGTTTACTAATACTATTTTGAGGTATAAAAGTATAAAGATGAATCCACAGACAAGAAAGACACAGAAAAGGAGACCACCCATGTTTCACCTCCCTCAACGACAATGAGAAAGAGAACATGGAGAGCGACAGCAGCAGCATGGCTTGGGCTCTCCTACTCCAACACATACTGACTGCTTTGCCCAGTGACGCCTTCAGAGATCAGATCTGTAAATGTGGGTGCAATGGGGGTGTCTATGGAATGACACAGAATAATTCTCTAAAGGGAAATAAGCAGAGGACTCAGAGATAAGTGATTTAGGCAGAGAAAATCATTCTGGCCAGAAAATCAGGTAAGAGTAAAGTAATAAAGGCAGGCACCTTATCTAGCACCAAGGGAGGAAAGGGAGACAGGACAGGCAGTACAAGGGTGGCGGGTAGTAGTTTGTGTAGTGAAGCAGTTCTTGACACACCTATGAAGGTGGCAAGTCTAGATATCAACTCCTCACTTCTTTGGGAAGGAACTACATTTGAATCATACTCATAAGCAGATGTTGATGGGAGCAGAGAGGGACGATAATGTTGGGCAATTCATATGCAGAGTTAGCTAATTTGGAAGCCTGGGTATTTTACTTACAGGCCGAGTAGAGAGGAGATTTCTAAGAAGTCCCAATGTCTTCATCAGCACATTCAAATCTGAATCTGATAATAACCGGAATAGTTGTTCAGTACTCAAGCTTCGTAAAATATCTGCTTTTATTTTTTGTTCAGCCTGAAATGCCATATTCTGAAAGGATTAAAGAAGTTGCAAGAATCACGTCTGTATTACTTTATGAAATTATACTTTAATAGTAACTGAGAAATTTCAAAGTACAAACAGAGTATGTAGAAAATCTTTAACTATTAGTCATACTATTTTTCTGATTCCTGCTCACACTTGTATTTCTGTGTGCCAAGAAGAAGATACCTGTCACTCCTAAGTATACTTCTATATGAGAAAAATGATTGCTTTTTAACATGGGTATTTGAAGGTCTTAATATTTCTTGAATAAATATAAATTTTGGGGGGGGTACTGGGGATGGAAAACAGGGAGTGTTGAGTTACATACCCAGACTGTTTTATTTTTTTATTCTGAGACAAGAATATGATATTTTACCCAGCCTGGCCTGAACCTGCATCCTCTTGCCTCAACCTTCAAGTAGCTGGATTTACAGATATGTGTGACCACATCCAGCCTTTTTATTACTCGATATATGGTTATCAAGTTGCCTTCTGTGTGCTTTAATAATATGATTATTAATGATTAAAATGTGTTCACTTATTATGGATGAAAATAAGCAGTGCTTTGTTAACTCTACCAACATGAAAATACCCACTGTATTCACACTACTATGCTAGGTGTTGAGACGACTAGGCTGTATCACACAGGCAGTGTTCTGGGGCAGGATGTATGTCCTGACCAGCAGCAAGCTGAGATGGCCAGAGTACTTTTTTTTTTCTTGAATTCACACTATGTTTTGGCTCTCCTTAATGCCAAGCTAAAATAACATATCTGAAGGAGAAAAAAGCAAATTCCAAAAAACAACTAATACATCAAGTTTTGACATTAAAAGCTCTTGTAAAATGGAGACCTATATGTGATTATTTCTTTCTAGGAACTTATTTAAGAAACTAAGACAAATGAGAGATCATGTTATCAATGAAGCAATCCAGCATGGCAGAACAGAGTACTCCTCAAGCCTCAAGAGACCCAGACTAAAAGTGGTCATAACGTTTTATACTTTGTGAACAGAGAACATAGGTACTAGTGATATGGAGACTGATACAAATAAGACATTTCTCTGGATTTGAAGAACAGGATGATTAAGTTCAATTTTTATCATTAAAACTGTATGTGTTAGGAAACTCACAAAAGAAATCTTGTGGGCTGTTTAAAATGAGAGATCTAAGGAATAAATAACAGTTATATCTAGATGTGCATGTTTCAAAGTAACCTCTTTAGGAGTTCCTGATAATGAATTGTAAATGGAACTGGAAACTGGGAATTGAAACTTGGGGGACTATTCCCTAAAAACGAGGTTGAGAAGGAGGCTAGGTAGAAAGTGACTTAAACAAAACCACCACCAGCAAAAAAATCTTCAGTTCCAGAAAAGTTTCAAGATGAAAAGAGCTAAAATCTGCACAAAGTGAAGGAGAAAAATAATTACAAAACTACTGAATTTGGTGCTTATTTTTACTTCAAAGTTCATGTAAAAAAACAGCAGATACAGAGTGAAACAGAGAGGAGAGTATATGCTTAGTCTGGCTTCAGAATATATTTCTTTCATTTATTGGCTGTGGCGCCTTTACCCTCACAAATCATTACATTCCCAAGGCCTTGTTCCCCATATGTAAGGTAAATATATCCCAATATAGTTCATTTATTTTTATTTTTTATTTTTTTGGTACCAGGGATTGAACTCGCCCAATATAGTTTAAAATAAGAATATAGCACACCTATCTTAGTGTCTGGTACACAATTAAACTGTAACTACTATAATTATGTTTCTAAAAATCCATGTAGGAGTTCTCCTTTTATAATTTCAATACCATTTACTTTAATAGTCTTAAAGAAGAGTTATTCTCTGATCTCATAATTTTAGTCATTATTATAAATTATTTACTAGAGATTTAATTAAGCATTTATGTACAAATTTTCTTATCCTGGCAAGTTATTTAATCATTCTGCAAAAAATGGTATATAAAGCAATGTATATGTTAATTGGTTCAATTCTGGTATTCAACACTCTGTACCTTAAAACATATTGTACACCAGAAGCATACAATTTTTACTTGTCAATTAAAAAAATAATTCTTCCGTGCCTTAGTTCTCTCATCTGTAAAGCATACTAAGAATACTCTCTAGTTTATTTCAAAAAGTTGTTCTATAGTACTTTGTAAAGTAGGCATCTCTACAGTAAGTCCACGAGAGAGTAATCTGTTTCCCCAAAATTAGCAAAGTGAAATTTCAACACCTGTTCACTTTAAATAATAATAATAATAACAACAACAACAACACTAGGAGAACTGAGGTATAATGCCTCTTTCTTACAGTGCAACTTGCTTACAGATAAATCCAAAAGCTGAATACTAGGTCTTCCAGGCCCCCAATCCTTAGAAAACTGGGCCTTACTAGCCATGTTTTTAAAAGAGAAAATTCCAGATATTTCAAGTAATACAGGCTTTAGTTCTATCTACGATAACCCCTCTATTCTCTTTGTAAATTATGACATGAAGTAGGGTAAAACGTACCATTAAAGCCCAAATTCCATTCACTCTTAAGGCAGGATTTTCACTTTGGGTTAATCCACAAAGTAGCTCTACAGCTCCTGATTCTAAAATTGGCTGTGGTTGGAAAAGGAAAAAAAAAAAATTTTTTTTAAATCAAATTTGCAAACTGTGTATGTGCCCTAGTACTCTATATTTTCTTCCCTACTTTACCCAGTTCCATGCAACTGTCACAAAGAGTGATACAGCCACAGAAGTCACTTTGAGTAGGGCAAGAACAATCTCTCTCAACAACAACAAAAACAAAACTCAAAAAGCTCTTCTTTGTTCTTGTAGTCCTGAAAGAATCTGGGAATATCCTAATTATCTGAACATTTTACTCATATCCTTATGATCTAGTTTCCCACTCTCATTTTTGCTGTCCTGAGACTGTGACTCCCTGCTTTGTTTATGTACATGTCTTGTATGTTGCTTATAAGATGTGACTAGGAAGCAACGTGATTGGTTTAGTGGAGAAATGTAATATACTTAGATAATCAAATCATCCTCCTTCCAAATTGTTAATTTTTTCCCAAACACGTTGCTGAATTCATCTCTGAGGACTATTTTCAGGACTACCTATCAATTTCATAAATAAAACAGACTTGTACTTTTACAGTCATGCCACATTTTACATCTAAAACATCATGCTTTACCTGGACCACTTGTTATGATACTTGGGATACTATTTGAGAATGGATTTCTGGCAATTTCTAAGAAATTCTAATCTTTGAGGATTAAGATTTTTCATCATCAATGAATCAATCTGTCAAGTGAGTTTTAGAAACATTTTCATAAATATAGGCCTATTTAACTATAAAAAGGGCAATGCCTCTCAAAGTGACACTTTTGAAGAGGGTAACAAATTCCTCTACTTGCACATATTGTGATATTTTTAATATTTTGTCATAGTTGCTATTTATTGGTCTCATTCTATACACGTATATCCACATTATTTTATCCCACCATTTGAAAATAGAGTACCTTTTACCTTTAATTTCAATGCATATTTCCTAAAACAAGGATGTTCTTTTAGTCCCATTTTAATTATCAACTTCAGAAAGGTTAAAGTTAAACAATACTTTTATCAATCTAGTATCCCTATTCTAATTCTGTCAATTGGCCTAACAATGTTCTTCTAGTATTTTCCTCCCTTCCAGATGAGAATTTGGGTTTATTTTTATTTTTTGTGATATGATATGAGGAAAGTTCTCTATTATTAAGCTATATCCCTCTCCCCAACTACTGCCCACTTTTTTTTTTTCCTGGTACCAGGGATTGAACTCAAGATCTTGCGCTTGTGAAGCAGGTATGGCACCACTGAGCTAAATTCCCAGCCTGTGCCCAGGGTCTGATTTAGGGTTTCACTAAATTGCCCAGGCTGGCCTTGAATTTACTATCCTCCTGCCTCAGACTCCAGAGTAGCTGAGATTATGAATCATTCTGCCTGGGTTTGGTTTATTTTTATTATTAAGAAATCAAGCATTTTAATGATCCTTTTTGCCTGACCTCATCTACTTTATTTCCTAAATGGACCTTAAATATTCTAGGCAATCTAAGAACTGTTTCTAGGTGATAAATAGTGTTGTACTGGCTGTAACAGATTCTGATCAGGTTAAGATGCTACTACTAGCCATAGGAGAACAGATTGGAAGATCTGCCATATTACCTTGCCTTTATCTTTCTTGAGAATAATCACGTCTCTTTCTTTTTGTTCTAAAAATTTTCAATAGCTACCTTTGAACCATTATGTTGTCAATACTGCTTTCTTGGTTGCAATCAAAGTATGTAGGTGTTATGCAGAAAATAAATTCAACCAAAAGGGAACTACTAAGTGCCTGATAACTTGAGTTCATAATTGGGCAGATCAGATTCCCTACCCTACGCCCACTCCAGGCACTGAATCTAAAACCTCATGCATTCTGATAAGTACAGGCTCCATCAGCCCCAAACTAGAGATATAATTACAGTAAAACTAACTTTATAAGGTTTCCCTCTTCATTAACTTTAGTTTGCTCTATTGAAAAAGTACAAGGTCAAATAATTTACAAAATGCAGAGAAGAGAAAGAATCCTCACATTCAATCTTTCCCCCAACAACTACCATTAACATTAAACATTAAAAGATTATTTCCTAATGTTAGCAGTTATCTCCTTGAAATAACTTATTACCTTGATTTACAAAATTAAATCTTATTGTTTAGCAAATATACTGTAGTTTGAAAGTAGTCTATTATTTGTATAATTATTTCTTTTAAGTTCAAGTAGTTTAGAATGACTAGAAATTGTTATTTATTTAGGCAGACCCAGTACTAGAGACTGAACCCTGGTCTTTCACATTGAACTATATTTCCAGAGCATATTTTTTATTTTGAGACAGGATCTTGCTAAGTTGCTGAGGCCAGGCTCTGCTAGGATTATATGTGTGCACCACCACACTCAGCTTGTTTACTTATTTTTTAATTTATTTTAGAGACAGGATCACTCTATACTGCCCAGGCTTTCCTCAAACTCCTAGGGTGAGGCAATCTTCCTGTTCAGCATCTGGAGTAGCTGGGATTACAAGGATAAACTGAATATACTAGGTCACATAAAAATAAAGAAAAATAACCACATTTAAAAATGAATTACTCACCCGCCCCATTCAAACAATTCAGAAATACCTTTAAAACCCAAACCACAAATTTAAATGTCAATTGCTATAAAAAGTTATCTAACTAAGCTCTAACTGGACTGGGCAACACCTAGAAGAGAAAAATCAATACTAACCTCTTTGCTTGGAGAAAATTCAAGAAGCAGATTACATAACATGGATGATGCTACTACTAGGATTTCATCTGGTGCATTTTGTAAAACCTATGGAATAAAAAAAAAGGGGGGGATACCATTAAGGTTTAGAATCATAGAGGTGAGATAGATCATTGAAGTCTAAATAAAAACAAAACCAAGGGCAGCTGAGGCAACTCAGCAAGACCTGTCTCAAAATAAAAATTGAAAAAGCACTGGGTATATAGCTTAGTAGAAGACCAAGCACAAGGCCTGGGTTCAATCCCCAGTACCACACACACACACACACACACACACTCCTTTCAAATTGATTTCTCATATCGGAGAGAGAAAACATGTTAAGATATAACATGAAATTCTGACAAAATTTCATCAAAATAGGAACAACAAAAAACTCCCAAGATTTTTAATTAAAAATCAAATGGCTGTCACTTTTGGTTTGCTAATCAACAGTTTAAAATATGCAAAAACAAAAGAGAAAAACCAGCAGATATGTAAATAGTCTCTGAACTCTGAGACGCCAAAGGGAATCTGAAATAAATCACTGTTTTATTTCCAAATTTTTAATACTACATTTTAAATGTGCAACAAAGTCATACTGTGAAAGTAATTATACACACAAGTACCCAAGTGCACAAAATTCTAGACTGTTCATTAGATCTTTCCCTGGGAGAATTAGAAAGCATATGTTGCTCCATTTCTGATTTGTATGATAGAGGGGTTTTGAGCTGAGCAATCATAGAAAGTGGCTCCAATAAATGCAAAGGGATTTATTTTGGGAGGCAGAAAAGTAATTTTTAAAAATTTTGAACAGATAATCAATAAATAAGATCTAGCTTCTATGAAAAAGGTATACTCTGAGAACAAGACTGAAAGTGTGGGGCCAGGGATTTAGCTTAGTGATTCTGCCACCTGCCTCGCAAGGGCAAGGTCCTGAGTTCGATCCCTTGAAAAAAAAAAAAAAAAAAAAAAAAAGATTGTGTGTGTGAACAATACAAGAACATATTACTTAAGTGAAGAGAGCCTTCAAATATGGCCCTGGTGGTTTTAGACAAAGCACCATAGGTCTGAAATGGATTTTGGTGGGTTCAAGTTGGCATATCCCTTGAACAAATAAATGCTTTCCAAATGTGGAAAGGCAATGATATTGTTATTGCAGAGAGGGGAGTGAATGAATAATCTTTCCGAGTTTGGAAGCTTTTAATGAGCTTCAGGACATAAAAGGGTAATAAGGTGGGCTGGGGATTTAGCTCAGTGGTTCCATTGCCTGTCTCAGAAACGCAAGGACCCAAGTTCGATCCCCAGTACCAAAACAAAAGGGTAACAGGGAAGGAGGAATAGTGAGAAGGGCTGCCATATGCCCAACAGGGTGACAGTCAGGGAGGAATGCCAATGGACAGAAGTGGGTCAAACTCAATGTCACAGGTTGTGTAGGTCTTTTTGCCTACAAAGCCCACTTCAAATTCTTTCTGCCTGAAATCTTTCTGTCATATGGCCCTACTCTGATTTGAAGCTTCAAGGGAGGGCAAGAGCTCTGTAATAAGAAACATCCTGCTGGTCCACTGTGCCTGGATGCTTTGTTTAGTACTTAGTAATCATTCAAAAACAAAACAACAAAAACCTAAATCAGCAAAAAATTCTGTTGACTGATTAATGAAAAGAAAGAAGACTGAAGATTAAGTCAACCTATGGTTCTGTAACACAAAGAACATTGGCAATCACCTGATGCATATGCTTAATCCTTAATTCAATTTCTTTTGCTCTGAACACATGCTTTTTTTTTTTTTTTCAATTGAGCTGGGAAGTCTCAAGAGCAGACCCAAAGCCAAAAAAGGCATGTTAAAAAATATCCAGGGACTGTCAAGAGCCTAAGAATATGCTATATTTGTAAATAGCTGTTTCTTTTTCATTTTATTTCCCTAATAATTACAAAGATGACTCCAAGTTTTAAGAGTAATACTGAACAGATAGAGATCATATGAGCAACTAAAGCTTTACTTAATAAAAGACAACTAGGCTTGCACTTCTCCCTCACATGTGAGATGGTGACTTCAGAAATTCTGTAGATCTGTAGATGATCAGAGTATTAGATTCAAGCCGAAACATGTTCAAAATGTTCAATACAAAAATCAGACAGGGTCAGGGACAGTGATTCCACCGCCTGCCTCACAAGCACAAGGACCCGAGTTCAATCCCCAGTACCAAAAATCAAAACAAAACAAAAAATAAAAAATCAGACATATTCCTAACCTCAGAAAGTAATGTTGGCTAGTTCAGCTCACAAAGGCTCTGTGGCAAGATGACCTTTTCTTACCTTCATTAAAGGTTTCCACACAGCATGATCCTGGAAACTGGTTCGAAGTTGCTGTACAGATCTGGATAAACTGTGCAAACATCTATAAAGAATAATTAAAATTAGTTTTCCAAGAATCCTAAGCTTATTTTTCAAATAAACTGCTTGGCTTTCACTATTACTAATGTACACTCCAGGCAAATCTAAAGTAGATGGTAAATTAACTACATGATGACACCTCCTGGGCTTTGAAGGCTAGGCTCTCTGTGAGATAATGCTGTACACTGTTTGAATTCACCTAAACATAATTTCCATTAACATTCATATACTGCACTTATTCAGTGAAGGACTGGAAAGGAAGTAGGTTAAATACATAGCAAAGGATGTTTATTCAGACCATTTAAAGCTCATACCTGACAGCAGCTAACCGCACCTTGACACTAGACTCAGACAAGCCAGTCACAATTCGGTCCATCATATTTTCAGTCTCAATGATCTGGAGAAAAAGGTTAATGCTGCATAAATAACAACACAAAGGTGACAAACTTCATTGCTTGTAAATGTAAACATTCAAAGTTTAATACTGCCTTTGGCAAAAGTTTTCACCTTTGGGACAATCATCTTGTGATGAGGGCAGGCAGCTCAGAAGAAAGGTAGGGCTGGCCCACTAAGGACAAGCCAGACTGAATAACAGGTGCTATGGGGCAGGTTGTTTGTTCGTTTATTTATCTAATTAGTTTTTTGAGACAGGGTCTCACTATGTAGTTGAGACTGACCTGGAACTCACCATGTAGCCCAGGCTGGTCTGGAAGTCACAGCGATCCTCCTGCCTCAGCCTCCCGAGTGCTGGGATTACAGGCATGCACCACCACGCCCGGCAGGTTATGTTTATTTTTAAAGACATTGTGAACAAAAATTAAATGTTATAAGTATTACAGAGTTGTTGCATAAACAATTTCGGGGTGTAACCTAACTCTTATTAGGTAGGTTCTTGCCAGAGTGAGAGTCTAGTCCACACTTAGTCCTGATGAAATGAAATCAGGGTTTCTGATAGAGCCACTCTATGGTTACTTTCTTCCTAACAGCACTGATACAAAGTTAAATATTTGTAAGGTAACCATCGTTAACTAGTACATGCTACAGGCAATCACCATAGTCATAAAGCTTTATTTTTTAACTTGAAAGTAAGACAGCCTGCAGTTTTCCTTCATAAAGTAATGTACAAATTCAAAATAAATGGTGTGCAGAGGAAATTAAGTTTAACCTTTGAAGGCCTATGGAAAAACAGCTATTACAGCACTAATGTAATCTCAAAAATATTAACAAGCAACGAGTTTTTGTTGAGTTTTATGTGCCAGGCACTGTGCTAAGCATGTTACATTATCTGACTTAACCCTTACTCTTTTGCAAGTACTATTAAAATTACTCCCATTGACCTATTAGGAGATTGAGATTTGTAGATAACACAAATCTCTAGTGGGACAACAGAGTTGACCCCAGGCGATGACTCAAGTCCATGTACTTAGCCACATTTGTAATACTGACTTGATTAAAAAAACTAGCCCTTTACTTATCAGGTGTTCCCCAAATGGGCAAATGATTAAAAGCAACCATTACTTTCTGCCAGGAGATACCTAGACCACGAGATTTTAACACTGGTCACACAGACCAATCTCCTATGGAGCTTTAAAAAAGTCCTATGTCTATCACACTAATTAAATTGTTCAGGTATTTGTGTTTTTAAAAAATGTCGGTGAGGGCTGGGGATTTAGCTCAGTAGTGCCACCGCCTGCCTCACAAAGTTGAGTTCGATCCCTGGTTTAAAAAAAAAAAAAAAAAAAAAAAAAAAAAAAATCAAGGGAGTCTGGTGTAGACAAGGTTGAAGATCACTGACCTAGAGTAAAATGAAAAGACTCGGAAGCCAGATTTTAGAAGAGGAGAGGGTGAAAAATCTCAGGATGTTCAAAGCCAAATAGGAAGAGTACAGATAATATAGTTGAAATGGACAGTGAGCCGAAAAAAAGAACACTTAATAGAATGGGGAACCATACTTTAGCTGCAGGTTAGAAATGTTACTTTTCATATAATGTCTTATAGCTTCCAAAGTGGCCAAGAATATGTACAGTCCTACTTTGGTACTTGATTGCTATAAAACTTGTCAAATTTGATCAAATCACTTTGATGTGAAAATTTTGTCCCAGTACTCCTATGTCTGGTACTTGACATGCAAGGTAGAACTTGTCAGGGTCAAGTACCTTATGATGCTATTTCCTTTCCAGCCAAAAAAAATGTTTGACAGTCATTGTTTTGGTTATTTGTTGAGACCCCGGAACCAAATAATGACAAGTACCAACATACCACTGTACACAGATTCTTCTCCCCAGGCTTACCTTTATGCACACCCAGGCTCTATCTTCACTGTCACTTCTAGCCCTACATACTTCCTTCCTTTCTCAGTCTACCTACTCTTTTTGTCCTTCTTATTACTTCCCACCACCAACATGGGTGCCCGACTTCTGTGTGCTATTCCACCTCAGCTGGACTTTACTGCTGGTCCACTATGCTTGCTGTTAGTTGACAGAGATCCCTATATTCCCAATAGTGCCTACCTCCTACTTCAAGTTCTTCTAGGTCCCTCTGAACCCACCTCAAATTCACAGGGGATTTGCTTTCTTTCTGGGACACAAGTTGTTTCAGTATCACCCCCTCTTTTTGAGATAGGGTCTTGGTATGTTACTCAGGCTGGTCTCAAACTTGTGTTCAAATAATCCTCCTGCCTCAGGCTCCCAAGTAGCTAGGACTACAGGCCTACTACAAATCTGTGCCACCATGCTTAGCTCAACAACCTACTTCTTACAGAAATGTTTCTATTTTCTCACTCTCTTTCTTTACCCTAGTTATGTAGTACTTCAAGCTCAAGGCCCTTCTACCAATTGGGTGTAGCGGTAAATGTCTATAATCCCAGCATTCTGGAAGGCTGAGGCAGGACAATGGAAAGTTCAAGTGTAGTGTAGGCAAGTCAGCAACTTAGACCTTGCTTCAAAATTTAAAAATAATATAAAAAAAGGGATATTGGTGTAAGTCAGCGTGAAGGCTCTGGGGTCACACTGGGTGTGTGCGCGCGCGCAGGTGTGAAGTCTTTCTACTATGACTCAAAATATACCTTATTCCGCTTGCACCTTACTCTGTCCCACCCTGCATGTGTCCCAAAGTCTGTCCATCTCCTACTCTACATATATTCCACTGTGACTTTAATACCAGTTCACTATGGGTAATTCCTAACCTTAAATTATATCCTAGAATTCTTTCCTGACCTTGAGCTCCATATTTCCAACTACCTATACATTCAGTGGAACTTTTGTCCAATTATATCTCATACTGTTTAATACCTCCACCCCCACTAAACCTGCTTGTTTCACCTTTTTCTTTTTTGCTCTGCTCATGGTGTTACCATTCTTCCAGTTACCCAGGCACTGAATTTGTATTAATTTTGCCTCCAAGTCTTTTCTCTCAACACCTAATTTCTTTTGCAGTCTAATTTACATTCATTTCATCACATTTTCACTTCATTAAAGTAGTTAGGGCTATATTACCTTTTCCTTGGGAATTAGAGTAACGTTTTCCAAATTATCTACTCTTCCATGCTACAACAAATATAAAAGATTTAGAGGCTGACTAGTTACTTCAATCAAGCCTAAGTAATTGTTCTTGAAACAGGCAAGCCTAGCTAAATCAGGACTTTCAGAATTAGAAAAAAACTAAAACTTGTAGGCAAAGGTCTAAGGCAGCTAGGCATGGTAGTGTACACCTATAATCCCAGTACTAAGTAGGCTGGGGCAGGAGGACTGCCATATGTTTGAGGCCAGCCAGGACTATGTGGCAAGACCCTGTTTTCAAGAAAAAAGAAAGAAAAGAAAAGAAAACAAAACAAACCCTCCGGCTCTAGAGGGCTAGATGCTAATCTAGCATCTTCTGGTGGCTTAAGAAATTATTTTTATTTAGCATGAAGAGTGATAACCTGGAAAAAAATAGTTGCCTGTACTGGATATAGTTATATCATCAGAGAATAAGTGGGAGTGCTTGTGGAGAGCAGATGGATGCAACACATGACTGTTCTTCAGTAAGAACTAATACTAATACCTGAAAGAGGCTTCTGGGTAATACTGTTAGTATGGTTTCTGCTTAACAACTACTAGTCATATTCACCCAAAGATGTAAATCTACCAAGGGGCAGGCCCAATGTAGTAATTATACAGACATTTAATAAAGTATGTCTCAATACAACCACAGGTCACAAATAGGCCATGAAAGTGCTTGAAAAGCCCTAATTCTATACAAGAGAGGCACCAGATAATTCTATAAAATATGGGCGTGAGTCAAGACTGTGGCCCCTTCCCCAAATTAGTAAGGCTAATAAAGAACTTGGGAAGAGGGAATAAGGTGGTAAACTAGAAGCAAAACAAGTGGGTAACCAACCTAGTGGATAAGCAGTGAAATGGAACATTATCAACTGGATTTGTTGTATAATCCCGAACAACTCACTTTATTTATTTAGACCTTCAGTAAAATGAGAGGAAAGGGCAGTGTTTATTTCCTATCTTTTGTACCCAACAGGTGAACAAAAATTAATCTAGGCAAAACTATCATATTGTCAAAATGGCAGTTTTACTACTGATTAAGAAATAGCCATTAATAATCTTCTCAATGAATATTCAGGCTCAGATTAGAGGACAGTGGAAAACTGTTAAAAGTACAGCTTTTTTTTTTTTTTTTTTTTTTTTTGAGACAGGGTCTCACTATGTAGTTGAGACTGACCTGGAACTCACTATGTAGCCCAGGCTGGTCTCAAACTCACAGGGATCCTCCTGCCTCAGCCTCCCAAGTGCTGGGATTACAAGCGTGTGCCACCACGCCCAGCATAGCTTTGTATTTTTTTTTTTTCCATTTTCTAGGGGTGAATGGTACCTAATTTTTTGGAATACAGGTAAACTTTTTCCTTCTCTCTCCTTCCCTCTCTCTCCCTCTCCCCTCTTTCTCTTTTTGGTTCTGGGGACTGAACTGGGGCTTTTGTGCTGAGCTACATTCCCAGCGTCGTCCTTATTTTCAAACAGGTTCTTCATAAGTCACTAAATTGTCTAGGCTGTGCTTGAACTTGTGATCCTCCTGCCTCAGTTTCCCAGAGTGCTGAGATTACAGGCTTGCGCTACCACAATTTAGCTCACAAACTGACCTTAGACAACAGTCTATCAAAATGTCTGTAGTAAGAGGTACAGATATGTTCAACGGAACCCTGCTAAGGTTCTAGAAAGCACACTACCTGAGTGTTTAGTTAACTTCTCCATTAAGATTACCAGTTAGGTCTGGCATGGTGGTGCACATCTGTAGTCCCAGCACTTGTGGCTGAGGCAAGAGGACTACCTCAAGTTCAAGGCCAACCTGGGCTATAAAGTGAGTTCAAGGTCAGTCTGAACTATATAGGGAGATCTTACCTCAAAAAAGCAAAACAAAAGATTACCAGTAAGAGGGTGAAAATACAAAGTTAGAATGGGAAGCTAGGATTCCAATTCAAAAGGGTATCCAGAGAGGTCATTTGAATGAGCAATATAATCTCACAAGTTTCACAGCCTTGAGGGCATTTAGGTCATTTTTACATGAAGAAAAGGTACATTATATGAATAAGCTGACCAAAATGAGGATTAAAATGTGATTACACAACAGGAAAGGTCTGGAGATTCAGGGAAAAAAACTTTCACATTAGCAGGGAAGGAGTTAGTGGCTACTACTATAGTCCTTGCTTGACACACGATGCTCTAACAGAGCACCATGTAGCTTTTTTAGACTTGGGATTGGGAAGGCAAGAACAGTAACACATGTTCACTCTGGTGCCTTCCAACAACCTTGGTACCATGTTCCAAAGACTTGATATGACAGAGGGTGCTAAGTTCTAGTACCCTGTAGTGGCGTCTTAGGTCCTTCAAGAATGAAAAAGCAATGCCAAGTGGAGCTGGAAGCTGTTCTGCCTTATATTCTTACTGCAAGATTCCTTAGTCATAGCTCAGAAAATGTGCACTACGGCACAGCTGCCTGGGTCTTCTACTAAAAGAGAAACAGAAAAGGAGAGAAGGAGGAGGAAGGAAGGAAGGGAGAGAGATAGACAAGAGACAAAGACAGAGAAAGAGAGAGAGGTGGGGGGGGGACAGAGAGGGAGAGGATCCTGTCATATAGACACTGTGCCTGGCCAGAAGGGATATCGATGGACTGAATATTGATGGATATTGAGGCCATTTTTCTTGTCTGGTCTTCTAGGACCTGGGCTGTAAACTTAACTAATCACAGAATTAAAGCACTACATTCTAAACTGATTAAGTTTCAGGTTAGTGGACTAGGTACTGTGTTGGTGTCTTCACTCTTCATGACTACCTGCTTTTGCTAAGCATTGCATCTCTGGCACAGCAGCTCTTGCAGGTACAGACAAAGATCTATTAGGAGGATCAGAGACACCTGTTCCTAGGATAAGAGACCCTGATGGCCCGTAGAGGGGAGTAATCAGCCTACAGGTCATGGGGAAAAAGCAGAACTCAGATATTACTAAGGTAGTGGTTCATGGCACACGAGTGTCAATAATTTGAAAACGGCTTTCAGATATAAGGCAATTTCCCTGCCCTTCAAGAATTCCAGTACACCCATAACTTAGCTGTGATCAAGACATAAACTAGCTTTTCTCAAGACAGAGGTACAGTCTTCAAAGTTAGACAACTGTTCTTCCACCATGACCCAGCACAAATCATTCTCTAAGTCATAGAAAAACTTCAGCTTGGACTTGGGACTATATTCAAACCTGTTCAAGCAAAAGCAGAAAGTGAACCCAGGCCAATTCTTGGTGGTATCGGTGAACTTCTCAGACAATTCAGTGGGTTAGCTTGAGGATGAGGGACAGCAGAGGTCACTCTCTTAACCTCAGTTATTTACACCAGTATGCACAACAGCCAGGCAAATATAACTTAATTAGAAATGGGCCTGTAAAAGGTTCCCAGAAAAAGTTCTAATGAGGTATGAGTGATAAAAGAACTGGCCAGAAAGAGTAAAGACCTGGAATTGAACAATGAAAGTCAGCAGAAGCAGCCTCCTATCACCCAAGTAGATAAGTTATCAGTCCCAGGAAAAGTGGGGAAACACTAAGCAGCCAAGCAGGGTGAAGAAAAGATCAGGAGGAAGGATCTATAATAGATTAGATCTGTTGGGTGTGGTTAACTGTGCTTTGTCTTTTAAATGTCAACACAGGCAGTCATACCAGGGGCCACTTATTTTAAAGTCTAACACTTCACCTTTTTTTTTTAAGGAGATAAAAACTATAAACATGAAATGTTTTATCAGTGCAGTCCAGATGCTGGTTTCAGGAATGGAAGATACTGAGGAGGAAAAAGAGGTTATAAGATAATAAAGTAGATGTCAGAGTGCAATAAACATATACAACCAGCTTAGCTAGGTAGATTACTCATAAAACCAGCAGAGTTTGGGAAGAGATCCACTGCCAAAAACAGAAGAAAAAAAAAGACAAAAAAGAAAACCATTATTAAGCAAGTAATGTGACTTCTTAAAATGACTACAGAATATTTCACGAAATTCTTGAGCACCTAATATTTATAATTCCTGAGTATGTCCTTACAGCATCTCTCCTTAGGGAAACAAAACAAACAGAAAAACTCTCCAACAGTACATAGTGTTCTATGAATCCAGCAAGGAAAGCTGTAATATTTGCTCTTTGAAAGATTCAGTGAGGAAATCACTTCTCTTACCACATTCTTCTGCATAGCATTACTGACAGCAGATAAAACTATCTTAAAGGGGGTGAAGGGAGAGTAGGGACAAGAGGAAAAAATGAGAACCAAGACCTGGCAGGTAAAGGTACAAGATCCCAGTAACGAATGTAACTGCACTGTCTACCTAGAATGTACCAATAAATTCAGTTTAAATTTTAAAAAAACTATTTTAAAATATCAGATAGTTAATTTTTGAGTTGATTAATGTTAAAATCTGAAGACATCTTAGAAACAGTCTTATCCAACTTATTTAATCACCAGTTCCATGTTAGTCAAACTGGGGCAAAGCTAAGAGTTCTCCCAGGTTTTACTTCTGATGTCGTCTTTTCTATTCACTATGCTGTAAGGATGTGATTTTTTTCCTAGTCTCAATTAAATTGAGATCTGACTTTGAAAATGCGGGGAGGCCAGGGATTTAGCTCAGTGGTTCCAACACCTGCCTCACAAGCACAAGGACTGGAGTTCAATCCCCAGTACCAAAAGAAAGAAAGAAAAAAAAAAAAGAAAATGGAGGGGGGAGAAGAACTACATAAAGTTGTCAGTGCTGTCAGAACCACAGATTATATACCATATCCTAGGTCAATAAAGATTTATATACTGTAGTAGGCAAGAGAGGTCATCATGATCCAAGTGAATTGACAGGAGGGAAAAAGATACTTCACAGAGCCTCCAAATGGCAAGTCAATGATTCAGCTTTAGTTTGGGGTACAAATGGCAAAGGTCAGAGAGAATGTAAGCCCATGCAGAAAACATAAAGCAAGAAACCACAAGATTGACTTGTAATGACTTTTCAATTAACTTTCCTTATGATTGTTCTCCATTTTAGAATTAAACCCTAGCCAGCATGCTAAAGGGAACTAACATTCTTCTGCCCTCAGGCTACAAGATCCATCCATCTGTTCTGAAGAACTACAGGCCTTCTCAAAGATTGTTTATGTAATATTTTCACCAGAGTTCCAAAGACTTTCTGCACTTTCCTCTAGCACTTTTTTTTAAAAAGGAAGAACAGGTTATTCTGGAGTCTCAGTAAACATTTTACTAAGTATTTCTTCCTTCTCTCACTCTTCTATGGATACCCACTTCCATATTCACACCAAATCTCTCTAACTCCATGGTCTTAGGTCAGCAGATGAATGTTTGAGATCTCCCCTCAGCTAGACAACTGAACTCAGTCAACATCTGTCCTCCCCTGCTGGCCTGGAAGCTGGAGCAGTATCCCTTGACTTTGGAGGTAGAGAACACAGAGGGGGGTTCTTATGGTGGGCCAATTTTTGAGCTTCTATATTTCATTTTTGCTTTAAATCACTTAATTTTTAAATCACTTTAAGTCATATTTTATAATTTCTATTCCAGTAGTCTCTTTCTTTTCTTTTTTGGCAGGCTGGGGATGGAACCCTGGGCCCTGCACATGCCAGGCAAGTGATCTACCAGTCTGCTACATTGTCACCCACTTTTTATTTTGAGACAGGATCGTACTAAATTTCCCAGGTTGGTTTCAAACTTGTGATCTTCCTGCCTTAGTTTTCTAAGTAGCTGGGATTACTAGTATGTACTACCACGCCCACCCAGCCTTTTAATTTCCTTAATAGCTGAAAAAGTCACTCATAATGTTTAAAAGACAATTCAGAGAAACTTCTGATCTTTTCTGTACTTTGGGGAAAAGTGGAAGCTCTTTCAACTCAACTTTTCGTTCCTCTAAAACTAAAATTATAAACATTAACATTACTAAGCCAGAAAAATTTACATTGTGTAACACACAGATCAAGACGTCTATATTTTTTCTCCAAGAGTTTTAAAATTTTTAATTAAGTTCAATTAGAGGCTACTGAACTACTGATATTCTTTTAACATTGTAAATGAAGCCATTATATTATGATGCAAACAACAGAATTACAAACATCTCTCCATCTTTTCCTGTTGTGTACTGTTCCCAGGAACTGTGCAACCTAAAGGCCCTGCTCAGCCTATCTCTCCATATACCCAGCCACACACCTCGCAGTATTTATTATCCTTCAGGTTGGCTGGCTAAATTTTTATATCCAGACATATACAATTAACTCAACATATACAAGTTTAATACCTGTAATATTTCAAGTACTGTTTTTATGTAGTTTATATCATGGTGACAAACCGTACAGCTTGACAAAGGAGCAACTATTAAAAGAAGATTCAAAGATCTCAAAATATTACCTCAAGTTTAAATCTATTCTGTAAGGAGATTGTCCACAAAATAAAATGCTAAAATACTAACTTTATGTGATACCGTTAATTGGGATATTTCCCCTTTAGAACAATAACATTTTGACAGTACCCTTAGAAAAACATTTAAAATTGATGAATTTAAAAAAAAAGGCACAGATAGGAGCTTCTTCATTCTGTGGGCCAAAATCTGTGAAACAGTTTTAATATATTGGAAGGAGAAAGGTAAGAAAAGTTTCAAATAAACTTCTTTATATGAGATGGGTATTTTAAGACACATTCATAGTAGCCTATTTCAATTCCAGTCATCACATCTGAATATATCAATCATGGCAAAACTGACTTTCAATGTAGACAAGATTTTTTAAACACACATGAACACTGGAATCACTATATACCAATTTAGTCTCATGTTCCTAACTACTTTATAGCATAAGCATTCACAAGGTACACACCAATCTTTCGTTTTGTTTCTAGGCACCCAGGAGGTATATAACAAATATAGCATAATAAATGGACAGATGAGTCAAAAGTATTTCATTACCTAATTAGTACTAAACCCTGAGAGAAGTAACATGTGTTCTCAATCTGATATGTTGCAACCAGCTAGTACAAAGCTATATATCAAATTCTCCCAACTCATACAATTCTTCTTTTCACTCATTTCAGACCAATCATGCACTTCTCTATGAAATTTCTTACCATTCTAGGTTATAATTTGGATCCAGTAATGGTATTTAACTTTATTTAAGTAATGTATTCGTTAGGAGCATAGGCTTTGGAATCAGAGAGACTAGGACAGGCTGCAGATTCTATCACTTACTAGCTGGTAGCCTTGGTCAAAGTGCTTGTTTCCTGGTCTACAACAGCTATCTCACAGGGGAGTCTGAGGTTTAAGAGATAATGTGTTAATGCTCAGGACAGGGCCACCACATAGTGAGTGCTCAAAAATAGTGGTTATTATGTTTATGTTGAATTCAGCTTCAAACAGATATTTTGATGTAAGAATGTGTATTATATTTTTTCATGTCCCACAGCACTTAACATATGCTCTATAACTGGCAAAACTAACAAATGTTTGCTTACTGAATGGACGAGATCTTTATTTTTCTCTTAGATATGGCATCTTATTCAAGCAACTTTGCTAAAAAATACACAGAATCCTATACCATTTCTTGTAACTGAAAGCCACAGTTTTCATCCAATTTGTCTAGAATCTGTCACACAGCATAATCATTCAAACAAGGGAATCAGCACATGGGGAAACAACCCTGTGATAATGTCATACTGTCAACACTTTCTAATGCTTTTCTTCAGAAAGTCACACAACCGTCCTCTTGCTGCTCCCTCTCCTGGCTGTGGTGGGGTCTCATTTCTTTCCATAGTCCAGTACAGAGAAGCAAACAAAAGTATAGTTTTTCACCAAACTGATTTTTGATATTTTCTATTTAACTATGTGGTGTTAGTACAAGATGAAAAATTTTTTTATGTAAATTCCAGAGAGCAAAATATTTCAGGCTGTGGGGATCATATGCTTCTGACACAACTACTCAAACTGCACTAGTAGTGCAAAACAGTCATAGGTGACACAGAAACAGAAGAATATGGCTGTACAGGAACAAAACTTTATGGACACAAATCTCAATGTAATTTACTTTTTGCATGTCAGGAAGTATTATTCCTTTGGCTTCCCTGCTTCCGTTTAAAAATGCAAAAATTATTCTTATCTTGCAGGCTACAGAATTACACAGATAACGGGTACTCAACAGGGTGTAAAAACCTATAGATCCCTGTGGTAAGCATTTTAATAATAGAAAAGTGTAGTAATGGTTCTGATTCTTTACCACAGTCTCAATTTTTCAAGGTCTAGTACTGTAAAAATATTTAATTATTCAAGCATTTCATTTCCACAGAAAATGTTCTTGAAAATCTAATTATATCATTCATTTTATTAGCTTTACAGATTTAAAGAGCATATTTCTTGGTTTTTGACATCTGTGTCTTTTAACTATATTATAAACTACTGATAAAATAAACATACTTTTAAAAAATTGTTAAGTCAATGGTTTAAACAACTACACAGCACAAATGGTATATAACAATTTCATGTCTCTATTTAATAAAAGTGAGATCAAAAATTGGTTATTTTATTTTATAAATACCTCTATTATGTATATAGCATTATCACTCCCACGTTTGCTTCTTTCAGTATGCTGGTCAAGGATCACAACACTGTAGGCAAGTGGCGAAACCTGGTCCTGTCATGATTATCTCTTTAAAAATACTTACCATCAAGAATGAATGTTGCAGGGTTCATTTAAAATTCTCTGGTAGGTCAGCTTTAAGAAGATAACTAACAACTTAGCCACAGATCAAGTTAAATGAACTTTGTTGCTATTCATAGCAAAGTCAAGTCCTAGAGTACTGATTCTGTGGAAAACCTACAAAATGTTCAAGGTTATTTGTTTCAATTGCAGGGTAATGCTTAAAAATAACTCCTTAGATCTGATTTCATGATAGAGACAAATACAGAATTTTGATCCTCTCCCTTTTAAATGACCATTTAGAATTTTCAAACTTTGTAAAATATTGAAAATATAAATTCATGGTACATTATGTTAGTAAGACAAACTAGTATTAAACTGTAACAAATGATAAAAAATTTCAAAGTGAATGCTTAGTAAGATTTATAAATAGCAGAAAGCTATTTAAAAAATGGATGTAAACTTATGAATATATTTTAAAATTTTTAGAGGATTAAAAATACAGAAAAACAATTTACATTTGTTGAATATGTGAACATATTTTGGGATTCAGTTTCATAGGAATGATCACCCTTTGGAGAAGCAATGTTCATGATAACCATGAACAGTAACATAACTGAGCTAGAATTTGGCTTCTTTACTTTTCTCAAAACATCTAATATCTATAATTTTAACCAACTATTGATTTGTATTATATATTCTATTATACCAAGTAAAACAAACAAAATCACATTTGGTAGCTTGGAGGGCATGCTATGACAATAAAGTTTTAAAAAACAGTATTTTAAAATAAGACAAAAACATCTTGTCATTAAGAGATATTCCAGAAAGCGTATGTTTTTGAAATATAACTTTTCTTTTACTGAAATGAGTAACAATTTTGGAAATTTGTAGCATAAAATCACTTTCTTCAGTGTAAACCTTTCTTATTTATACATATACTCCAATGTTGTTTACCTTTACTCCCTTATAACCACAGTATTTCTCTTATTGTTCGAAGGAAGTCATTTAAGATAGTCTAATAAATGCTACCACTTATTGGGCAACAGTGATGTGGCAGACTTCACCCTAAATATTAGAAATACATTATATTTCATCTTACAGTGACCTTGCAATTAATTATAACTTCCTTTGCTAAGAAAAAGAGGGTATAAAAAAAGTTCTCACTATTCTTTGTTTTCTTTCTCTTTCTTAAGCTTCCTCTGCCTATACATCTTCCATCCATCCATATTTTTTTCTTGTATTATATATTCTATTATACCAAGTAAAACAAACAAAATCACATTTGGTAGCTTGGAGGGCATGCTATGACAATAAAGTTTTAAAAAACAGTATTTTAAAATAAGACAAAAACATCTTGTCATTAAGAGATATTCCAGAAAGCGTATGTTTTTGAAATATAACTTTTCTTTTACTGAAATGAGTAACAATTTTGGAAATTTGTAGCATAAAATCACTTTCTTCAGTGTAAACCTTTCTTATTTATACATATACTCCAATGTTGTTTACCTTTACTCCCTTATAACCACAGTATTTCTCTTATTGTTCGAAGGAAGTCATTTAAGATAGTCTAATAAATGCTACCACTTATTGGGCAACAGTGATGTGGCAGACTTCACCCTAAATATTAGAAATACATTATATTTCATCTTACAGTGACCTTGCAATTAATTATAACTTCCTTTGCTAAGAAAAAGAGGGTATAAAAAAAGTTCTCACTATTCTTTGTTTTCTTTCTCTTTCTTAAGCTTCCTCTGCCTATACATCTTCCATCCATCCATTTATTTTTTTCTTTCTTTATTTTTGGTACCAGGGATCGAACTTGGGTCCTCGTGCTTGCAAAGCAGGTGGTGGAACCACTGAGCTAAATCCCTGTCCCCTTCCATTTCTTTTTAAATAATTCAGTTTAAGAAGAAAAAACAAACCAGGCATAGTGGTGGTAACTTTAGCTCCAGCTAGCTGGAAGGCTGAGGCAGGAGAATTACTTGTACCTAGGAATTTGAGACCAGCCTGGGAAAAACAGTGAGACTCTGTCTCAAAAAACAAACAAAAGAAAAAAACAGAGAGAAAGAGGAGAGAGAACAAACAAGCGGGCAAAGAAGAAAAAACATCCCACCTTTACCTATTTTTTTCCACATACATTAGATAAACCTATGACTGGATGACTTTTCTTCCCATAAAGGACAAAAAGTTAAGATTCTGTTTTGTTATTGGAAATGTAAATAAAAAGTACTTATTAAAGCATTACAAGTGATCCCCTAAAGTTATTAAATTACAAACTGATTCAAGGATAGCCCCACAGATATCAACGTGTACATTTAAACTGGTTTCAAACACTTCTTCGAGCCCTCAGCAAATTCTTTTTTTTGGTACCGGGGATCGAACTTAGGACATTGTGCTTGGGAGGCAGGCAGCAGTACTACTGAGCTAAATTTTTCCGACTTACTCAGATTTTATTATAAATGTTAAGTTGGAAAGCTTTTTCATGGCTCTTTTATCTCCCCTTTCAACTTGCTCCCCCATTTTACCCACTGGATAATGGAGGTCAGTCAGTTTATGTAGAATTGAATAAATTATTGACCTCTTTAAAATCCCACATATTCATTAAGTAGTAAGGTATTTTATAAAGGTGCAATAATACTTCACAGTATACGATGATTCTGAAGGGGCAGGTTAATTTTTATAAGCCAAGGCACAATTTTTATGCCTAGAAACTTTAGTCAAGATTCACTCTTGTGAATTCTATAAATTATTTAGATTAAATTAGAAAAGGAGGGCCAGGGATTTAGCTCAGTGGTTCTGCCACCTGCCTTGCAAGTACAAGGACCTGAGTTCAATCCCTAGTACCAAAAACAAAAACAAAATCCAAAAAAAGGAAAAAAAAGTTTCTATATTTCATAACTAAGAAATAATAGTAAAAATTATTTTGAAATAAATTCTGTTCTCTTTCACCTATATTCAAGTGAGAAGATAGGTCCCTGGGGATTGCCTATCTCTTGAAAAATAGGAATTCCCTGCATTTTCTCTATGCTAAGAATAGTGAAATTCCATACATATGATCAAATATATATTTTTCAACCTTTAAAATTTTCCTCTTTGTACATACTTATAAAATTGCTAGTGAGGCTAGGAAAGTTCCTGATGGAAAAAGGACCATATGTAATTTATAATGGGTACTGAAGAATGCAATACGGTTCATTCATCCAATTGTTTGTTTTTAATCCATTCATTCATTCTTCAAATATTTATTGTCAACTATGCACCATGTTGTAGAGTTGAGAATGAACAAAACAAAAATATCCCTGCTCTCATGGAGCTTACATTCTAGTTCTTCAAAAGGTATCTTGAGCTAAAATTAAGTATTCAAATGTAAGAGAAAAAAAAAAGCTTTTTATTTTGGTACTGTGGATTGAACTAGGATCCTTGCACTTGCAAAGTAGATGTCAGAACCACTGAGCTAAATCCCTGGCCTGAGAAAAGCTTTTCTAAGGCTTCTGTTAGATGCCTCAGGAGAGCAAAGCCTACAATAAGTACTTCATCTAACATTTGTAATATGTATTTTATCAAAATAAAATATCCTGGCTAATTTATTAATTTCCTAGCATTTCAACTTATACTACTACTAATTTTCTTCAATTTACCTTTTACACCACTTTTAACAAACTCTAGTTCCCTGAAGAGGGTAAAAGAGAAATAATCATTTTTCAATTTCCAATCTAATTGATGATCCTTAGGTATCAATCTAGCAATCTTCATAAGAGCAAATTCTCTGTTATAGAACCGGCTTCAAAATTACAACATTTGTCACTGCTGCCTCTCCCTCTGTTAACCATTTCCTGGTGAGCCAGTATCTAAAACAGTTATTACTTCACATTGTGACTTCTCTCCTTTTTTAATGCCCTATGACCTGGACTTCTGTTTCCTTATCATCACTAATATGAGGTAAAGGCTATCATTAGAAACCAAACTTGCTTGACAGGGAGTAAAGCTAATGTTCATTTGGCACTGTTGTCAGTGCAGTTATTACTATCATAATTTGCACTCTTCTACTGAGCTCTCAATTCCGTCTATGCTCTTACTACAATTTATGCTCCTAACTACAATCTACTCAGAATCAGAATTATTACAGGTAATTTGAATTCTTTGAAAAGTGACCAGACTATAGCTGTTGCCAAGCTCAGTGATCTTCCATCTTTTCTTGGTTTTCTTCTCCCTCTTCATGTCACAGCCAATGGTAACGCTTCTCACTCTTATCTGCAGAATTCTGCATCACCACCCTCCTTCACTCTCTGACAGGACATCGCAAAAAAGTCAGAAAATTTGCAAGTATGTCTCAGAATGATAAAGGATGTAAAGCTAGGAATTAAAATACCTACTTTTCCCTGCACAGGATATAGAGATATCCAAGGAAATATGCACTCTCTGTGATTTCTGCATTTTTATTTCTATACTTATTCAACAAATATTTATTGAATAGTAATTAGGTTCCAGGAACAGCTGGTTTCTTTTCATGGGATCATACCAACACTGCTCCAAAGTAAAGATGGTAAATGTCTAACTTAGAAGTCATACTCAGTCTTCAGCTTAATTTTTGTCTGCTCCAAGGGAAAGATAGTAAGAAATAAAAACACAGCAGGCCTTTACAAGTTCTTAGAAGCATTAAGATAAAGTTACATGAAGAAGAAGGCTGGTGTCCTTCTTTATATATATATTTCAGTTATCTATTTGCTTTTGTTTTCTCTTTTTTGTTCTACTTCCTTTCCTTAACAGGCCATAGTAGGACATGGGGCACATGTTATTTACTGAATTATGTTCCCATTTTCAATTTAAAAAGCAGACCAACTGAACATTTCATCTTTTTTCTGAAAGTTTTTTTTTTCTCCTTTTGGTGGTGGCCAGGCTGGGATGGGGTGCGGGGGTGGGTGGGTTCCATAGTCCTTTAAATTTCTTTCAGACTATGAATTTAGTTAACTGAAATCTTAGCAAGTATTAATACTACCTTAAAAAAAACAATAATAAACATTGTACTTTAAGAATCTACATCAAAAAGGCATACAAAGGACATAAGGCATAGGATAAAAGAAAAATATTTCATAGATAAAGAAAGTAAATTAAAATCTAGCCAAATAATTTTTTAAAAAATAGAATAAATGTATTCAAAAGTTATTTATCAGTTTTATACACTAATAGTAAGGATTTTTCACTCCTAAAACCAGTCTTCAAGTAGATTTTATCACAAAATTATATTTTCAATTTTACAATTTCTCATCAGTATATACTATCAACTCTAAGTTAATTAAAACATTTAATTTCCAAGAAATTAAATATCATCCTAAAAAAACTATATAATCCCATCACATAAGAATGTCACAGCATTTTTATCACACAAAAACTATAATAATTATAACTTATTCTTTATTTATAATCTTTCTACAGAAATAACCAGGAGTTAGCCTTACCAGGATATTATTACACATATTATGAATACAAATTTTAATAGACTACTGATTAGATTGTTAGGGTGCAAATATTTCTAGAACATGATATCACAAATTAAGTCATTAATTCCAAAACAATAGTTTATTAACAAAAAAGTACAAAGAAGTACATATGGACATCCTATTTCCTCCCATTATGATCTCTCTGTCTCCCTTTCAGCCTATGACATGGTCTTTTGAAGCTGTAAGAGTAAGTCAAATACTTCTGTTTCCAACAGGCCTTAATAACCATTCAAAAACAAATCACTGTATTTAAGTTATAAATGCCCCTTCCCTTGTAATGTACTATATGTCTAAAGTGAACAAAATAGACCAGTGTCAATACCCATAAATCATGTTTAGACATAAGGAATATTGTATCGCTAGTAATGTATGTTTGCTTTGAAGTAACAATTGACAGCTTAAAGTTTAGATGTCTCAAAAATGATTTTTATAGGTAAGCACTAAAACTAAACTAAATTTCAAAAGAGATCAAAACCTCTTGTTGGCAAAACTAGATTGAGGTATATGGAAAATATTCAGCTTGTTAGTTGTGCTTTTTACATTGATTTTAAATGAAAGCTGCTCACAGATCTGATCTTATTGCTACTAATTCGGTATCTTCAAGGATAATTCTTTTTTTATTTCTTTCAACAAACTTAAGTTTTTCCATATTTCTTTCTAGAGACCTGAAGTACTTGTCTAAGCCATCGTAAATGCCAATACGCTGTGATTTCTCTCTTAGTGTTCCTTAAAATACCAATATAGATGGGAGGACTCAGTAACCTGCCATGTTCAGTAAATAACTCTCCTAAAACATGTAGTTGTACTTACAGATGGTTTTGAAAGCCTTGTGTAGAATATTAGATTACAAGTGTTTTTGAGTAGTAAGCTTCAGCCTTTGGTTTTTGGAGGGAGCCAAGTCAGAACACTACACTCTACTTCTTACATAGTACTATTCTTATAAAGAACATGAGTTCAGTGTTAGACTGGACTGTAGTATTTTAAGGGTGACACATTTTTGAAGAGCTGGAAAATTCAGATGACCACTCACTAAACATAAAATCATCATTCCACAAAGATTTTATTCACATTAATCTTGCACAGTAGCAAAAAAGTTAAAATTAAAAAATTTTTAAAAACATAAAACTAAGCCACATATCAAAGAACAATGTACAATAAAGATTTGAACTTCTCAATGGCATTAGAAGGTATTTCCATAAATAACATTTACAATTCTAATGTTAGGTCTTTCAAGGTGTCTGAAGCTTCACAGTGCTAAAATTGATTTTTATCAGAACACATGCAAAAATGTGCAACATAATAATCCATATTAATGACACAAAAAAGCAGGCCAGTTATTTGTCATTCCAGCATGGCCGTGCCATTCTATGTTCTAAAAACAAACAACCCCCCAAATCCAGGTCCCATTCATTCTTCAATTATGCCTTTTGTCACTCTGCTTTATTATATTCAAACAGTCACTGTTAGTGCTCTTCACCACGACTTTCAGGTTGATGTCACTCCCTGCCTGCTGGCTGTCAGGACTGGGGGACGCCCCTCTCCCAGACTCACCTTCTTCCGGATGTCTTCATCATTTGCTCCAAGAGAAGCATAGAGCTTGAATGCAGCCTGGCGGAGTTCGTGAGCATGTTTTAAGTCATGATCAAGCTATAGAAAGAGAAAAAAGAAATGTTCCAATTCAGTCCATAAATTAAAATTTCAATTAAAAAAACTGAGTATGAAGAAAAAATTCGTTAACAACCAACACATTAATATTGCACTGAATTTTCTAGTTATTTTTGGGTTCTGCTCATTTATGACTGGTATCTTCCTGCATTTGAGTTAGCATGACCTGAAATGCAGTCTGCTAAGAGAAACTCCACAATGTTTGACACCAATATATGAAAAGCTTTTGTGAATGTCTTGGCCCTTAAAAATTCAGGGTTCCAATATAGTGGTTTTAGTGGCTCTGATGCTTACTTGCAGTGGCTCTTTGAATTGCTTCCCTAAAATAGAAGGCAAACTGAGGCCTTTCTGGCTTGAGACTACAGCTGATAAACTGAATGCTATCCCACTGATGTTTTCAGGAGGTTTTCCTACAAGGAAAAATAGTATTGGTCTAATTTCAGCATTTAAGAAGCTTATGGAAACAGGGAACCCTTTTGTGAAAACTCTCAATAAACAATATACTGTGGTAACCATTATTGTCTATTAAGATTATCTAACACATGTTCAGGGCATTTGTTTTCCTTCTTGTCTTGGATTTTTAGAGAATGATTACTTTAATATAATTAATGGAACCTTTCAACATATATACGGCTTAGTTACTGATTTTTCTATAAATCTGATTTATCCACAAACTACCATGAAAATAAAAGAGGCATATCTTCAAGTATTTTTAATAACTATGAACCAGTCTATGAACTATACAAGACATATCAATAATATAGATAATTTTAAACTAAAAGCTATAACTTATTCATCCAAATGAGTACCACTTTTTTCAAAGGAGTTACCTTGGAAAGTTAATATTATTCCATATTGTAAATGCTGTTCAAAACATTCTAAGAACTTCTTTTGAAACTTCCTAAAGAACTAACTGGCATATCGGCTAGAAAAATCTGACAGCTGTCTATAGCTTCAGCAACTGAAGAGTTTTATTTTAACTGTCATGGATTATAGTGTGTAACAATACAAAAATCAACCTGGGTAATATCATTTAGTGTAAGGAAAACTCCACAAAATACAAAGTAATGAATAAAAACTCATTTGGAGTAGCTCTAAAGCAATTCTTTTTTTTTTTTTTGGTACCAGGGATCAAACTTGGGTGCTTGGGCTTGTGAGGAAGGCGGCAGAACTGAGCTAAATCCCTGGCCCTAAGGCAATTCTTAAAAAGTAGCTCCAAAACTGTCTTAATCAAAAGCAGGTATTGATAGATTATGGGAGAAACTTTAAAACATACAATACTTATTTTTGGTTAAATTATAAAGTACCCATAAAGTCCTAACTACATATTAGTCGTAATTTACACAGTATTCTGACTTGGACTAATATAGCATAAAAATCTCATGTTTATGAATAGGAGAGACTTTTCTTTATGGGGTAAATGCACTTTTGTAGTCAGAACTCCTTGGAAAATCTACCACCAAAATTAAAGATGATAAAACAAACTTACTCAAATTTGGTAACAAGAAGTCATTTAAGAAAATTATTGTCCTGGTTTTACTATGGTGGAAATGAAAAAAAAAAACAACAACACTACTAGCAAGGATGATCACCTAAATTTTAGTTAAATGAGCTATACAACTTCGTGCCAGCAGTTCTTAAAACTATATTTCCTCACTCTGGTGCCCAGACAAAACATTTTCTTTGCCTCATCAGGGGAGTAAACCTAAGAATATTTATGAGACCATGGTTAGGGTTTCCCTATCACCTCTACTACATAAAAAAATACTACTAAAGGAAGAATAGGCACATAACTTTAAAACAGAGAGCAGTATACATTACTAGTACAAACATCAATATTATTTTATGCCCTTCCTAAGACAAAAAAAAAAGACATATTTTTAATAGTTTACTTTCATCATTAAGTGCTAATGAATTTTTGCCTGATAAATAAGATTTAAGGACTTCAGAAGCACAGGGAATGTCAAAAGGATGATTACCAGTGAGAACACTGGCATCAAAAATAGTCATAACTGGGCCAGGAATTTAGCTTAGTGGTTCCAAGCACAAGGTCCTACCAAAAAAAAAAAAGAAAAAAAAAGTCATAATTATGAAGTAGTACTGAACGCTCACTAATTAAGAAGCATACCATGACTGTCTTAAAAAAAACTTCCTTTGTAGAATCTCTTAGCCTTACAGAAATGGATATGGAAAATAGGCTGAGAAGCAACAAGTTAAAAGCAGTTATCTGTCAATTCTAAGGAACTTATATTTTCAGAAAAAGTTTGTACTATTTGGTCCTTGGTGACCCCAAACTAGGTGGTCCTAGGTGGTCTCAAAACAAATGATTGCATTGGCTCTCTCTAGTAGGTCCAAAGCACAGTATGAAAAAGAAAAATGGAAAGAAAAGACAAGAAAATGAAGCAAAAGAGAAAGATTATAGTGGACTGTAACATGAGATCATTCAGTCACCTGAAACAAAAGATCATCTTTGACCTAAAGCATGAAAATATAGCAACTGAGATGATTCTATGATTCTGAATAGGATTGGGTGAAGTTGATATAATGGGGGTTTACTTGAGAGCCAATTTTCTTTTTTCATGCTCGTATGCTTAATAAAAAAATTTCCTGAAAATAAACATTAAACAAATTGGTTTTTAAAAATTCACTAAAGTATCATCTATGTTGACAAAGGCAAAAGACGCCTTTATTTAAAAGGTCTTCGAGTTACAATTATTATCAACTGGTTCAAAATTGTGAGCAGTAAGAAAAACTTTTTAAAAATCCCTCTTTTCAGCTGCTAAAAAGTAAAAGAGAACATACCCTTTTTATATCAGTGATGGCACTCACAGAGCTGGGATACTTGAAATAATCAGCAAGCATGGCAATGAGGTGATCAGTTATGCTAGCGATTCTCTGTAGCTCAACATCTGGCTCAATCAGGTATGCGAGTGTTTCAGCTCCTTCAACTCTCTCCTCTAGTAATCTTTCCTTACTGCACATTCGAACCAAACAAGGCAATGTCTGAAAGGTAGGGAGATTAATTATTTGTCTTTTGTTAAAGCAAAACCTTGATGAAGAGGATACAGTGATGAATCAACAATGTTTTGTACTGGAAGTCATGTTTGTGATTATTTCCTATATTGACTTTCAGAGACAAAAGTTTTTTAAAATGCAAAACCAAATAAAATTCAGTGCAGATTAATCAATTGTGCTGGCACACTAAACTCTAATTGTACCAACTGTATTACTAGAAGCTCTAATATGCTTTTATGATAAGACTAAAGCTTTGTTGAAAAACTAATAAAACACATTTAGGCATCCCTAGTAAATTATATTTGATGGTTCTGTTTCTGCATATTTATTTACCTAAAAAAGATCCAGTATTTTAATCAGGAATTATTGCCATAAAGTATGCCATCTTTTCTTTAGTGATTAGATGGTTGAGATAACTTTTTTTGTTTTGTTTTTGTTTTTTTTTTTTTGGTACCAGGGATCAAACTCGGGTCTTTGCACTTGCAAGGCAGGCAGCGAAACCACTGAGCTAAATCCCCAGACTAGTTGAGATGACTTTTATTTTCTGTTCTGGGGATTAAAATCTAGAATTGTAAAAACAAAATACAACTTTAAAAATTCAGTGATCTCACCTTTCTTAGAGTCCAACAACTCTCCTAAAATGTGAGTTAAATGCATCAATCGCAGCTGTTAGGCTTTCCCAAGAACTTGCTGGAATGACTGTGGTATCCACTAGTTCAATTTTACTTCTGAAATCCTTCAAAAATCTTGGCACTGATCTTGGTAATTTAACTACATTAGGCTCTCAATAAAAATATGCCATGTATTTACTATTTCTAGGGGCAGTAAATCCAATTTAAAGGATAATGTCAAAGTAGAAATTGAAATGTTGAGTTAGAGAAAGCCTTCTTCAACTACTGCATCAACTGTGTTCTGCTGTTTTATGTTTTTATTATGTTTACACCACAGAATTTAGCACTTTATTATTCACTATTGATTTCTATTAGGCTTTAAAATTCAATTCTATGTTTTAGAGAAGGTCGATTCTTTTCCTAACAATACTATTACTAATATTTATTGATTCCATAAATTCATGAAGTTTTGCATTCATTAAGTTTTAATGTCTGCAAGTACTACATAAAGATATACTACTAAATCTATCTTACCAATGACAAAATAAAGGTTAGAGAAGAAAATAAACCAGTGACTTGTACAGAAGCCTTCAACATTCTAATGCAGAGTTGTTTACTTGGGAGATCCTCAGATTTCATGAAGTAAATCAACTTTTCACTGAAGACTAAAGCAAAATGGTCTTAATATTCTTTTATCCTTGGACAATGATAATGAGAGAATTCACATTCATAAAATAATACCAAGACCAATTTTATTATACTTACTTTGTCTTTACAGCAAATAAGGTATTTTAATGTATTTAATATACTGCTACTCAAAATCACTGTGAAGTAGATAAGTGGGAATTATTGACTCTATTTTCATAATCAGGAGTCTGAGGCAACAAAAGAATAAAGGACATCAAGCCAGTCAGTAGTGGAGGTATTAAAACCAGAATTTAGTTCTTAGGACTTTTAGGGATGAACTCTTGTCCAGGCTTTCTTAAGATAAGGTTACATTTGTTATACCACAATGATGATAGTTGTTTTAATGTGGTACATACTGTTTCATTAAACTTTTTGTAGCTGTGAGGGTGAAATGAAATCTTTACCTGTAGAACTGGCAAACTGCCTACAACACTGTGCAGTAAATTGAGTGAAAAATCAAGGATTAAAGTATATTTTCCATTTTGCTTAAACACTTTTATAATTTCTTCTTCCTCCTAATTACCAGAAAATGAAGAAGTTGTGATAAGGAAATAAATATTTCACTTTGATGCTCCAAATACATCTAAAACCAATTTTTAAAAGCTACATTGCATCCCACTGAAAAGAATGGTATTTTAATATTATATGTTATAGACACAAATCATAAAGAAATATATAAAAAGAAACAGCAATGCCAAATTCATATCCAATATGTATTAACACTATATAATTTTCATGTTTCAGAGAATTAATTAGCTCACCTTTAATACAATACAGCTGTCATCTGTCCGAATTGCTCCAGCTCTACACATATAAGTTAAACTGGAATAAAATGACAGAAAGTAAGTTTGTGCTTAAGATTTAAGATTTTAAAAGAAAAATTATTTGCCTTTAAGATTTTATGGTAAATACAAGAAAATCAAGTATAGTACTACCTTTGAGGGAGATTTTGATATTCTCTTATCTGAAATTTAGTCATATAAATAGTATGCCAGGTATTAGAATTTTTCAACTCATATTGTAAAATCTCTCTCACTATTATTATTGTGAGGCTTATCATGATTTTGTTATGGCTGGAAAAATATAGACTTTTATTCAATTTTTTTTGTTATGACTTTTTAAAAAACCTGTATCACTTTACTAACAAAGGCAAAGGCTCAGTCAGCTTTGAAGACAAGTCAAGCAAACAAAAACACAAAATAAATAAAATTTATGATCATGAGTGACTCATCAAAAAGTCCCAATTCCAGCCAGGGATTTGGCTCAGTGGTTCCACTGCCTGCCTCGCAAGCACAGGGACCCGCGTTCGATCCCTGGTACCACAAAACAAACAAACAAAAAAGTCCCAATTCTCTATTACAAAATAAAATTAGAACCCTGAACAACAGGTGCTCAGCATATTTGTTAATGTATTGATAATGCAACTGCAATTCTCACTCCATATTTCTCTGTCTTTATATTTTTCTGGCTTAATATTCAGCATAATACATGTTGGTTACATTTGATCTAAATCTGTTTTATTTGAACTGAAATACAAAGAGAGTAAACTGAAGATGTAATACTTTTTTGTAGTCATAGATGTTACATCAAAGTTCCTGTTCTGCACATTGTAATAAACCAACAGTATAAAAAACTGACATCCATTTACTATAATGTGACAGTCACATGACTTTCAAATTTCAAAATCTCAAGATGGGGAGTAGAAGTGAGAAAATTCGACTGTCCAAAAAACACTCTAGGGCCGGGGATTTAGCTCAGCGGTTCGGTGGCCTGGCTTGCAAGCGCAAGGACCCAAGTTCAATCCCCGGTACCAAACAAAAACAAAAACAAAACAAACAAAAAAATACTCTACATTAAAAAACAACAACAACAACAACTCTGTATTGATAAAACACTATTCCTTCCCATACTGTTTTGACTTTTACCATTTTGCTGACGTGAGCTGCATTTCAATGGGCTTATCCCTCTGTAACATCTTCACAAATATCTGCGGTAACAATTCTCCATCAACCAAAACTAGAAATAAAACAAACAACAAAGATTAAAGAAATTCTTTAAATCTACAAAATTCAAAAATTAAACCATGCAGAGGTGCCACCGAAAGTTTCAGCTTACCATTTACCAGGGTCATGGATACCTGGGGGTTTTCAAAAGCTAGAACTGAGAAGCATTTCAGGGCTTGCATTCGAACCTGTAAAAATAAATGAACAAATAAAACAGGCATTTATTTTATTTTTCAAATATGATTTTAGTGTCTCAGAATCTAAATATTTCTTCTGAATAAGTTAACTATTTAATTCTGCTTAAAAAACTAAAAGTGGGATACAGTGTAGTTTAGTGGTATGAATTTGCTTAGTATACATAAGGTTCCCACTTCAAACTCCAGTACTGGAGAAAAACAAAACAAAACTACAACAAAAAAAAACCCCAAAACACAGAAGAAGGTCTCAAGGGAATAACAAAAATACCTGTATATCTGAAGAGTACAGTAAAAGTTCATTATAAAAAGTTTAAATTGGACTGGGGATTTAGTTCAGTGGTTCTACCACCTGCCTCACAAGCACAAGGTCCCAAGTTCAATCCCCAGTACCAAAAAAAAGAAAAAGGTTTAAATTAATATTGAAGCAATAAAAAAGAAAAAAGTGAGGGGGAAGTAGTAATATAACTAAGATAAGTCTGTACTCAAATTTAAAAGAACATTAAATAACAATTTTTATAAGACAGGGAACTTAATAATAACTACCAAATTTCTTTCAAATGGAACATTTCTTGTTCTCTAACTACAAACTCAAGAATTGAAGATGAAAAAATTACTCTTGGAAATGTGTATGTGATAGAGGATGGAGGCAAAGAACAGGGGAAATGATGATAAGAATAAAAGTTTAAGAAGGACTAATTTAACTTTTAAAATATTCATGAATTGTGCTATTATTCTTTAAAACTAGGTTACTGGCCTGGAATGGTACCAAGGGCCCAATCTACTAATCACATGCAATATGTTTTACTATTTGCAGAATTCCCAGGACAGCTGTTATTTTTCATTCTCTCCATTTAGTTTTCATCAGATAATTTCATCCTTATTTCTGAGGCTGATTCTACATACAACCTTCTTATGAAGTTGGCAGGCACTCATACGGAGTGTAAAAAAAAACCCCTGTTCCTCACCTGGACAATGCTGTACATGTGCCCACTGGTGGAACACAGAATAGGTTAATGACACAGACAGTGAAACAAAGACTAATACGACCACTTTCCCTTCCACAATCTTTAGGCTTCACATGTGCTAGGGGCTTAGCTTCAGAATTTCCTGGGAGACTGAAACAGACCAAATTTCTGTCTTGGCCAAAGAGCACTGGACACCCAGGTGGACTACTTCCCACATTCCTGGGTCCCCATTGTGTCCTAGCTCCAAGAGTGAAAAATGATGCCCACGTCCTGCTAGCTATAAGCCTCAAGTCACAGCTTTTTCTTAGCTGTAAAAAGTTTTCAAATTTGTTAAAGTAAGTCTAGCGCAGAAAGGATGAGAAATAAAGAACAGGGAGAATTAATGAAACCTAAGAATGGCAAAGTGACAGGACAATAAATAGATGCCCGACCACTGTTTCTTAATATGCAAGTGCTAACTGATTTTGACCTCTGTAGCATAGGGCAGAGAAAGTAGATTTCCTTCTCCAGCCTATGGTTAAGTTTCAAGCTGGCTCCATTCCCATTCCTATTCTTGTGAGTTCTTCCCAAGACCAAACTTCAGATGTCTGAGGCAGGGAAAACAGACATATTAGCAGGCCCTACCTGAAATAAAACTATAGACCAAAAGAGCAAGTGACTGCTTCCCCATTCTGCTATATCCAGCTCTAATGTAACAAAAGGATAATGTCTCAATATTTACTAAAGCTTGGTAGTTGGGCAACAACGACTGGCCAAAGTCTGAACTCAATGCGTAATAATGTATACATAAAAGGCAGTAAAGAAAAATTTAATAAGCCTGGAAACTCTTGACTTTTTAACTCAAAACACAAAACAATACATTTTAAATGTTAATGTATATGTAGGTGTATGAGTTTGAGTCACTATGGCTAAATAAAGGCTTCAAATAAGAAATCTGTATTCTTCCTGTATCCTTCCTGATACAACCAGCTATTGATTATATATATATATATATATATATATTTGAAGGCATCACCTCAAGCAGCAACTCTGGCACTGAAACTTAACCAGGAAAGACTTGAAATACTGTTGAAGAGGTGAAAATCATTAGCACAATCATATTCTTTTTTTTTTTGGTACTGGGAATTGAACTTGGGTCCTTGCGCTTGCAAGTCAGGCCACCGAACCGCTGAGCTAAATCCCTGGCCCAGCACAATCATATTCTTAAAAAAAAAATAAACAAAAACAAAATAGAGATGCAAGGCCAACTTTTTTCAATAAAAGAAAATTGTTAGGTAGCATAAAACTCTAACATTTTACTGATAAAATACTACTACTGATCATAATGCCTGTCCAGGCGTCTTTCCGTACACCAAAAACAAGATAAAAATTTAGCCATATTTTTAACATCTTACTTTGTAGGACAGTGAGGTTAATAGGTGAGCAATATTCTGAACTGCACCATGGTTAAATAAAATTGTTTGATGATCTGGCCCCTGAAAGAAAATAAATAATACATTAAGAAAAGTATGATTCATTTTAATAAAGATATATTCACTTAAATGTAGAAAGCTACATGTACTACCATGTAAATTTCTCAGTTACCCTTTGCTTGCAAAACTCTACCCTAAAAAGCATGGTAGACACTGTTTTTAGTCCTACAAGGGACTGCCATATCTGACCTCACCCCAGTTCTACAACTGCTATCTCTTTACCTCACCAAAATATGGAACATGCCCTTCCAACTACTAAACAGTGTATTACCAGAGCCAACAGAGTTACTATGAATTCTGTATTTCATGTGCATACCATTTTCCTATGCCCACAGGAGAGAATGACACCATCATGCTTACAACTCAGGACCAATGACTACTCAAGGGAAATTCTAAAGCTAACTACAAGAGACCCTAACCTACCATAACACATCATGGAGGGTTTCAGGTAATATTATAGTTTTGAGAAGAAACATAATACATCACAGCTGAAAAGTGAATGTGTCTTGGGTTCTTTATTTCTCATTTCTCTTTTTAAAATGATTGCTTCTTAGAGTAGGAAAATAGAGACAGGAAGATAAAAGCATTTTGTTTTTCACCAACTTTGTTTTCTATCTTTTTTTTGGTACCAGGGATTGAACTCAGGACCTGCCACTCAGAGGTCGCAGCACCACTGAGCTAAATCCCCAGCTTCCTTTGATTCTTAGTAAGTTTCTCATTTTGTCTTTCTGCAAATGAAGCTACAGGTGCCTACTGGTCAGTGAGGCAGCAGCTTCAGGGTGGAAAGTGTGTGAGCTTTTGTGGTCTTAAACTCACCAAAATGGGCCTCAGAAACCTGAGCAATTGCTTAAGAGGTGGCAACAATTTAGAAGTGAGAATTTCAATAAATATTATTAGTAGCCTGTTTTTGTTCTTTAATAAGTCTACTTATGTATGTATAGGTTATCTCTGAGAGACTCACAAACAACACACATCTCTTAAGGGCATCTAAGATGTTATATTATAGAGAACATTTACTCTGGTTCTTACTTTACAACAGTGTGAGAAGATCTGACAGATATACTCCTGGGTATAGCGGGACCTGCTAAGCAGTGCCATGAGATGTGGTATCACTGTGGCATCCTGGAGTGAAAGAAAAGGAGAACGACAACAAGAAACTTAAGACACTGGGCATATATTTGACAAAGTGTTTCTATGAACAGGTGCACACAAGAGCCTGTTATCAAAATGGCAATATATCAGGGAAGAAAGCAGAACAAAAGCAACATCATCATCGAAACTGTCTAGACAAAGAACAAGGAAAGGGACTTTCATATCTGTTTCAAAATGAAATATAATGAAAGCAAACTCAATCTCTTTCCCATAAAAAGCCTATATCCTCAAAATACAACGGTCTCATTTCAATAAGACTTGACAGGAATCAGATTTGAAACAACAATGTGAAATGATTAATAAACTATACAATAATAGCTCATAAGTAAGAATTACTACATAAAAAATTTGACAATTTTGATCTGCATAATCTGCACAAAACAATTTACATGATTAGCAACTTCTCACATAAAGCCCAAATACTATGTGCTTACTACTGACATTTAGATAGTGGCTTAGGAAAGAAAACAATCAACTCACCTTGCTGCAGTGTTCTCCAAGAATTCCTTTTATGATGCCAAAGAAATTATACATCAAAAGAGAATTGGGCCTGAACCACAGATGGAAAGGAGACTTAGCTCAAGCCTTCTAATCGGGGGGTGGGGATTTAGCTCAGTGGTTCTGCTACCTGCCTCACAAGCACAAGCATCCAAATTTGATCCCCGGTACCAAAAAAAAAAAGAAATGTTGGGAGTGCTGGAACTATGCTTCTTAAGAACAAAAATACATTTTGATTCTATAGGTTTGAAGTAGGATCTGAGAGTCTGCATCATAACTGGCTTCCCAAAAGGCTTATTTTTCTGGTCCAGAGACACAATTTGAAAGCCTTCAAAAATAATGGGGCAAGGAATAAAAGAATGCATAAGGCCCAGGCATGGTCCTGTGATCCTAGCACTCGGGAGGCTGAGGTAGGAGGATCACAGCTAGTACGAGGCCAGCCTGAAATACATAGTGAGTTTAAGACCAGCCTGAGCCACACAGCAAGACCCTGTCTCAAAAAAAAAAAAAAAAAAAAAAAAAAGCGTAAAGGCTGGGGATACAGCTCAATAGCAGACACCTGCTTAGTATGCATGAGGTTCAAGGTTCAAACCCAGCACCACATACAAACAAACATGTATAACTGGGATAGGACAACCAAGATATATAAAAGTTAAGTAGGAAAATAAAAGGCTATTGATTCTCTAAAAGTGGAATCTTTTCTTTGTTAGTATAGCCTTCTGTGTTGTCACAAGCAGCTTAAAAAACAAAATGCAAAACTTAGAATCCCTCAAACAAAGTCAAGTATTAAATAAAAAGAAAAGGAAGAGATAAAATGAGAACATTAAAACAGGAGGGGAAACAGTGGTTCCACTTGCAGAAGAAGTGGAAGCAGTGAGAAGCAAAGACAAAACAGGCAGTAGGTAAAAACAGTATTATAGTCTTAAAAGTTATTTCTGCCTTTTCCCTTTCTTCTACTATTCTCTCAGTCACCAATTTCCCATAGTTTCAATATAACCCATCCTGCATCATCACAATTGCTCCCTGTCAACTGTGTCTATATACCTGCAGTTTACAGATGATTAAACAAGGCAAAGAACTGTTAAATAAATCCAGTATTGTGGCACACATCTGTAATTCCAGCACTCTGGGAGGCTGAGGCAAGAGGACTGCAAATTTGAGCCTGGGTAGCTTAAAATGTAAAAAATTTAAATTTTTTTACCTCAAAATGTTAAAAAAAGCTGGGGATACAGCTCCTTGGGAAGGCATTGAGTTTAACCCCTCAATACCACAAAACAAAAACAACAAATAAAAAGCAAAAGCAAAAAAAAAAAAAAAAAAAAAAAAAAAAAAAAAAAAAAAAAAAAAAAAAAAAAACTAAACAAAACAAAAAACCTAAAAAGCCAAAAATCTTAATTACCCATCTTATGAACAGGATTTAAAACTAGAAATCCTACCCTCTTCTGACTAGACTATCCTGTCTCTACTTAGTGCTTGACTTACCATTTACAGCTAGTGAGTTACAAGCCAACTCACAGTCAATTACACTGAAAGACCTCTCTGTCAGTTCACCCTCCATCTAATACTTTTTAGGATTCTTTATTATCTCCAAGGCATAAAAATCTCTGAGGCAAAGGGAGACATTTCATAATTTAGATGATCTCACTGTATAAATTTAACCTCCTTAGGTCTTAACTGTTCTCCTGTAAAAAAGTTGGCCTAAACCAGACTTTTCCAAACTGTGCGCCATGATCCACTAGTGGGGCATGAATCAGTTTACAGGGACTGAAGGAGTTCAAACACCTGGCTAGTATCAATTACTCCACTTATTATCCCTGAGCTGTTGTGGGTGAGAAATTCCTAGAGTACAGCAAAAAGATAATTGGTTTAACTTCTTTGAAAATACGACAATATGATTTCAGGGAAACAGAATACTAGTCAAGTCGCTCTCTCTGGAATGCTTTAAGTAGAATGCTCTCCGTAGTCCTGAAGTGAAAGTTCCTGGGCTCTACACCAGAATACTAATCAGATGCTCTACAGGTAGGATCTGGCAACCCCAATAAACCCTCCAAGTAATTTTGGGACATGCTCAGCTAAGAACTGTTATAGTACACAATCTATGGATTTATAAGGCATGATTTCTTGAAGAATGCCAGATAAAACTCAGAGTAATTAAAAATTAAGATGTTTCAGGGCCAGGGATTTAGCTCAGTGGTCTACTGCCTGCCTCACACAAGGTCCTGAGTTTGATCCCTAGTACCATTAAAAAAAAAAAAAAAAGTTTCATGTTTCATAATTTAGACACTACTGTGTAAAGTGATGCACAAATCTCACAGACCATTTTTATCACTGAAGACAGATGAGTATGTGTCTAATGGAGAAAGGATGGACTATGAAGTCACAGAACATGTCCCTCTACATGCTTGCCTTACCTATGGCTCTCTTTGCTTATATTCGTGAAATACTTTATTCTGGATAAGATCTCAATAGCTCTGATTTGTATGCATCCAATTTGACAACTAATTCTTCAGATGAGCTCAGAATCACAACTGGCACACTTTTAAAGAAAATGCACTTTTAATTCTTTCAGGAAGATACCCAGATAATCCAGAAGAATAGCTGGGTCAAATGGGACCTCTAATCCTAATATTTTGAGGACCCTTCCTTCACACTGATTTCCACAGTGATTGCACCAGTCTTCACCAACAGTAGAGAAGGCTTCCTTTTTCCCAATAACCCCACTAGCATTTGTTATTGGCTGATTTGTTGATAGCAGTCATCCTTTCTGTAATAAGGTGGAATCTCAGCATTGTTTTAACTTGTGCCTCTCAGATGACCAGTGATGTTGAACACTTTTACATATATTTATGTGCTGTTTGTACTTCTTCATCTGAGAATTGTCTATTCATTTCAGATGCCCACTTTTGGATTGTGTCCTTCAGTTTGGGGGTTCAATTTTTTGCAATTCTTTATATGTTCTAGATATTAGTTCTCTGTCTGAGGGACTACTGGCTAGAATTTTCCCAGTCTGTTGATTATTTCTTTTGCAATGCAAAAGCTTTTTAAGAGGGTCAGATTCCCAGCTGTTAATTCTTTGTATTATTTCCCATGCAGTCTGGGTTTTATTCATGAAGTCTTTTCCTACCCCTATGACCTCAAGAGTTCTCCTTATTCTCTCTTCCAGAAGATTTAGTGTTTCTGTTTTAATATTTAGATCCTTGATTCATTTTTATTTTAGTTTAGTGCAGATGAGAGACATGGGTACAATTGTGGTCTTCGGCATGTAGAAAGCTAGTATTTCCAGGACCACTTATTAAAGAGGCTATCCTTCTTCCATTGGATGTGTGTGGCCCCTCTGTCAAAGATAAGGTGGCTGAGTGTGTTTGGGGTTGTTTCTGTGTCTTCAAGTCTGTTCCACTGATCTAAAGCTTCATACCATAGCAATATATGCACACCCATGTTTATACTGACAGTTTATAGTGGTTACATCTTGGAAACAACCCAAATGCCCATCAACTGATGAACAGATAAAGTGGGTTTTCAATACAATGGAGTACTACTCAGCCATAAAGAAGGAGAGCTGAGACATTTATAGCTAAACGGATGCATCTTGAAGCTATATTCTTAAGTGAAGTAAAATGGACACATGTGTAAATGTTACATTGTCTCTCTTGTATAAGAAACTGAAAATGTAAATAGGGACCAGAGTGTGTAACAGACAATGTGAAATAAGAAAAAAAAAATATTTCAATAGGAAGGGGGAATAGAGAGAGGAGGGGGGAAAGGAAGGAAGAAAAAAGAAAAATAAGAAGGAAAAAATAGAAATGGGATTTTGTAAATAAAGAAGGGGGAAAGGGGTTGAAGGGAAGGGAGGCTAATGGGGAAAAAAAGAAATCAAGATATATCATATAAAGGTACAAATTCCCTAGGATGAATAGAATCATTATATAAATCTGAATTGTACCAATAAAATTAAAAATAATTTTAAAAAGAAAATGAGAAACAATAGATAGAAAGCAGAGGGCATTACATTTGGGTAACTGCTGTGACATTTATCTCAGGATTCATACACACACAAACTAGTTCTCAGGTATTTGCCAAAGCAATGGAAAATATATTTTTAAATTTAGACTGTAGGTAAGCTATTTAAATATTGGCCTAGATAATTTTCATTAAGAATTCTATCAATAGGGGGCCAGGGATTTAGCTCAGTGGTTCGGTGGCCTGCCTCGCAAGTGGAAGAACCTGAGTTCGATCCCCGGTACCACAAAAAAAAAAAAAAAAAAAAAAAAAAAAAAAAAAAAAAAAAAAGAATTCTATCAATAGATTAAAAGATCCCTTCATAATCCCTGAGGCTTTTCAAAACCACCAGCTGACTCCAAACATCTTTGGGTTCTCTCTCACAGGTACTCTCTGATTCTAGCCTGGCAAGCAAACTGGTTCTGGCCCATCTCTTTAGCTGAAATAATGATGACCTTCCCATAGCAAATCATTCTGCCTAACATACTGTAGTTCTTTTACACCAATCCTTCCTAAAATGGCCTCCTTCCTCTACTTCTTGGAATCTTATCCATTTAAGACCCAGGTTAAATTTTACCTTCCCGAAAAAATGTTCCACATCACTGGTCATTTGAGAGACGCAGATAAAAACAACACTGAGATTCCACCTCACCCCACAAAGAATGGCTGCTATCCAGAAATCAAACAATAACAAATGTTGGTGGGGTTGTGTGGAGCAAGGAACCCTTCTCCATTGTTGGTAGGAGTGCAGACTGGTGCAATCACTATGGAAATCAATATGGAGATACCTCAAAGAGCTGAGACTAGAGGTTCCATTTTACTCAGCCATCCCTCTGCTAGCTATCTTTCCAAAAGAATTAAAAGAATTATATCACAGTGATATATGCATACCCATGTTTACAGTGGTGTAATTGATAATAGCTAAAACTTGGAAAAAGCCCATTTGCCCATCAGTTGGAGAATGGATAAAGAGCATGTGGTTTTTCTATAAAATGGAATACTACTCAGCCATAAAAAATGAGAAATTAGAGTCATTCACAGAAAAATGGATACATATTGAGGATATATTCCTAAGTGAATAAATAAGTCACACAAGTATAAATACCAAATAGTTTCTCTGGAGTGAAAAACTATAATGGTACATAAGATCCTAATGATATAACTGACAATGTGAAATGGGAAGAAAAGGGCTAAAAGAGTAGGGGAAATGGGAAGGGCAGGGGAAAGGTAATAAGGGAAAAGGAAAAAAAAACATGAGAAAACAAAAAAATAGAAATAAAGTATTTGTAAATAGGGAAGGGAGGAGGTGAAGGGATGGAAGGGATAAGGGGGAAAAATGAGAACCAAGACCTGTCATGTAAAGGCACAAGATCCCAATGATGAATGTAACTGTACTGTATACCTAAAATGTACCAATAAACTCAATGTGAAAAAAAAATTATCTTCTCTACAAAACTTGCTTTCTAGGACTTGAACCCCAACTGAGTAGCATAAAATATACACTCTTGCTGAGTCACATAAAGAGATAAAAATGGGCCCTTTTTCTTTTCAACAATTTATAAATTCCATAAGGTCTGAAACCATTGTTCACTTATTTACAAAGCCTAAAACATGTGATATTTATAAATAAGGAAGCACTCAAACACTTCTTGAGACTTTTCCACACATCAATTAGAAGAATTTGGAAACACTAAGCCAGTTGGGAGTAGGCTATTAGTGAAATATAATTAATGACTCGAAAACATCCAAAACTCACTGTATACAATAGCTCCTCCGGAGTGACAGGACTGGTAAAGATGGTACGTAGGCATCGGAGGCAAGCTTCAATGAACTTCAGGTCTGGGGACAGCAGTCCTATTAACAGAAATTATATGAGATTCATCTTTTCAACCAGAATTTAAAGCACTGCAAACTAATTCTAATCTTTACTGATACAAAATGGTTTCCTACGTACCTTGCAGTAAGGCAGGGATAATGTGGCAGTCTAGTAGAGACTTGACATTATTTTCAGTACCCATAGCAAGACTTCCCAGTACCACTGCACATTCAGTTTTTAGCTCAGTGCTTGATGTCTCTTGCTGAAGCAAATACAACAATCTAAAAAGAAAGAACTTGATAAAGAGACTGAAAAAACAAAAGTAAATTAATGTGATCAAACAATGTATTAACAGAAGGCTACCAGTATATTCTACAAACTAGAAATATGGTTGGCTGAGATTTTTTTGAATCCTTCTGGGTAATGGTAATTTATTTATAGCATCTGCTAATGCAGTAGAGAAACATTTGGGAAAAGTCCAGAAGAGATTTTCTTCACTTTGAACAAAAGAGCTATTACAATAATCTCAATTTATCAAACTAAAGATGTGAAAGTTGCATACATGAGGTCTCTGTAGAAATGATACTATAATCCTTTATCTGCTATTTCTTGGGGTAGTCTCTTCAAAATATGAAGACTCCCAATAACAGGCACTGTTGCATATTAAATTCAAACTAGAAATGGGCCCTGAATAGAACTGTGATGTTCAGACAGTGGAGGGCTAGCCTAAATTATAGAATACTCAGATCTTATCAGCTCTTCAAGCATGGAAAGAAAGCACTCTTCTCTGTCCAAATCTTCCATTTGCAAAATGAGAAAATCCTCCCACTTCCAATGTAGCCCAGCTTGCCAAACAAGTAGTTTCTAAACCCTAACCCTTTACCACTTATGATCATCTTCCTTATATTCTAAAGTAGAATCCTTATGTTCCTTAAAACACAAATCCCCTAAGAAAAGCTGCTGAGAGCTTTGTGACTATTAAGAATATGTTTGAAGTCGTTGATATTAAAAACATTAAAACCATTAACCCTGTATCAAAAGAAAAAAACTGTGAATAAAAAACTTATAGTAACTGTATATAAAACTTAGTTTTGTGTAGCAAAGGCAGTAAGGAGAAGTTATGTAAGTACTACTGCCTGCCAAAATGAAGTACACTAGGTCATCAGAAGAATAAATCAAACTTCTATGTTAACTGAAAAAACAGGAGATTATTAAAATCGGAAAAAAAGTAGGAAAGAAAAATTAAGGAGGTTTGTTTCTTCTCTTTGAATTCAAAAAGGTCTTGAGAATGCTAATAACCTAATAATTCTAATAAACCACCCACCTACACAAAAACTGCAAAAAGCTCTAAGGAGATTGCGAAGAAAGTATCAAGCTGGTGTACACTGCTTGGGTACCCAACAAACTCTTGTATTATAAGTCAATGGTCTTCCAAATTATTAATGTATTAATACATTCAGTTCTTATTCCACTTGCTGGTATTGTGTGTGTGTGTGTGTGTGTGTGTGTGTATATATAAATATATATATGTTTTTTTAAATTTTTTTTCCCCTGAGAGATAATTCATGTACTTCAAAGAATTTCCTTTTTTTAAAAAAAAGGATTTATTTTGGGCTGGGGATTAAGCTCAGTGGTGCTCTGCCGCCTGCCTTGCAAACAAACACAAGATCACGGGTTTGATCTCCAGTAACAAAAAAGGGGGGGGGACTCATTTTTAAAATAGAAATGACAATATTAAAAAGGGGGTCTTAATATTGAGGATAAAAAAAATATATCTGAAATATAGCGTGAATGGCAGAAAAGGGGATTAGATACCAAACATACCTTGGAACAGCTCCTAAAACAATGAGATTGGCTTTCTGCTTGTTGTTTCCAATGACAGCATTTTTCATGTCTCTAAATTCAGAGGAAGAAAAAAAGGTGCAGTGTTGTGACATCAGAAAGAAATATCAAAGCTCAATTCATTCTACTTTATCATACTATATCCTGGATTGGCATATATAGAAATTAGTGACAAAGCATTAACCCTTTTCTTCTCAGAGAGCTAAAAATGACGGAACAGAGACAGGTGCCAAGTAACTGTGGAAGCTGTAAAGGAGAGTAGTGTACAAAGTAGGAGATTCCCTGAGTACTGGCAAAGACTTCCAATACAGAGGGTTGAGTTCTAGAAACTGTACTAGCCCTTTGAATATAAAGGACATTAGGCCACCTTCAATGCTCACAGCTCTGGGAGAGGGGAGTATAAACCACCAGCTCGTGGAACTTATCTGACCTTCTACCAGAGATCACTTTCCCCAGCTTTTTCTGACTTTATTATTTAGACTATTATTCCACTTTATCTGTTTCACTGTCTTTTAGTTGCCCCCTGTTGGGATTTGTTTCATTCTTTTTTTTTTTAATGGTTACTTTAGAACTTTCAGTACATCATTTATCACACTCTTAATGTGATATTATCCCATTTCACACATGCTTCAAGAGCCTTGTAATCTACTTCTACTCCTCATCCTTTCTTTGTGCTACTATTGTGAATTTTATGTTTAAAATTCTTAGAAACAACATAGTACACTGTCATTATTTTTTTTAAAGCAGTCATCTTTTAAGATAAGTAAAAATTATTAAAACTACTCATATTTCTTATATACAGTATTCACAAGTCTTTTATTCTAGCTACGTTTTACCAAGAATAAAACTATTCCACAACAAGAATACCTCTACCAAAGACCAAGCAATTCACAAGCTCCTGGTTGGTTCCAGAGCACATGTGGGTATAAAACAACTTGCTCAAAACAAACACAGAACTACCAATAAATTAAAATGTTTTAAAAACTCTTCCCTTTATCAGTCAGTAGTGTTCCCTTTGTTTTCTTGGTACCAGGGATCAAATTCAGGACCTTGAGCTTGTGAGGTAGGCAGTGGCACCACTGAGCTAAATTCCTGGCCCTTTTTAAAAAATTAATTAATTAATTTATTTATTTATTTATTTTGGTACTGGGAATCAAACTCAGGCCCTTGCGCTTATGAGGCAGGCAGTGGAACCACTGAGCCAGATCCCCGACCCTATTTATTTTATTTAAAAAAATTTTTTTTTCTTTTTCTTTTCTAGTACCAGGGATTGAACTTGGGACTTTGTGCTTGCGAGACAGGCAGAGGCACCACTGAGCTAAGTCCTTGGCCCACTGTTCTCTTCATATAGAACACTAGGTGTTTCTATACAACAGTGGTTCTCAAAGTAAGAAGGAGGGCATTTACCACCTTCAAGGGGTAGTTCACAAGTCTGTAAGAATGTCTGGAAATTTCTGGACACAGTATTACAAATAAAAAGGTCTTTTTTGCATACTTTTCTTTTTAATATTTGAATTTTTCAGTATTATACTTATCTTACAAATAAAAAGGAGGCACACTTTCTATCAAAAGTTAATCGTCTTGGAAAATCAGATCACCAGTTTAATGGCACTTACTATATTTGAATCACCTATACCACCCATGCATACTCAGCCTATATTTGTAGTCCTTGCTCTATCTCATTAAGTGTTCCAATGTAGTAAGGTCTAAGTATTTACACTGCAATATATTAACATGTTTTATCTTTTATATTATAAGAAGGGAAGGCATTATACGATATTTGAAATTTTGTAAGTAAGTTATATTACTATGAGTTTAGTTTCAGGACAGTAGCAGGGTCTTTACAAAATATTTACAACAGGAAGTCTGAAAGTGTTAAGATAATTGTTAGGTAGCACCGACATTTTTAGTTCATTCATTTCTTTCATATCCCAAATGAAGGTCCCCTAAATATGTTAAGCATCTAATTTTACTTCTTTTTAGATAGGAGAGGTCCATAATATGTAGGAATTTTTTTTAGCTTACCTTGAAAGTTACAGTTCTAAGATAATTGCATAGTTTACAAAACAAGATCTTGTAGAAAGTAAAGGGAGATTAAAAATTACTTTTAAAAAAATCAACAAGTGCCAGGGATTTAGCTCAGTGTCACCATGCCTGCCTTTTAAGTGCAAGGTACTGAGTTTGATCCCTGGTACCAAAAAACAAAATCAAAATTTAAAAATTGACAAATACTTATATATTTCCAACACCTGACAATATTCCCTGGCATTTAATACCTGGTAATAGGCTAGGGATACAGTTTACTGGTAGAGCACCTTACTAACTTGCACAAGATCCTGGGTAAGATCCCCAGCACCACCAAAAAACAAAAAAGTAATCATCTTCCATAATTATCATTTTCAATTACTACAGGGAAAAAAGTGTTAAGTATTAGGGAAGGGGTAAAAGCAGATTCTTCCCACAAGTTTTTGAATGGTATCTTTACAAGTCTTGAGCCAAACACTGAAACTACCTGCTCTTTTCTTCCATTAGCTCTGTAGGAGTATATCTTACAGAGCCTGATTTATCCCTCTCTGAAAACTATCCCTCAAATCTTCTATATGGTTAAGATAAGTAACACTGTTTCATTATGAGACTAAACTGAATGAAGTTTACTGAGGTTTTTATCAAGTTCTGATACATGATTATACAACTGCATGATATCAAAGCCTCAGCTAATAAATCAGTTATAAGAAACTACATCTAGGGTCCTGCCTCCTTATGAATACCCGCTATTTTCTTATGGGCTTAGTTCCAACTCATCAGCTTAGAGATTTTAACCTAGCAGCTATTCATTTACTTACATTATCTTTCCTTCTGTTAATGTGTCCCTGCCTTAAATAAAGCACATTAACTTATCCAGCTATATATTTAATGTGCCAGGTGTCATTCTGGGCACTCTACTGTATTCTAAAATTCCAAAACCTACTATTTTGTCAGTTTCCTCTAACCCTCTTCCAAAACTAAGCAGAAATGAGGTATATGTATGTCTCTATATAAGCTATTCCAAACATCTGAAGTAAATGTTTTTATAGATGAAAGCAAAACCCCCTCCAAAACCAATTTTCAGTTTGTTTTTGTTCTCCCCCACCTTTCCACGACAGGCAAGCACTCTACCAATGAAACACCGCGCAGGCCCTCACAATCCTCTAAACAGTTTACGAAAAGGGAATGATGGGGGTATCTGGTGGCTCCAGAATAAATACAGACTGCAAAGAACCCAATTAACACAACAGAGCAATAGCTAGGCATAGTGGTACACACCTGTAATCCCAGCACTCAGGAGGCTGAGGCAGGAGGATCACTATGAGTTCAAGACCAGCCTGGGCAACACAGTGAGTTCCAGGTCAGTCTCAACTACATAGTGAGACTCTGTCTCCAAAAACAAAAGAACAAACACATACAACGAGCGATGTCTAGGAAGAAAATAATTTTGGCTTTGTCTCTAAGTAAGTAAATATATCTGTGCTAGACAGGGGAAAAAAGATGAACAAGGTCCAGCAAGTAAGTTCTACTCAATGGTTACAAAAAGGGATGCCAGCAGATTATCACTATGAAAGTGTTAAAATGAGATGACAATCATCACATTTTCCCCATTTTTAACAGCTCTAAATACAGTGTAGTCTAGCTGCTTATCTCTCATTTTCTTATCCCCTTCCTCAGATGTTCCCTTGGCTAACTTCTAGTCCTCTAGGAAGTATGGCCCTTGCCCTGCAGGTCTGGGTTAGGTGCCTCTGCTGGAGCCCTCCATCATAACATACCCATCAATTTATTAGAACAGAAGTCTGCTCCTCTTTAGAGGCAACAAGGTAAACCTGACCTGGAGTCATCAGAGAAGTTACTGTCAAAGGATCATTAATTACAGTGATTCTAGAAAGTATATCATACAGGAAGGAATATGTATTTTTGTAAAATTCGAACTATCATTCAAGATAAGAGCAAAACAAAACTATCTAAGATCAATATATCATCTTAATATTTACAAAGCATTCCATATCCACTACTTTATTTCAGCTCCATCACAACCTTGAGTACTATTAATTCTATTTTACAGATAAGGAAGACACAACTCAGGTTTCGGGCTTCTTTCAGAACTGTATACTATTTTAATGACAAAACCAATCATGTCAACCCATGTCTTTTATGCCAAATTATTTTTTCCATTACCTCCAGAAATTTGGTATTTATGACTGATAGTAAAGAAAAATTATTAGCAAAATTTTTTTTCCTTGTTTACATTTTTACACAAAATGTGTTTCATGGGTTTATCTGTACACACCCTGTGCCCACCAGAAGTCATGGAGCATTTGTATTGCAATTTAATAAATGCTTTTTTCTTAAACACACACACACACACACACACACAAAAAAAAAGTGTTTCTTTTAGATAAACATCCTTTTACCAGGAGATCAAAGAAATGTAAACCATTGTCTATCAACTTTTTTAATGTGGTAAGGATGGTCTACTTATATTCTACTGAAATTCAACAACCAAATTCTGAACACAGCACTAACTAGGCTCTATGAAGAATACAAAAACATCACACAATGGGATGCTGGATCTGAAGAGCTTACAACCTCTCTGGAGAGACAAAAGTAATACAATGTAAGGCAATACTATATGATAAACTGTTTTTAATTGCTGTAAGAAAAGCAGATAAACTAAACAGATTGTTTGACTTAATGGTAGCAATGAAATCAAACCTTAGAAAATGGTCAGATAAGAAGATGGAGAGACTAAAATGGAAAGCCATTCACAGAAGACTGTATTGGAAATGAGTATGGCATATTTCTGGGGCACTACAGAAAGCCCAGGTTTTTAAAAAAGTTCACTTTAGGGTAGCATGAAACAAAATTTAAAAAGTAATAAGGATTACAGACAAACTAAAGTGAGACAGATCAAGGCACAATTATGTTTTTTATCACAAAAGTCACACAGAAGAAACAGTGCCTAAGGAAGTAAGTTACATATAGAATGGGGTTGGCATGCTATACTGTGAGGATCAAGAGAAGTAATCTAAGTGACTGATGCTTCCCTTTTATGGTCCCAAGTATGCCTGTACTTGTTATCATCATAGTATTTACTAATCAATCGTAGGTAAGAACAGCAGTGGTAAACCTATGGCATGCATGCCACAGTGGGCTATTTGCTAACACTGAAAGTTCTAAAAGGTTCACCATCACTGACTTAGATTATTTCTGTAGTTATCTGATGCATTCACTAGACTTGGATCCTCCAGACCAATGACTGTACTATTCATTCTTTCATAGCCCCATACTATTGCAATGACTGGCATTTGACAGGCATTCAAAAATCAACTCAACTATATATCTGATTATATGAAAGCAATTAGGGTAACAGAACTAGAATTATTAATACAAAGGACATTTTGAGGAAGCAGTTAACAAGATGATTTCCTAGGTACAGGAAATATATTTGTATATGGCATGTTATGAGTGATTACTTTGTGTTTAGACACAAAAAACATGAGGAAACTTAGAGAAAAAAATCATCTTAGCAAGGCAAGGATCTATCTTGACTTCAGATATGCTATATTACCTTTGAGGTGAGATAAGAATATCCAATAGAAAGGCAAAAAAGGAAGACTTGAGGGCCGAGGATTTAGCTCAGTGGTTCTGCCGCCTGCCTCGCAAGCAGAAGGACCTGAGTTCGATCCCAAGTATCAAAAACAAAAAAAAGGAAGCCTTGAGGATATCCCACTTTTGAGGGATAGCAGAAGTCAAATATGAATTAGTGAAGTAAAAATTTCAGCTAAAATGTAGATGGAATCTTACATTTTTGTGCTTAAACAGACACCCACTTTAACATAGAGGTTAAAGTTTCTACTTCATGTCCTTTCTTTGCCCTAAAAGATGAATTAGAGAAACAGGGCTCAAATATTAAAACAACATGTACAGTGACTACTATAGCAGTCAACATGTAGCAGTGACTACACGGGGCTAAAGAAGAGTGTTATCAAAGTGGTCAATATTGAGAGAAGTTAAATACTAAATTTTGCTATTAAGATAGTAGCAAGTTTAAAAACAGGACTTGGAATCTAGATTTGCTAAAGAAATACAGTTCCAGTAGTCAGGTATATGTATATTTATTTATATCAAAAATAGCATAAATTCTAACAGAAACCTATTATGAACTAAAAACAAAACTATCTTTAGAGTATTGAAGAGTAGAGACCTAAAGATCAATTATTCATTTTGAACAAGAATTACACTTTTCACTTATCTGCAGCAGTTGCTGCTTACATACTGTCTATAATCATTTTGGTCTAATATAAAGAAGCCAAATATACTGGGTGCTGAAAACTACAATTTGAGTATAAAGTTTGACTTACTTATAAACACTCATTGTTCATAAGAAATCTCACCCATACAACAGGGAAAAACACATTCTTGTAGACAGCTAACAAGAAGGCAACACAGTAAACAACTTACAAAATCATAACTCTAAGAATTACAAACATGTCTTTCTGTAATGCTGAAACATGTTTTTTTAAGTCCTTTGGAATATTAAACTATATTTAAAATATCAAGCTAAAAATATTTAGGCATTTATTATAAATGTATTTATTAAATTGCACTCTTCACTTCTGGAAACAGTAAGGTGATTTGTAATCATGTATTTATAAAATAAAGAGTTGGGTAAAATAAATACCCTTATTTTTGAGCCAGTATTTAATTTAAAAAATTATATATTTACTGTTAAGAAGCCATAAGATGCTACACAGAACAGTCAGACATGTGGCACACACATATAATCCCCCCACTTGGGAGACAAAGGCAGGAGAATCATCATGAGTTGTGACTATAAGCTGTGTGTCTTTGTACATATTTACCCATAATACTTTTTAAAATAACTGATGAACTGTATTAAGGGAAAGGAATTTTTAAGTTTTTTAAAGGATATTAATTTATAAGTATCCTTAAACCTAATGGTTTCATTTTATGGGAACTTATCTTCAGTTCATGCATGAAAATAGATGCTTACATTCTACTGAAACCAGAAGCATTTCATTTTCTAGAACTAGAAAACTGAATAATCATTACCAAAATAAATTCATTTCATTAATACATTAAAATACTTCAGGAGACACTTCAGAATAAGTCCTGGTGAAAACCACACAATTCAATAGCATCTAGAACTGCCTGTGACTTAACCAAAGAGGTCTAGTCTATTTCTGTTCTATTCAACTTTGAAACTACAAAACCAGCCACATGTGCTCATATCAGCTTTTGCTTTTCATTATAGGAGTATACCATATCAACATATGGTCACATAGGAATATCTATTTATCTTTGCATTGAGAATCACTTACGTAAAAACGGACCAAAAGTTCCAGTTTAGCAATATTTTAACACACACACACACTACATAGTGTTCATGAAGCTTTGATTCATAATCTACAAAAACATTTGAAAAGCTATTGTTCTTTCACTATGATATTTATTTTTTGTTTGTTTGTTTTGTTTTGTTTTGTTTTTTGAGACAGGGTCTCACTATGGAGTGAGACTGACCTGGAACTCACTATGTAGCTCAGGCTGGTCTTGAACTCACAGCGATCCTCCTGCCTCAGCCTCCCAAGTGCTGGGATTACAGGTGTGCGCCACCACGCCCGGCCTTCCACTATGATATTTAACATGGCTAAACCAATACTATAATAACTTCACCAAAAAATGCACAGCAATTGTTTTTTAAAGAAACACACAGAACTCCACACATGAGAATTTGCAATATAGGGTAGTTTGTCTGATACACTTACCTACTATGTCTTATAGTTGCAAAGGTATATGACTTACACAAGTGATCTCCTTGTTCTATTTCATACCTAGTGGGCTATGCAATTATGCATATGAAAATTTCTTCTTTTAGAGAAAAGAACCTGATTTGCATTCAAATCTTTGATATAGTAGTATCATTCAAGTTTGTGCTAAATACTGTATAGTACCAACAAAAAAGACAACTTCCTCTTCTTCAACTAAACATTAAGCAGTTCTAATACTCAATATGACTTTTCAAATAAGAGTATACTCATTGACTAGACAAAACAGTCCTTTGTGATACAGGTTATATACAAAGAAGTTTCCCTACATGGGTAGGGTTTTTGCTCTAATTCAGTTACTCACCTTTAATTTCCTCACCTTTGTTTTCCCTGCTAGTATGTTATATATTTTCACACTCTTTATTGACAGAAATCAAATGTTGGCTTGCAAACAAAGCTATAATTATTGTCAATTTTTTAATGTCCCTCCAATTACATTTGGATTTAAGGCTAATTATTATCAGCCTGTCTTTTCCTTCCCTAAAATTAGTGCACTACCTCAGGTGTTTACTTTGTGGCCACCTCCCTTCCACCTACCTATTTTGTCCCAATAACAATCTCTGTGTGACTCAATGGTTGTATAATGAGTATAAACAGAAAATAATTGGTCAATTCTCTTTTCTAAATAGTGTTTTGGTTCCCTTTTTCCTCTATCAATATTGTATTAAACAAGATTACTTAAAAATATGTAAAATGTTAAAAATACAATTCATCTATCAGAGTTAACTTGCAATTAATTTTCAGACAGTGATGTAGTTCCAAAAAAGAATGAAGTTAGAAAACAAATATTCCTATCTAAAGAAAAAGCTTATAAAATCAAACTACATAAACCTCCATAATGCCAACTCTACCCTGACATAAAGTGAAAAACTATGAGGTGATCTGTCCCTTTCAAATATAAACAGATTTTAGTATTATACACAGCAATCAAAATTACTAGGGCCTTATCATTTGTATTCTCTTGACTAAGTCAAGAACTGTAGTCTCTGCTCCTTTCCCTCTTTGTTTCAGTTCAAATTGTTTTGAAAATTTAATTTAAATTTTCCCTTTCATTCTTTGAAAAGAATCATCCCAGTTTTGAAGTTACTTTATACTAGGGCTAATAACAAGTAACCACTTATTGCCAACTGGTGGGTATCCCCACCAGTTTTTTTGTGTATTTTTTTGTGTGTTATGACCGGGGATTGAACTCAGAACCTTGTGCTTGCCAAGCAGGCGGTGGAACCACTAAGCCAAATCCCTGGCCCTAACATACTAATTTTTAAATTTGACTTAATTTTCACAAATACATAGCAAAAGGGGCAATAATTCCCTCTTTACAGATGATGAAATGAAGGCTCATGGAAAGCAAGTAATCTAAGTACACATAAAGGGAAGGATCCCCAACAGGAAATACCACAACCAGGGATTCAACCTACTGTTGTTTAACGCCAAAATCCCTGCTCCTTTTACTGTCCCAATCTTTCACGGAAAAAAACTTTGTCTATCTAGTTGTGTCTGAGACTTGATAACTTTTCCAAAGGCACCAAGGCTATCAAATTACACCTCTTAGTTGTTTTGTTATAATTTAATCCTTCTCAAGGTTCTTTTATTTTCTGCGTGCACATGCATGTGTGTGTGTGTGTTACTGGGGAATAAACAAAGTGCATCACACATTCCTAGGCAAGCACTCTACTGAGCTTCCAGTTCATTTTAGATTTTATTTTAAGAGAGGGTCTCACTAAATTGCTCAGACAGGCCTGAAACTTGATTCTCCTCACCTCAACCTCCCAAGTATCTAGGGTGACAGATGTGCACAACTTTTAAAAAGCTATCACCTTCTCTGAAAAATTAAAAATTTCTCAAAGTGACAAGAAACACTTAAATTAGCTACTTAGATAGAATTCAAGACACAAATTTAGCACATAAAATCTTTCATTTATTGAACACAAGTCTGACATTCTCAAGTAAACTATTATTGTAGAGTTCTGTGTGATATTTAGGATTATCTATAGCAGAGCTATGTCTGAGAAGTATCTAAGGAGAAGTGTTAAACTTATCCCATAAACTACTCTGCAAATAGAGTCTGTACTGACTTCTACTTTTCCTGGTAATAATCAAACTGGTCTTAAGAAGAGCTGATTAAATCATGACAGTCTCCCAGTTAAGTGGTCAAGACAAAAGTAAAAACAGGAAATATCATCTCCCGTTGTTTCTGTAAATTGAGACGATGCAAAGATAGTGTCAAGGACCTCAAGTGAGTCCCAACCAACTCCTTACCTTCTCTTTCAAATCATTTTGAATAGCCCTACATATTTATCTTGCCTCTCTTTACAAATTCTTATCCCCCAGACATCCCACTATAATTCCTTTTTTTGTGTGTGATGGGATTTTTTAATATGAACTGCACAAAAACTTTACAAACAAAGCATCCTAATAACTGACAGGGCTGAGCAGATGTAAATTAAAAGTTCCATCTGGTTGATAATACTAACAGGTTAAAAAGAAAGAGTCTCACTCATTTGTGCCTCACCACTATCTAAAATGTATATCATTCTGACCCATTGTGTGTCCTTCCTTTGAACACAGTTCAGACCTGTGGGGATCCTGTGTATTCTCCAAACTTATCAGGAACCTGAGAATAGACTTTCTTCCCTTAGAACTAATGTGTTAAGAGCATGCACTGAACTTCATAAGGAGATATAATTCACCTTTCAATCACCTGAAATCTTATCCCAGCTGTCCCACTTTATTTTTTGTTTTGTTTTGGCAGGACTGGGGTTTGAACCAGGGCCTCTCTCATGCTAGGCAAGTGCTCTATCAATCACTGAGCTATACCACAGCCCTTTTCATTTTATTTTGAGACAGGTCTTGCTAAATTTCCTAGGCTGGCTTGGAACTTGATATCCTACTGCCTCAACCTCCTGAGTAGTTGGGATTACACTATGAGCCATAGCGTCAGGCCTATCTCACTTTATTTCTTAAAAGTGTAATTACTAGTACATTGCTTATAACTGTTTTTTCTAATTAAAACTGAGGGAATCTTGGAGAAAAGGAGAGTATTTAGGTTACTAAGAGTTTATTTAAATTTTCTAATGACTGCTTGCTAAATTCTGATATTTAAAACATCATTAGGAGTGAGTGATAATTTGTGATTTAACCAAAAAACAAAGCAAAATAAAAATCTATTAAGCTATTCACCCACTACTTTGCAATTATAAAAGATCAATGTTATTCTCTTGGTTTTGTGACTATTAAAGAGGCAAAAGCATTCTCCCAAAAAGAATTTTTAAAAAGTAAAATAAGTATCCTACAAAAAATAAAGCTGATCATGTCAAGTTAATAACTAACAGATGTCATAATAATAATAATCTACAACTTTTTTGTTTTTGTTTTTTTGAGACAGGGTCTCACTATGTAGTTGAGACTGACCTGGAACTCACTATGTAGCCCAGGCTGGTCTTGAATTCACAGCGATCCTCCTGCCTCAGCCTCCCAAGTGCTGGGATTACAGGAATGCACCACCATGCCCGGCTGTAATCTACAACTCTTTAAAGTAAAATATTAAAGGTTATGAATGTCAAGTAGTTGTTCCAAAAAGAAGTCAATTTAAGAAAAACAATTATAACCCTGCATTTTCAGAATTATAATAGTTGGCAAATTAAAACATGAAAACAAACAAGACTTTTTGATAGACTCTTAAATACATACTACTTACATGACACCTTGCAGAACTTTCTGGGGATCAGGGTCAAATAGCCTGTCAACATAGTGGCGACTGCTAGCTGTTACTTCCTAGAAAGTAGGGGAAAAATTATGACATCTGAAGCCGTGCAAATCATAAATTCATAGCATTACCCACAACATCAAACAGCTATATAATCTAACTTAAGGAAGATGCATTAAGAGTCCTACAACATACTATTTGCCTTCTTACTATATGAAACATGTAAGAAAATGATTTTTTTCCTATCTCAAGTATCAAAATAATTGGAAACTGCAGTGTTCAGTTGAAGATGCTGAACATCAATTTAAAAAAATTTAAGTAAGAAAGTACACAGAATACTACAAATTTTTGGAAATGAAAATGGCAGAAGAGTTTGAGAGTCAACATAAATATACACAATAACTGCTTGCTTAAAAGATTTACAGGGAAAATATTAACTACATTTTTGCAAATCATTCTGAGAAAACTTGTGACAATATGATAAAGAATAATTTAGGAAAGAAAGAAGAAATCCGGTGCTCAGTAAAAACAATTAGACAGTGGGTACTTTGGGTAAGCCCTGCAAGCTTTGTCCATTAGAAAAATATGTGCTAAGAAACAAGCGAAATTTCTTCATTAACTGCTGGATGTCACATATGTATGTGAAATAGGAATGCTACTTCTGCTTAGTACACACTAAAGGAGAGAAAATCTGGCTCTCAGTCAAAGAAAAGGGTCAGGACTTCCTGGCAGTCTAGGTATAAGAGGAAGTCAGAATGATAGAGAATAGCTTCAGTGCTGGTAGGCAGACATGAGCAAAAACTACATTAATAAAGCTTCACACTTTCTCAGAAATAAAACAATTCAGAATCAGGGTGGTCTATAAATTCAACAGAACTGGGTAAGGCTGAACTGGATAAAGCCAGATAAAAATGGAGAGGAAGGGACACGTACCTCCTTTCATTTGTATTATGAGGTTTACTCTATGTTATTTGTTGTAATATTTATTTTGGCAAGTAATACTTTAATTTTACATTGAATTTTCAGTACTTAATATTATTTAAAACAAAGAATTTATATTAGAGAACCAGAGGGAAAAAATTTGTCCCCTCCTCATTCTTTCTGACGGAATGTACTTATTTGCTGCCACCCATTTAGTGATAAATATTATAGGGAGAAGAAATTACTTTTCAGTTTAGTCAGGCCCTGAATCAGTAAAAGACCTAATTCCCAAGATAAAGCACCAACTTAAACTTCTAAGTCACTAAAAGTTCAACTACTGTACACACTGCTTTCTTGACAATAAGTTATCAAAATGTGATACATGTTTTCATACTCTGAACTTCCTACCAAAACATCCTCCTAGGCAAGTGAAATACTCTATTGCTTTTTTTTTTTTTTTTTTTTTTTTTTTTTTTTTTGGTACTGGAGATAGAACTCGGGCCCTTGTGCTTGCGAGGCAGGCACCGGAACCACTGAAATAAATCCTCGGCCCTTCTATTGCTTTTAATATGAACTCTATTTACAAAGACCAATCAGTGGTGCAAACAAGCAAAAGTGATGAAAATTATTGTGCATGTGCCATCAAAGCACAAGCATGTAACAGGGTCTGTTTTCCTCAAAATAACAGAATCAGAATTAGAAAGACTCAATAATTATCTGTCCCATTCTCTTGGTTTACAAATGAAGCTTATGATCTTTACTCCCTACAGCTCAACATCTCTTCTCTCCCAATATGGTTAAAACAACCAAAAAGAGATTTGTTATACTTGGGTTTAACACATGTGCATGCCTTAAGACTCTGTGATTTGCCTAACATATTCATTCTTTTGTGTATCTATATAAAAAAAAATGTTTTTGGTGGTACTAGGGATTGAATCCAGGGCCTTCACACTGGGTTATATCCTTAGCCATTTTTTTTTTTTACTTTTAGACATGGTCTCACTAAGTTGCCCATGCTGGGCCCAAACTTGCCATCCTCCTGTCTCAGCCTCCCAGAGTGCTGAAATTACAAATGTGCACCAATATGCCTGGCTGGGAAAATGTCTGTATTTCACTGCTTTCTTCTGCAGATCAAGTCACTCTCCTCTCAGCTCTTCTCCCTTTTCTTTCAAAATGCAGTTTGGGAATGTAAAAACTAAAGACAGAAGGCAACTAGTACAGATATTAAATAGGTTAGTAAGAGAATAGCACCTTTAACAAAGGTGACATCTGAGTAAACATGTACTTGTTTAGGACAGAGCTTTCCAGCCACAGCAAATAATAAATGCAGAGGCTCTGAAGTAGGAAGTCTTCCATAATTAAAGAACAGGAGACCATTACAGCTGTAGCAGAATGAGCAAATAAGAAAGGAGGAGATGAGGTCAAAGAACAAGGTCCAGATTATAAAGAGCTATATGGTAGCCACTAGCATCAGATGGCTTTTCAGCATTTGAAGTGCGGCTAGGAACTTAATGTTTATATTTTAAAAATTTAAATTTCATCTGTTTATTGTTGGTAGTATAGCTACTAGAAAACAAAGTGACACACATAACTCTGCATTATTTTTAAACTGAACAATACTGGTATACAGCCTTTTTGGTCATATTGAGGATTTTGATTTTTAAGCCAGGTGTTTTGGTACACACCTGTAATCCCAGCACTTCAGGGGCTGAGGAGAGAGTACTGCTGAGAGTCTGAGGTCAACCTGGACTATACACTGAGTTCAAGGCCATCCTAAACTATACAGTCAGACCTTGTCTCAAAAAAAAAAGCACAAACATTGAAAGAAAAGGATTTTGATTCTTACTGCATGAGTTGGGAAGCCATGAGAGAGGGTTTTGGAAAAAAAGTGTCATGATTTAACTTATATTTCTAAAAGATCATTCTGGGTATAATTTTAGGAACACACAAATGTATAGGCAATGACAAAAGGCTACACAACAGAGGACTAGAGGCGATTTCAGTCAGCAGAAAAGTTATTATTTCAGAGATGCAGAGATGATGGTACCCTGGACTAGGGTGAACACCATGAAGGTAATAAGGTCAATTCAGATTCCAGATAAATACAGAAATATTGAATTACCATCAAATTGAAAACAGTGTCAGACAGGATGTAGGTTATAAAAGAAGAGAGGAGCCAAGGGTAACAATTTTTTGCCTGAGCACCTAAAAAGATTGAGTTGCCAGTTAATTAGAGAAGACTGTGGGAGGTACAGATTTAAGTAGGAAGATCAAAAGTTCAACTCTGGACACATCAGGATTAAGAACCCTTATTAAACATCCCAGTAATGATGCCAAGCTGGCAGGGGACATGTTAAATCTAGAGTTCAGGAAAAAGTTATGGGGCAGAAATCAGAAAGGTGTCAACTTATAAACAGGATTAGTTCACTAAAGGAGTGACCCTGGCTAGAGCAAGGCCTGAAGTATATTCCAGATCCAGTGCAGTAGGCAGAAATCCAGTAAGCCAAATCAGAGAATGCTTCAAAGGAGTAATCACCTATGTCAAATTCTAGTGATTCTAGTGTAATGACTAAGACTTGACCACTGGATTTAGGAAAATAAGGACATCAATGACCTTAACAACAGCAGTATTGTAGGACTAAAGCCTACAATAAGTCTACAAAAACCAAAAAGTAAAAAGAAAGAAAGGAAAGGATTTTGATTCTTATAGTTATGAGTTGGGAAGCCATTAGAAGGTTTCAGAAAAAAAAGTGACCTGATTTGATGACATGTTTTTGTAGCCTTAAAATAGCATGGGAAAATAGGAAGTGGATAAAATATAGACAATTACTTCAAGGAATTTCACAGTAAAGGAGAATAAAGGACTAGCGTATAACTGGAGGAAAAGTACAGCCAAGAGCGAATTTACTTTTTTAGATACAGTAAGTTAGTGTCTGCTTATAAATTGATGGAAATGCTTTAATGGAGAAGAAAAACTGATACTACATGAGAAGTGGAAAAATATCCAGAACACTGTTCATGAATAACTGAAGGGGAATGGGATTTGTTGACAAAGGAGAACATAGAAAGTACAAACACTAGAAGGAATCAACTAAGTGGATATGCTAGTGAGAGCTTGTAAAGTTCTCCTCTGATTATGTCTATATATTTTCTAAGATAAAAGTGAGAGAAGTTTGAGTGGTCTGAAGAACAAAAAGGAGTAACACACTGACAAGGTTGTGTCCTTTCAAGATGTGGCTTGACATTCACTTCAAAACATTAATGCTCTTTTGAGTTACCGTCTGTGGCTTCCAATAGCTAGAAGGGATTTATATACATGGTGATTCCTCCAACCTCCTGATACAAAGTAAATGTGCTAAGTAGCCAGTAAAGCTCAGGGTATATTCCGTGCCCATGAAGAACAGCAGTCAACCAGGTCAGACCTATAACTGTAACTTTTGGCACAGGGCTTCAAACACTTGAGGCAGCAAGTTCTCAAAACCTGGCTCTGAACTCATTTCACATATTCAAAGCTACAATAAAGCCATCATGAGAGAGCCTGAAACAAATTTCTTTTTTCTGAAATACAAAAACAACAACAAGTAAGGAGTTGCATTCCATTGCAGAAAAGTATTATATGGAAGCAATTTTGCTTTCATTAGGGTGACTGTGAAAGGCAGGCTCTAAGATGGCTGTCAATGACCTCTACCTCCTGCTATTCACACCGCTGGGCAGTCCCCTTCCCTTGAGTGAGGACTGGGACCTATGCTTTAGCAAACAGTATGCAGCAGAGGTGATAAGCTGTCATTTCAGAAGCTTCAGAGTCCTCTCCACCCACCTCCTTTTTTCTCTGAACAAAACAAGTGGTCCAGTTATGCACTGCCTTGTGGAGAGGCCTGCATAACATGGAACTAAATTCTGCCAATGGTCATACAAGTAAGTCTGGAAATAGGATTCTCCCAGAACAGGCCTTCAGATGAATCTGTGGCTCCAGCTAATCTCCTGACTATAGCCTTGTAAGAGAGCTTCAGCCAGAGGTACCAGCTAATCCACATCTGTATTCCTAACTTACAGAAAGTGAGATAAATGCTATTTTAAGGAGCTAAGCGTTGGGGCAATTTTTAAATACCAATTGATAATAAGCTTTTGAATTTATCATCCAAACAAAGATGATTTTAAGAGTGAGAAAGAGCATGATCAACAACTGTCACAGAATAACTGGGCTGTATGATTACTCTACTTTTATTCACTTTCAGTAGTATAGAAGAAAAAGAGGAAAAACTTATACACAGCTCACAAAACTGGTCAGACATCTTGGAATGGCAAAACAGAATAGCCTCTTGTTGCCCCTCTGAAAAAACTACTAGGGTGAATTGAAGCCACTGCCTTTTGGAGGGAAAAAATCTTCAAGAAGTCCTAGACATGACAACAATAGGATTTAACTAAAAAATAAGGAGAAGTAAGTGTTCAACTCAAATATGAGGGTGAAATTATAAGTTTATTAGACAATAAAAATGATTAAAAGATTAAAAAGAAAATATCAAACTTATTTTGTTAAAAGTCTATTCTATGTATTTTTTAAAACATATAATGTTCTTTATTTTTAACATAGCACACAGAAAGAATAAATGATTTGCATTAGAAGACTTGGGTTTTACCATTAAAGAACTTTGGGCAAAAATAAAATGTTAAGCCAGACATGGTGGTGCATACCTGTAATCCCAGCTACTCAGGAGGCTAAAGCAGGAGGATCGTGAGTTCCAGACTAGCCTGGGCCACTTAGCAAGGCCTTGTCTCAACATAAGAAGGGCTGGCATGTAGCTCAGTGGTAGTGTGCTTGCCTAGAATGTATGCGGCCCTGGGCTCAACTCCCAGTACTGCAAAAATAAGTAAATAAAATAAAAATTAAAAATTGAGACTGTTTCTTCAAGAGGTGATGTTATCACATAGATCAGAGTATGGCTCCAATGAGATAACATGTAAACCATAAAAGTACCCTATTAATTTCAGGAGAATTATATTTTTGTACAATTGCTTTGACAAGTACACTAATGCCCCTCTCAGTTGTTTTTATTAATGGTTAAAACTTAGTAAAAAAAAAAAAACTTAAACAAAGATACCTATTCTCACTTAACAGCAGCTCACTCTTAAGAACAAGCTAAATAATAAACCGACTTGTTTAGTATGCTATAGTTTTAAAACATTTTCACATCTAATTTCTCATTTATTCACCTGATCTTCAGAAATTAAAACTTTAAAATATTGCAAACCCCAGTAGGGAATTCTAAAGTGATGCAAAATGAATGTTTAAACCAGTGACTGACAATAAAAATTAAGTATGTCAATTAGTCCACAACTAATAAAACTACTCATAATGGTCATCATTTAGCACGGTCAAATATTATCCTGGTTTTGGGAAAGACGGAAGAAATGCAAACACAAAAATAAGATGTTTGAATTCTATAAAAGATCTGCTTTTAAATCTATTTCAGGCTGAAATTCTGCTGAGCGTCTTTAAAAGGTGCTGGAAATAGAGAGAGAAGCTACAGTCCTTGACCCTCAAAAGGTTCATAGCACAGAAAAGAAACAGACATGTAAGAAGGTTAAAGATATAACTTGTAACAAGTGGTAATTATAATCACTTAAGTGAACTAAAAAAATAAAGGACTGAAGATAAAATTAACAGACATCAGTCGTGGGATGGAAGGTAACTGGTAACAAGTAATTAGTTCCATAACCATTAAGTATAACCATAAGAACACAAAATAAAAAGATGATGATAAAATTAACTGATATTAGTGGTAGGATGAAGGTAACCGCTAAGATTAAGCAGTTATGATGACTAACCTAAAAGACCAGTATTAATTTGTCAGGTGAAAAAGGAAAGGAAAAAGACTAAGAAAGCCTCGAGGGAGAGAGCATAACACATACATACAGTACAAAAGAGAGTTCTGAGGCAATGAGGTAAGTTTGAGAAAGAAAATACAATTTAGTATTACAATGATATAGCATACAATTGGGAATACAAAGCAAAGCTGACACAGTATTCTTTAATTCAGCTAACAAAGATAAACAATGATACAGGCAATATTCCAGGCAATGAGAAAAAGACAAAAAAAAAAAAAAAAAAAGTCTGCCTCTGCAGAGCTTACATTTTTGCAAATTGAGAAAGATTTAAGAAAGTGGTAAATACACTTTTAAAAAGGGATATAGCATATTATAGGGTTATACACAGTAAAAGGAAAATGTTTACTATAAATACGAGTCACAAACTAGGGAGACAGAGGAATTAGAAGAGAAAAAGAGAGGTATACTAAGAGGAAAACATCACTCAGCTCCATATAGTTCTTAACAGGAGCAATACTATTCCTTAGGATATAGTTTATCAATGTGTGGAAGTGATCTTGTCTGTCATGACAAATAGTGCTACTAATATCTAGTAAGCAAGGCTTTATATGCTGGGACAAGCCCACATTCCACAACTTCTCATTATCCAGTCACATAGAGGCAAACAAAATATATACATAAATTATCTGGGCCTAGAATAGAATTCCATCCTACATATAAACACAAAATGGGTTTTGTACTTTAATGTACAATTTTCCAAGAATGCAATTCCCATATAAAGAAAAGGTTGTACTTCATCTTTTTTTGTTTTTTTTTTTTTTTTGTTACCGGGGATTAAACTCAGTTCCTTGCACTTGTGAGGCAGGCCACTGAACCGCTAAGCTAAATCCCTGGCCCAGTTGTACTTCATCTTGTTAGAAATTTTACCAAAAGTTCAGCTATTTCAGAAAGTCACATTAAAAATTATTTATTGTATTTAAATAAGAATTATAACATGCTTTTATTAGTCTGCAGTGTGGCTGTCACATTCACAGCCAAACTACGCATATTCACAAATACATCACTACTTTTTACTTTCTGTTATAGTAGTACCTGAGTATTTATACATTTAAATAATATCATACATTTGTTTTCTGTCTTCCTTATCATAGCTGGTATATTATGCCAACATTTAAAAAGTTACCTGTGAGGAGGATTAACTTATGTATGAATCTCACTTCAGGACAGCCAAGAAGACTCTGCAAAGTATCTTAGAAGAAGAAAGTCTGAGTCTGATAGGGCTTGGAACCACTTAACATAACAGCTCTTAATGAGCCAGTCTACTGGAAGCCCCAGAATTCCTTTCCAGTCCCAAACAATGTAAAAGCAAAAGTTTGAGTTTCTAATGACCTTAAAACCCTCCCTTTTGCACTATGATAATTTTCGAAAACACCAAATAAATGCAATGTAAATTAGTCACAAATTCTCAATTACTTATCTTAAAAGTCTGGGGCCACTTATTCTGTTTGCACTTGTTCCTTGAGAGGTTAGAACTGCCACAATTCAGAATACCAGAAACCAATACTCTGAGAACAGCATGTCATTACACTTAGCAAGAAAAAGGATACTACTATCAACAAAGACAAATCTTATTCTTGTAGATAGCTACTGTGCCTCCGATGTATGCAAAAATTCCTACTTGCCTCCAAAAGGAGTAAAAATAGAAGAAAATACTCAAGTACTACTTAAAACCTGAGATTTTGGTGTAAGTTTTTTGTTTACTTTGGTTTTGATTTGCTCTTTTTATTCTGGTAAACTTCTCGCCCCATCAGCGCCCAACTAAATCTCTCATACTATTACAACTATTTGTATCCTCACATTTTTTTTTCTCACAGGATAACACTGCAGTAGTTTCCAAAGTTATACAGCATCTTCACTCTCCAGATTAATCCAAGTCATGCTTTTCTTCATAGCTTCAGGTAACTACGGAAAATTTCTAAAACATCACTTCACAGTTCATCTGGGCTAGACTTGGTGCAGAATATAACACACTTATGGCAATTAAGGTCCCAGAATGCAATCTGCTTTATTTTTACAAACACCATCATAAAAATGATAAACTATATAATTTTATCTGTTTATAAAAGAGGGAGCCCTCATCTCTCAATAAAGACTGAAATCCAGACTTTACACATTAAGAGAATTTATTAAAAATAAGTCAACTAGTGCTCATAAAATTTAAAAATTCTAAAATATAAGGAGATGTACACAATTTCATTTTAAAAAGTAGGAAACTGTTAAATCTGACTCTGACATAAACAACGTGATAGTGAGTAAGTCAGTATCTCCATTCCTTTGCTGTCCCCAATAAAAAACGACAAGGATAAACTAAAGATTATCTAAAGGGCTAGGGATAGAGGTGCATTCCTATAATCTCAGCACTTTAAACACAGCCTGGGCAATTTAATGAGACCCTGTCTCAAAATAAAAAACAAAAGAAGCTGTAGATACAACTTAGTGAGAACACCTTGGGTTCGAGCCCAGGTTCTACATAAATCAATCAATCAATCTGAAGAGTTTTTTTTCTAGGCAAAGAATTCATAATTTTAGAGTCACACAAAGGGGATATTTTCTTTCATAATAGAAAAGCCAGAGCATAGTTAGATTAAAACTAATATGAAGGGAGACCTTTACTTTTCCTTTTCCTTTTCCTGTAATGAATTTCTAATGCGATACTCTGATAGCCCTTATGCACTATTAACAATTGCTATAAACATGGTTTGAGGGGTCATAAACACCAAAAATAATTTAGCATTCATACTTCTAAAATGAAGTACTCTGATTTTACCTATTTATTTATTCTTTTACCAGGGATCGAACTCAGGACCTTGCAGTTTCGAGGCAGGTGGCAGAACCACTGAGCTAAAACCCTGGCCCAATTTTACCTTTTTAAAGTATGGTACAAATTAAAAACAGCTATGTGCATCTAGATAACCTTTAAGATTTCTTTTATTAAAAATTGTATTCACTTACTCTTCAATGTGAGTAAGAATGTCTGAACTGAAGGGCAAAAAGAGATCTCCTCAAATACAGTGAATGAGCTAAGGATCTATGGTACAAAATAACATAATCTGGAAATCTAAAGGAGAACCATCTCTGGCGAACATATATGGAATAACAGGGTGGGAGGGAGTTTCACAAAGACTGAGATATTCTCTGGGTTGGTGAGGTTCATTCAAATGCCTTCAAAGATAAGGTACCCTAGGAAATCCACTAAGATACATTCAAACGCTTATTTTTCAATCCTGACATAACAATATAAAGTTACTTAGAAACAGGTATGATATTGTCCTAGACTACAACAACACTTTTAAATTATTATTCAAGACTGCAATTATGTATTGATCTAAGAGACTCTGGTCCATCTTTCATGGTACACCTCAAAAGCAATACTGTCCAGCCAGGGCAGCTAACTCCTGATAAAAATAGCCCTTCTTTCTTCAAATACACAAGAGGCAGTAATACCTTTGCCTTGGAGCTATCCATGGTGCTTGACACCGACTCAGCCATTTCTTCCAATAGTTGGTGTATTTGTTAGCTTTCCTATTACAAAACCCCACAGGCTCTACCTGATCTATGATCCACATTTGGCCTGTGAAAATCACAGCAATACTTGGGACATTTCTGGTCTCCATCTTTTCTACATAATCTGTTCCCAGACCACAAAAGGCTTATTTTTTTGTACCTAAGGTCACCAGCTAATCTACGGTAATGCCATACCCTTGGCCCACTGTGCCATCTGCTTACATACAGCTTTCTGTGGATACAGTACACCTTGTGAAAGATCACTAGCATTTTCTGAACTAAAACAATTAAAGCTCTTCAGAACCAAGTCTAATGCATGCTACCTTACATAAGTTTTGAAACTTTATTGTTATAATTATTTTTGCCATTATGAAATGCTTTAAAATGATATGTAAGTTTTGATGTTTATGTTTTGGTAACTAACACTGGGACAAGTAAAGACATTAAATCTGGGCTAATATGTGGGTTTCAGGGAGTTCACAAACTTCCTGAAATTATGTGACTCTTTAGCCAAATGTATGTTTTTTCTGGGGAAGAGGGTGCGGAGATAATTATCCTTAAAGGGCTGAGAATCAATGATGAGCATGCCAACAACTGCTAAATAATGATCCTCAACAATGATAAATAATCATTCGTATATCCACACATCCACTTGCCCACTGCACACCTCTAAATGGTTATCTGGAACACTTCTAACTCAGCATGGCCAAAACAAAACTTTTTTTTTTGTCTTACTCTTAATATATTTCTCTAATCTTCACCATCTCAGTAGATGATACCACATGGCTGAAAAGATAATACCTCTGTGAGCCATGCTTAATCATGACCACCATGGCTCTTTCCTGTTCCTTGATCTTCCTAATCCCATCACTCACCAGAGATTTTTGATAGCCTAATACAGTTTTCAACTCCTCTCCCTGCATCAAGGCAGAAAGAGTACATATACTATATTCTATAATCATTTTCCAGGTGGTAAAGATCTTCAAGTATTAACAGATCCTAATATAATTTTAATATAAAGGATAACACTATTCATTACTTTCCTTCCTCCTCCAATACCTATGTTATGAATATATCAGAGAATATAGTTATCCTTATTTATGGAATGAGGTCAAACTGTTTTTCTTCATCAAAATGATGGGGGAGGCATTACAAAACTGTTCTGAAATAGATTTAACTCCTACCTAAACAGTCCCAAGGATCATAGCAGCACAATTCAGTGGAGGCAGTAGAATTTTGTTTTGCCAAGTATAATACCTGTATCTTTACCCAGAAATCAACATGGCAGATCGAACCACAAAACAACTGCTCAATCAGAAATAAAAAAGACATAAATCAGAATCACTGAAATTCCTGGCCCACTAAGTATTTTAATACCTAATGAGAATACAGGTAACAAGAAGGCTAGCCCTCTAGGTAAAATCTGAATGAGGCAGCAATCTTTTCTCAAAGATGCAGAAAGATAGATGTCCTGAAGTGTACAATGAGCACCTTCTATTCTTTACACAATATCATTAAAAATTAGGAAGTTCTTATTTACTAAAACCACCTTCTGACAAATGTGCTTAACTGGTGTTTTGTAAACTAATGGCAAACTAGAAAATGTTTTCCTAATTATTGTCAGTTGCCCACATAAGAGAGTAAATCAATATGCAGTCATAGGCAAGGCCAACAAATGCTTACAACTGCCAAGAACGTAACAAAATCAAAGACTATATGAACTTGGAATACCCCATATAGTTCCAATAGCTGCTTGCTTAAAAAGGCACAGTGGTATTGGGAAAAGAAGATAAAGAAGGCATTAAAATCAACAAGTGTGTGGACTGCCGACACTAGTCTACAATGTGATTTAAAAGCATTTTATTACCTAGGCTTTCTCAAACCATTATAGTGATCAACATAAAGTGCAATTATATTCTTAACATCTTTTGTGGACAATATTTTTTATTCTGTTAAGCCTAATTTCCTGATTTTTAAAAATAAGTCTAGAGTCTTCACGCCCAAAATTCTGTGGGTTTTTTCACTTTTATTCTAAAACTTTTACATTTTACAATAAAAGCAGTAATTCACTTTCAGTTACTTTTTGTATAAGGTGTGAGGTTTAGATCAAAGTTCTTTTACTAGAATGGGGTCGTACAGATTGAACCCAGGAATTTGCTCTACAATGAATTACACCCAAGCCCCAAGGTTCATTTTTTAAGGGGATAAAACATAGAGGAAATGCTTGCAAATACTTACTTGATGAAGTTCATATCTAAAACATATAAAGAGCTTTCAAAGTTTAACAAATTAAAAAAAGTAAACAGTCCAGTAAGAAAATGGGCAAAGGGACATGAAAAAATATTTCAACAGAGGATATATGTATGGCAAATATGCAATTAAAAGATTTTCAACATTACAAATCATTAGAGAAATAAATGCAAATTAAGACCATGATGCAATATCACTATACATTAGAACAGCTAAAATAAAAATTAAGATCAATATTAAATGCTGATGAGGATGCAAAGAAACTAGATCTCTCACACATTACTGGTAAAAATATTAGCTGGAAAAGTTTGTCAGTTTCTTTTAAAACTAAACACACATTTACTATTTGACCCAGCAAATGTTTACTCCTAAACATTTACCTCAGACACATCAAATCATGTTCACACTATAGACTGTTCACAGGAGGTGATTACAGTCCTAAACTGGAAATAACCAAAATGTCCAATAGTAAATGATTGAACAAACTGGTACACCAATACTACTTAGCAAAAACAAGAAACAAACGATTGATATATGCAACAACTTGGATGGATCTCAAAAGCATTATGCTGAGTGACAAGATCCAATCTCAAAAAGCCACACATTATATTCCATTTATGTAACATTACAGAAAGTGACAAAATTACAGAGGTGGAGAACAGATTAGGAGCTTCCAGAGGTTATGGGTAGGGTTGGGGAGAGGGCATCAGGTCAGTGTGATTATAAAGAGGGAGCATCAAGAGACCCTTGTAGTGATGGAGTAGTTTCATATCCTGACAACAGTGGTGGTTACATGAATATACACTTGTGATAAAATGATACAGAAATATGTACATGATTACATCACTTTCTTGTTTCTGATACAGTACTATAATTATGTATGATGTAACCAATGAGGAAACTTGAGTGAAGTATACACAGGGACCTCTCTGTACTGCCTTCTCAATTTCCTAAGAATTTCTACTTATTATTTTTTTTAAAGCATCTTAAAATTCAATCAACATTAAACAATCCAAAAGTTGGAAAACAATGGGAGAAATTTGTAAATTATGTTGAAAGGGCTGAGGTTGTAATGCAAACCAAAGAGGAACAGGGTACTCATGGTACTACTTAAAAAGAGAGCTCAAGAATTTATACAACTCCCAAAACAGACAGTTCAATCAAGCATTTACTGAGTACCCAGTATATGTAACACATAGTGTTAGAAGTAATAAAGGGATTAAAAGGAAGAAAGATCAAGCACTTACCTCTGATTAATCTACTCTCTAAAACGATAAGGCACAATAATTATTAAAGGGCTCAGGGCCTCTGCAAAAGCAGTTCCCTTTGCCTGGGATATTCTGACATTTTTTGCCTAGTTAGTTCTTACACATCCTTGAATTCTCAGCTCAGTGTCACTTTTTCAGAGAAACTCTCCAGCTCTTCTCACATCAGATTAGTTTTCTCTATTATGTTTGAACAGCACCCTGTATTTTTCATTCACAATATTAATCAATCATAAACAACCATGTGATTATTTGATCTCTATTAGGCCGAATTCTGCAAAAGGACACAGACAGGCTTAAGTAGCTCACCCAAACCAAATGATAGCTCAAAATATATTACATAAATAAATCCATGTAAGGCTATAATTTATATGTACAAAGAAGCAAACAGTAAGTTACTAGAGTGTGGAAGAATCCACTTATGAATTCAGATCTGAGAAGTCAGTTTAAATGGGATAGAAGATTCATGTAGATGATAAAGAATCTTAAATCCAAAGGTAAATACGAACTCTAGCCCTCCAACAACAGGAGTGCACTGAAGAATGAAAGAGAGGAATGGCTGGCTGTTCAAGTGTTCTTTAGAAAAATTAATGTGGAAATAGGTGTGAATTGAGAAAGACACCAGAGGCAATGAAAATAATTAAAGCCAGATATGTTGGCACACACTTGTAGTTCCACATACAGTACTCAAGAGGATAAGGCAGGAGAATCACTCGAGCTCATGAGTTCAAGATCAGAAACACATGAGAATTCATCTCTAAATAATAAATAAATAAATTAAAAGGATGTTATGGTGGTAATGCAGGCATAAAAACAATAAGGTCCAGAATAAGAGTGGGCAGAAAAATGTGAGAAATACTAACAATAAAGAAGCAACAGAGCTTAACAGCACAAAAAGTAAAAGTCAAAGATGATTTAGGAGGTTTAACAGTACAAGAAAGTATCATTAACAGAAATTTGGAAATCATGACTAAGTCCTCTTAGGTACTTTGTTGGAAATGATGGGTGACAATATTTAATATATAAGACTGGATGTAGAAGAAACTCAAGACAGGCAATATAGATGTGTGATTTGAACAGTTAGCATTATGAAAGTAAATAAGATATCAAGGGAGAAGGTATAATGGGTCTTAGATGGGATCATTTAAAACAATCTGATTTCCCCCTTGGTCCATTACATTCATAAAACTCTAATAGAGTACAGTGGTACCTTGGTTTATGAACTTAATTCTTTGCACAATTTTAGTCACAAAATTAATTCCACAATTCTGGCTGCAACTGAATTGCAAGTATACAAGTACTATATACTTGCAAGCATATATTTGCATACATATACTATACTTGCAAGTGAGTTGCAACCAGAATTAAGTTTGTGAACTGAGGTACCAGTGTAATTCAGACTATGAGCACCTTGAAAGCATTTCTGATACCATCTTTGTATTCCCTAAAGTACACAAAACAGGGCTTTGTATGAGTCAGAAGCACAATAAATAGCTTTTAAAGAAATCAATCATGCGAGATAATTTCTGATTAATATAAAAAGTGGTGACCTAAGTAGTAGCTTACAAGGTACAAGCTTCACTTCAATTAGTAAAATTAGTGAGTTCAGGCAGTTTAAGTCACTTGCCAAAACTCTAATTTCCCAAGGCTCAAAACTGAAGAATTCACAAGCTAGATATTAACACTGTTGCAAACCTTAAAAAAAAAAGCCCCAAATGAGGACTAAAACGAATTTTAACTAGCAGCTGAAATACTCAAGTGGTTGTTTTTATTGTTGTTGTTTTAAGCAGGGTCTCACTATGTAATTCAGGTTGACCTTGAACTCACTATGTAGCCTAGGCTGGCCTGGAACTCACAGTGATCCTCCTGCCTCAGCCTTCTGAGTCCTGGGAGTAGCGATGTGCACCACCATGCCCAGCTTCAAGTGTTTTCTTAATAAGCAACAACAAAAAATTGCCAGGGAAGTCAAACAAATGAAAAATTTCAACTGTATATGTACACTAGGCAAGTTGATAATGTACAAAGAAGTAGTTTCAGGAGAACCGAAGGATAACTGAAGGCTAATTGGCATAATTAAAAAAGGAAATTGTGAACAGTTGAGACACATACATTTTTTAATACAAAGAGGAAAAAGTACTTGGCCTGTTCTCACAAAGCACTCATCAGTATTACAGTCAAGGTGGTGTGGGGAACTAATCTGCTTCAATATTTGGGTGAATAGTATTTCTTTAGCTGCATTTATTTAAAAGAAAAAGGACAGGTAAAATAGACCAGGAGACTAACTTATTCATGGCCTTCCCAAATTATCATTCTATTATCAACTAAGCCTTTTCAAGAGTGCAGTCAGCCACATGGTTCTAACCTTGAATCTAGCAATGTTCTAGGTGTTTTCCAATAGGTGAGTGTGTTTGTGGGAGAAGTCCGAGAAAACAGTTGGAGTTACATGGCTCTAAGAACCTGTCGTGTTATCTGTAATTCAACAACCTAAGAAATCTGGCTTCTATTCTGCATGTCTAAAAGACAGTCAACTGGTATTTGCCTGTTTATTTCCAACTAACAAATTAACCGTTTGATAAACTGACCATTTTCAGAGTTATGCAGTTAAAATTTGTATAAAACCCTTCGAAGTTATCTCCCAGTAACTTTCACTGCTGGTCCTATTTTTTAAGGGGAACACGCTAAGTGAACATCGACGTGGTGTTTTGTTTTTTAAAAAGCTCAGGTATTACTTGTTGGCACAGCAATATGTTCCTTTCTCTCAATCGATTTGACCCTCCCCGCCCCTTCAATGTTTTATTTCCTTTAAAGAAAAAAAAAAAAGAAAAAAGAAAACCAGGCATAGGGGATATATTTCCTTTAGACTCAGCCACCACCTCTTGGTCAGAGCTAAGAAAATGGGTTTAAATAACCACCCACATACACTAGAAGAGTTGCAGGTGATATGAAACCCCATCGCCAAGAAGCAAGCAATCTGGCCGGTGCCCAGGTTCTGGGACGCGACAGAAGACACACAGACCTGGCCAGGCAGGGCTAAGGCTGTGGGAGCCAAGAAGCCTGTTCCTCTTGCCAAAGGGAGCTGGGTGGAAGCTCGTTCCCAGGCCGGCGCCAAGTGTCTAGAGCCTCTCCGGACCAAGCGCTTGGCCCGGGCGAAGCGTTATCGCTGAAAGCAGCCTAGGTGAAACGCTTGGCCAAACCCATGGCCAAGCCCAAGCCGCGCCGCTGGGCCAAGTGCCAGAAGCCCAACCACCCCGCCCGCCGGACGCTGTCCTGAAAGCCTCACCGGTAGCAGCGCCCGCAGTTGAAGACGTCTCCGGCTCCGCCGGAGTCCAGTCTATCCCGCCGTCCACCCTCCCTCACTCCCCCGCCCAATCCGCCAGGGAGGCCACCAAGGGGGTGGTGCCCAGGAGCCGCGCCGCGCCGGGGAAAAGGCTGCGAGCCGGGCAGGGCCTCCCCGGAGAGCAGCGGCGGCGGAGGGTCACTCACCGAGAGGACGCTCATGCGGATTGGGGTCTCCAACAGACACGCCATCTTGAGCCTTCCCACCCGGCTGCTGCCGGCGCCGGCGCGGGGGCCGGCACTTTCGACAGCCAACTATTAAGCCAACAGTAGGAGGTTCTGCAGAAAGTCAAGCACATAAACGAGAACAGAACATTCTCCGGACGCTGTTCATATACGGGAAGAACCCGCACGAGTGCGAGCAAAGGGGGACTGTGCCCGGGGCCTCCTTACGAATCGTCCTCTCAGAAACGGAAGCTGCTGTCAGCCTGGGCCAGAGGTGGGCGCGGGCCGCGGTTTCCGCATGCGCAAAGATCTATCGGCCCCACCTGCCGCTCGTGGGGGGCGGAGCCTAGCCCCGTAGCTGTGAGCTGTCCAGACTGATAAATTACAGTTTACCGGTTCTTGTTTTCTTCTCAAAAACTAGTATGTGAAGCTATCTACATATTTGGAACTTCACTTTCGCATTCATTATCTCACTCTCTGAACCAAACTTTCCGTTTTCTAGGTGGAGAAACTGATCTTCAAGCCACGTTTTCTCCCTCCAGTAAGAGTGATTGTTTCACGATCTAGCGCTGAAGTGTGACCTGCTTTAGCGTTGTGTACTCGGCCCTTTTATTCTAGTATAGTGATAAAGATAGGTATTCTAGAGCCAGAACGCCTGAGTTTCAACCTTACTATTTCACTTATTAGCTGCATTATTTTAGACAGGTTACTTGACCTTATGTTTCAATTTCTTCATCTGAAAAATAGGTTTTGAGAATGAGGCAGCCGATAAATCTGAAACACTTAGAACATGACCGAAACAGAAAAAGTAAAATTTGTGTGTGTGTGTGTTAGCTCTTCTCCAAATTTCGAGTCAAATGGGGAAAAATGGGTCAAATATTAAAACATTTAACTGAAGTCAAATAAAAGTAATGTGTACAAAATAGACAAGGCTTTCTTTAGCAGGTGTACAAAGGCAGTTTGTAGGTTGGCTCTTGTGGTGGGATACAGGTGGCATAAATGTGAACTCACACAGAACAGACATATAGCTGTGGATGAAAGGGGGTGGCTGTGGGTAGGAAAAGTGACTCAAGGCATCTAATAACTGCTACTCAAGCTTTCCTGTTTTATTCCATAAGGCTGACAATACCATTTCACATGAAGAAAGCACTGAAGAGCAAAGTTAGGGGTCAGAAATCTTGCCTCTAGATCAACTTTTGCTGCTACATAACTTTAGGTACACTTTAAATCTAAGAGTAGAAATTCAGGTATAAGAAGAAGTTTTCCTTTCCCTCTGTGTAGCAACAGCAGAACAGGTAAATTTGGCCCTGAACTGAGGATAAGGAAACGCCCACACTGACTTCCTTCCAAACAGAAACTAAACTTGTTCTTGTCTTAGAGCAGTATTAACTTATGAAAAATAGTGAGACAAATGTGACTTTAATGAAGTAAAGGTAGAAATACAGAAAGGGAAGTAGCTAGAAAGAGATTTGAAAAGTATCTATATATGCTAACAAAGAATTGCTCAAAATAAATAACAAAACCCATATTTTTAGAAGTACAAACATATATGTATGTATGCAAAAATAGAAAAGCTTAAAGTATAGAAAGATAGGTATAACCCCAAAACTGAGTGATTCCTGAAGGGATTTAGAAGAATCTTTTCATAGATTTAAAAACAGATGAACTTCTTTAGATAAAGAGAAAATGGACTAACAATGGCACAGAAGAGATACAATACAGTTTAACAGAAACTGCAGGTTTATTTGTGTACACACTGAACTGGGATTTCAAAGAAGAATGAAGACATGGCTCCTGCTCTCAGACAGGAGTAGAAATTAGACTGGAAGAGGATCAAATTTTTCTTGAAGTTAGTTGAGGAGTAAGAGGCTGAATCAATTTGAACACATTTGCTCTCGTTCCAATGTCCTTTCCAGGGCTCCCACAGTTTTCTGGGACCTGATAAAATCTCCTAAATAGGACTTCTGAGCATTCACAAAATAATCAAGCCCAAAAGTCAAATCTACAAGGGTTTGCAGCAGAAAACAATGAATCAGGAATCCATTGGATGAATAAAGAGTAATATGCATGTATATTATGGCTTAGTTACTTTTCTCATTGTTGAGACAAAATACCGAATACCAAAGTTAATGGAAGAAAGGTTTATTTTGGCTCACAGTTTGAAGAAGTTTTGGTCCAAAGTTGGCTGGCTCCAAGGCAGGGTGATATGGCAGAGTAGGATTGCAGAGAAGAAACAGTCCATTGCATGGAAGGGCACGAAGAAGGCAACAAAACAGTGAAATAATGAAGCAGCAGAGCCCCAGCTGCCTGCCTTTCCCTTTTGTCCCTTCTAGGCTACCTGCACTTTGGCTGGTACCACCCATACCCAGGGTGGCCCTTCCCATTGTTCACATCCAGAACTATGCCAAACCAATCAGGGGGCTAATTCAGTAATCACATACTTTTAATCCCAGCATTACAAGTTTAATCCCAGCATCACACACCCTAGATCCAGCCACTTCTGGAAAAGCTTCACCTATGACTGAATGATTGTAACACTGCTGATGATTGTAGCTCCTCCCACAGATTTTCTAATAGGCTGGCTCTGCTCACTCCTAGCAGCTTTCCTCAGATAATCCATATTTCTGGCTTCTCTAATCTTCAGGGGTTTCTACTGTACTTTCAGCTTCACACTCACAGCTTCACACACTGCCCTCTCAGGGGCACACTGCCTGGCCTCCCAGGCCTTCTTCTGAAATCTGGGTGGAAGCCTTTCCGACCCCACAACTCTTGCATTCCGCATTCATCTAAAATCAGCACCACATGATGTCAGCTGGAGCAGTAGCCAGACTTCTCTCTTGGCTGTAGGAGTTGAGTGCCTGAATTGCTGAGCACTCTGAACCCAATCCAGAGGAACAAATTCTCTAGGCCACTGCCATTCTGGAACATGGTGCTCTAGAGCTGTCTTCTCAGAGCAAAGTTTTTCACTTTTGCCTTTTTGAGGCTGCTTGTTCTTGGATGTCCTCAGGCCATCTTTTCTATTGTCCTGTTCCTTCTCAACAACTGAATTTTCCTCTGTTCTGTCTTTGCAGTCCACAGCTTTCCTGGAGCTTCCTTTCAAAATGTTTTAAATTATTCTGCTGGACTCTTTGCTCTTGATTCTCAAAATAGATCTGGCTAAACGCCCCCAACAGTAAACATCCCACTGCCTCAATGTTAAACTGCCTTAAAATTTCTCCCACAAGATTCGTTAGTCTACCACCCTTATTTGCAGCTTCAGGCAAAGTCTCTAGACAAGAGCAAAATTCAGATAAATTTTTTGCCAAAGCATAGCACACATGGTCTTAAGTCCAACAACCAGTGCATCTGTCTTCCCAGAAGAAATCTACAGAGGCTGATACTTACCTGCTGCATTTCTATTAGCATTTTGGTCATCTGAGCTCTAACCAGAATCTTCCATCAAGTAAAGCCCCAGGTGTTCCAGCTCTACTTTTTCAGATGGCATCTCCTAACCTTGGGGAATCATTGCTAAACTTGCTTTTGATAGAAAGAAACAGTAATACACAGTGAAGAATTCAAGTGTAAAAACTGAGTCTTTAAGCTACTGTTTTTCCTTTACTGATGAAACAGGAACTCAGAGAATTAAAGAAAAAAAAAGTTAAACCAAGGATCCTGTAAACTCCGACATTTGGAGATCTACATCTATATCTTTATATCTATCCATATATACATATATGTACAATTATATATAATTATATAACACACACTATTTACTATTTACCAGGCACTGAACTCAGGAGGAGGGATACAGTTATGAACAGGATGGATATATTCCCTGTTCTTAACAAAGCTTTCCAGCAAGAAATGAAAAGGGACAAGTGTATAAGTAGTTAGAAGGTAGAGTGAAAAATGATAGGGTGGGGCCTATGGGAGCTCATAGAGGGGAAATCTCACCTGGACTGAGGTCATAGAAAGTCCTTATAGTGAAGCTGGCATCTAAGCCCTGACCTGAAATATAAACAATGGCAAGGTCCTGTGGGTAACTCCATAACTATAAATATTGGTATAATTGTACAATTAAGATATCATGTCTTGAAGTGGAAACACTGATGAATCCTCCAGAACTATTGGTAGGACAAGAGCTACAATTATATGTAGGAGAGAAGAGACACTATGTAATCAGCTGGTCTTTAAATGGTGATGGGATTTTCTGGATTGCCCCTCAGAGGACATTCTCCCATACCTTTCTAATGCAAGGGTAACCACATTAGGCAGATATGTTTTGAGGTAGAAAAGCAAAGGTAACAAGCTAGCAAAGTATATCAGGTCTTTTTTACCATTTACAATACAGGGATAGCATTTAGAAGTCATAAAAATTCTAAGCAAGAGATAACGCTTGTTTGTGTCGTTGTTTCATATTATTTCTAATGAAATCAGAAAGTCCAAAAAAAGTATTTGACAAGTTCAGATTCAAATTTTAGAGACACCACAGAACTTTTCTATCCATCTGTGATGTTTGCCTCTCTTTACAACTTCAGGCTTGCAGTTTTAGCACCAAAGACCGGCTCTCTCCTTAGTTTTCCTATAGAGTGTGCTGCCATCAGGTGGTAAAGTTCCAGAATGATTTAGCTCAACAGCAAAGCAGCAAAAGGACTAATGCCTTTCCTGATATCTCTAGCACTTACATATAAAGTAATTTGAAACTCATCGCCCAGATATCCACATAGCATACTTCTTTATTTGAAATTTTCTATTTTATTTGTTGCCTTGTTGGCAAAGCCCACTGACTTACTTTACTATAATTAAATGTCCTACACCATTCCTTGTCTCTTTACTATATTATAAATTATCCATCTTTTAGTTTTATTCCTTCTTGAGTCCTTTAGTTTTTATTCAACTCTTATTTGGCTGAATTTTACAGTCTTTTTTCTTCAAGAAAGACTCATGGGTATTGTCTCCTTGGAGATCTTTTCATGGTTGACAACATCTGCTCATTCATTGCCTTTTACATGGATGATATCTTGGCTGTACATCATACAGGAAATCAACTCGAATATAAGTATTTTAAGAAAAAAATATTGCAAATTATTGAAAGGGCTAATGTTGAAACCAAGGATCCGATATTTTACATGAGATTAGAAGCAACCAGTTCATTACTACTGAAGGCTTTTGGGATACCAGGCTGTCACGGCAAAGGGTCAGGTTTAGCTACTGCACCACAACTGCCAGAGCCAGAAGAAAAACAAAATAGCTTTTTAATCTTTCTTCTGCCTTCCAGTCTCACACAAGTGTCTCTCATTTATAAAATCTAATCCAGACTTCAGCTGACAAAAGAATCCAAGAAATGTAATTTCTTAGCTTCTACTCCTATAATATGGGTATATGTAGAACTAAATATATATATGCATATATAATTTGGGAGTAAGATGCAGAAATGATATTTTTACCCCTAATTATTTTAGTGTTTCCTGAAAACAAAGATTTCATTCATATAACTCCACTAAAATGATAAAAGTGGGAAATTAATGTTGATACAATATTATCTGATTAGATTTAATTTAGATTTCACCAATTATATAGTACCACATTCAGTCATCATAAATCTTAAGTCTTCTGAAATTTTTAAACTTTCTCAGTTTCCCCTTCTATTTCATGATTGTCACATATATTTTTAAAAGCTGGGCTACTTATTTTAGAAAAAAATAATTTCTTTTGGTACTGGGGATCGAACTCAAGTCCTTGCACTTGTAAGTCAGGCGCCAGAACCACTAAGCTAAATCCCCAATCCAGAAAATGCTTTTTATTTCAATTGTCATGCTGTCTTTTCAAGGTTCTGTTCAGCTGTCAAAAGACAAAATTACAATTTACAGATCTTAGCATGTACTTGTGAATCTAGAATCAGACAATACCTCATTCTATAAAGTAAAATGAGTATCCTGGTGAGCCGAGAGAGGTGTGCATTATAAATGGAAAAGGGCCAAGGACAGCAGAAACAGAGAATGGAAAGTAGAATGGTCAATTTCTTGATTAAGATTAAAACAAAGAACTCTCTTACGTCTTCCTAAAAACTAAAACTGGTTTATTTGGGGATTGAGATAATCATATTTTTTATTGCTTTTATGTAGTGCATTACATTTTTTGATTTGCATATGTTGAACCATCCTTGCATCGCTGGAGTGAAGCCTCCTTGGTTATGATATATGATCTTTTTGGTGATTTTTTGCATTGCCTTTTGTTTGTTTGTTTGTTTGTTTGTTTTCTGAGACAGGGTCTCACTATGTAATTGAGACTGACCTAAAACTCACTATGTAGCCCAGACTGGTCTTGAACTCATAGTGATCCTCCTGCCTCAGCCTCCCGAGTGCTGGGATTACAGGTGTGCGCCACCACACCCAGGTTTTTGCATTCTGTTTGCCATGTCTTGTCAAGGATTTTTTTGCATTTATGTTCTCTAAAGAGATTTTCCCTTAGTTTTATTTTTTGGTTAGGTTCTTGCCTGGTTTTGAAGTCAGGGTAATGATAGCTTCCAGAAATGAATTTGTAAGTACTCCTACTTTTTCAATTCCCTCAAAAATTTTCAGGAGAATCAGCATTATATCTTCTCCCTGAAGGTCTTGAATTCAGCTGTGTATCTAACAGGTCCTGGGCTTTTCTTAGTTGGTAGTTTTTGTTTCTGTCTTTGTTTTATTTTGTTTTTTTATTGCCTCAATTGCATTGCCTTTTCTTGGATTATTCAACATTTTTATGTCATCTTGATTCAATTTTGGTGATTCACATATGGCAGAAATCTGTCCATTTCTTCAAAATTTTTCAATGAGTTGCAGTACAGTTTTTCCTCATAATTATACATGATCTTCTGGATTTCAGTGGTGTCTGTCATGATTGTCTTTTTTATTTCTAATTGCATTTACATCGGTTTTTTAATGGTAAAAATAGCTAAGGGTTTGTCAGTTTTGTTTTTCTTTCAAAGAACCAGCTTTTTCATTCATTCATTGTTTTTATTTTTTAAAATTAGTTTTAATTTTGTTAATTTCTTTTCTGATCTTTATGATTTCCTTCCTTGTACTAGATTTGGGTATGAATGGTTCTTATTTTCTGGGACCTTAAGGTGCATTATTAGTTATTTATTTGGGCTCACTTTGCTTTTCTAATGTGGGAATTCACAGAAATAAACTTCCCTCTTGGGAATGCTTTCATTGTGTTCCATAAGTTCTAGCTGTTCTGCTGGCATTATGGTTTGATTCTAGAAATTGTTATTTGATTTCTTCTGTGACCAATTGCATATTCAGGACAGTATTGTTTCATTTACTAATATTTGTAAAATATCTGTGGTTGCTTTTGCTATTGATTTCTAGTTTCAGTACACTGGGACCTGAGAGTATATATGAGATTTTTTTTTTTTGTACTGGGGGTTGAACTCAGGACTTTGCACTTGTGAGGCAGGTGTCAGAACCACTGATCTGAAACCCTGGCCCACAATGATTTTGATTCTTCTGTAATCATTTCAGCAAGGTTATGAGCTAGTACATGGCCTGTTTTGGAGAAAGTTTGATGTGTTTTTGAGAGGAATATGTATCCTGTTGTAACTGGGTAGAATACTCTGTAGCTATTAAGTCCATTTGTTTGTAGGTGTAGTTCAGCTCTGATATATCTTTGTTAACTTCTTCATTTAGTTGATCTGTCATGTGAAAGTGGGGTATTGAGATCCCCTACTATGATAGTGTTGGTATTAATTTGTTTTATTTTGTCTTTGTCACAGGGCCTCATAGCGATGTAGTTCAGGCTAGTCTTGAACTTACAGCGATCCTTCCTCCTGCCTCATTCTCCCAAGTGCTGGGATTACAGGTGAGGGCACACCCGGCTGTCTTGGTGCTAATTTGAATTTTCATTTTCAGTACTGCTTGTTTTATGAAGTTGGGTGCATTAAACTTTGGTGCATATATATTTATAATTCTCATCTCTTCCTATTGAATTGTTCTTATAACTAATAAGTAGTGACATTCTCTGCCTCTTCTGATCAGTTTTAGCTTGAACTTTACTTTGTCTGAGAATAAAATTGCTACTATTGCTTGCTTTTGGGGTACTGATGTATGGAATATTGTTTTCCATTCTTTGATTTTTAGTCTATGATTCTCTTGAATGTAACAGACCATTGGGTTCTTTTTCTTTTGCTGCTCCTTTATTTTTCCCTTTTTAAAATTGAGTTTATTGGTACATTTTAGGTATACAGTACAGTTACATTCATTACTGGGATCTTGTACCTTCACATGACAGGTCTTGGTTCTCATTTTTTCCTCCTTGTCCCTACCCTCCCCCCCCCCGTTTTTCCGTTTTTATTTAACTATTTGTTTTGCTGGATGTATTCGTTGCATTTGACTTTTTGGCTTTGCCTCTTTCTAGGATTCTTGAGTATTGTTTGGAGAGCTGGTTTGGTGTTCATGAATTTCTTAAGATATTTTTGATATGAAATGTCCTTATTTCTCAATTTTGAATGACAGTTTTCCAGGAAGTCTGAGCTGAAAGTTTTTAGGGATTGAAGCAATTAACTGGCCTTTACATTTTGTGTTGAAGAGTCTGCTGTAATCCTAATAGGTTTACCTTTATAAGTGAGATTTTGCTTTTCTCTGAAAGATTTTAAGATGCTGTCTTTGTGTTGGACTTCTGTGATTTTGACTATGTGTCACAAGAGCTTTTTTTATTGTAGTTATTTGGTCGTCTATAAGCCTTTACCTGTATGTTGAGTTCTTTCCCCATGCTTGGAAAGTTTTCTACTAAGATTTCTGTAAAAAGATTTTTAAAAATTCTGTTTTTAAAAAAATTCCTCAATTTCTATCACCAATTACATTGTTATTTTCTTAGTGTCATCTAGTAGCTGTTGGATAAATTTTTCTTGCTCTCTTCTCATTTTTAACATGTTCTTGCCAGCTTAAACCAGCAGCGATACATGCATGGCTATCCCATTGGGTGGTTAGCTATTTAACATCAGATTATGGAATTAAAATCAGAGTCAGGTGGCAGCAAGACAGCCCCATAATGAATGTGTTAAGTTAATGAATGTGTATATCATTATGTGGTTCCATTTTGTCTTTGATTTGTGAGACGCTATCCTTACATTGGTTATTTCTACTACTTATGTATTCAATAGAATTTTATGTCTCCAGGGTTTCTGTTTGACACCTTGTCATGGAGTCTATTTCTTTGGCAAATTTGTCATTCATGCTTTGAGCAGTTTTTTGTTTCTTCTATAATTGTTAGTTATAGAACTTCGGTTATTTTGTTAGTTCCACTATCTTTTGAGTTATGTCATCTTTGAGCTTGTCAAGTTTCTTTGTTTCCTCATTAATGATATAGCTTAGCTATTTTGTTTTAATTTCCTTTCTTTGGATCTCCTTTTGGAGAGTTTGAAGTCTTTGAAGGCATTTTGTTCACGTGTGTGTGTGTGTGTGTGTGTGTGTGTGTGTGTACTCAGGTTTGAGGTCAAATAGTGTGAAAAGAATTTGTAGGCATGAAGATCTCTTTAGTTAGTTCTGTTGTCCAGTGATGTGTTCTTGCTTTTATTTGCCAAGAGATACTCTATACTACTTTAACTTATTCAATTTACTTGGATTGGACTCTGTCACTGTATTGTAAGGAGAGAATTTTTGCTGGTAATAACAGCACCAACACAACAGACACGAATCACAAGTTTTAAAACTTGTTTTTACAATTTTGTCCTTTTATCAGTGGCCCTTATAGTCTATACCAGTGGTGGCAAACCTATGGCACATGTGCTGCAACCAGATGTCTGTTATCCTTGAAAGCTCTAAAAGTTTTGTCATCACTGGTCTACACTACAATGTTTTTATCAGTCTGTGATGTAAGGGGAGAGGGGAAGGGAGATGAAAAGGGAAGAGGAGGGTGGTAAGTTAATAGAATAGGGAGATAAGAGGAATATTAATAGGTAAAAAATATGGAGGGTCAGACACTGTTGGAGATTTTTTAATGGTCAGAGTAAGAGTTAGTGTTGAGGGGGTTTAAGAGAATATTTGTGGGAGTGGGAGGAGAGATGCACAGGGAGGGAGGTTTCATTAGAGATTGAAAGAAGCTATGAGATTGTCAGAACCTGTTAATATATTTGTGGTTAGTTTTGTTTCAACCCTCTAAGCACAGTTCTATTAAAGGTTACCCTGAAATGACCATGTGTGGTACCATATAAGTTAAAGCACTGGTCTGTTCTTATTCTTTTTGCATTTGCACTTGAGATATCTCTCTCTCTCTGTCTCTCTCTCTCTCTCTCTCTCTGTCTCTCTCTCTCTCATCTATCTACATTACATGAAAGGTGGGAAAGAAGCAAGGGAAGGCTGGGTTGTAGGTAAAATAAGGACAAGTGAAGAAAATAGAAGGGGGGAAGGTTAAAATAAAGAAAAGGCCAACAGGGAACACAGAATAAAGGGAAAATTTTTTAAAGTAAGAAAAACATAAAAAATAATATTGATATAGAAGAAAGAATTGAAAAGGAAAAATCCCCAGAGAATTCAAAACAGATTCAGAAACAAGAATCTTCCTCCAAACTCCATATGGCTGCTGCACCATATAGTCAGTGTCCACATAATTCCCTTCCTGAGTTAGTTGTAGTCTGCTTGCGGACTGCTTAACTGCCTGTCCTGAGTGTTGAAGGCTCTCAGTCTTTCTGCATCTACCTCCGGGCTGGGTGAAATTAGCTGTAGCCCTCTTTCTCTGTTCCGAGATTTAATCACCTCAATTAATTTGGGAAGGGGCAGATGTGAAATAGTTTGCCTGACACCAGACTCTCCACTGACTTCTGCCAATGACGTATCACTCCCCGCCCTCCTGTGTGCAAATCTTCTGTGCTTCTTCATTCTCTCCCTGTACATCACCAGAATATCTCTGCCCCAGCTGATATCTTGTTGCTTTGTGCTCAGGTCCCAAATCACCCCTGATTCAAGAGCTCTACTTTGCAACCTACTGGACCTGGAGCAGACCCAGAGGGTCTTTATTCCTAGCATGAGATGGGGGTGGTGGTTAGGATCTGCTGCTGACTCAAATATTTTCAGTGTTTGGGGAAAGTGCCCAGTCTGGAATAATTGTGCTCAATCTTTTTCTTATCCCAGTGCTTGCAGGGATGTGATCTGTGGGTCTCTGTCAGGAGGCATGGTGCCACCCCAGTTTGCGGTGTTCAGCTTCTCTGCCGAGGGTGGGTACTTCTCTTGCCAATGCTGGTCAGTGAGCAATGAGTAGGATGCCACCAAGATGCAGTGTTCCCTGGTGTTTGGGAGGATGTTGGGGGGGATGCTGTTTCTGTGTTGCTAGCTCTCCTTTTCCTCTGTCCACTAGGAGCCTTCCCACTGTTTACTTGCATTTTTCTTTAAATATTCACTTTTGAATGATATAGCATTAAGTTATTGTTTCCTATTGGTGGTAAAACATTTCAGTTTCCAGCCATGGTGACACGTGCCTATAATCCCAGCACTCTGGGAGGCTCAGACATGATGGGAAGTCTGAGCCCAACCTAGACAATTTAGTGACTTAGCAAGACCCTCTCTCTCCCCCCCCAAAAAAAAAAAAAAAAAAAAAAAATCGTATACATGTGTGTATATGCAAGGGGGGAGAGGGGTGTAAGTCAGTGTGAAGGCCCTGAACTCAATCTCTAGTACTAAAAAGAAAAAAATCAAATTGACTATCAATATTGTGTAGTAAAATTGAAAGGGAAATCCTAAGATACCGATGTAACAAAATTACTAAAATACAATAGACAATACCAAGTACTGCTGAGCATATAGAAGAACTTTTCTTGTAATGAGAAACAAGCACAATAATCACTTTGGAAACAGACACTATCTACTAAAGCTAAACATATACCCACACTCTCTCTGATTTAAAAAAATCCAATATAGAAATAAAATACTGAAAACTAACTAGAAATATTAGATTTTTCAACCTTTTGACCAAATTAAATATCATGAAAATTTTATCTTCCTTGTAAATTTGAAAGAAATTGGTCCCAAGGCACTCTGGAAACAATGCCTTTATATTTAATCTTTGACAACCATTAGGGTCTCTGGTTGTCACTGCTTTGTTTACATGTCCCGTTTCATTTTGAATCAATTTTGGTGTCTCCGTTCCTTGAATATTATAAAAACTAGATTTTAAAAATGAGCAGAGATGGACATGTCCTCCGTATTACCTTGATTGGATTATCTTTTTTGATGTTTTCAGACAGGGCCTCACTATGTAGTCCAGGCTGGCTTCAAACTCTTGCCTCAACTTCCCGCGTGCTAGGATTACAGGCAGATGTCACCACACCCAGCAGATTATCTATTCTTAAAAGTTTCCAGAGGTGTTTATTTTTCTTGTTTCTATTTTAGCCACTCATTCCTTTAATTAGTTTGGTCTTTTTCTGCCCTGAAGTTTTTGAGATACTCACCATTTTTCTTCGAACCTGCATTCTAGTTAGACAAACATTTTTTAGTCCCTTTTATGAAAAAAAAAAATCACTTAGAAACTCTCACGGGAGATAGTTTTAAAATCTCCAGTAAATTTTAAGTTCAATTTAAAAATTTTAGTTCACTTTTAGGCACCTGTCAGCGAATCATTTTTGCTCATTTGTTTACCTTGGTTTAATTTTATCGATCTGAACTCCTATTTTTAGGGATTTTAGTCTGTTCTGGTTCTGGACGGCACCACCTCACAAACAGTGGGCCGTCTGACAAAGCCCAAGCCAAGCTGAAGGGTCCTCGCAGTCCCCGCGGCGGCCGTGCCCTTTCTTCCGCTCTCCGTCGCGCGAGATTGGGAACCGGAAGTCGTCTTCAGGGCCGGGCCTCTCCGTGCGGCGGCTGTTCTGTTGATGTTGGCGGGAGCAGATCAGGCAGTCCAGAGTTCCTCGCAGTTGGGCCTGTGCTGCCCAGAGTCTCGGGAGGGGCCGGCAAAATGCGTGTGGCGGTGGCCGGCTGCTGCCACGGAGAGCTGGACAAGATCTACGAGACGCTGGCGCTGGCGGAGCGGCGTGGCGCAGGCCCGGTGGACCTTCTCCTGTGCTGCGGCGACTTCCAGGCTGTGCGCAATGAGGCCGATCTGCGCTGCATGGCCGTGCCGCCCAAGTACCGCCACATGCAGACTTTCTACAGGTGAGCGGCGTCGCTGGGCCTCGGACCCGGCCGAGCTAGATGTGACAAGCCAACCTGGGGCAGAGATGCTGTCGGGGATAAGGATCCCGTGCTGTCACTGTTTCACTTAGTTCCCTACTTTGTTCACTCTCTTTCTAGGACCTGACTAAGGAAATGTCACTTTCGTTCTTTCTATACACTGTTGTATTTCGCAGGGATCGCAGCCAGGGGCGATAACCTGGAGGAAGAAAGTGACAGGTTTAGATAATCTATCTACCTAGATAGGACTCTAAAATTGGTTCATTTTAATAATCCAGGAGTTTTTACTGGGCTCTAGTTGTGTACTAGTTCCTGTTCTAGAAGCTGAGGTAAACGCTCTGAAGTCGACAAGTTATTGACCTCGTTGGACGAACATTGACTTGAGACCCAAGGTTTCATTCTTATTCTTAAAGATAAGGATGGATAATGGGGTCTCCTAGAAAGAGCTTTTTCTGCACTTGATCTTAGCCAAATGGCTGAGAAGCGATAGAGATTTTTCTAAAGCTTATATAATTTTTAACTAGCTTTTTCCTTAGGACCTTAGTTTGATTTTCTAACGTGCCCAATTTGGTAACCAACAACTGTACTCTTATGTTCTAGGTACTACTCTGGAGAGAAAAAGGCCCCTGTTCTCACAGTCTTCATCGGAGGCAACCATGAGGCCTCAAATCATTTGCAAGAGTTACCTTATGGTGGCTGGGTAGCACCAAACATTTACTATTTAGGTATGTGTTGGTGTATAATTTTTGAGTTTGATGGAGAGAAGAGGATTTATGTTAGGTCAGCAGTATCATTAGATGTATAGTGTTTAGAGATTGTTATTAATTTTAATAACCATGAAGTTTAGTTAAAATAGTTATTAAAGAGTTAATCATGAAGATCTGTCCTTGCTTAATCTAATTTTTTTTCTGTTTTGGTACCAGGGATCAAACTCAGGACCTTGTACTTGCAAGGCAGGCGTGGTGCCACTGAGCTAAATCCCTGGCCCTTCATCTAATGTTTTAAGTAATGGTTAGTATGACTGCAAAGGCCTTACACACTATTTGTAGTTCTTTTATTTTTTCATACTTTTCTTACAGAATTAAAATGTCAAACTTTTTATAACAGAAATTGTTAAATATAACCCAAAAGGGAGACTAGTATAATAAATCTATACCTATTAAATCAGCTTCAGTGACTATTAAAGTCCTGTTATCCTTGTTTTCAGCCTACATTCCTCTAAATTTTTTTGTGGGAGATGACTAGAGTATTATAGCAAATCCCAGCCATTAGATTATTTCATCTGTTAATATTAAGAATATAGTTTGACGTGATAACAGAATTTTTTTTTTTTTAAACTGGTGATTAAATTGGGGACCTTGTGCTTGCAAGGCAGGCGATGGCACCACTGAGCTAAATCCCAGGCCAGATAACAGAATTTTTAAAATACCATAATGTACCATTATACCTAATTGAAATAACAATACAGTAATTCCTTGTTACCTGTTGCCTCATTCATGCTCATCTGAAAGGTGTGTGTTTACAATTGGTTTGTTGAAATAGGATCCAAGCAAGAGCCACAGATTTCATTTGGTTTTCAGGACCTTGAAGTTTTAGACTATAATGGCCTGCTTCTCCCTCTATATCTGTCTCTCTGTGTCTCTCTACCATTCCCCTCTACCTATCCCCCCCTTTTTTTTACTGTATTTATTGAAGAAAATGGGAAAATTATTCTGTAGCATTCTTGATTTAACTGATTTGAATGCTTGGGTGTCATTTTAAAATGTTGCTTTACTCTCGTCATTTCCTACAATCTGTATTTAGATTTATAAACATGATTAGGGGTTCAGTTTCATTTTAGTCCCTTATTTTCTAGATCATTTTCTGAATTATGATTTTTCCTATGATGAAATTATAACTTCAGTAATATAGCATCTTCATTACTGATTGATATATCTTGACAACCACGATGTTGTGAAAAGATGAAATTGTTAGGTGATCAATCAGAAATGAAAGGTAGGCTTCTTTTACCTTATACCTGTTGATCTGTAGTTTATAATGTGTAAATCCATCATAGGACAGTCTCTTCTCCCCCACCCCCATGTTCATTTAGGTATCACATTATATCTATATCCCTTTTAGCACCCTACCTCATTTATCCCTTCCAGAATTGACTTACTTTTCTTGTCTGATCTGCTTCCAGGCCTTTTCTCTCTAGTTTTGTATATTACCATGTATATTTTTGACATTAACTATTGGGAAAGAGTAACCTCATCATGATACTTATTATCAAATAATTTTAGGACTACATGGAATTCCAAGCCTTTAAATGGTTTATTCTGTACTAAGTTGTTTTTGTCTATAGTAATTTTATTCAGTTATATACTTTTTCAGGTTTGGCTGGTGTAGTAAAATACCGAGGTGTAAGGATTGGTGGAATTTCTGGTATCTTTAAGTCTCATGACTATCGAAAAGGTATTGTTGCTTTTTGGAATTTTTAAGTCTTAGAAATTGCATAGCTTCTAAAAATAGCATAAGCATGATATTTAGCTTGACATATTCATTGGATTTATTCTGTGAATATTTTTATTTTCATTATAAAATATTTTATATGTACGAAAATATAGGCAGTGCTATATGACATGTCTCTTTGTCCACCATTTCGTTTTATCAAGTCTGGGGTTTATCATTTTTTAATTCTAATTTTTTTTCTGGCACCTGAGATTGAACTCAGGACCTTGTGCTTGCAAGGCAGGTACAGCACCTCTGAGCTAAATCCTCAGCTGTTTAATTTTAATTTTTAAGAAATAAAACAGTACAGGTACAATTCATGTTCATTGTTTACCTATCCTTCCTCTCCTGTCTCGCTTCCCTCTCCTTGTCAGTCAGTTGCTGGTCTCAATTTGATGTTTATCATTCACTTGATTAGTTTGTATCATTACCACACTTATATGAGAGCTATAAGCAATGCATTTTATAGCTTGTTTTAAACTTTGAGTAAATGTATCTCCTTGTATCTTTGGCAACTTGCCTTTTTGTTTCATGTGTTTTTGAAATCCATATTGATACATTTAATTCTAATCTGCCCACTTTTGACTAATATGTAAGTATAGCACAATGTGCTCTTTATTTCACTGTATCTGAATGGATTATTCCTTGATTTTTATTTTTTTATTTTTTTTGTTTTTTTGAGGCAGAGTCTTGCTATAGTTCAGGCTGGCCTTATATTCACGTAGCTCAAACTGGCCTTAAACCTGTGGCAATCCTCCTGCGTCAGCCTCCAGAGTGTTGGGATTATAGGTGTGTGCTACCACACTCCTGGATTTTTTTTTTTTTAAGGTAGAGGAAAAGCTCAGATTTGTATTGATTTTACAAATTAAATTGACAAAACTTTCATCTTTAATGTAACTGACAACAGGTCTGTCTCTTTTTTTCTCTGTGATTCTAATCTGTTGGCATGGATGAATTGGAATCGCTCTTGGAAAGACAATTGGTAATATAGCTTGTTTCTCTTTAATTTAAGGCCATTTTGAATGTCCTCCTTATAATTCATCTACAATAAGGAGTATATATCATGTGAGAAATATTGAAGTTTATAAATTAAAACAGGTATGTAAAAAGTATATTATAGCCAACTTCAAGAAAATTTAAAAATAATACTGTACTAAAATGTTTTGATCATAATGGTTTACTACTTCTCAGAACAGCATTTAGTGTTTCTAAAATTTGAATTGTGAATTGCTTTTAGGAGGCTTACAGATTTTTTCATTTTTTAATAGTTAAGAGTTTGTTTTTTAATGGTTAAGAATTGTGAAACATTTAATTCATGATTTCATATATTGAGGAAAATATTAAAGTAAATATTTTTTATGGTGGTAAATAAATAATATTTAATGATGTATTAAATAATGAAAATAATAAGAAAGATGTAGAGGATATGGGAAAATTGTGAAGATGGTGTTGAAACACTAGTTTACTTGGAGAGTTGATAAAACTAGGTTTTTTTGTTGTTTTGAGGACCTCCTACAAGACTGATAGTTGTAATTTCCACACACTGTATTTTGTGTAATCTTTAGTCAAATCCTATGAGGTAGGTCTTACTCTTAACTTCCTAACTAAAGGATAAGAAACCAAGGCTCAGGCAAGTAAACTTGTCCAAGGCCTCCCATGTGATTTAAGGCTAGTGCCTGGCTGACTGTCTGTGGCCTGTTTGCACCATCTCTACAGCTTCCAGAGGGCCTTTCTTTTATGTGCTATTCATATAGTTCCCTTCGATGGTTTTCCCGTTTACCTATCTAAATATTACCAGGCGCTTAAGACCCAATTTAGATACCACTTTCCAACCACAACTTTTCTAGTTTAGAGTTATCACCTGTCTCTAAATTTTTATTACACCTGTTGTCCAATATGTTATTTAGTGGTTAGCCATATCTGTCTTATGTTTTGTATTTTCTTGAATTGTTATTTAAGTTTTAGTTTTCTAAGTATTTGCTTCAGATTACTTGACGTGCTATATGGCATAAATTTTGTGACCTCTTCATGAAGACAGCAGCGACTTCAACTATTTATGTTCAAGTATTAGACAGAGTTTTTAATATATATTATGTGAATCCTTTTTTTTTTTTTTTTGGTAGTTCTGATTGAACCCTGGGTCTTGCACATGGTAGACAAGCACTCTTATCACTGGGCTACATTTCCATCCCTCTAATATTTGTTTCTGTTAAATCTTTGGACTTAGTGTATTATTTGCATTAGGGGTCTTATGAAATCTGATGTCTCTGAATCTTCAAAACAGTAATTTCTTTTTTGTTGTTTGCTTTTTTTTTTTTTGGTACAGGGACCTTGCTCTTGTGAGGTAGACAGTGGAACCACTGAGCTAAATCTCTAGCCCCAAAATAGTAATTTCTTTACCAAGGCAAAAAGACTCATGCTGATTATGTAGTTTAGAAATCTAGGGCTACAGATTTACTGATTGACAGTCTAATCAAAGTATGTCTTTGTTGCTCTGCCTGGCCACTGAAAATAGAGTGATTTCTAAGGCAGAGAAAAAGATGCTTCTCTTTGCCCAGCAGAATGTGTAGCCTACTTTTTTTTAATGACTTTCTTAAAGTGTCATTAGAATGAATTACACAGAAATCTAGTTGTCTTAAGTGAATGCATAATTGGTTGGTAGTAGAGAGGGAGGGGATTGTTTTGTAAGAGTTTTTAATATGTTTTTAGGAGTTTTCTTTTTGTTCTTTTCTGTTTTTAAAGCTAAAGCAACCTATAGATATATTTTTATCTCATGATTGGCCAAGAAGCATATATCATTATGGAAATAAGAAACAACTTCTTAAGACCAAATCTTTTTTCCGACATGAAGTGGAAAATAACACGTTGGGAAGTCCTGCAGCCTCAGAACTTTTAGAGCACCTAAAACCTACTTACTGGTTTTCTGCACACCTTCATGTGAAATTTGCAGCCTTGATGCAGCACCAGGTAGAAAAAAAAAATTTTTTTTTTTTTTCCTTTAACAAACACTGAACAGGTATGAGCTAGGCACTATTGGCATAGTTGTAAAATTAGAGAAAGAAGCCGGGTGTGGTGGCGCATGCCTGTAATCCCAGCACTCGGGAGGCTGAGGCAGAAGGATCGCTGTGAGTTCAAGACCAGCCTGGGCTACATAGTGTGTACCAAGTCAGTGTCAACTACATAGTGAGACCCTGTCTCAAAAACAAAAAAATTAGAGAATGAATGTAACTTATCTCTTGGGGTTAACTTAGTACTCAATATGGGGAAGAGACAAATAAGCAATTACAAAACAGTATAAAGTTGGTACAAAGTGCTCAGATGTGTGAGAGCATCTAAGCCTTGTGGTAGAATGGGAATAGGCTGAGTTGAGTCTTGAATTGCCAGGAAGAAATAGATTCTGAGGGTATTTTAATAAAAGGTACTAACTTATGCAAAAGCTGAAGGCCTGAGAGTATAGTGTACTTGAGAAAGTGTAGCTAGTTTATGTGGCTGGGAGTGTAGCTCAGTGCAAAGACATTGGGTTCAGTCTTCAGTACTACAAAAGGGAGAAAAATACTGAGTTAACAAAGTTAGAGATTTTTCTTTTCCTTGAGATTTTTTTGTTTTGTTTTTTGTTCTAGTACTGGAGATGAAACCAAGGCCTTCACACAGAGCAACATCCCCAGCTGTCTGTCTGTCTATTTAAATTTTAAAAGATTGTACTAGGTTGTACAGGCTGATCTCAAAATTTTTATCCTGTTGCCTCAGCTTCCCAGAGTGCTGGAATTATAGGCATATCCCACCAGGCCCAGCTTTCTGAGTCTTTAACGCATTAATGGGTACTGCCTTTTTCAAGAGTATAGTGCTTGCTTCCCAAAGTTTACTTGACCAGATACTTTGCCACATTGGAGGTATACTTTAACAATTTTTCTCATAATTTTGTCTGAAAATTTTCCTAATGCTCTCATTGTATACTCTTCTAATTCCCTAGTTTTACAGGGAAGAGGGCAGAGGTTACTCCTTTCTTTTGGGTCTGTGCCACTCAGTGATCACACTCATTTTAAGTCCAAGTTACTTGATTATATCAGTCACCTTCTCCATATAATGCTATTCCTACCTACCTCTTAGGGCTCATGGCATGCTCAGATTTTTATTGAAGCATCTGATTTACTACTTTTTCCTCTACTCATCTTCTCTTGCCAATCTCAGGGTATGCATGTCTGCATTAATGATGTGTCTCATCCTTTCTATTGGTTCCTCAACCTCTTCTGTCTTTGCCAGTATTCTGTTTTCAGCCACTTCAACAATATCTGTGCTTTTTACCTTCCTCAGCACCTAACCAGAACAGCATTGATACTTGGCCCTCAGTAGGATGTATCATAGCTTGTTTGCTTCTCTTTTTTCTTCGTGCTGTTTTCAATGAGTCACTTTTTTTCCTTTGGCAGTGCTAAGTATTGAACCTAGGGCCTCATGCATGTTAGGCAAGTGCTCTGTCTACAGTTCCCACTGAGTTACTTTTGTGCTGCTTTTAGTATGACCGTCATGTGTGTGCTTTCTCCTCTCTACTTCTTTCCAATTCTTTTGAAAAAATACTTTTATTGGAGTATAATATGTACACCATAAAATGAAAATGTTTTGTATGTATAATTTAGTGATTTTTAGTAAATTTTCAAAGTTGTGCATATATCACACCATCCAGTATTGGAATATGTCCATTATCCCAAAAGAACCTTTGTACCTGTTTATAGTCAGTCCTTTTCCCACCCTCAGCCCTAGACAACCACTGATTGGCGCCTCTAGATTTGTCTATTTAATTCATATAAATGAAATTATGTATAGTGTTTTTCATCTAGTTTCTTTCATTTTCTAGTTTTAAACAGTCATTCATATTGTAGCATATTCTGTATTTCATTCCTTTTTAGTGCCCAGTAATAACAATCATTCCTTTGAAACACAATTTAGGGCCTGTATAATTAAGGTTGTTTCTTTCCTATTCTATGCATGAATTACCTGTGATGTTTTAACATTTTTCTTAAGTCACGTTTTGTATTGTCTAGGCCATGGATAAAGGGCAGACATCCAAAGCAACCAAATTTTTAGCCTTGGACAAATGTTTACCACATAGAGACTTTCTTCAGGTAAAAAGAAAATAAAGTAATTTTATAATATAATTTTATTTTTCCAGTGATTTAAAAAGTCTTTTAAATTTTCCTTTGAGAATTTATGCTCTTTGCAATTTTTGTATTCTGAGAATTCTTTAAGATATTTAAGTTACGTTGATGTATTTAAAGTTAAATTTCTTCACTTTAAATTATTTAAATTAAGTTTAAATTCTTTTTACATTTTACTAAGTTATCTTAAAATTCTTAGATTCTTAAAAATATATATATATGTTACCTGAAATTGGTTTCTTCATATAGGTTTTAGAAATAGAGCATGACCCCAGTGCTCCTGATTACTTAGAATATGATATTGAGTGGCTCACTATTCTCAGCAATACTAATGATCTTGTTAATGTGACTGGGAACCTTTGGAATATGCCTGAAAATAATGGCCTGCACACAAGGTAAGTCTGATTTTTTTAGAATGTGCCTTCTCTGATGCATGACAATTTTGTCTTTCCTGTCTTTTGTGTTCTGTTTTGGTGTTCCTACAGACTTCGGTTTGTACGAAAGAGGAAGAGCTAGAGTGACCACATTCCTTGGGATCTTGGCACTGGGAAAACCTCTTACCAAGTGCCTACCTAATGACCTGATACATCCAGTCAGGCAAAGCAGTTGCCTAGAGTTTGCAGCTTGGTGATGACTGGGGGACACGCTGACTGCAGCCTCTTGGCCTAGCAGGCACTGGCTGTGAAGCCTCAACTTTGTTTTTATTTAAGGGGTTATTTTTTAGTGTCAGAACAGTTTAAGGTTGACTGATTATTACAATAAAAAAAAACTACAAGTTTTCCATCCAAGAGAGAGAAAGGCACTGTTGAGCATCAACTCATATAAGTTTGGAAGTGAATAAATGTCCAAAAAACTATTGAAGATTTGGTTCCCACATTAAAATAATGATACTTGTTTTGAGGTAAGCATTAAAGATATTTTCCTAAGAGTTGTTTTTTGTTGCTAAGTGGTCCTTTGCTAAATTAACTAATTTTAATGTATATCATTTTAATACGTGATTTCTTTTTATCCTTGCACCTGGAGTGTGTGATTTTTGAGGCTGATAAAATGTAACAGTTGTTTACTTTTATAGGTGGGATTATAGTGCAACAGAAGAATCTATGAAGGAAGTATTGGAAAAATTGAATAATGACCTCAGAGTTCCATGTAATTTTAGTGTAACAGCTGCTTGCTATGACCCTAGTAAGCCTCAGACACAGGTGCAGCTGGTCCATAGGATCAATCCTCAGACTACTGAATTTTGTGCTCTACTTGGTATCACAGACATTAATGTCAGGCTTCAGATGGCCAAACAAGAACATCATTTGCACCATGAATATGAAGAACAGGATGATGTGGAGAGTAATGACTCTGGAGAAGAACAAAGTGAATATAACACAGACACTTCTGCCTTGTCCTCTATTAATCCAGATGAAATAATGTTAGACGAAGAAGAGGAAGCTGAAGATGACATTGTATACAGTGATGTGAATACACCATCTGTAGAACCTTTATCCCATCAAGCTTCTGACTTTTCTGCAAGCTTCTCTGATGTCAGGATCTTGCCAGGTTCCATGATTGTATCTTTTGATGATACATCAGGTTTGTCAACTGGTACAGAAGAGAAAGCTGATGAGGCTGTGGAGTTGGGGGATGGAAAGGACTTAACTGAAGTGCCGTCCAAGAGGCTGAGCGAGGAACATGAACCTGAGCAAAGAAAGAAGATTAAGAGGAGGAATCAAGCCATCTATGCTGCAGTAGATGATGATAATGATGCAGCATAGGAGCGTTTACTTATTGTGGTATTACAGGGTGTATGTGATTTTCAAGACCCTATTTTTAGAATTAGATTTGATTCAAGATTTAACTTTGTAATAATCAAGTGGCAAGACCATTTTAGTTAGATACTTTGTCTTAGGCCTTTTGTATGTTTCAGGTATAAACATTAAAATTTTATATATTTACTTCATTGACTACCTTTTTTTGAAGACATCATTCACTTCCAGTTTTTCAGCAAACACTTATTGCACATGTACTTTGTGCTGAGCACTTTTCTCTAAATGGGACTATAAAAATGAATAAGACAGGGATTTTTGTCTTCAAAGAGTTTACTGTAAATGTTTTGTTGTATAAAATATGGCATATTTATATTTTGCTTTACAAAGTTAAGTCACTGTTGTATATACCCCTGTGTATGCTCTGTTTTCATTTATTATACTTTTTCCTCCTGGTCAGCTTTTAATGTCTATCAAATATAAATTGAAATTGAAGATGGTAGACAAGATTTTAGGAAATAAATTTCTGTAAGTACTAAACAGTGGTAAACATGAAATCTTACACTTAATAGCTGAAAATATAATCATTGACTCTTGTATATTTTTGTTTTAATTTTTATTTAACTATTATATATTATTTATATTATTTATATAGAGGTCATTTTTGGCACAATTAAGATTAGTATTTGCCAACGAGGACTTAGTTACATAAATGCTGTGCTTCACATTGCATATGTTAAACTAGTTTTGGGGCCGGGGATTTAGCTCAGTGGTTCCACCACCTGCCTTGCAAATGCAAGGCCTTGCTCGAGTTCAATCCCTGGAACCAAAATAAAAGCCCCCACATAAAAAAATTCTTAGATTCTTAAAATGGCAAAAACTAGTTTTGAAGATCCATATGGCAAAACCACATCTCTGTTGTTTCTGATTAAAATGCCTGGGCCACTTGAGAAGCCTGTTGCCCTGGACTCTGGCTAGGAATAATGGAACCAAAAATTTTTCCAGTGTTGTTGGGCATGGCACCTAAAATCCCAGCATTCAGGCAGCTGGGGTAGGAGAATTACTGTTGAGTTCAAGGCCAGCCTGAACTACATGGTGAGACACTATCTCATAAAAATAAAACCAAAAATTCTAGTGTCTTATCATGATCCTACAGTCCAAATAGTGGAGCTAATTCAAGAGAATAATTAGTGTTTGGCTTCCATTTGGTTAGCATTTGACTTGATAAAGGTCAAGGACAGTAATGGAAAACCTGGAGTTTTCAGTGGTACAAACAGCCTGCTGTGGCACGCATGCCATAGGTTCACTACCCCTGGCCTAGGACTTTGGGGCTTTTATCTTGTTTCATTTTCTTTTGAGTTGAATATTTATTTTAATTCTTGTGTACATACAGTATTTAAAGCTCTGAATTTCTCCCAATCACTGATTTAATTGAATCCTATAATTCTGATATGTAGTGTAATTTTTTCCAGAAAAAATTAATGGTAAAAGTGCACATAAAATTCATCAATATGCATAAGGCACTGAGAGTAATAGATCTTCCTTCAGAAATTCTTAAAAGCAGGGCTAGGGATTTAACTCAGAGGTTCTACCACCTGCTTTGCAAGTGCAAGGACCTGAGTTTGATCCCTGGTACAAAAAAACCCCAAAAAACAAAGAACACCAAATGTTAGAATTAATAAATGTTCTCAAAAAACAATAACAAACTTGGGCCAGGGATTTAGCTCAATGGTTCCAGTGCCTGCCTCATAAGCACAAGGGCCCAAGTTCGAACCCTGGTACAAAAAACAAAACAAAAAAAAAAACCCAGCAAGTGACAGGGACGGGCAGAGGATTGGCCGAGGGCTTCAGGATAGAGAATTCTTTTGGCAAATAAAAAACGAGTGAGGATGCCAGTAATTGAACTCTTAAGAGCCTTTCTCTTTTATTACAGAAAAACAGGGATCTGAAAGGAATAACGGATATGCTACTTTTTTTTTGTTTGTTTGTTTGTTTGTTTTTTTTGTTCCAGGGATCAAACTTGGCTCCCTGTGCTTGTGAGGTGGGCGGCAGCACCGCTGAGCTAAATCCCTGGTAGCTTGGTATAAATTTGATAAGGGATGTTTAATTTTCTTGGAAAACAAGTACTGATGTTCAGTGGTAGAAACGGAGAGTTAAATTTTCATAGAAATAGAGAAAACTATCAACCACATTAAAAAAGTATTAAAATGATTTCAGAGGGAATCTGCTGAGCTTTCTAAAGGCCAGACAATCCTAATGTTATGTAAACTGTTTCAGAGTACATAAAATGATGGCAGTTTAAAGTTTCTTTTTGTTAATTGTAGCATTGATGCCAAATTGAAAAAGATACAAAAAAGAAACCACAAATCGGTCTCATCCATGAATATTGATGCAAAAGTCTTAGCAAATTCATAGCACATTTTAAGATGATTTGCATGAACGAGTTCTGTTAGGAAGTGTGTTGATATGGACATATCAACAGATCTAAGGATAAATATAATGATCTCAATGAATAGTGAAAACACAACTGAGTACTGAGGATTCTGTTAAAAAATAACTAACAAAATCTATTGTCTTGCTTAAGAAAATATTAAGTGTTTCTGTCAAGCCAACTAAAAATGTAATGCTACCTACTACCTTCATTATATTTAACATTTGTCTCGGAAAGAACAAAATCAGGCAATACAATGAGGGGACTCAGAATTGCAAAGGAAGAGACATCTACAGATAATGTAAATTTAGGTGAAAAAAAATTGAAAGCTAAACCAATATAAATAATACTATTCCTCAGGAAAGTAGTAAGATACAAAATTGATGTACAAATCAGTATTCACAAAATTACAAATAATATAAATAACGAAAAGCAACTTAAATGTGCCAAAGCTATAGAGAGGAAAATCTTTAAAATACAGCTGAAAACTACAGAAAGACAAAACAGTGTCTTTTATTCTTGGATAGATTCAACTTTTTTTTTATTAGTACATGTTGGTAATACATAATGTTTACATTCCTTGTGGGAGTTGGTACAGATACCTTTCCCTCCCCTTTCCATCCATCTCTTGAATCCCTTTTTCTTAGTACATATTTGCAGTGCTTAATGTTTATATTCCTTGTGGGGAGATGGTACACGTATATGACACATCTTAATTCATTTTTTCATCCCTTTTTTCCCCTTCCCTCCATCTCTTGATCCTTTCCTCTTTGAGAGAGATTTATCTCCCTAGTTCCTATTATCTACCTTTTGTTTTGTTCTTTATACTTTGGGTTTCTCACATAGGATAAATCACATTATTTAAACTATGTGTCTGATTTATTTCCACTTAATATTATGATCTAAAGGCACATCCATTTTGCTATAAATGACCAATTTTTCTTTATGGCAGAATAGTATTCCATTGTGTTAGTACCACATTTTCTTTACCCATTCACTTATTGATGGACATATAGACTGTTTCTAAGATTTAGCTATTATGAATAGAGCTGTTATACACCTAGGTATGTATCACTGATATGTCTAACTTTTCGGCAAGATACCTAGGAGGGGAATAGGGGAATAGCATGGTCAAATGGAATTTTTAGTTTCAGTTTTCTTGAGGAATCTCTGTACTGATTTCCATAGTGTTTGTAATTGTTTACCACTAACCAGTGTAGAAGTGTCCCCCATCCCACCTCGCCAGCTTTTGTTACAGATTTGATGATGGCCATTCTTTCTAGGGTAAGATGAAATCTCAGTGTGATTTTTATTTGCATTTTTCTAATGGCCAGGGATGCTGAACATTTCTTTATGTATTATTGGCCATTTGTATAGGTATGAATTGTCTCTTCATTTCACTTGCCCATTTTTTAATTGGGTCTTTTAATTTGGGGAGTTTCCAATCTTTTTTGAGTTATTTATATATTCTGGCTATTAGTCCTTTGAGTAGCTGGCAAAACATTTTTCCCCTTCTGTAGCTTGTCTCTTGATTCTGTTGGTTGTTTCCTTTGCTGTACAGAAACTATAATTTGATATGATCCCATTTGTTGATTATTAATACTATTTTTTGTACAACTGGGGTTCTACTCAGAAAATCCTTGCCCATGCTTATGACTTAAAGATCAACATTTTATTTTAAAATTCTATTTCTTTTATTTCTGTATTTCATTTCACTTCATTGAAGGTTGAACCCAGGACCTTCATACTGCACTACATCTCAAGTTCCTTTTTGGGTGTGTGTGTGTGGGGAGGGACCAGGGATCGAACTCAGGTCCTTGCACTTCCAAGGCAGGCACCAGAACCACTGAACTAAATCCCTGGCCCTCAATCCCCTTTATAAATTTTTTATTTTGAGACAGGATCTCACTAGGTTGCCCAGGCTGGACTTAAACTTGCAATTCTCCTTCCTAAGCCTCCCAGAGTGCTTAGAATATAGGTGTGTACCACCACACCCCTTGGTCAACCTTTTAACGATTTTGATTCTTCCCAAATTAATACATTAACAATTTCAATAAAAATTTTATTTATTTATTTATTTATTTATTTATTTATTTATTTATTTATTTATTTATTTTTGCTTTTCTGGAGCTAAACAGATTGATTATTGTGTTCATAATGGAAAATTGGAAGAGACAGGAAAATCCCCCAGAAAAGCAATGGAAGTATACTGGCTATATCAGAGATCAAAGGATACTTACTATAAAGCCTTCATTATTAAAGCAAGATAATGTTGGTTAGCAGATGCATGGACAGTCATTGGAACTGAAAAGCTCCATATTCATTTGGGAAAAAAGAAACATTGATTTATGCTTTGTATACCAAAAGCCCAGTTAGAGATCTAAGTGTAAAGGATGAAATACCAGATGAAAATTTGGGTAAATTTCCTTACAACCTGGATCTGAGCAAAACTTTTAAAATCCAAGCACAGTAGAAGACCAATAAATTTTAATTATGTAACAACAACAACAACAATGATGATGATGATAGCTTTTGCATAGCAAATGCACTGTAAACAAAGTTAAGTGATTGCAACTCCTGTTACAAACAAAAGGTTTATATACATTGTAAAATATAAACTATATACACCTAATCCCATTTCTAGGAATTGGTCCTAAAGGTACATCCCCTCGATTAGAACGCAGGCACAAAATTTATTTATTGTTACATTTTCGTAATAGCAAAAGATTGGAAATAAGTGTTCAGCAGGAGAGGATTGATTAGACAAATACCCAATGGAGTAATACAAAGCTTCAAAAGAAATGGAATAGAGGCAGGGTATTTAGCTCAGTGGCAGCATGTCTGCCTTACAAGCCCAAGGTCATAAGTTTGATTCCCCGATACAAAAAAAAAGAAAAACTTTTACTAAAATGTTCATAGCAGCATTGTTTATGTTAGCCAAAAAATAGAAACAAATGTCTATCAACAATGAACTGATGGGTATAATATAGCATCATCATACAATAGAATGTTATTCATCATTAAAAAGGAATGAAAAGGGCTGGGGGATTTAGCTTAGTGGTTGCCTGCCTTGCAAGCCCAAGGACCCAAGTTTGATCCCTCGTACCAAAAAAAAAAAAAAATTATTGAAAAGGAATGAAGAACCGAACAATATGGGTGAATCTCATTAAAAGAAGCCTGACACCAAAAGAACCCATGTGCTACATGATTTCATTTATAGGAAACATTGAAAATTAGCAAATTTACAGAAACACTAGATTATTGGTTGACAAGGGCTAGGGGAAAGAAGTGGGGAATAATAAAGAGGAATTACTAACATTTGTTTCTTTTTGTGGTGATGAAATGTAAAATTAGATTATGGTGATGATTATACAACTTTTGTGAATATGCTAAAACCCAGTTAATTGTACACTTAAAAAAAAAAGAAAAGAATGTGGAAACTTATGTACCTTATGAAGCCAGTGGTAAGTTGTATGAAGTGAAAAAGGTACAGAAAAGTGTATTTTTTGTGTAAGGGAGAATTTTACCTCATTTTGGTTTTTATTAGTTTTGAGTTTGTAAACCATTTCCATGCTTTGGAAGTCAAAACTATATTTAAAAAGTATACTCTTAATGTCTTGTTCCTATTCTGAACCCCTTTATACTGATATTCATTAGTTGTAGATTATTCTAGAATTTAAAATGATAATATCTCAGTTGAATTTTTAAAATGATGGAAACTCGAAACTTGTGGAAGTCATTGAAAACTGGCCTGCATGCCTTCATTTCCCTTTCTAGTAGTAGTACTGCACATTATTATTACTGTTGTTATTTATTAGAGATTGAATCACCTCTATTGCCCTGGAGTCCAGACCTCACATGTTTATAGACAGTCGTGTAACTCAAATTGTACCAGTTGGATGTCTCTTCCTTGGAATATTAATTAGGGATAAAATGATGAAAATGGGTGGTGCTCTTTAGTTTTAGTGGCAGTACCCACAAAACCATTGAATGTTTTCTAGTATCCTATACTCATAATTGTTCTTAGCTCTTTTTTTAAAGCGTTCCTTTCATCTTCTAATCTGCCATCCCCATTTTGTTAATCTCCTTCCAGCAAAACCTATTCTTATTTAATTTAGCCAGTGTGAGTTTTGGTCCATGTATACAAAATATTCTGATTCAGACATATACTCTTGAGTGCTAATAATTTGCAGTTGGAGTAGGGAGAAAAAAGACCAAGATAAGAAAAAAAAAAAGGTCCTCACCTATTATGATTTCTTTCAGTTTTTCTTTATTACCCTAAGGGACTCATTTATTAGTTCAACAATGTTTATTGAGATATGTCCCAGGGACTTTACCAGAAATACAATGATGAGAAAAACTAGGCATAGTTCCTGACCTCATGGGGATTATAGTATAATGAATGAAATTAATATTAATAAAATAATTACTAATAATTATGAATTTTAACTATAATTGTGGGAAAAATCAGTAGAGTATAATTATAAGAGCAAATTCAAAGGACGTTTAATTCACAGGTACTGTTTAATGTAATTATTTATTGGAGGTCATGGTCAAAGCTATACTAGAAAATGAAATAGATTTAAAAGTTTGAAAGGAAACATCATTATCTGCAGACCATCTATGTGTAGATAATGTATATAGAAAGGACAAAAACAAAGATTCCTACAAATAAAAAATGTCATTTGTCAGCTACAAAAAAACTTAAAAAATTAGTAGCATTTTTTTCTACAACAGCAGTTACCATTAGGAAAAAATGATAGAGAATAATGCAGTAATTACAGAAGCAATGGCGTTTCTGGAAGTTATCTGATAAAAAGTGCTCAAGATTTTAATTGTTTTATAAGAGGTTATTTAATATTTATATAAATGAGGAAATAGTTCATGATTCTGGATGTGTTAGCCTAATGTGGAGACATCAGCTATTGCCAAATCAACTACTACTGGTCACCTCAGTTACTACTACCCCAGTTGCTCCACTTACCACTATTGCTAGTTACTGGGAGAAAGCATCCATTCTATTCTGATAACCTAGGAAGTCTGGGATATTAAATTTTAATGTAAATTATAGAAGTAAAATTACAAAGGAGATCCAACATAAATTCCTAAAAAATGAGTACTGGTACAAGAAAGAACACTGTCAGGGCTGGGGATGTAGCTCAGCGGTGCAGTGCCTGCCCGGCAAGTGCAGGGCCCTAAGTTTGATTCCTCCCCCAAAACAAAACAAAACACTGTGAAATATTGGTATAGTATAATCATTATCTTTATTATTAATAAGTAAAATGTAGAGAGAAAAGGCTGGTGGAGATTACCAAAGGATTCCAAAGCATTTTAGTTACTTCTCTTTGTCCACTTTGGGCTTCACTACTTACTGACTTGGATGAATCCAAAGTGGGAAATCCTTTCTTTTAATTGATTAAATTTATTGGTACATTTTAGATATATATAATGATCACATTCATCATAGGGAATTTGTAACTGCACATGATATATCTTGATTCTTTTTTTTTCTTTCCCCTACCCTCCCTTCAGCCTATTCCTCTCCTTATTTACAAAAGTTTTGTTTCCAATTTTTTCTTCTTTTCTCTTTTTCTTTTCCTTTCCAAATTGGGCAATCCTTGATGATTTTCTGTTTTTCATGAGAAATTATACTATACTTCTAAACCTTTATCATAAGTCTGTGTTTATAAGTCATTGGGATACTTGTTTTTCTTTAAAGTTTATTTTAAAAAGTTGCTTATAGTAAAACAATTCAGAATTCCAATATTATAAGGCATGTACAATAAACATCTCTTTCATTGTTGTCTTCAGTCACTCAGTTCCTCTCTTTGTAGCCAACCAATATTATCTATTAATCCTTTTTCTCCTGACTTTTGAGGAGGACACAGCAGCTCATACATTCCTTTACTTTGCTTTTTTCCACTTAACAATATATCATGGAGCTGATTCCTTGTCCACACTTAAAAATCTGTTGGTTTTTTTTTTCTTTTTTGTTTTTTGTCTTTTTGAGACAGGGTCTTGCTATGTAGTTAAGGCTGTCCTTGAACTCAGTATGTAGCTCAGGCTGAGTTTGAACTCATGGCTATCCTTCTATCTCAGTCTCATGAGTGCTGGGGTTATAGGTGTGCACCATGGTGTCTGGCTTTTTTTTTTTTAATGAATGGATTACTTTTTCATTTATATTAAATATATCTAATTAATGGGGTTCCAACTGATGGACATTGTTGTTTTTAATTCTTTGATAATAAAAACAATGGAAAAGAATATACTGTATATGTCATTTCACTCATCTGTAACTAGATCTCCTGGTAATAGAAGTATTGGTCACAAGCTACATTGGTTTGTTGTTTTGTTTTGTTTTGTTTTTAGGTTTTTGAGACAGGGTCTCACAATGTAGTGAGACTGTCCTGGAACTCACTATGTAGCTCAGGCTGGTCTCGAACTCACAGCGATTCTCCTGCCTCAGCCTCCCGAGTGCTGGGATTACAGGCGTGTGCCACAATGCCCAGCCCCCATTGGTTTGCAATTTTCATAAGTATAGCTCAGCTGCTGTCACAGAAGTACAAATATATATTCCAGCAGTGCATGACACCTTTCCAACAGTTTATACAGATGATTCTGACTTCCAACGGTTTGACATACACAGTACACAAGTGTACCCACCAGTCTACAGGGTACTGTGTTGCTAAGCTATGAATTTTGGTTGGTTAGGTATATGAAATATATTTTAAATTTTTGATATTTTCAGCTTACAATGGGCATATCAGGATGTAGCCCCATTATAAGTTGAGGACAATTTGTATTATTAAGCTTTACAGGCTTTGCTTATCTGAGAGATTAAAAAAAATAGTTATCTTGGACAGTTTTAACAACTTTCCTGTGAAGTTGATTGTCTTCATATTTAAATATATTTGTATTTTTCACTGTAAATGGCCTGGTTATAAATTTTGCCTAGTTTTCAACTAGATTGAAGTTTAATTTCTTATTGATTTGTAGAAGATTTTCTAGAGAATTTATAATTTTGCATTTTATGATCTGTAACTTTTTATCATTTTTAAAGATTTCAACTGATATACAAAAATATAGATGTACATATATGAGTTTCCATGTAGTGGCATCTATCTGTCTGCCTATCTATATCTCACTTATTTCTGTTAAGGAGTCTATAAACTCTGGGTATTTTGGCCTTTTTATGCAATAAAATTATAAAATGAGTAATGCAGAATAAAAATTCATCACAAAATAAATGTATGGCTTAATGAATTATTATACGGCAAATACCCCTGTAATTCCCACACAGGTCAAGGTCGTCCATGTAGCTAGAATTTTACCATTTATCCCAGAAGTCTCCACGTACCCCAATCCTGGTCTCAACACCCTCCCTTCTTCTCAAGGTATCCATCCTTCTTTTTTTTTTTATAGTTACCACTTCCTTACATTTCTTTACATACTGGAGATTGAACCAATGACCTTTTCACTGAACTGTCTCCAGCCCTTTAAAATTTTTTTATTTTGAGATAGGATCTCATAAAGTCACCAAGTTGCCCAGGCCTAGACAAGGCTTGAAACTTGTGATCCTCTTGCTTCAGGCTCCCATGGAGCTGCGCTTATAGGTGAGCGCTACCATATCTGGCGAGCCTAGAACTTTTGATGTAATGGTTTTCTACAGCTTGGATTTTGTTCTTGGTGTAGTTCATTTCTCTATCCTGTGTATTTTCTGCAAATTAGCAGATGAAACCAGAGACTTTATTGGATTTAGGTACAATCCCTTTGGAAAGACTATAGGTGGTGCTGTCTTCCTTCAATAGAAAGCATGTGATGTCTGGTTTTCTCTCTCTCTCTCTCTCTCTCTCTCTTTTTTTCAGCTTTAATTGAGTTTATTGATACATTTTAGGGATACAGTACAGTTACATTCATTGTTGGGATCTTGTACCTCTACATGACAAGTCTTGATTCTCATTTTTTCCCCTTACCCCTGTCCTCCCTTCACCCCCTCCTCCCCTCCCCATCTACAAACACTTTATTTCCATCTTTTCATTATCTCACATTTTTTTCTTTTCCCTTCATGCAGGTGCTCACCACTTTCTTCCCATTTTGGATTTTGGTTATTGAAAAGATGAATTTAAGCCTCTCATATTGCTTTTTATGCACTATTTCTTTCATATTTTTTTGTTTCCTATCCCTTTTCTGGCTTTTAAAATTACTGTATATTTGTTATATATGATGTTTACATTCCTTGTGGGGAACTGGTACATGTTTACAATACATCTTAATTTCTTTTTTTGTTTGTTTGTTTTTTGGTTGGTTTTTTTGGTACTGGTGATCAAACTTGGGACCTTGTGCTTGCAAGGTAGGCAGCAAAACCACTTAGCTAAATCCCTGGCCCATCTTAATTCCATTTTAATCCCTTTTTCCTTCTCTACCTCCTCCCTCTACTTCTTGATCCCTTTCCTTTCCTTTTTTGCTTCTTTTATAAATGTTAATATCATATATATTATCATAATATAATAATTTTACGGGGATATGTTTTACATTTCAATAAATGTATGTGTGGTGATCATAGTAATTAACATATTCATCACCTCAAATGTTATTTCTTTTTGTCAGGAACATGTGAAATCACTACAAGTAGCTATTTTGAAATACACAATTGTAAGTGTTATCAACCATGGTTACTGTACTGTGATATAGACCATTAGAAGTTGCTTTTTACATTTAACTTCACTGTTGTACAAATTAACCATCCTCTCTCCATAATCCCACCACCCACCTTTTTTCAGCAGTGCTAATAATTTTATAACAGGTTCCTGAGGTCATTTATTCCTTTGATCTGGTTTCATTATTTGTATTTTTTATGCCTTGTTCTTTCTTAAAACAGTGAACTAGGGTAATTGTGTCCCATTACAATTATAGATTTGTCTACTCCTTTAATTTGATTTTCACCTTATAGTCTGTAGCTGAGTAGCGAAGAACACATATTTAGAATTGTTATGTTACTCACAGATTGAATCTTTTATCAGTATGGATTGTGCTCCAACTCTAAAACAGTTGTTTACCCTGCAATCAATTCTTAGTACTTGTATTTTGTTCAGTTTCTCCATAAGATGTGCATTTCCACATTTCCCCCTTTAAATCTGTGTTTATCAAGGTATCTGACATTTGCACTCATCATGAGCACTTGGAAGATACTAATAGAGCATCACTAGGCCCAGTGAGACTGTCTCTAGTGGGTACATGGGTGGTATGGGTGGTGCCTGAGTCACCCCGACTCTGCATTTCTAAGGATAAGTGTTTCAGCATTGTTTCTGCCTTTTGTGGCCATTTGTCCTACTGATACAGCTGCTCCAAGGGTGTAAGGGAAATCAGAAAAAGATGCAGTCCTTCAACACCTAGATTGAGACACACTAAAGAAGCCAGTGGAACTTAAAAAGTACAAGTATAGCAACAGAACAGTAAACCAGAGAAAGCATGAACTGTTTTATAGTTGGCATTGTAAAAGCTAATTCACTATAGAAAGAAAAAGAAAAATAGTTTTCAAATACTATCATGTACAAATGTGGCTGGATGAATAAAATTAACATGAACTATGAAATTATAAAGAAAAAGTAAAAGAAAGTAGGAAAATACCTTTGTGACTTAGGAGTAAGGAAGGTCTTCTTCAGAAAGATCCCCAAAGTACAAATTATTTAACAAAATTAATATTTATTGGGCTGGGAATTTAGCTCAGTGGTTCTGCCACCTGCCTCGCAAGCACAGGGGCCTGAGTTCAATCCTCTGTACCAAAACAAAACAAAATTAATATTTATTACATCAAAAAGAAATATCTGTTAAATGGAAGATATCAAGGACAAATTAAACCAGATGACATTTTGGGAAAAGACAGTTACAATGTTTAAAACCAACATGAGATTAATTTCTAGACTGGATTGTGAATTTATAACAAAAAGGTGAAAAACCCAACAGAAAAATGAGCAAAGCACAGAAAAAGGCTGTTTACAAGAAGAGGAAAACAAGTGGGCAACTTGTACATGAAGATATGCTTAAACTCAAGAGTTATCAGATAAATGCAAAGTAAACAGTGATACATCACAGAAACACTGGTGTACCACAACATCTAGGAACTGGTCAGCACACCAGAATACATGATATGCATATGAATGGAATGTCTGTTACAGCCAAGATAGAGGACAAATATTAGCCCAACAGCTCAACAGCCAACTGTCATTAACCAAGACCAGCCTAACTGCCAGTACTTTTGAATGTCCAACTTGTCAGTAACAACATTAAGTCCTTGATATGCCACTATTGCTTAAAAAGACCAATCATCTCTTTGTGGCCAAATATGATTGACTACATTAGGCCCGTTCTACTGGATTCTTTAGAGAAATAGAACCAGTGGTGTAGGGACCAGCTTACCAGCTGAGCTGCACCTGGACCAAGGGGTGATGAAGATGAAAAATAAAGAGATGCAGCAACAAATTAAAATCTGGAGGGCAGGGGGCTCATGTCTCCCTTTGACATAGAGCCCCTAATGACTGGTGCACCTTGGCTTTATTCAGAGAGGGACACAAACAATTAGAGTTCCACAGGATTCATCTGTCTCCCACCCTCCATGGTACTTCTTGCAAACAACTTAGCCTCAAGTATTTTTACTTTTTTCTGCAATGTGTTAGCATGCTTGAAATGAAAGGAACCAACAGTCCAAAGAATAACTCAGACAAATCCATCTTGGAGAGTAAATGAGTGTGTTAGGGATTATTCACAGAGCAGTAGATGTCTTGTGGGCTGCAGTATCATCAAAGTTGCTACTCACCTTGTGCTAGGCTACTGTTTTTGTTCCCCCCTCTTTGCTTTTATTGGTACATTTTAGGTGTACAGTACAGCTACATTCATTATTGGGATCCTGTACCTTTACATGACAGGACTTGGTTCTCATTTTCTCCCCCCTTCCTGCACTCACTTCACCCCCCCTCCCCATTTACAAACATTTTATTGCCATTTTTTCATCTTCTCCTATTTTTTTTCTTTCCTTATTACCTTTCCCCTACACTTCCCAGTTTCCCTACACCTTTAGCCCTTTTCTTCCCATTTCACAGTGCCATTTATCTCATTAGGATCTTATGTACTATTATAGTTTATTCACACCAGAGTAACTATTTGGTATTTACACATGTGTGACTTATTTATTTCACTTAGGAGTATATCCTCAATATGTATCCATTTTCCTTTGAATGAATCCAATTTCTCATTCTTTATGGCTGAGTCGTACTCCATTTTATAGAAAAACCACATCTTCTTTATCCAATCTCCAACTGATGGGCAAATGGGCTGTTTCCAAGTTTTAGCTATTAATAACTGTGCCGCTATAAACATAGGCACACGTATATCATTGTGACATGATTCTTTTAATTCTTTTGGAAAGATACCCAGCAGAGGGATGGTTGGGTCACATGGAACCTCTAGTCCCAGCTCTTTAACATATCTCCACATTGAGTTCCACAGTGGTTGCACCAGTCTGCACTCCCACCAACAATGGAGAAGGGTTCCTTTTTCCCCACAACCCCACCAACATTTGTTATTGAGTGATTTTTTTTTGACAGCATAGGCTACTGGTTTTATGGAACATTAATTAAACGAGCAAAAGCAGGATCAAATGCAAGAAGGGTCTTTGGGAAAAGTTGTGTGTACTCTGTTCTCATCCCATTGTTGGCCTTAGCAAGTGCTGTGTGGCTTTAGTGGTGGGTGACCTTGGGCTACAATCTAGCACACAACCTCAGGACTGTGCTACTTGGAAGGGACACACTGAAGGTAGAGTTACTTGGACTATGGTTCAGAGGACAACTCACACTACATTCCATTCCTTCTGGCTTGTATAATCTTTCCATTCCCTCTTCTGTGTTGTTCCCTGAGCTTTTGGAGGAGGTGTTGTATCCTTTGATTAGAGCTGAGCACTGGGGTTTTATTCTACAGTAACTGCATAGACTACAGCAGTAGAACTCCATTCCTAGAATGACAAACACCAATCAAGAGTCCATGTCCTCGGTAACCAGGTATAGAGCCTAGCTAATGTGTAAAGGCATCATAAACATTGAGGTGAACTATATCATGAATGTAGTCTTTAAGTGATTTCAAGTATCTGATTTATTAACCTCATTATCTAAAACCTTTAATGTAGTTCCAAGCCCTTTCACCTTGTGAGGAATGATTTCCTATCTCCATTCCTTCAAGGGTCATTGTATATCCTCCAGGTGTTTTTCTAACTCTATAAGACATCCAGAGGCTAGTGTGATTATCATCTGTGTAATGAAACATTTTTATAGTGTGTGGGCAAGATAACAAGTCAATGTCCGGGCCACCATCCATGGCACTTGAAAGGTCCATTGTTCCCATTCCACGTGAAAGCAAACTGGTCCTGGGATTCAGCAGCTAAGGGAATACTAAAGGAAGCATTGGCAAGACCCCAAAATTATAACATGTTCTCATAGTTGTTCAGTTATAATAGTAATGTTGCTCACAGAGGCATGATGGGGGGCATCCCCTTATTTAACTCTTCTGTAATCCACGTTCATTTCCCAAGAGCTGTCTTTATTTTTTTTTTAACCAGCTAGCCTGAATTGTTAAATGGATCTAAGACTAAGTGAACAATCTCTACCTTTTATAATTCCTTCATAGTGCTATGATTTCTATTTATCCTCCGGCAGTTTGTACCGCTAGGCATTAACTGTCCTGTGCAGGGCAGTGGGAGGAGAGGCAATGTCACTGGCTCCCGTTTTGCCTAGCCACACATCCCTACCCTTACCTTACAGTTCATACTCAGGTGGAATTCTCTGACTGCTGGGTGGAGGGTGTGCCATCCCTAGTATGTTCTCACCCATGGGGGAACACATGAACAAACTATTCCCCCACTGGATAGTTGCCCATCCTTAGTACTAATGTAGCCTTCTTTACCTGTACTATTCTATCTTCATATTCTTCTACAGCTGCACTTGTTGGAGTAGTCAGGAATTAGGCTGTGTTCTGCCCTAGAGTCCTGCAGGGCCTGTGTGTTTTGTACATTAGTAGAGGACCAATGTATCTGCAGCTCAGCATAGAGCCTCCTGTTGTCCTGTGTGGCCCTTACTTGCGGGTACCCCCAACACCACCCCGTCAGAGGAGGGGCTGAGGAGATTCCCACCTCATGAGGTTCTGTCTGCTTTTTCAACAGGCAATTCTGAGAGCATGGCACATACATTCTCCTCCTTTTTTCCCCTCTATAAATGAATTGTTCTGGTTTTAGAGCTCTGCATAAACTTACCAGAACAGAATTGAGCTTTTTACTCTTAAAAAAATTTATTGGCGCATTTTACATATATATATAATGGTGACATTCATCATAGGGAATTTGTATCTGTATGTGGTATATCTTGCTGCTTTTTTCCCCATTCCCCTTCCCTCCCTTCAACCTTTCCTCCTATTCTTATATACAAAAAGCTTTGTTTTCATTTTTCCTTCTATTCTCATTTTTCTTGTCCCTTCTTCCCTTTTCCCCTCTATTCCTTGTTCCTCTTCCTATTTGAAAAAAATTTTCCCGTTTCCCAATATCTATTATACATTATGTTTCTTATTTATACTTTCAGTTTCTCACACCAGAAACAATGCAGTATTTAAGCATGTGTATCCAATTTATTTCATTTAAGCCTGTGGTTCAAGATGCATCCATTTACCTAGAAATATCTCGTTTGTCTTTCTTTGTAGCAGAGTAGTACTCTGTTGTATAAAAAACACATCTTTTTTTTTTTTTTTTGTACCTGGGATTGAACTTGGGGCCTTGCGCTTACAAGGCAGGCCCCCGAACCGCTGAGCTAAACCCCCAGGCTCAAAAACACATCTTCTTTATCCATTCATTGGTTCACAGGCATTTGGGTTGTTTCCAAGATTTAGTTACTACAACCTGTGATGCTAAAATCATGGGTGTGCATGTATTGCTATGGCATGATGCTTTTAATTCTTTCAGGAAGATATTAAGGAGAAGAATAACTATGTCAAAAGAAACTTCTAGTTTTAGCTTTTTAAAGAATCTCTACACTGATTTCCATAGTAGTTGCACCAGCTTACACTTCCACCAACTGCAGAGAAGGGTTCCTTTTTCAGCAGAGCCTCGCCAGCATTGATTATTGGTTGGTTTCTTGATAATAGCCATTCTTTCTGGAGTGAGATAGAATCTCACTGTTGTTTTAATTTGCATCTCTTGAATGACCAGTGATATTGAACATTTTTTCATGTATTTATTTGCTGTTTCTATTTCTTCATCTAAGAAATGTCTATTCATTTCCAATGCCCATTTTTGGATTGGCTCTTTAAATTTGGGGGATCTGATTTTTTTTTTTTT